>NC_092635.1:24904237-26104237 GCF_039555335.1 Amphiura filiformis | reverse complement strand
TTGCTAGAAGTAGCGGTAGGTGCTGCCAGGAGTAGGTGCAGTGTGAACGATGGTCCGTGTAAGTTCCGCCAGGCGTGACGTCTGACGATTTACTCCTGACAAAAGTCAGGAGTAGCGAGCTGGGTGTAACTTCCGCCAGGCGTAAGTTGCAATGTAAACGCAGATTATGCCTGGCACACGGAGTAAGTTTGACCTTGTTGGTCGGAAATAAGAAATTACATATCGTGTGGTTGATAAAGGTCACAGAAACACCGGAAGTGGTAGCCAATGTTTACGCCGACCAGAGGTGAATACTTGGTGGAACTAGTCGGCGTAATGCTAGGAGTAGGCTAGGTGTGGACTATTGTTATTTCACTCCAGAAAATTGATTTCAATTCTATTCAAATTCAATTCTTTCTACACATGGAGTCTTGCTATTCAATTCCAATTCAATCCACCTTGCTTTAGAATTAATTCAATTCAATTCCAATTCAATTTTTCAATTTTAAAATCATTTCATTTCAATTCCAATCCAATGCAGTGAAATTAACAGCTAATCAATTTCAATTCAATTCTGAGCATTCATTTCAATTCCAATTCAATTCCAATTCCAATACAGTTGCAGTTTGTGTTAATTGACCAAAGGCACACTGCAAAAACTGTGTTGAACACTTTTATGTCCTCGATTTGTAAACGCGTATGTAAAATCTAAACACAAATGTTAAAACTTCAAAACATCAAGTGTTTAATATCTATACACAAGGCATCAAAATGTTTAGCATTTAGACATGTTTATTTTCTAAACTTAAGATGTGTGGTACCATCTATAAGTTATGGAACCCTGTCCCCACACTGACCTCAAAGATGTAAAAAATCAAGGTTTGATAACCCCTACTTGTCTCCTGCTCCTCCTAAGATTTGACACCCAAAATCCTTGTACTTTTGAAAAAGTGTGAAAAAAGCTGTCAAAGATAAGCATTTTCTTTAATGGTTTTCTCACAATTTGTTCAAATGTACAATGACTTTTGAGCATAAAAGTTAGGAACTTGAGAAAAATAGGGCTTTATGATTAGTGCCAAAAGTTTGAGATCTTTGGCAAGTTGGGGGGATCTCATACTCACATTATCGATCATATCAAACATTGGAAATACTAAGAATCAATTTTCATCATATTAGAAGATATTAGTGTCTTTATGAAGATAGAACCTATAATTTTTCCACATGACAAGAGAGACAGTAGATATTCTTTTAAAGAAAGATTAAGAAGAACTCTAAAAAAGTCTCAAAAAGAACTATAACTGTGTATGAAAAATGATATCATACTAATTTTCTTCAATATATGTGTATTTTATGCTATCATTTTTAAATGAAATCTTTCCAGAATACTTAGTTGCAATATGTTTTGTAACACTATTGATGCTAAATTTTTAATGTGTGCTCTTGTGTGAATATACTTGGAAGTGTATCAGAATTCAGAATGGGGGAAGGGCACTTTTTACAGCTGGAATGATCTGGAATCAGAGACATCTGCTTGTGAATTGAAATGCTGAATTGAAATCAAAGCTGAATTTCATTTCAATTCCACTTCATTCTTCATCACTCATCATAATTTCAATTCCAATCCAATTCAATTCTTCATTGCTCACAATGATTTCAATTCCAATCCAATTCAATTCATGCCCAAGCCCACTCATTTCGATTCCAATTCAATTCCAATGCATTGAAATGATCAGATAATCGCCCAAAATTCATTTCAATTCAATTCGATTTCAATGCAATGAATTAACATTAGTGTGGACATGCGGTAGGAGTAGGGAAAATATTTGTGGAATTTTGATCAATGTTAACGTAAGTTTACGCCGGGTGAACTCAAAATGTGAACACGACTGTTAACTCCTTGCCCAAAGGAATTTCAAATTAGCTCAATTATTTATGAGAACAAACAAGGACTGCGCTGCAGCTCGAACCCACATCGTCAAACATCAAGGCACTGGAGTATGTCTCACCGGTTGAGCTAGAAAAAACAAAAAAATCAACATTCAGAAACTAAAAATAGGAAAAAATCCTAGCTAAATTATGCTGGGGGTCCTGGGGCAGTGCCTCAGTGCCCTGGAAGCTCCTGGGTTTTAGCATTTCCAGGCGTACATCCGACGATTTACTCCTGACAAAAGTCAGGAGTAGCGAGTTGGGTGTAACTTCCGCCAGGCGTAAGTTGCAATGTAAACGCAGATTACGCCTGGCACCCGGAGTAAGTTTGACCTTGTTGGTCGGAAATAAGAAATTACATATCGTGTGGTTGATAAAGGTCACAGAAACACCGGAAGTGGTAGCCAATGTTTACGCCGACCAGAGGTGAATACTTGGTGGAACTAGTCGGCGTAATGCTAGGAGTAGGCTAGGTGTGGACATGCGGTAGGAGTAGGGAAAATATTTGTGGAATTTTGATCAATGTTAACGTAAGTTTACGCCGGGTGTAACTCAAAATGTGAACACGACTGTTAACTCCTTGCCCAAAGGAATTTCAAATTAGCTCAATTATTTATGAGAACAAACAAGGACTGCGCTGCAGCTCGAACCCACATCATCAAACATCAAGGCACTGGAGTATGTCTCACCGGTTGAGCTAAAAAAAAAAAAAAAATCAACATTCAGAAACTAAAAATAGGAAAAAATCCTAGCTAAATTATGCTGGGGGTCCTGGGGCAGTGCCTCAGTGCCCTGGAAGCTCCTGGGTTTTAGCATTTCAAGAACTCGAGGAAAGCATTTTACACTTTTACATTTAAATTGTTGAAAGTACCATGCCAACTCCTAGAAAATAATTGTGAGTAGAATTCCATTATTTTCTGAAAGAAAAAGTTTAATTCTGATATTGATCACAAAAATGCAATTAGGGGCCATCATCTATCAAAATTACACTTTTAATGGAAATACAACTTTCAAAATGAGCTTTAATGAATGAACTATTTTTGAAAATGCAACATCCCTGGGGCATTTATTGAACACAAAAGAGTATTCACCTTTGTTATTACCTGGTGTCAGAAAAATACACCACTAAATTGATTAAATTAAAAAAATGCATATTGTTCTAACTTCTATATATTTGATGAAACTATTAACAATTTAGTGTGAGCTAGAACTTTGAGTATATTTTCAAATTCCATTTTGAGGTGTTTTATGAAATAATATTTAAATCAAACTTTCAATCGCTTTACATGAAAGTTGCATTTTAAGGATTAGGATTGAGCTATATTTTATCTTGTGGCGCAGAATAATTTATTTCAACAAATTAACTGTTTTCTGATACCGGGAGCCATCCATCTAGATAATGATACTGGTATCAATAAACCATCTATCTCGAGTAAAATATGGCACAGCGACAAAAATATTTATTCGCACTCATATTATTTGTTCAGTTCAGCCGTGTTCATGATTTTAAATCTGAGAGATATATTAGATAAATATATTTCCATAATTCACATATTAAAAATACCACAATGTAGCTATATTTACACACATATTCATAGTACACTACTAGTACTACGAACAGCAAATAATTTGCTATTACTATCAATGGGTAAAAAATGTCAATAAAGTCACTACTAATTGATCATATTCATAATCACCTGCAGCTGTGCGGAGTATAAAATAACAATAATTTTATCATAAAAATGACCATTTGTTTTAACAAAATGAGATAGCCAAATATCATACTCACTTTTTTCACCGAGTTAATATGAATTTTTGCAGTTGATTAGCTCTGGCAGCAGTAAGGTGTAAATATATCCGATTGTTTAAATCCAACAAAGCCAATGATGTTTACAACCGGAGTCTTGTGTTAAAATTCCCACCACGAGTGATCAACATATAGCGTAGTGCCTTTCTGAAAGTGCATCTACGTGTACCTCAAATCAATACCTATAATAATTAAAACCCCGCTAAATAAAAAGCGGCAACAGGGTTGGTCAGTACAGATGTTACACACACGCCGTTTGTAGGGCGGTGATTCATTCCATGCATGTGTCTCCTCTTGTCATGTTGATTTGACATATATATGCAAATTAATCATTTCTAAAATAATTATATATTTTATAAAAAATATTTAGGTAGCATTGAGTGAGTCATACCTATTTCTTTCTGAATCTCAGATGGTTTTGACATCGCTTGCATGTAAATTAATCACTTGTGTCTACAATAATTATAATAATTTTTGAAAAATAGCAATATATGTTGTGTGTGAGTCATTCATTTACAGTATATCCTAAACCTGTAGATTGGATTTTTTGTAATATTTTTAATTGCAGAACCAGTATCTTCATTAGGTACCATATCCCAAATAAATCTTCTTCCCAGCCGTCAAGAAGCTACAATCTTGTTTTGTTTTGCGCTATACGCTGGCAAAGTTACGTAATAAATCGGATTTTAAACTACCATAGCAATATAGGTTCCAGCAATTTTGAATATATCGCACAGTACTACATGTACAAGCAGGTTGCAAATCATCACCTGTGTATTTCTGCAATCATAGATTGAATACAATACAGGTCTTTTCAAACATACTTACAAATGTATCTTACAAGTGCAAGTGATCAGTATGATATGGTTCAATGGAGAGGTACCGTGTGAACGTACCAATGCAGCACGGTATATTCAAAAACTGTTTGAACCTATTCAGCGTATATATTTGAGGGGCGTCACGGTTTGCGAATAGGTCTAGTACTAGTTCAAGTCTGAAATAGAAGACGGTCCTGAGTTAAGTTATGACAATATTTGTAACTATATGTTTGATTTGTTCTTTTTTTTTGTACCTTGTGTTTTAGTTCAGTGTAAGGAGTAAAATAATTATACTAACAATGTCTCACCATTGATCAATATATTTACTAATGTAATGAAATGTACCGGTACCTAAATAAGCTAATGACCAATTCAATATTTAACTCAGTTCCCAAGTATTTGAAAATCAAACCTGGTAATTCTGAAATATTCAATCTTCTCATGCCACACCAAATTGAATTTTCATGTGATAATTGCAAGTCTTTCTAAATGTCACTGCATGGAAGATGTGTCTAATAATACACAAACCAGATTATAGTAAACTACCAATTTATGCAAACATAAAATATTTACAATTTGTACGCTTTACTCAACAGTAACTCTAAATCTATCAATATTTTACCGAGTAAAAAATAATCTCTCTTACCAGCAATTTTTCCATGGAAAAAAGGAGTAAAGTAAAAATTTTGAGTTAATATTTTGGGTAATGTCAAATGGCACAATTTTTCATTCCATAACAAGTGCTGCTTTGTTTTATGTTAGTCTGTGTTAATGTTAAGAGCGTAGTGTACGATGAAACCAATATTTACAACTTCTATTTTGCCACTTCCAGCATGTTATTCCAATAACGTGTTTTAATTTTCATTTTCCCAATGAAATTTACCAATCACTCAGCTTATGTAAAATCCAGTGCCACTGGCAGCAGATTACATCTAGGCTATAATGTAAACATGAAACACTTTATTGAAGGCGGTCACTTGGGAAGAAGGATGGATTCCAATCTAGTCAACATACAGATTCCAATCGTTATGCTCCTAGTAGTCAACATACAGACGCCTATCGTTATGCTCCTACATCTCATGCATAGACAATGTATTACAGGAGGCCATGCATATCCGGGTTTCTGAAGGGGGCTGCACTTGAGAAATCAATATAATGGGAGGGGTATTGAGTAAGAGTAAAGATGTACAGCCAATATTGGCCAATCTGGGAGGAGCTCTCAGATTCTGAAAATTTTGAAAATAAGGGGTCAAAATCACCCATTTTCATTGTATCTGAAAAAAGAAATCTCCTGCTTGTGGGGTCTCAGATAATTTTGATTTTTTAATGCTACTTACTTGGCAAACATTTCCTATTCAATATTTTGACATCAAAGCTATTCTATAGTCAACTGTCAACCTGAAATATTAAATAGCTATCATCAGTGTTTTTACTCTGCAGCCCCAATTATTTCATCGCCCTGACCGAGGTGATACACCAGCAGATTATCACCCGTATGAAAAAAGTCGACAAAACACAGATGATGAAAACTCGTCCATGCATCTTTGAATCAAAGCCAGCTAACTAGACCATGAGTGCAATACAAACATGGATAGATGTCCTGTACATCTACTGTAATGGAAATATTGATCAACGTTTAAATTTGACATGTTATCCTACACGGCTAGGGAAGAAAAAGATAGAGTGCGTAGTTAGGAGAGACAGATATTCTGGATACCAATACATATCTCCAGTAAATCACATTAGAAGATAGCACACACTACCCCTTTACTATTTCTACACTGTACAATGTATATTTGTGCATACCTAAAGTATCAGTGGCCTACTTGACTATCAAGCTTGTTACATTACAGTTACACCATTTGGTTACACACATCATGAAGAGATTCAGTAGTCCTATTCATCGCCAAAATATCATGATACGTGTATGTATACATGTGTCTCTGATAAAGGATGCTTTATGTCTACATACATGGATTCGTACATATAATGTGATCAAGCTAAACATGTTATTTGTCTCTACTTTTGATATTGAGATTTCTAATAATAGTATTCAAGTTCATTATGTTCATTAATGTAAATTCTATTGTTCTGAGCAACAAAATATGAACATATCTCTGGAATTGTATCCAATTTTTTTCTAGTTTTCAGTGAAATTAGCATTGACAAATAAAATGAAATCAAAAGTACATGTACACACATAAATCATATCATGCATAAATGAAGCATGGACTTTGTGCTGTACCGGTATGTACTGCATTACTATTGCATAGGCTATCAAGTTGTAGTTTAATTAATGACATAATCTGCCTAAACCCAGAAAGGTATCAATTGGAAAATGCTATGACAAAATTGTGTACTTTTGTGTTAATTTATAATATAATAATAAATGATTGACTTGTCCAGTATAAAGCTCGCCGCTAGAAATACATGAAAATTGCAATACTAGAAATTATATTTTTCCTGTATGGCATTGTCGCTGGTGTGCCATTAAATGTCAAGTGGATTGGATCCTAAAAGAACACTGCACCTGTCTTGTTTGAAGGGTAATGTGATCAGCAATTAACATTAACGAGGGCAAACCCACCTTGCCCAAGCTTCCGGCAATCTGTAGTGTCTGCATGGTGGAATCCTGCATTTATGCAAAGTGATATACCACAGAATCTTGAGTATACTTTACGGGGCTAAACTGAGCATTCTGTTACAATATTTTGTAATGTACCGTATTGCTTAAATTTCACTGCAATAGATTCCGATGGCTTATCTTGTAACAATCTATACCATCTTTGTGTTTCAATGTGTAGCCAATGTCTATTTATAAACTAATTCTTTGTACATAAATGAATCTGCATCTTTAAGCCGATATCTAATGGGAACAATCCAAAAGGTCGATGAAGCTATGTGTAAAAAGCGGACCCTATTCTCCTAATCTGTAGTCTACAACTCTACATGTACTTCCTAGCCCCTTCTTGAAATTCATACTTCAATATCAACTCATCTCACAATGAAGTTCAAGTTCAGAAAGAGAACTGCTCCCATCCCAGAACTGCCACAGCCATCACTGGGGATGTGTTGTGTTGTATGGAAGGTCATGGCTAGGGTGAATTGTGTATCAAAAAGGGACTGCAAAATTATGCAGTCTACCCCCGGGAGTCTACCCAATCTGAAACTTACATAAATTCCAAATGACACCGACTCGGAGATTTTAAGACTCGAGTCTCAAATCCCAAATGACTCAACTCGACTCAAGACTCCATTGACTTGGACTCGACTCGAGTTCATAGAGCTTCATTTATCTTTTATATCTGATCTATAATGGATCCATATATATCTCCATCATCCCAAATCCGACACTAATGGAATCCTATTCACCAGCCTGTCATAAAAGGCATTCAAATTAATAGAAGCTGGCATATGTACAATTATCTGATGTAAACAGTCTGTATTATTCAATTGTCACCTTCTTTCCACATGCCTGCATAATAACACCGAAGTACACAATTAAAACACAATATGCACTTCAGTTGGTCTTTAATTTGAACTGGTGAATCTTATTTTGCATGTACACGTATGTGCACACCGGAACAAATGATATTGAAGTATGTTCACTTGCAATGTCATACTTCAATACAGATTTGAAAATATATAATATCTAAACTAAGGTTTGTAAGTTATGAGGGTAGAAATAAGAGAGCACCTAATCCCATCATTCAATTATATAATTTAGTTAGCTACAAGCAAGCAGCCAGCTGGTATACGGCTAGATCATCAGGCAGCTTGCTATGCACGGCACTGTATGAACGAACAACTGACTGTCGTGATTCATGCATCAGTGATTAATATGAGGTGTATTTGAGCAATGCTAGCTAGCCCAAGTAATTACTAATGTGTGCGATAGTTTCATGCTGTACTATGGGTCAATTACTATATTACACAAACTGTAGCAAATCAAGCATTGACAATTATTCCATGACTTTTAACTATTTCCTCTACTTCATAGAAACTATATATAACAGAGGAGCTACATGTATGCTATTTCATTTTCTATGCATTATAATGAACATAAAACTTTCACTAATGTATCCAGGTATATTACTTTCATGTACTTATCATATACATGTATGTGATGCGATCAAACAAAATCAGTCAGAACTCGAAAATCAATATTTCTGAGTTCCGACTGATTTTGCTTGATCGCATCACATACATGTATAGCTTTATATAAAATGCCTGTACCAATCTTAATTATGAAAATAATTATAATTATTATTATAATAAATAAGATTAAAATTTGTTCAATCTTAATTATGGTTTACACTAAATCTGAACCAAACATGCTTGTGACAAACCTATATTGTCATCTCGCATATATTCCAAACCTTCAGACCTCAGGGTCCATATTTTGATGAATTTCAATGAACCTTCCATATTTTTCTTATATTAAAATGGTTTAATTGACTCAGTACTTTACAAGCATTATGTAATGCTGATAAAACGGAAATGGATCCACATTTATTTGAATTAGGTATATATATATCCAATATCCATCCATCAGATCGTCTTGATGAAATCATTATTAGGTTATAAATCAAACACAACCACTCCATCAATGCCTACTCACAAATTAATTAACATACTCAACTGACTAATCAATGGGGAAGTGAGCTGCGTAAAACGTAGCCGCCGAAAGGATTCATTTACGATCCATGTCACTTCTTGTTACGTAATTGTTTGTTTTAGTTATGCCTGTGGTTAATTTACCTACAAGTGCTTCAAAGTGAATGCATTTTGTTCGTGATGCAAAGAATGTCATGGACAATTTATGACAATGATTGTCTCCATGGCCCAACTTAAATGATATATAAAATTTTGTGTTTAAAAAAAATTTTAACTCATTTTGATTTTCAGAAACTTGGCAGAAAACACTATGGAACACAGGAAATAGTGTTTTGTTCATGATACAAAGAATGTATCACAAACATTGCATTTTGTTTATGATACAAAGAATGTCATGGACAATTTATGACAATGAATATCTCCATGGCTCATTAAATGGTATATAAAATATTATGTTTTAAAAAAATTTAAAACTCATTTTGATTTTCAGAAACTGCTATGGCAGAAAACACTATGGAACAGAGGAAACAGTCAGCATAATTGACCTTTTCTGCCCCATCCTCGGAACAGACCCTGTGTACATGACGACATGTACATCTCGGCTGAAGTGTATCATCTTCAAAATGGATTTCATTATTTTGCTGCTCGTTTGCATTAGTTTGGTGGATGATATTGTACATTACAACCAAATATTTTCTGTTTTTTGTTGCTATGGGGCCCTCAACTTTTATGTTGCATAGAACTGGCTCAGTTCCCTCTGATCGCGACACCCGATAACGTGTGAGAAGCACGAGACCGAGCGCGAAGGGCGAGCAGCGGAGTTGGATTGTCATCATCAGTACTGAGCACGACGAGTGTTGGAGATAGGAGCAGGGTTCACAGTTTGCTCTCAAATAAGCGGGTCCACTATTTTATGCTGGACCCATTCAGTTCCCATTTAGTTGAAATTTGCGGGTCCCAAATTGATTTTTGTGGGTCCAAATTGTACTTATGTACGAAACTTCATAAACACCCGGAAATGTATTTTCAGGACTGGCATAAGCGATAAATATGAAAGTATGCAGAATTCGGCACCCAAAGCTTACCAAAGTCGAGTCAAACTACTGGGTAAAAAGAGACTTTCCGCGATCGGCCGACTTTCTCATAAAGAACTACAATTACTACCTAATAACATGCACTACTTTAATCATCTAATTATTTGGTTATTTTGTTATATTTGCTCGGTTGAAATATACAACTACCGCAAAAACGTGTTTTCGCGATGTCACCAGGAATTGACCCTGTTTTGTTGACAGTATTATTGTAACATAATATTTGCACGATCCGAAAAAAATATCGCAAGTCAACCTCTTCCACAGTTCCCCTCGTATCACTGATCAAATATCTGTGCATGAAATAGCGATGTGTATCATGTTGCAGCGATATTTGTAATTGTACATGTATGTAATTTATGAATGAAAAGTTGTTTAAAAATGTGCTGTGAGCCGATTGAGAGCAGAGTTATCGCACAATGACGATCTATGATGACATTTTCTATTTCTTGGATGGGATTTTTCCGGGTCCAAGCACAGCCTGCTGGACCCATTCAGGTTACATAATCTTACTTTTTCCGGGTCCAGTGAGTTCAAAAAGCGTCCTGGACGCGAAAACGCGATAAACTGTGAACCCTGGATAGGAGTTGGATTGTCATCATCAGTACTGAGCACGTAACTAGTGCTAATGTTGCTCTGTGGCCCTCAGTTCCTAAAAGGTATACCATTCCTGACCTAGTGTGAATATAGTTTCCCCTAATTTCACAGTCCTGTATGTATGTGTATAGTTTTACAGTACTAGTGAAATATTGAATTATCTGTACGAAGCTCGGAAGTTCACATCTCTCATTTGCTAACAAGCTCTGATGGAAAGTAATTTTTTTCACTTCAAATAAAATTGACCTGGCATTTGTTGTGATTTGTGCATGTGTCCCACCATTAGGGTGTGTATGTTCAAGAGGTAAACTTGATAGCAACTGTACTCCTTCATGTTTCTTCCTTCCCTTCCCAACAATTTTCCTATTGGGATTTTAGGATTGATCAACATTTTATGTTGGTCCCTTACATCCACACAAACAGTCTGTTACTAAAGCTCTAGGCTATATCCAGTGATTATTCTAAGTGAAGCTACCAATTACAACACCAGATTGAAACTGTTTTCCAATTTAACCTTTTCGACGGTAAATAATCACGACATGTACATGTCACTCAGGTCTTCAGCAATTGCGTGTTGTTCTAAAAACATTTACCGACATGTTCAACAACATTAATCCTTTCTCCCATACTTGACGTCAATTTGGGGGGGGGGGATCTTTTGAAGAATATTGTGTACATTTTCATCACAATAAAGTACTGTAACCCAGGGACTATAACCCTAGACCCTCAAAATGCTATAGATAAGTCAAGAGAGTCACAGATAATATTAAGAATTTCAATTCGGGTAAAGAACATCAACTTGTTGATTTCATCCATGATCATGTGACTCTCATTTGCTGGTCTATCTTGTCTTGGTCGAATCGGCATCCAATTTTTGTGAGGTTTTACCTACGCACTTGCTGCGGCCGATTCTGTGATTTAAAATCCCTGCGAAAATTGACTCATAAAAGTAGGCTTGAATGTGTAGGTCTTTGAAATCATGAATTTAATAAGGAACGGCAAACTGCTCAATCTAAAAAAAATATTACCGCTGAAATATTGTGCTATACAGTATTGAGCAACCTAATTTGATTCCGTCAACATAATTGGACATAATTTGAATCATTCAAGCAGAATCTTCAGCACTAAAGCACCTCTCATGCCATAGCACATAGAAGCCTTAACAAAATATTTGTGTTGTTGGACTGATTCACAAACAAATTCTACATACACAGTACATAAAACATCCTCAATGTTAGTTTTTAAAACAAATTGTGATTTAATGGATGCTTGGCTGACTTTGTTCCTCTACCAATAAAATAATCAGAACTACGTGTATTTCACTTCAGCAAGGTATGTAGTGATGTTAGTATTTTCTTGCAGCACTAGAGATTGCGATTACATAGATCTCCTAGCACCTCCCCATTTACAAATGAGAAGGGTGAAGCACACGACAGTATGCAATTTACTGAATGAAGCAACATAGCTGCTACACTTGTATGTACTGTAAAATAAAAAATACAAATTTTTAGGAAATGAGGTGTAACACATGCAGGATGGCTAAAAAGAGAACGTTTACGAGAGTAATAATATGTCTGGAATCTGGTCATGAATCTTTAGCTATACATACATGTAGATCAGGGCTTACACTTCTCAATGAACTTCCCTGTTGGCAAAGATTGAACCAGTTACTGTGTGTGGTTCAAAACTGGTCCACCAGTATTTAAACTTGCCCAGATATTTAGGTTTAAAATATAAATGTCAAGTTCATGATCGTAGTGTTATTCCCCCTTCAAATTCACAAGTACAATGTATTTGCAAGTAACCATGGCAACAGCTGTGTCACAATTTATCCAATATGTTTACCAACTCATTTTGCCAATAGCAGGCCTGGGTATTAAAGTTTGTATCCCAGGATTATAATTCAGATATATTTTTCTATCTGGGGCCTGAACTTTCCCTCCAAATTGCTCAAATTTCTCATCAGGGAAGTGTTCCAAGATTTCAACAATTTTCCCGGCATGGCTGACCAGAAAGTGCCAAATCTGAGCACCATTCTTCCTACATACTCAATCATCATCATCATTCGGCTGCGGAGCAGGGGACAACAAGTTTCTTCCAACTTTTTTGATCCAAGGCCAGATTTTTATTTGGTCTGGCTGGAACATACATTCACTATTCCTTAGCAGGTACTGTATGTAAGATACCATGTACACTACCTACCTTGGTCTCTTTTTCCCATGTTGTGGTATAATGTATAGAGCATACAATTTAACAGGTTCGTCATCTGGCATGCGGAATATGAGACTATGATAGTGTAAGTAAAGCCAATTGCCGAGTGTGATCACTCTTTAGATCTGGCAATTTATAAGTGCAGGCATGTGTAAGGGAACAAACCAAAAGTATGATGATGTCATACAAACAAATATCCTTGGAAAGTGGAGGTGGTAAAAAAAGTCCCAATTACGTAAAAAAGTCAACATTTTACACTAAAGTTTCAATGAGGGGAGAGGAGGCCCGCCTCCTAACAAAGCCACTTTTCGAATATAGGACATTATCAAACTTCTGGTTCTTTCCTAGAATTTATAACAAATTAAGCCCAAGTTGATAAAAAAAATACAACTTACCTCTTGACTTCGTTGGTCAGAGAGCTTCTGTATGCACTTGATGAAATGCGGCTCAATATACGTTGACATTTTAGGCTTCATTCCCACCTTAGTTCTTGTTATTAGAAAACCTGGTTTATACATCACATGTTTCAATACTTTCCCATGCCATTGTGGGAAAATTTAAGAACAGAAAATAGAGGGAAAGAAAAGAAAAAGAACAGGAAAAAAGAATAGAACTGCTTATGCAATGTCTGAAAGTCCCCTGTTGACAGTAATTTCACGAATCCAACAAGGATATGAAACACTATTTTAGTGTAGTCAGACTACAGACACAGCTGACATTTTCACATGTCCATATAAATGCGTATTATTTCCTTTTATGATGGCTGTTTGGACAGTTTCACCGAAATAGCCATAGCTTTAGTTAACCCCATCATCCAGGTGTGTGTTGGACGGTTAACGATAAATTGTAATACCGTAGTCAGTGGTGGTGCTAATTCCAGTCAGTTCAAGTGGATTGATGGTTTTCATAACATATTGCCTGGTGGTAGCATCTAGATGCAGTCTAGCTGTCTGTGTTTGCTGGGTACAGTGTATGGGGGGAGTTGTCACTCAGCTGTAAACTGATGACACTGCCTAGTCATGTGTTACATATATACATCCTCTGCAGTAGATTCAGTTACCCATAGCCATATCTGTAAAAATAAATGCAAAAATCAACGATTGACATATTATTTTAACTGGAAAGTTTTGTGCGACATTTCTACATTCAAATAGTATATGATGTGTGCACTTATGTGATACATATTTAATGAAAGAACTTCAAAGAAGGGGTGTGTGTGTGCATGTGTCACATGTGTGTGAAGGTGGTCCTTATCACCGACTTCCAGGACTGCGTTGACAACCAGGAAACCTCCCAACCAGAGACATTCCCAGTTGTTACTAATGTTAGTGCTCAGATGGTAGCACTACACATAACACCCTCAAATTCCCTTATGGCAAAATACACTAATAATAATGCATAGAAAAATGGGGACCATACAAAGGTCATCCACAGCAACCTCATTTGGTTGACATTGGGGCCTATAATTTAGGGCTGCTATGAAACGATTTTGGAGGCCAAAATACGCACCCCGATTTTCCAAAAACACAAAAATTTGTGATTTCCTGCCAAAAACACATAATCTAAAAAAAAAAAAGAATAATTTATTTTCTGCGGATTTGGGAGAATCTCTGGATCTAACATCAAGTGCTACCATCATTTAAAAATTTTTTTTTTTAATTTGGAGAGTCCCTCGACCTTCAGCGAAGTACTGTAATCATTTGTGGTTGATTTTTAAAAATCTGAAAAAAAGTTACCAAAAAATTACTTGTTTGTATCCAAATGGGACCGATTTGTAACTTTTGTTCACTGCATAATCTATTGAAGATATAAAAATGCATTGGTTTTGTACACTTTTTTAAAAAATCAACCACGAATGATTGCAGTATGTCCCTCCAGGTCAAGGGACTCTCCAAATCCGTGATTTTTTTTTTTTATGCAAAAAAAAAAAAAAAAATTTATAGATTTTTTCCAAAATGTCAAAAAACGCATTTGGAGCCAATTACGCAAATTGCGCCGCAAATATCGTAATTGCGTATTCTTAGCAGCCCTAGCCAATATGTTTATCAGTTTGTGTATGTTTATGTGAGATGACCACATTTTCCCCACTTGCACGATTACTAACAATTCTGCAGTTGTTGCAGAATATAGACTGGCCCCCAGTCTCGGTTCGGTTCCATCTCTGGATAATGTAACAATAAATAATTACGTAATGCCTTATGAAAAAAATGTCAACTCCCCCCTTATTTTCTTCAATGCCAAAAACCCATTCCTCTTCATCCACAAATCGACGCCACTAATTACACCCACCACAGTCAACCATGCAGCAATATAGAAATATACTCGTATTATAAGTGAACGCGAAAGTCCATTGAGCGCTGATTCCGAGACTGGTCCAATCTGTTAGAGATCTCACTTCCAAATATTCGCTCAACGAAGCACGGTGATTCCGATGTCAATTACGAAAGCCCCGCCCCAGTTTCAATTCAAATATGGTAGCACAAAGCTATGCGCGGGATGTGACGCAAGATCGGATGGGACACTTGTCAACAACTGAGAGGTATTGAGCTCAAGTGGCACGCTTCGGATAGACCCATTGTACGCGCAAGAATAACAGGCCACCACTCGCCTCGGACTTAGGCCTATTGTCCATATTATGTACATTATCGCGTGCGGTTTGCAAATGTTTGCACATTATTTAGCTAGGGAAGCCTTTTCAAATATCCCCGCTGCCAAGCTGCGTTGATTGGTCGGATACAATATCGTTGTTTAGTCGCTACACAAACGTTAATGTAGTGAAAACATGGACGTGGTATATAGAAAGATTGCGTGACTCCAAATCCGTAAAAGTGAACTTCCAGCAGTTTGTGGGAGCTGGAAGTCAAATTGCCTACAGACTGGGAGGGTCCGTGTATTGGGTTGATTTTTAATGCTATGTAATCTACATTACCAGTCGTTCTCCACGGACCCGAGGGAGGGTCTATGCAGAATAATGCACATATATTTTTAAGCACAATGTCGATTGATAAACACTCAGTTAGGGCTTTAAAATAAACAAAATATATAAATTACCTCAATTAAAAGCCTGATGAAATCAAAGTATTTCAGCATGATTCAACAGAGCCAACGAATTATATTGCAATGAATGTTACTACATGTTGTAGATGCATGTTCAAAATGGCATTAAAAATGTGTAAAACGTACATGAGCTTCTCAAAACAAAGCATCACACAGAGTGAGTCTGCAGCATATAATGGCAAATCTCAACTTATTTCCTGTCCACACTGAGTTCTACAGGTGGATGGATAAATCCTTACAACAATAGAAAAGCAAACCCCCTAAGCAGGGTTTAGTTGTTCAGGTGACTGCCAGATTTACCCCTTACAAAATGGCTTATAATAAAATCTAAGTTAGTTGAAGCAAGCTCATGGTTTTAGTTCAGTAACAAAGATGAGGGAACCTTAGCATTTCCTATTTTTTGTTTTATTTAAGACTTCAGGTGAAATTAATACAAAGGGTATATTCCATGATTCAGACCAAGGTTCCTTGAAAATTTATGAACATGGTCAAGGAAATTTAAATAAAAAATTTAATGTCAAAACAAGCTCATGATTTGCTTTCATTCTGAGTCTGATGTAAGGATTATTGAAAGAGTGATTTCAAAAACAAAATTACTTTTTCAAAAAATGATTTTATAATAAACCGTTTTCATTCTGTGTCGGATATAAAACAATAAAAAATATTAAAACTTGTTTGGAAAAGAATGAAATTATAAGGTATATGAGTTTCTATTTAGTTAGAAGCAGACTCCAATTTCATCACATGCAAGCATATTTCCATCTTGGAAAGAGTAGGCCTAATGACGGAGCATAAGCTATGCTTGTAATAAAGTTCACTTGGCATTTTTTTGAAAACATGTGGCCCTAACTTGAAATTCCTTTGTGCAAAAAATAATACCATTGTTGGTAACACATTTTGTTTGAGACTAACATTTCTGATTGAAACCAAGACAAATATACAATATACAGCCTGTCTCAAAAAAAATTGTGCAAGTGAAAAGCGCCCTCTATGGCAATTAGAAAATACTGTTGTGACATGATGCTTACATCAACGTCAAGGGCGCAGTCTTAGCTCTCAAATACCGTTTATTCTGTTCAATTTGCTTGTTTTAATCTCGAGTTATGTTTAGTTAACAACAAAAGGGTAAAATCACAATTGTGCCACTTTTACTAGGGAAGAGGGCTGCACATGTAAATCAATGATAGCTGATGTTGATGCGTCTAATGCACTCCCCCTTCGGGGCTCGTGCATAAGACGCATCAACATCAGCACGCATGCATTATTTTGTCTAATTTCTCTCCCAACAAATAATACGTGTTCATTAACTAAGTTTGGAATATTTGTTTGTCTTTTGTCTTGAGTGACAAAGAAAACAGTATTTGCCATGATCATTGACATGCACATGTATATTTTACAGCAGAATGTAAAATATCTGTTTCTCTTTTAACCTGTTGTAAGTGGAAAAAGAGAATCATATAATACATGTAGGCCTACCTGTATCATGATAAAACAGTAAACACAACAAAAACTATTTTTATTGTTGTATAATTGATGCGTTCTTTTGATTTCACAAAGGAACTCTTGATAAACTTGATGCTATCATTGATTTACATGTACAGTCCTCTTGATCTTCCCTAGTAAAAGTGGCACAATTGTGATTTTACCCTTTCGTTGTTATCTAAACAGATCTCGAGATTAAAACAAGCAAATTGAACAGACCAAACTGCATTTGAGAGCTAAGACTGTGCCCTTGACGTTGATATAAGCATTATATCACAACGGCATTTTCTAACTGCCGTGAGAAGGCGCTTTTCACTTGCACAATTTTTTTTGAGACAGGCTGTATAGATACTGGCAAGACACAAGTTCTGCTCTCCAACTCCCCCACCCCCCTCAAAAAAAATAAAAATAAAACAAGAAAGGTTTTAGGAAAAGTAAATGGTCCAAAACCAAGAGATGTCAGACATGATATGCTAGACATCATTCAATACCATCATGGTATGTACATGCAAGTGATTAGAAACATCTGTCTGTCCATTCCAATAATTTTTCACATTTATTTAAATTCCACACACACCTTGTACTCTTGTGCACTGTACAACTATCAAGCAGCACATTTCTACTGAGCAAATGGTTGTGGATGAATTTGAGTGAATTCGGGATGATGCGAGGAATACTCGGTAAAAAGTCGGTAACGGCCCCAGCAGAAACGGATCGGGTGAAGGTGAATGGGCGGTTTGATGCAAGTGAATCCGTCAACCACCTTTTGAGGTGTTAATAGTGGTGAATATGTGGTAACGTTTGCAGTAGAAACAGTTTGGGTGATGATTTTGGGAGACACAGGAAGTTAGCCTAGTACCGTATTTGTCCGAGTATAGTCCCACCCGTTTTTTAGGTGAAAATTTTTCAAAATTGGAGGGTGGGATTATTGGAGTGTTCCTGGACCTAGAGCTAAATGCTAGGATCATTCATGGTTGACCTGAAACTAAAAAAAAAAATTGCATGATGTTTTGTGTTTTTAATTATGAAAATTGATAATTTGTATTCATGTCATACTCTATTAATGATATCAAAATGCATTGAATTTGAATCACCATGAATGATCCAATTTAGGTCTAGGTCTAGGGACACTCCAAAACCGAAAAAATAAATAACTGATTGGTTATGAATTTTTTCAATTGATCTGACCAAAGCACTTCACCTTTGCAGTTTAACTATTAGTTCTGTCTAAATTCAGTCAGTCTTCCACACTTCCTTGCTTAGCTATTGGCCACCCAATTTCAGGAGTTCAAGCAGGGTCAGAATTTCGGCGTGAATCAGAAAATCGATTCTCGCAAAGATTCTCGTAAACAGATTTGCATGATTCAAAGTTGATTCCTGCAAATGTTTGTAGTTTACACCAAAGTTGATTTGCGAGAATCAAATGATTCCCGCAAATTTATTCCGCAAGAATCAAGATTGATTCTCGCACTGTGAAACGAAATTCTGACCCCGAGTTGTTGAGCCTACCTTGGGTTTATCATCCCACATGCAAGAGTGGTTTTTAGCCGAATTATTTGTGCGCATTGAGGATTTCGAAGTCTATTTTATATCATAAGTATAGCTAATTTATCACATAATCCTGGCCATGTTATTTTCAATATTCAAGCCATCAGCAGGTACACAGGAAACTGTTCAGGTCTAACAAGGAAACAATTCATACTCAAGTAACCGGTCCTTGATCGAGATATTATCAATATTCAATTGCAGCTCTCTATCTTACACCCAAGGCTTCCATCTCTTTACACAAATGGCAGGGTACTATTCACAATCTAAATTAGTCTACTTTATAGACCCTTTGAGAAATTCATACTTCAATATCAAGTCATCTCACAATTATTACAAGTTCAGAACAAGAACGAAAACCATGACGCCCTGAGAAAAAAGGGCAGAGTAGTCACTGGAGAACATTGTGTTTTATGGAAGGGCATAGCCGAGGTGAATTGTTGAAGAAGATAAGGGACTGCGAGCTCATTTTCTTCCCCTGCCAAGTTCATCTAGTGTGGTGCAAGTTGTGGTAGTGTGTGATCTTTCAAGTTCAACTATGGGGGATCTATCACTTTGCACACTGTTACTCTACAAAGCACAACCTGCCTGGTCATTCCAAATGGGGTAAAAAGGGGGTAAAGAGAAATTGTGCGATTGGAATGAAATCATGCCATGCTGATACGATTCAAAATATGATAGAGGACATTTCAAGGTCAGAGGTCAAACAAAAGTCAAATTTTGTTATAAGATGAAATTTACAGCATGCCTCTTCTCAAAAATCAGGGGTCATTTCAAGGTCATGGCTGGAGTTTTTTGGTCTTTTAAGAAGGCGCCATATATCTGGTTTATTCTTGCTGTCTCAATTTCACTAAAAATATTTGAAAAGTGCAGAGGGGGAGGCTGATCAATGATGAGGATCAATGCACATCTACATTGTATACTTTAGAGGGTGATAAAATGAGTATCGCTTGTCATCAAGTGATGTATGATGTTACCATGATGTGACCATATGTTGGATATGAGAAAATAATACAGTTTGTATCACAGCAATAAAAAGTATGGTACCGGTATAAATACAAGAGCATTTATAATTGAAATCACACAGCAATTTTTCAGAATTATAGCAATTTAGCAAGTTGAAGTCACAAAATAATAATAATTACTGTATTCGTCCGAGTATAGTCCCATGTTTGAGTATAGTCCCACCCCACCCCCATTTTTCAAAAAATTCGAGAAATTATTTAAAAAATCTATATTTATTTTTCTCAGTTTTTGAGTGTCCCTGGACCTCTAGCTAAATGCTACATGTAGGATCATTCATGGTCATGATGGTTGACTTATTAAAAAAATTGTTTGTGTTTTTAATCTGCAAAGTGATAATTTGTATTCATGTCATACTCTATTAATGATTACAAAATGCATTGAATTTGTATCCATTTTGAAACATTAATAGAGTATGACATGAACACAAATTATTACTTTGCATATAAAAACACATTTGTTTTCCTTTTTAAGTCAACCATAAATCATCCTAGCACACTGTAGTCCACTTGCCCATTGTGCATACTCTGGATATTGTATTATTTTAAGCTTAAAACTCTGATTTAATTAATGTGTGCACAATTGATAGATTTTCACATCTGATCTTTTCAGTCACCCTACTCCCTCTCTTTGTTAGCTTCCCAAGTAGACTACTGACTTTGCCTTGCGGTTAAGATTTTTAACACGGGACTCTATGGAGAGTTAGGCCAATTTCTGGCCTAACTAAAATTGGCCATGATGTAATGCATCTTTAAATGGATCTGCCTTGTGATTGGTCGCCCATATCTCGCTATGGTTTAAATCTTCTGGGCCCGGGCCATTACCATTAACTACACCGTACACAATTGTCTGTGGTACTTGCGGGCGCTTTTGTGTTGACGCTGAAAGTTAATCTCTCATCAAACATCTAGCACGTATTTGTGGTTAATGGACTGATAAACAAGTATGCTTGACAGTGTGTTTTTAGAGAGCAAAGTCCAGGGGTAAAGTTCTGCTTACAATTCAAAGTCCATAGACAATTTTCGGGTTCGCTATCAATAAACTGGTAGATTCCAAAATCAGAATTGTTCAGTATTAAAGTGAGCCATTATAATTATGCAAGATAATGTTGCATTCAATTACTTTTATTGTCACTAATCATCTGATATTTTTAACTCTTTATGTCCATTTTACTATTGAATACTTTAATTTTAATTTAACATCAGTATAATTTTGAGTTCAACGAAAAGGGTTCATCATGACTAATAATAACATATTTTTAATAAAATTCGACTATGGCATAGTCTATCTAGCACACAGAGCTCTAGGTCCTGGGACACTCCAAAACTTAAAAAATATATATAACTTAATTTTTTTTTTAATTTGTGTATAATCCCACTCCCAATTTTGAAAAAATTTCACCTAAAAAAGGGATGGGATTATACTGGGACGAGTAGTCGAGTACAGTAATGGACCGTTTCAAATCAAGATCGGAAAAGTTCGGAAAACCGCACAATTTATTCAGTAAGCTAGGGGGTCAAATTGTACCGAAACTGGCACACAAGAAACGTCATGAATTACGACACCTTTTGCGTGAAAATACAGCTTATTAATCCAATGTGAATATGGGGTCATCGCGAGAAATATTTTCCTAGCATTGAGCTAACACCTCAGCTACTTAGTTTTTCACAACAAGATACCCCGGGGGGGGGGTCACTCCAATTGTGGCCTGTACACCATCCGCGATAATGAAAACGCGTAAAAAGGGTCGTTTTGTGGGTAGGCACGATCCATGGCGTATCGCGTTTAGGGTGTCAAAAACATGAAAAATTGGAAAAAGGGTAGCAAAATTGCAATTTCTAAATACGCGGAAATGAAATTTAGGGTATGAAATTTGATGTTAGGAATGAAATCCCTGTTTAGGGTGTCGCTTTTAGCCAAGGGTTAAATCCTTGTTTAGGGTGCTTTTCAAAAGTTGATTATCGCGGATGGTGTACAGGCCACAATGGGAGTGACCCCGGCAAGATACCAATGGAAAGAGATGGACAAATGTCTGTAATTTTTCGTCAGTTAAATTTTTTTTACAGAACGTTTTGTTTACGTGCATCACCTCTTCCACAGTCAGTCTCTTACGCAACGCTACCACTGCACGCTTGATTGCACGTTGAGTATCCTTGGCAGAAGTACCTCTCTCGTCCCTAAATTGACCGTCGAAAGTTCATCACAGTTATGATGCCTGTTACACATTGGAACTTCGCACTGTACATGATGCTGAAGAGGTACTTTTATGTGCACACGATTGACAATTTTTTGCCATGTCTTTCATGACATAGAAATCGTCCAACTTAGTGGAGAAGTATTCCATGAAAAAAATGTCACTCAGTACAGAAGACAGTGGTCAGTGCAGTATAATATCCAGACCATGTCAAAAAACTATCTGACTCTCTGTGTGTGTGTCTACTATGTTGATAACAACTTGGATTGTTGGATGTGGACAACTAAATTGATTAACAAACTTCAGGTTGATACAGCCATACACAAAAAAAAGCAACGTACATAACGTATGTATACACGAATAGTATTTTATAATACAATGAAATGTTCTCCCTAATTTTAACTTGTAAACACTAGCGCTGAAATGCTCAGCTGCTAGCTGTACGCATGGACCATGGTGTATATGACACCCATCAATACCCATACCAATCAATTAGCAACTTCGCCTGTTGTTTACGTTACAAACATGTCTTTTCTTATACTTAAATCTTAACGTTTTACCTTCAAATGGCAGTCACGTGTACTCGAAAGTGTTGGCAATTATCCTATTCTACTTAACAGAGTATTCCCACATCCGGTTATATCATTATTGACATTTCAAAACTATGTTTTTCATTCGCCGGCACTTACAAGTTGTAGTACATTTTGATGACCTTGGTGATGATTCACTGAGTGCATAGAAAGGTCATGCAAAGGTCATCATGTGATAACTTGCAAGCCCCTGATTGGTAGATCAATAGAAAACTCCCGGATTGTAAGCGTCTTGAGTGGTGATGGCGCTATTACATTATGCGGATTGTCCCCTGGATTGTCCCAGATTGTCTAAGTATTGGAGCTAGGAATGAGAGCAAAAAGTAGGAAGTCACCACGGTACTTTCCATGGAAACTTTTACCAAACCGACAAAGTCTCCACGGAAGAAAAATCAAGAAGCACAAAGTCACCACGGATATCGATCGTGAAGGACGCTATGGTGTCTTTTGAAATGTCCACGGAAACTATTACCAAACAGGCAAAGTCACCACGCTGATCGATCGCTATTTGCATAACAATGAAACAGGAAACGGGGGAGCTGACCTTTGACTGTTGTCACAAGCAAGCTTAATCAAGTTAATTAGTCGGGTCGGGTGGTGGAGGAGCTCTGTGTAATTCCAATGGGAAGTTGGTGTGCATAAAGAATTTCTGCACTTTGGTGCATCTAACTTAGTACAACTGCATTTTCATAGTGTTAATCTTAATTTTAAACTTAAGCAATTAAGGATTTAACAAGCTTTTAATTTATGCAGTGGAATATGTGTGTCATGCAATTCCGTGGGTTTAAACAACTTTTAAGGCATAAAAAGGAAAACTCGAAGACTGTAACATGTATAAAAATAAATTGCATGATTTATTATAAGATTGTTTTTGTTTGATGTTCAAAGTACTTAATAAAATAAGAAATTAGAAAAAAAACCTTAGAAAATCAATATTATTTGATATCAGAAGAATTCAATTTGATATGTCTGATGTTCTCTCATGTCACACAAAAAATATTGTCAAAACGTTCATACCAGAGCACTTAATGTAAAATTTCCTTTGGCTAAAACTGGCATTACTTTTATACATATAAATATCTAATTCACATATAGGGTGTTCAAAAAAATCTGGCATGAGTACGGGTCCGGGGACATTGGAAATTGGGACCCGAGTACGGGTAGGCCCTACTACAAGTCTGCCTTGAAGTAAACTTTATATTAAATCTAATGATATGTATTTAAAGTGTATGTAGCTGGGATGAAAAGCCGACCAAGCCGATCAATTGAAAATTGTGAACTTTCAAATATACATTTTTTTCCCGAAAAGACCTAATTTTTTTGTGTGTTTTTGGAAAAAAATCCATACGGTATATCTTCAATATGTGATGTCATAATTTTCAATTGATTGTCTGCTTTTCATCCCAGCTATACATACACTTAAAAGTACATATCATAATCATTAGCTTTATAAAGTTTACTTTACAATCCTGTGTTCTACACAGTGCATTTATCTAATTCCAATCCTGAGGGTGGTGTAACTCAAAGCTCATACGTATTGGTCTGTGTGAGAAGGTTTTCTAACTTAGACTTTTATCTTCACACTGCCATCACTAACAACGCGATATAAATGCGCTATAATTTTTGAGAAAAATGCAAAAATAGGCACAAAGTTGGCCAGGGGTGTTACCCCTTAAGCATTTCAGTTCAAAGAAAATATGCGATAGCACAAAATTT
This sequence comes from Amphiura filiformis, assembly GCF_039555335.1. NCBI lineage: Eukaryota > Metazoa > Echinodermata > Ophiuroidea > Amphilepidida > Amphiuridae > Amphiura > Amphiura filiformis. The sequence goes on along the minus strand of NC_092635.1, from coordinate 26,079,584 downwards.
AATACAACATTTAAAACATGCTCCAAATTCACTAAAAACATATCAAAATCTTCGTCTGGGCCTAAAGATCACAAAAATGTAAGTAACATCTGTGCACATAGAACATAATAATAGTTACTAAGTTATGAAGCTCAGCATGTCTAAGATCAATTCAATTTGCATGTTGTACAGGCCGGTTGAAAATGAAAGTTGCTCCGTTTTTGTTAAAGTGGGGCAAACTGTTCCTCAAGTTCAAGTGATTCAGGAAAGAATAGTTACTATGAAGAGAGATGATAAATAAATATTTAATCCTATTGAATCCAACATTATTTAACTCTTTGCCGTGTAACATACTAACTAGACATGGTAGATAGTGCAAACTTTTCATTTTCTGAAGCCTCTAAGCTACAATCAAGTGCAAATTTCCCTGGGACACTTGTTCATATTTCGCGCCCTCTGTTCAATAAAACCGGTCATATGAAGTTCACCATATGATAGTTTCCAACCTATTTCGAATCCCCTCCCTCCCCCACCAACCAATGTTGGAGCAAAAATATAGGCCATTTTACAAATGAGGCGTTTGGTATACAACATTGAATAAGGGGTGCGGGGAGGGTCATTGAACTATGAAAGTGTCCCAGCAAATTTGCACTTGATTGTAGATGAACAATTTGTCTTGATTTTTACTAAAGTTGGAGCAACTTTGGACCCGTTCACAACAAGCAATTCGAACTTGGACCTTTTGTGTCCCATAACTTCTTAACTGTAGATTGTATGCGCACAAACATTTCTGGGATCCTTGGGATGGATGAATAATTTGACATCTTGGAAAGTGTTCTTGGTATCAAATTTGCGCCCCTATATACTATCCTATTGGGTCTTTTTGAGGGTCACAGTCTCAAAATTCTGCCTGGCAGACAATTGAATCAAATTCAGTATACCCAATTTAAAAAAAATAAAGCTGGTTGTCAACTTTTACGCAAACTTGCTGGTTGGAACACGGTCTAGTAGGCCAATCAAATTAAGATGAGTAAGGGTTAACCCATCACTAATTGCAACAGAATCCATTTAATCACCATTCATTTCAAATAACATTATTATTAAAGAAGTCCCCGAAAATCCAAGTAGTGGAACAGTACCTAATTTGCATAAATCCAAAATGGCTGCTTATACAGGGGTGGAATTTCAAAGTTGATCAAATCCTGTTACTTGCTGTTAAAGTAAATATGTCAACTTTTTGGAATTGCTTGGCGTGAGACAGGGACGCACCGGGATTTGGCGACTCCAATGTTCATGACCCATGATTATTTGAGCCTAGTACACTACCCAACAAACACACTTTTACAAAAAACGTTAAAATGTCCGGTTTTATAAAGGGTATAAAATCGTTTAAATAACACTCAAAAACATTTTTGAAAACTTGATGCAAACATTCTAAACAAAATACTATTTTAAAGTGTCGTATTTTGCACAAATATTTGCCCAAAATATATTGCGGCTTACATACCGTACTATATAGGCCTTGCATAGCCTAAACCTTGATTATGCGTATAATTATTTCACTATTATAAACGGTATTTTGTAGGCCTATATACTTAAGGGCTGGGGTATGAACGTTTGGACAGTATTTATTTTGGGACATTAGAGCACATCAGACATATCGAATTGCATTCTGAATACGAAGAATGTCATTCTGATATCAAATAATTTGAATTTTTGAAATTCGCAATTTAATACACATCATGGCAAATCATTAAAAATTGATATTTTTGATATTTAACAGTACTTGAAGTAAATCTGATGATTTATACTTAAAGTGTATGTAGGTGGGTTGAAAAGCCGACGATCAATTGGAAATTTTGACCTTTCGTATTGAAGATATGGATTTTTTTTCCAAAACACCAAAAAAATTAGGTCTTTTGGGAAAAAAATCCATATCTTCAATATGAAAGGTCAAAATTTTCAATTGACCGTCGGCTTTTCCTCCCTGCTACATACACTTTAAGAATATATCATTAGATTTATATAATTTACTTCGAGGACTGTTATATCAAAAATTCGAAAAATATCAAATTTTTATAATTTGTCATAAAATTTGTATTATATTGAGATTTTCAAAAAATGAAAATTATTTGATATCAGAAAGACATGCTTCGTATTCAGAATACAATTCGATAGGTCTGAGGTGCTCTCATGTGCCACAAAAAATACTATCGAAACGCAATAAACGCTCATTTTAGATCCCTTAACTTAACAGTTTCATATATCATGATATGCCTACATATTGAGGTTGTATAGTATATTCCATTATCAAGTTATGTTAGGTTCTTTATGGGTTTTTTTCTAATGATTTAGTATCCACATCTCACCTTGTATTACATTTTCATGTCATAATTTGTATTATTATATATTATATCATATTATATTATATTATATTATATTATATTATATTATATTATATTATATTATATTATGTTATATTATATTATATTATACTTATATTATATTATATTATATATATATTATATTATATTATATTATATTATATTATATTATATTATATATTATATTATATATTATATTATATTATATTATATTATATTATATTATATTATATTATATTTTATATTATATTATATTATATTATATAGTATTATAATTATTCTTATTATATGTCTATTATAGCCTATGGAGGATAAAGTGGTCCGTGGTCACAATCAAGAAAGTGTGACGTGATTCAGTATGCAAATTTTATATAAACAATAGCAACAATAGGAGGATATAATTCGATTATCAATAATATATATTGTTTGGTTCATATCTACTGATATAAGAGCTTTTAACTATAGAGTATCATGATTTGAAGTGGTCGGAAACCAGGAAATTTGATCAACTTGACCAAGGTAATCAGCTCATATGCAAATGCCGCACTAATATGCATAAACAATAGCAACAATAGCGGGGGTATAATTCTATTATCAATAATATTCAATAATATTGTTTGGTTCATATCTACTGAAATAAAAACGTATGACTAAATAATAGAGGATAATTATTTGAAGTGGTCGGCACACCGACACCGCCTGGCTAATAATTATTTGGTGGAGCAGAGACACTAAAATGAATGCACGGGATCGATACACGTGAATTGCTATGCACGATTTTGATATCAGACGAAAATCTTCGAATACTGGGTTAGAAATTGATGAATATCTCCCGCAAATGAATTTTTCTCAAGAAACCAGATGTTCATTCATTCATTCATTCATTCATGTATTTTATTGTCATATTTCACATACAAAACATCAAATCAATGGCATACAAATGCAATATAATACAAGTTACTTCAAGCAAATAAGATGTGGTCTCATACACTTGAAAATACGTGTTGAACAGATATGATAGTCGCTAGAATGCGCTTTGAACATTGGCCGTGCGCTTTGAACTCAAAATCTGACCATTTTATATTGCGTTGGTCCTGTATGAACTAGCGTGTAGTACAGCTGCACTCACTGTAGGCAGTATAAAAGTCGATGACCATTGACCTCAATGGGGTATACAAGCTTATTCACGCACAACCAAGATCAATTACCCGGCTATTGTGAGTAGCCTTAGTTATGTCCCTCGACTAATTATTAGTTTTAAAGAGCTTTAAAGGTTTGAACCAAATGGCTAATCGTGGCTGTGGATTCAACCTACCATGGCGATTCCTGCCATGAAGATATAGGGTCGATGACACTGTGGTCGGAATCCAGGAAGTATGATCAACTTGACCAATGTGATCGGCTCATATGCAAATGTCCTATTGTACACGCAAACAATGGGAACAATTGGGGGATATAATTCGATGAAGATAATTAGGCCTATATGATATGATAATATGCAAAATATAGGATAGGCTTTTACGACATCTAATTATTAAAATATGCACTGCATACATTTATAGAAAATAATGATTTACAATATCTTGGTGTAGATTATTCATCCAGTAGTTCAAAACATTATTATAATTATATTCAATCTAGGCCTAGGCCTATATACAATGTAGTAATAATACTGGAACTAAAATTTGCAACTCGCTTTGCTACGTTGCTTCCGATCAGATGCCTGATGAAATCCGAAGTTTTCGGACGCAACACGAGCAAAGTGAGTTGCAAATTTTATAGTTCCAGTATGGCAGTATTAGATTGAATTTATAAAATAATGATTTACAATCTTATAAAGATTACAAGATGTGTATCTTTAATGAATGAAGGAGTGAATGAATGAATTGTTGAATGAATGAATCTGAGACGAATATATGAATGAATGTATTGTTGAACGAGCGGATGGATGAATGAATGAATGAACTTATATATGAATGATAGACTATCACCACACCACCACCCCAAACACCCCCCCCCACACACACACCCCCACCACCACCACCACCAAACACTAACAACATTATAAACAGCAATGATAAAATATAATGTATAATTATCGTCGCACAAAACAGTAGTTTCGAGGATTCGAATAGTGCAACCAGCATTACGATTTTCAACAAGCGTTTCAAAGCGACTGGATTGATAGACTACCGTGGCTACTTTTACAAAAATAGGAAGTCACCATGTCTACTTTTACCAAAATGACAAAGTCGCCATGGGTGTAAAATAATGTAAAGTGAGCTCAAACTCTATTTTTCTGAATTCTGCGCTCAAAATCAAAAGCTATAAATTAGGCCCTATACATTGAAGATATGGTAGTTGATGAACGTGGGGTCTGCAGGTATACATGTGTGGGTTTTTGTTGTTAGTGTGAATATACGCTTTTTACATGCTTACTCCAAAAAAGTTTGTACCATTGTATACCGTACCACCAGAAACCCTCATCGGTGCTATCTACTGTAGATAGCAAGCTACACAATCTTACATGTGCTATCTCAGTAGAGATGGTATTAATTATGTATCATGCTGTGTTCCATATATAGAAAATTATAATATATACGAGTGTGTATAATTATGCCCTTATAGTCCCATTATCTACAGCATGCAGTTCAATTGCGGTACCTCTTCAGGTTCGTATATAATTTATAGGTCTTTTGGTGTCAAGTTGATCGCTAATCTTAAGGGGCACTTCGTATAAATCAACATCATCATCCCCCATCATCATCTTGCTCCAAGGCCATAAGATGGTATATAGCCAGTTTTAATTATGTATGACATGGTATGTACTATCATGCTTTTTAATATAGAAAATCAGGCTATAATATGCGAGTGTATAGGCCCTAGACCAAGCAGTGTTCACGTCACAGCATCATTTTAAGTGTTCAATTGCGGTATATGCCTACCACTCTAGTCTAAGTTCACTATATGCTTTATAGGTCTTTTGGTGTCAAGTTAATAGCCAATCTTAAAGGGGCACTTCGTAATCACTGACATCATCCCCTTGCTCCACAAAACTTATAATATTATACCATCAGAAATCTGGGAGTCATAGTTTTGTGCATGGGCTCGTTTAGCATAGTCATGACAATACTTTGAGTACAACTTTGTAAACAAGCGATCTGCTAGACACTATAGGCATACATAGTCATGATGATACGGTGCTATCAACTGCATGCGGTATGATAATATTAATCATTAGGCCTACAAAGCGGTTTAATAGCCATATTTGGCGGTTCTCGGCCGGGCGCGATTACCTGGCTGATGGTGACTGTAGGCTACCCACTAAGTTTCATGCCCAATATGACAGTTTTTACTAGTTTGACCTCAGAGACCCCTTGTGACCCCAAAATGACCTTCCAGAAATTTGGCTCTAAATGTTGACTGTAGGGCCTACCCACCAAGTTCCATGCCCATACGACAGTTTTATTAATTTGACCTCAGATGACCCCTGGGTGACCTTCCAAAATTTGGCTTTAAATGTTGACTGTATACCTACCAAGTTTCATATCCACACGACACTTTTAGTAATTTGACCTGAGATGACACTGGGAGCCTCGTGGCCCGGGGTCAGATGACTTAGTGAACATAAACTTCTTCTTGCCAGTACAGAACTACGACTTAACGAACATAAACTTCTTCTTGCCAGGACAGAACTACACCCACCCAAAAAATCTAAATGATTTGATCATAAGGATATTCTTCGTATTCAGAATGCAATTTGGTGTGTCTGATGGCTCCACAAAAACACCATACAAACGTTGTTGTCAAATTAGCTCCAATTCCTTAAGCCTATTTCAATATTATATATGCCATATGGCCCTACTTTATACTGAGTCGGTTTATACTTTTTTTTTTATCCAAGTAGTCTTGTCATGCTATATACGGTATCACGCATCTTACGTAGGCCTATAATATTAGGCGTATTATATTACTAACCGATTCGTCACGAAAACAAAGCATGAGGATAATTATAATTAAGTATAGGCCTATCATTTATATTGTGTGCAATGTAAACGACAGGAGGATAAAATTCGATTGTAAATATAATATATATTGTTCGCTTCATATCTACTCAAATAAGAGTATATCCCTTTCAAGTTGAAAAATGTTGCCAATATTAACACATTAAGTCCCTTCAGTTTATACATGAATTAACTTAACAATTTTTGTCAATTATGTGTTACTATTTATCTTCAGGCCCGGCTTATCTTCAGACAATTTTTTTAATAACACATTATTTTCTTGAATGTTGAAGACTATAATGAGCAAGCAACCAGTATCCCGACCAGTATTAATACGATTTTAATACGTTTTAAGCGACTGGGTCAATAGACTACCGTGTCTACTTATACAAAATTGACAAAGTCACCACGGCGTAAAATAAAATGGACTTGTTATACCGCCCTCATACACGTGATCACTCTCGTGGCGACTTAGCTATTTCTGTAGGAGTTTCCATGGCGTCTTTGCCATTTCTGTTCTATATTCCGTGGAAGCTTTTATGGAGACTATGTCATTTTAGTTAAATTTACTACCTGGAGCATTGTGACTATTGTCCCTTTTTGGATTGTCCCTGGATTGTCTCAGGTCCGGGTCTCAATCAAGCCCAACTTGTTTAAACCAAAAACTTTATACTATTACAATAAGGCCTACATTGATATAAAATTGGATGGTTTGAACCCAATACACAAATTTATTGGTCGAGCTATGAGTTTTAAAATACACATATTGGACGAGACGAAGTCGAATCCAATATCTTTTAACTCATAGCGAGACCAATACATTTTGTACTGGGTGAAAAAAACATCAAATTGTATCATTATTAATATTATGTTTTCAGAATCTTTTCTTGGTCAAAACATGACTTTTGGTAAAAATGTGATTTTTTTTTTTTTGGTCAAAAAAGATCTTTGGTCAAAATTGTGATTTTGGTCAAAAATGAGCAAGTCAAAAATAAGTTTTGGTCAAAAAATTGTAGAAAACAAAACTTTTTTTGGGAAAAGTGAGCCTATCCAACACAGTCCAAGTTTTGAGTCCAAGTGTTGATTATATTGGATTCGTCAGTACAAAGTATAGGAAGGAAGATTCTGAGAACATAATGCCAAAAAGTCGTTACACTTGAAACCAGGGGCTTGAAGAAGTCGTCGTGATTCATGGATTTAAAAACCAAAAGAGTATTGGGCAAAATAATAAACTCACTGAATGCAGCATAGGGCTAGACTATGCCATAGTCGATTCTTGATAAATAAAACATGTCATTAATCATGATGAAAGGATTCAGTTGAACTCAAAATTATACTGATATTTATTACCGGTCGGTAGGGCCTAGGCCTACATCAAATACTAGTATAAAATTGTTATGACTAAAAGTTTAGATAATTATATTACTTATTAGTGACAGTAAAAGTAAAGTATACGTAGGCTTATATTATTGAATGCAACATATCATAATGTCATAATTATATTGGCACTTCAATACTGAAAAATTCTGATTTTAGAATCTACCAGTTTATTAATCGCGAAAGTCCGTCCGGGAAGCTAAACAAACAGATGGGGTACGGTGACTGAAAAGATCAGTTGTGAAAATCTATTGTGCACAAATTAATTAAATCAGAGTTTTAAGCTTAAATGCAATAACCAGAGTATGCACAATCTGATGGACAAGTGGACTACGGAGTAGTCTAGCATAGGGCCTACAGCGACCTCATTTGTTGCTCTGCAATCTTGCTGAACTTTGAAAAAAGCCTTACAAGCATTTTGCATTTCAATGCAATCAGGCCTAAACTATTATAAAAGGGTCCATGATGCAGTCATGTCTACAGTAGAATTCACCACGACCTTTGCAGGACTTAAACCCCATTAAAAGCTATTAAACCAAGATAACAGTCATTGAAAACAGCTCAACTGATTAAATCATATCTTCTCTGGTTAAATCCACACAACATATGTTTCTGCTTTACTGTGCAATGGAACAATGAGCTGGTATTATAGTTTCAGTTGGGTGAACGATAATAAAGCGAACGCTAGAGAACAATTCTGTGTGAGCTTTTGTTTACGAAATGAGACAATAGGCCTACTCTGCTTATTGTTAACCAGCGTTCTTGAAAATGAGAAGCATGGTGGTTTGCAGACTTAACACGGTTTGGAAATAATTTCTTCATATTTTTGGTGTTATCTGTCGTTTACATATCCTTCCTAAAACACCAAAGTAGGCCCCCTACGAATATTTCCAAACACCTAAATTAGCTAAAAATTTAGGACATGTTAAAAAACTATATTTTCTAGAATTTTAGAAGAGTAGCCTACTTTTAATATTGGCCGGTTATTTTTCACACTAGCGACGTTAACTAGGCAATGTTTTTTATACCTATAACATACACTAAAACACCAAAGTACGAATATTTCCAAACAAATTAGCTAAAATTTAGGACATGTTACAAAACTATATTTTCTAGAATTTTAGAAGAGTACTTTTAATATTGGCCGGTTATTTTTCACACAGCGGCGTTAACTAGGCAATTACCCATACCGTACATACGCTATAATTTGTAGAGGTTTATTTATTTATTTATTTATTTCAACTTTCTTTATACAGGGTAGCCCCTTCAGTGTAAAAGCACTGCTATTCTTGGAGGCCCTGTTTACGCGTCAATGGTAAGAGCACTGTGTATTGTGTATAGGAAAACGGACAGTAACTGCAGTAGGCCTATGCCACTGGCGTGTCCAGGATCTTTTTCCTGCGGGGGCTCAGCCCTTTTTCAGATTTATGCGGGGGCTTAAGGGCTAAAATCGCCAAAAAACGGCTGATTTTACATGATTTTTTACAAAGTGCGGGGGGCTTCAGCACCCAAAGCCCCCCCCTGGACACGCCACTGTTAATGCGGAATTCACACTAGTTGCAGAAGTCGCTAGGGAATCCGCATAGATTAGGCCTACTGATGAGGTAGGCCTATAAGGCTATAATAGGCCGACACGTTTTATTGTGTGCGCCATTTTCATTCAAATTAAACGATTGTGTTTGTTGCATGGTTGATGCTTTGTGCCAACGCACCACTTGAGAAACTTTGGCAGCGTCCTCTCGTTTCCCAGTGTGTTTCAATGCTGTGCGGGTCTCAATTCTGTGAGCAGGAAGATTCTTTTTGAAATAATAAGTATGCCATTGAAATGTTCCAACGAGATTGCAGCAAATGTGTCAAAATACCACGTAGGACTAGTATAAAATGCTGTATCAGCGATCAGCGATCATTTTGATTTGCTCAATATAGGCCTACTTTTTTTTCCAAGTGTAGGGCCTAATGACTACTGAGCAGTAGGCCTATACTGTCGCCTGTCCCAGCGAAAGTATAAAAAAGTGTAAATTGCCTAAAAGTGAAGAATTGTAAAGTTTTTAAAATTGTCATCGGGTATTCTTTTAATGAACATTTTAGGAAAAAATAAAACAGCCCTATGCAACAGCAAAGAATCGGCATCAAATTATTCAAATTAAAACGAATCAATCAATCAACCATATCCGACCCGGAAAACTACAGAAAACAAACATCACTATCGCCCTCTTTTTCCTAGGGTAGTGGAGCCGATCAGTATAATATTTAAGCAGAATTTCTCATTCTATGGTAGTAGGCTATCAGTCTGCTCCTGAATTTTTGGGTGGTTTCTTTTTCAGGGAGTCAAGGGTATAATAATAGGTGGGAAGTGGGAGGGGACTCTTTAGCTATAGTAACATTAATCCTGAAGCAAAAAATACAAAATGTTCCCATCAAACCAGTATGCCTAGTGTAAAAATTTGTCTTGTGTATAATTTGAGCTAGGCCTATGTGTCAGTTCCTTTTGGTCTGCTCTTTAAAAAGCTTCACTAAAAAGCTGCAATATCTTTGTTCTTCTTTAGTGTAGGCCTACATTAATTTTTACTATGTTTCATTATGTAGGCCTAGTGTCATGATATTTTTTTTGCAGTGGCGTAGATTTCTTTTTGACATGAGGGGGGTTGGGGGATGGGGTTGGAAAAAATTACATGATGAAAAAACTCGCCATATTGAAACTAAACTGATGAAATATGGTGCAAAAGTCTAATAAATTCGCGCGAAGCGCTCAAATATTTGCACTTTTGGAGCTAAAATGGCCAAATATGAGGTTATTTTGGTCAGAAACCCACACAGGTGTCAACATTGGGGAATGATTGTATGGACCATCCCCCTGGCAAAATATTGAGGGGGGGGGGGGTTATCCCATCATCCCCCGGGCCCGGGATCTACGCCTATATGTTTTTTGAGCAGTTTTTGTATAGGCCCTACTATTAGGCCTAACAACAGTAGGCCTACTGTCGCCTGTTCAGTGCAGCAAAAGTAAAAAAAGGGCCCGTTAAACACTTGTTAGGGGGGCCTGATATAAAAAAATTTCATCGCGAAAATTTTTCGGCCTCCCCCCCCCCTTTTCACAGACCTCAACAATTTCAGCCCCCTTTTTTTGACATGAACATTATGGGTCAACCCCATAGAAAAGCATATTGACTCAATTTTCGCAGGAAAATTTGTGGTCATTTTTTTCAGCCCCCCCCCCTTAGGAGGGTCAAAACTTTTCAGTGCCCCATTTTGCACCAGCCCCCTCCCCCCACAAGTGTTTGTGAACGGTCCCTAATGAGCTGACCCAGAAAACTACGGTTTGTCACCACTTGGTCCAAACCCATTTGGTCCATTGCCAGTTAGTCCATTGACACTTAGTCCATTGCCACTTGGTCCAATTACCACTTGGTCCAATTGCCTGTTGGTCCAAAACCCACTTAGTCCATTACCTTTTGGTCCAATACCCAGCAAACACAAAAACGTTTTAAATAAGTTATATTTTGGCTTTTGGTTTAGGTAAAAATGTTTTAATAACATTAAAATGTCGGGTTATATAAAGGTCATGATAACGTTTTAAAACGTTTTGTATGAAAACACACCACAACAATATTTTTAAATGTTTTCAAAAAATGTTATTGTAAACTTTTTTTGCAAACATTTTTGCCAAATATTGTGTCAATACTTACATAACATTATGTTAAAATATTTTAATCCAGCAAACACAGAAATGTTCTTAAAATGTTTTTTTCAAAACCTTTTAATAACATTTAAATGTCGGGTTATATAAAGGTCATGAAAACGTTTTTAAAACGTTATTGAAAATATTTTGGGCAAACATTTTTCGCAAAATATTTTTTCAACCCCAAAATAACATTTTGTTTAGAATGTTTTGTATCAGGTTTTCAAGAATGTTTTGGGAATGTTATTAAAAGGTTTTTATACCCTTTATATATAACCCGACATTTAAACGTTTTCTGTAAAACATTTTGTTTGCTGAGCAGTAGATTATCAAAAATGTTTTTAAGGTTATGAAAACGTTTTATACTCTTAATATACCCTTTATATAACCCGACATTTAAACGTTTTCTGACAACCTTTTATAACCTTTTGCGAATGATGTCGAAAACGTTTTGTGTTTGCTGGGTAACCACTTGGTCCAATGGTCACTTGGTCCAAAACCCACTTAGTCCATTACCACTTGGTCCAATTGCCACTTGGTCCAATTACCACTTGGTCCAAAACTCATTTAGTCCATTACCACTTGGTCCAATTACCACTTGGTCCAATAACCACTTAGTCCAATTACCACTTGGTCCAATGGCCACTTGGTCCAAAACCCACTTAGTCCATTACCACTCGGTCCAATTGCCACTTGGTCCAATTACCACTTGGTCCGAAACTCATTTAGTCCATTACCACTTGGTCCAATTACCACTTGGTCCAATAACCACTTAGTCCAATTACCACTTGGTCCAATGGCCACTTGGTCCAAAACCCACTTAGTCCATTACCACTCGGTCCAATTGCCACTTGGTCCAATTACCACTTTGGTCCAAAACTCATTTAGACCATTACCACTTGGTCCAATTACCACTTGGTCCAATTACCACTTAGTCCAATTACCACTTGGTCCAATTGCCAGTTGGTCCAAAACTCATGTAGCGTAATTCTTTTATGTAAGTTACAGCTTTTGATTAAACTGAAAGAAAACATAACTTTACATGTATGTGTCTTCATAATATTTGCATGAATCTCATCTTAATGCTACATTACATTGCATTGTCAAGATATATGCCAGGGGTTGAACAAAAACCAAACCATCATTTTATAGTCACTTATGTTTTAATTTTATATCAACAAGTGCGGTAAAAAGTGAACATTGAAATATAATGGTCAGTTCCCTTAATAATAGACATCACAAAATGTTTTAAAGTTTAGCCTGCAGAAAACAAATGCATCACCTGTTAGCTCCCCAAAAATATACTTGATTGTTGTCATCTGACTGATAATAAACGTAAGAAACAAACAAACACACAAACAACAACAAACCATTACTTTGCAAAAGTTTACCGACCCTAAATTTACCATTCTGATTTCTTTCTTTATTCCTCAACCTCGAAATTATGTTTTACTAGTGCACATTTATTTGTTACCATTTTGGATCAATTCTGGGTAAGCTTGCAACATAAAGGACCAGCACTTACAAAAAGGGGGAAAATAAAAAAGTATAACAAGGTTATTGAACCATGCCTGTCACAGAGCGGTGTTAGGGGTTAGAGTTCAAGGTAAGGGCTGGATTAGAGTTAGGGGTTAGGGTTACAGTTAAGGTTAGACTTAGGGTTAGATTCAGTGGTTAGGGTTAGAGTCCTGGATTATTGTTAGGGCAAGAGTTAGGGTAAGGGTTAGAGTTTGGAATTAGTGTTATAGGAGGTAGGGTTAGATTTAGGGGTCAGGGATTATGGTTAGAATTAAGGTCAGTGAATTAAGTGGTAAACTATGTGGGGTTTGGACTAACAGGCAATTGGACCAAGTGGTAATTGGACTAAGTGGTAATTGGACCAAGTGTTAATTGGACCAAGTGGCAATTGGACCAAGTGGCAATTGGACCAAGTGGCAATCGGACCAAGTGGTAATGGACTAAGTGGTAATTGGACCAAGTGGCAATTGGACCAAGTGACAATTGGACCAAGAGGTTATGGACTAAGTGGTAATTGGACCAAGTGGCAATTGGACTAAGTGGCAATTGGACCAAGTGGTAATGGACTAAGTGGGTTTTGGACCAATTGGCAATTGGACCAAGTTGTAATTGGACCAATGGTAGTGGACTAAGTGGGTTTTGGACCAAGTGGCAATTGTACCAAGTGGTAATTGGACCAAGTGGTAATGGACCAACTGGGTTTTGGACCAACAGGCAATTGGACTAACAGGGAATTGGACCAAGTAGAAATGGACTAAGTAGGCCTACTAATGGACTAACTGGCAATGGACCAAATGGGTTTGGACCAAGTGGCGACATCCCAAAACTACAGAAAACAAACATCACTATCGCCCTCTTTTTTCTAGGGTAGTGGAGCCGATCACCGTGATATTAAGCCGAATTTCTCATTCTATTGTAGGCTATCAGTCACAGCGCATTATGTACTGGCTTAGAATTTTTGTTTTTTCAGGGAGTCGACCCAATTTGCGAGTGTTGCGGATGAAAAAAAGTTTGCTTTTTCTGTCAAAAAAAAAGTCAACATTTGCCCATAGTGTGGCGATTTGTTTTTACCAACTTGTTATCAGGCCAATGGCACCATTTTAGCCCCATTGAGGTGTGTTTGGTTATTTTGTGGGCCAGTTGTGCCAACTGCATGCCAAGTGCACAACTTTTTGGAATTTTAACCTATTTTTGCCATTTTTGGCACTAAAAAGGCCTATAGTGGATAGTACTTTTTTTTTCTGTTAAGGGTTCTGTCGATATAAAAAACTATAAAATTGAAGCCAGCCAGAAATACCTTGGTGGAGGGGGGGGGGGGGAGACTGGAAAAATAAAAAGGGGGGCATAACATTTTGAAGTTCTAAATATAGTTAAAAAGTTTTGGGTGTATGAACCGGGCCCGGGGGGTTAAAACGTTTGGTTATTCCTTCATGTAATTTTACACGAAATTAGGGTTAGGGTTAAGGTTAGGGTTAGTTTAGGGTTAGGATTAGGGTTAGGATTAGGGTTAGGGTTAGGATTAGGGTTATGATTAGGATTAGGGTTAGGGTTAGGATTAGGGTTAGAGTTAGGATTAGCTTACACGAAATAATTACATGAAGGATCGACGAAACGTTTTTTGGCATGTAGAAGGGGTGGTATAAAAAAACCTTTTGATTATAATCCTAAAAAAAAACAAACAACTTGTTTCAAGAACAAAAATATAGCTGATAAGAGTATTTGATCAGGTAGTTTATGTATTTTGAACAATTATTGAATACTCAGAGTCTGAGATATATATGCTAGTAGTGTTAAAAATTGTCCAAGTGGGAGGGAGGGGGGCGGAGCACATCAAAACTTTTGGTGGGTATGTTCCCAAAGGAATTAAGTTGAGCCTGGTGGGCCCGCGGTCGGGGTGGTGGGTCTCAGTGGGAGCTGACGGCGTACCGGTAAAATTAAAAGGGTGTCTTTTGGAGCTGCGAACTTAGGATTTATGGAGCTGCAATTAATACCGGTAGGCCTACCGGTAGTCAAAATCAATTCTTGGCTTTCTGGTTGAAAATCGCCTGAAAAAAACCCAGAAATATGAGGAATGGGCAATTTTGTCTTTTAGAGCTGAAATTATCCAAATCAAGGGTCTTTCGGAGCTATAAAATACGGGGGTCTTTCGGAGCTGCATGCAGGCGGCCAAGGTGGTCTTTCCGGGGGAACTTACCCGTACTTAACTGGTCATTGTGTTAAGTGCCCGGGTACACCCCCCTATTTTTTCCCTTTTGGGACATCTCCTAAAAATCCTAATATAAGAAAAAATGAAGCAATAATAATTGTGCTCTGCATCTTTTTAGCTACAACCACATGAAGGTGATTGTACAACTAAAATATCAAAAGTTTCACAATATTTTTTACTGGATGAGATCAGAGCAGATCAAAAAGTGCGGGACAGAGAATTGAGTAGGTATTCATTATTAATTCATTATTATCCATATAGGCCTACCATGCTCCTATACTGCAAAGAAAATCCCTGAAAATCAACAGAAAGAGATTTATGATATTTTAAAACCATAATTATTTATTTGTATGCTGAAGTTTGTTAGAAATTAACATTTTAGTCAAAATAATGAAATATTTGGTCGGCAATTGTTTTTGAGCGGAGTAGGGTAACGGGAAACAATGAATCGACTTTTATTAGCCTATATGCTTCTGCCGCCACTGATTCTAATCACAAATGGATGGTTTATTAATTGGTTGCATAACATGATAAACATTAAAAAATGATAAAACATTTCACAATTCCATTCCTTATTGCAAGGGTAGGGCCTACATTACCATGATTACAATGGGAGGGGGGGGGCAATATTACCTATAGTATGAGAGGGGGTCATTAAAGGAGTGTTTCGTGATCCTAGCAGTAGCATCCTCTTTTTATGACATTTTTCAGTACATATCCACGAAAAAAGTCCATTCCCAAAATTTCAGTTGATTCCGATTTTGCGTTTGCGAGTTATGCATGATTATGTGTATTACACTGCTCCATAGACAATGCGTTGTAATTTCGTTCTGGTGCACCAGAACGAAATTCAAATTTCACGATATCTTTGCAAAACGAATTAATCTGCAAGAAATATTTTGTACATAAACATTATGTAGCCAGAGGTTTCCAGTTTCCAGTGATATAAAAATCTCAACTTTTTTGAGAAAAGTGGGGGGATGAGGCTGTGGATCACGAAATGCCCCTTTAAGAGGGGGGTTAAAAAAGTTTTTGGTTCACGAAGAGGGGGGTTAAAAATTTTAACATGAACAAAATATTTTCCAGACCCCCCCCCAAAAAAAAAAGTAGGTCCTACACATATTTAGGCCTACCGTGGATTTCTGAACACTCCCAAAGCGCGAGAAAGTCATCAGAGGAAAACACTGCTATGTAAATTGGCAATGACAAAAGCCAACAGAGAACAACGTGCACAGACAAAAAAAAGCTTTATTTCAAAGTATAGAACAATTGACAAAGATGAAAAAGATTATTTTTTATCAGATGTTGACCTCTTCCGAAAGCTTCCGAACGGAACGCACAACAACAATACAAGTTTATCTCAACTTGCACGATTTTTGTAGATATCGCCTGTACTATTCCGTCTCTTCTTCACACCTGACCAATCACAAAGCCGCGGTGAAATCCAAAATGGAGGACAACGCGGGTAAAATTTTGTCAGCTGGTGGAGGGGGTATGTTCGAGAATGTTATCTAAATGTGTTAATTTATTTATTCAATTTATAAAACACTAGTTTGATTGTAACAGAGTCAAAGAATATTTGTAGTTCATGGCACAGTAAATATGAAGCATGCCACGTAACCGAAGCCGTGTTTGTAACGTGTGTTATTGATCATGCCATTCAACTGCACTGACTGCATGGACTGCACTCTGCTCTGTTCACTGTATCAGTTAAATTTAAAACGAATCCTGTGGCCGAGCCGAGATAAGCTTATTTATTTAGGAAGTGTCTCCTTATACAGTTATAGCGTTTGCATATACAGCACTACAGTATTGTTAATTTATGATAAACTTCCTGGACCTGGTGAACATTTGTGTAAGTTAACAGTTGAGTTGATACAGTGTCAGTGAATCAACAACATGAACGTGTGCAATTCTCAACTTTCCTGGTGATACACTTGACTTGTAGTTGTACACACTGCACATGCACATATTTTACATTCATGATTCATGAGCATGCGGAGTAGACATGTAGACTGCAGAATGTCAATGATAAAATGTAATTTTTTGCAAGGTCCTTTTTACAATGTTTTTACAATTAAAGGGGCATTTCGTGAATGTGATCCACAGCTATATCTGGTTCCATACAGCAATACGCAGTATTGCTGTCTGGTAAGCAGGTACGAATTGAGACGTTGTGAATTGAGACGTCGGAGCCGGTCAAACACAGAGGACTAGCCTACATCCCGTATCCTACTATCACTCAAACAAGCAAATCTCTTCACGAATTCACTCACCTTGCGATCCTACATCATCAGTTGAAACAAACATCTAAGTTTCCAAAAACAACTTTGTCATTCCTCAAAACTACAAGTAACTTCATTAATAAAAAATTGAAATCATACTATTTATTACCCGTTATTGAAAATTTTGTTCGATTTATGTGAACCAAAAGAACGCATACGAGTCGAGTTCAGTTTACCAAAATGGTAGCTCCTGCCTCCTGGTCACCTCAGATATGACGTCAGTATCAAGCTGCTTATTAAACGGGGGATCGGATTGGTTGAAATCAACGCCACGTTTTTGACCTTATGCTGGTTTCATACTACCCTGCCGCTTGCCGCTGAGCGGCGTGGCGCACGCGCATTGCAGACAAACGGACACAATAAAGGCAAGTCATTGGTTGAAACGCCCTGCCGCTTGCCGCAGCGGCAAGCGGCAGGAAAGTATGCTGGAGGCTTAACAGGGGTCAGAGATATGCATATTCATGTATGAAAACAGCGATGCGGATATAGTATCATCACCGAGAACTGAGAATTGCGACATTTTCGATGTTTGTACCGGGGAATTTCAGACACAGGGAATTTCAGACACGGAGACTCATGGAGATTTCAAAAATTCGTCCAAAGGTAACCAAAGGGTTGGGGATCGCATTTTTAACTATCACTAAATGTTTCGGAATTGAGGTCGGCTAAAAAGTAGACAGTTTCGGGGACTGTAATTGGTGTAGATGTCACATTTTGAACAGTGAGCGATAAGTGACCAATTTCATGCTCAGCACAAGTGACTATCTTTACACAGGGTAATCCACAGCCTCATCCCCCCACTTTTCCCAAAAAAAGTTGAGATTTTTACACCACTGGAGAGATGTAGACTTGAGTCGTGTGACTTGGACTTGAGTCTGACTCGAGTCACTATTTTTGGGACTTGACTTGCAACTTTTGCAAAATGACTTGACTTACTTGTGACTTAGACAAAATGACTTGGACTTGGACTTGACAAAAATGACTTGTCACCAACACAAGTCTGAGGTTGGGAAAGGGAAAACATATATTCATATTAGATAATTCATATTTTTTCTACAAATATGAAACACAAAACTTGGCAAAAACAAATTGAGTTAAATTAACTTGTTCTTGAACTATACAAGTGACCATTGTATACAATTATAATAAGCTTCACTATTGTAGTGATTAGTGCATCAGACTTCGTTATTACTGTACTCCAAAACTCAATGACCAACTGGTGAATAGACTTGTAGTGACTTGTGACAAATTGTGACTAAGGCTGGCATTTTCAGGCGGACTAGCGGGTACCCGCCCGAGATGACATGACCGGGTAGGAAATACCCTGCCCGGGTACCCGGTACCCAAAATTTAAAAAAAAAAATTAAAAAAAATAAAAAAATTTTGTAGTGTCCCTGGACCTGTCCCTGGACCTAGACCTAAATGCTAGGATCACTCATGGTTGACCTAAAAATATAAAAAATCAAGATGTTTTGTTATTTTTAATATGAAAATTGATAACTTGTATTCATGTCATAGTCTATTAATGATTTCAAAATGCATTGAATTTGAATGCATTTTGGGTACCCGTTACCCGCCCTAAAAATGCGCCGGTACCCGGGTACAAAATTACCCGAAAATGCCAGGCCTACTTGTGACTTGACTTGTGATTTTGTGACTTGACTTGACTTGCAACTTTTTCAAAATGACTTGACTTACTTGGGAGTGACTTGGACAAAAGGACTTGTGACTTGGACTTGACTTGCAAAAAATGACTTGTTGACATCTCTGCTGGATACCTCTGGCTACATAATGTTTATGTACCAAATATTTCTTGCAGAAAATTTGTTTACCAAAAATATCGCCAAATTTGAATTTCGTTCTGGTGCACCAGAACGAAATTACAACACATTGTCTAATGTCAATGGAGCAGTGTAATACACATAATCATGCATAACTGGCAAACGCAAAATCGGAATCAACTGAAATTTTGGAAATAAGCTTTTTTCGTGGATATCTACTGAAAAATGTCATAAAAAGAGGATGCTAGGATCACGAAATCCTCCTTTAAGGCTTTCCTGAGTTTGTGTTGGCATTCGCGCGCAAATATGCGCTGGATGGTTACGCTTATTATTGTTTGTAATTTAAAAGGAAAACTGCAAAATATTCATGACATTTGATTTAGGCCATGGGAATTAAAGTAGTAGATTTGCGTCCTCTGCCCGCATGCTCCAAAACCTACCGCTAAGGCCCGGCAAAAAACGCGATCTCGCTTTTCACGCCGTGATTCTCGCTATTACCGTGATGACGCGAGTATAGTCCCACCCGTTTTTGGGTGAACATTTTTCAAAATTGGGGGTGGGACTATACTCAATTTCAAAAAAAAAAAAAAAAAAAAATTCAAGATATTTTGTATTTTTATGAAATTTGATCATTTGTATTCATGTCATAGTCTATTAATGATTTCAAAATGCATTGAATTTGAATGCATTTTGAAATCATTAATAGATTATGACATGAATACCAAGTATCAATTTTCATATAGATTAAAAAATACAAAACATCTTGAAATTTTTTTTTTTTTTTAATTTTTTTTTTTAGGTCAACCATGAATAATCCTAGCATTTAGGTCTAGGTCCTGGGACACTCCAAAGCCGAAAAAATAAATAACTTAAAAAAAAAAAAAAAAATTTTTTTTAATTTCTGAGATTTTTCGAAAATTTGGGGGTGGGACTTTACTCGAAGGTGGGACTATACTCACGTCAGTACGGTAATCAATTATCTCGCTTTTTAAAAAAGTTTCCAAGCAGTGCACTTACTATAAAAATGTTGCTTTATGCCATAAAAGTTCGCCAAATTCCATTAAAATGCAGTTCCAACTTCGCCAAAGTGCAGAATTCAACAGCATTGCAAGCACAAGGTCGAGTGAAAAGCCATCCTTTACTCAATAAAACTGACATTTCATTTCAAATGAGTTCAAGTTTGGGCCAAATATCATTATATTTATTGAATTACTGGAATATTTTGACTATAAAACATAATTCAAGGTCAAATTTTTGTCAGCAGGTTTGTTATTTACATCTAAACATTGTTCTGACAATAGAGGGCAGCAAATTTTTGGATTTTTTTTTCTTTTTCGCATTTTCGGGCGTTTTGAAAGCTTCTTGTGCCGTTTTTCGGGGGAAATCTCGCTTTTCAAAATTTTGGATCTCGTTTTTTACTTCAAAAAATTGCGTTTTTTGCCGGGGCCTACCTACCGCATATTTTTTCATTATTTGCAAAAAATTTCATTATTTACCAGAAACAAGAAAGAATGGCTTTCAAACATAAAATCAGCAAGTTTGAAGTTGGTAAAACAGTCGTAAAAACCGTGAAAGTGAGTCTGCAATGATGTTGTTCACCCGTGTTGGCTGTTCACCCGCGCCCGGCGTGTAGTTCAGTACAACAAGCATGACAGGCCAGGCAACGCCTGTAGCCAGCAGCCATCTTGAAAAAAAAACCACATGAATATGCTAATGCAGTGAATGCCTGACCCTGTTAAGGTCATAATTTCATTCATAAAAACGTGCCTGGTCAATCCCAACCACTCCGAGCTACCGATTAAGACCATGTGAATGTGACGTGATTGGGTTCATGAATATTTAATGAGCAGCGTGATACTGCCTCAAACGGTAAAAAAGATGACGGGGATCACCAAAATTCCGATGCTATGCACTTTGCATGCTTTGTGGTGCCTGGCGTGCTAACCGGCTCCTTTACTTCTAACTTTGTACAGCGTGAATGGGGGTAGTTCGTTTGTGCCTAAATATAGAATAGAAATTATGAAAAAAAAAACGTGTGGGATTTCAAAAAGTTCTGGACGCAAATCTACTACTTCAATTCCCATGGCCTTATAGTCCATCATTTATTCTCAGTTGAGGACAGTTGTTCCATCCATATTGCACTTTAATTATACCCGTTTCTCGCATCTGTCAGGGGACACCCTTCAGTCCAGTTGTAGACTACTGACTACAAATTTCAAACATTATTGAACAATTGTCCTGAGCATCTCAAGTTGTAGCGAGTCTGGTGGATTTTGGATTTCTTCAACTAACCCCAACAAATTTGGTATCCCTGGAAAGAGCATCAAAAAAGAAAGAGAATGGTGAAAGCCCAGACCAAAGTATAAGGGAGTTAGCTCATTTTCCCTTTTGACGATGACACATTTCTGTCTAACAGGTCAACTTCTGGTGTAGATATGAAATGGAAACATGCAGCATTCAATCAATAACACAGTAAAATAGCATGTCATAATGTGGCAACCGCACGAATCTGTGGATGAAACTGCCAGTGCCAGTATTAATTAAAGCTTTACAAAAGTTTCATTAAATCACCTGAACAAAAATGCAATGAATCTTAATATTTTATGAGTAATTTACACAATTTTGATGTTAAAAATGTAGTAAAAACTTATCGAAATTCACGCTACAAGAAACAGGGATTTTCACCATTTTTTGTGATCAAATGATATCTTGTGTGGTAGTCCGAATAATCAGACCCAGAACAAAATATTAATTTCTGACATGATCGTGTTCTGGGTCTGAACTGTTTCCATTCGAAATCTTGATGCCAAATTGGACAAAAGAAGCACATGGTCCTACTTCACAGTTTTTAATCCCCTATTCATGTTATGCGTGAATCACTCTATTGTGGACCATCCTTTTGATACTTGAGTATTTGGACAAGCGGAACAGTTTTGACAGGCCCTTTGTCTACCTCTCTGTTTGTAAACAAACGAGGAGGTCGAAATTGTCCTCCTCGGCGAATACGAAAGGCAGCGTAATAGTAGGCACCGGAGTTTCGCGCGATTTAAAACGGCAAAATGCGCGGCCGGTTTTTTATAATGCGCGAAAATTCAAGTCAAAAAGCGCGAAAATGCGTTTTCCAGTATTTAAATTCACGATTATGACGATACACACGTACCCCGGGTCTACACCTCATCAAATGTTGATTGTTAAAAAAAATAAAAGTGCATTTTCGCCGTGATATTCCATCTCCGTTCGCTAATGATAATTTTTCTCATTTCTGTGTCAGTTTTGGTCCCAAACGTGGTCAAAAACAGGTGCAAAACATGAGCAAAGTCTGTCAATCTTGAGCAATTTTCGTTCGTTCTTTCACTTCCGCATTTCTTTTTTTAAATTAACATGGTGTTGATGCTACAAAAACTAAAACGTACACACGCTACCACAAATAATACGAAAAAGGGGTTATCATTTGGATTTTGTCTTTAAAATTGCTTTTATTCATCGTAATAATAATACTAATAAAGGAAACCTAGATTATTTATGAGAAAATAAACTTAAAATATTAAAAATTGAATATTGTCAGGTTGTGATAAATAATTAAATAAACATTAACCGCACGTTAGCGGCACGTGCTTGGTTGTAAACAAATCAATCGGGACTTCCCCACCATCAGGCCAGCGATCGTTCGGAAAGCATGCAAAAAGTGCACGATTTCCTGACGTTGCATTTACAAATATTGCAGAATTTACTTCAATTCTCAGCAGGTGGGTCAAAATTTTGGGGCTTTTATTATCTGGACGCAATGACGCACACTAAAATAACGGGAAGCCTATTATGTTGTAAAAAGGTTATTATTGGTTAATTTACATTGAAAAGTAGTGTGTTTGGCAAAATTCTCAAAATTCACGATGGACCACCAAAATCGCGATGGACCCCCAAAATCGTGCCTACGTAATAGTAAGGCACTACTTGTGTGGTATGACTGGAAAGATCGCAAAATTTTGCTTCAGTTGATGACGTAAAATAATAATAAAATATTCATGAGTTGGGCGAGAATATACAAGTTAAAACGAGAGCCCATGCTATAGCAGACGATAAATGGCGTCGTCCGAGTCACTTGGTCAGCGGAAAACTGCTCCGTGGAGCACCAACTTTGGATCATAATTTCACAGAAATTCACACTTTTCAGCATTGTATTCTTTCCCAAATTGGACAATGGACATGTATGTTGAGATTATTATTTTTTCTCTTAGGAAATGAATCCAATCTGTATTTAGAGTTGCATAAGGTTCATAAACGGTAAGATTTCGGGAGGTAGTTTAAATTCTACACAGTAACAGATACAATAATCGCCATTTAGGAAATGCACGTCTCCGGATAGTATATCATGATAAAAAATGTCACAAAATATTAATAATATTGACAATGATTGACAACCTGTTTGATCTATATATTCATACAATGTCATTGCTTTACCTGTGTTTTCATATATATCATATTTTGTGGGGAAAAAGATTACAAGTGTGTAATTTTCAATCATTTGTAGAACAAAGATTTCTTCATTTATATGCCTCCTGACAGCTAAGTACATGTATGCATACAATGGAACCGTGGTGGCACACACAACACTACTTGGAGTTAGAACTCCTAATCAGAGCTGGGAGTTCCAATTATTGGAACTGGACCACATGTGTTCCAATATCTGTGACTGGACAGTGGACACCCTCGCAAAATCCTTGGATTGTGCAGGGCCAGCCAATTTTCTCCAGATCTATGCATAGCAAGATAGAAAACACCAATTTGCTTTAATTGGGAGTTTATTCCCCTGATAAAAAATCAAATGTTTTGTATTGTTTCACCATGTTTTCAATCAGGCCACGAAATGAGCCAGAATTTATGAGAGCCATTTGGGCCCTTGATCTTAAATGTTTGAGGGCCCTCACAAATTTTTGTGGACCCGAATTTGGGCCATTGGTTTTAACATATGAACCCCACAAAAAGTGAGCACTGAGCAAATTGTCACAAATTTTGCGTTCAAATCATGTAAACGGCCGTCTGTCTACACAGGTAAACGTGACAGGCCTATTCCATAATCATGGTAATAATAATGTTTGTTTTTGATTTAATTTTCAAGGCAAAGAATTAACAATGGAAAAGGATGAAGCGACTCCATCAGGTGAAGAATACGAAGTAGAAGCTGTTGTGGATTATGTCAAAGATGAAGCTGTAAGTGTGTGTACATTTGATTTGATTTGATTTATTGATAATCTAGGCAAACATACATACAATAGCAGAAAAAAGCAACAAAAAAAAATACAAATAGTCAACGGGGTCCCTGGCGGATTCCCTAATAGCGAACTAAATCACTTTGAAGTGGGTCTCCGATAACCCCGTTAACGAAAATGAAAGATATTATATTATAAAAAGCGGTGTAACTATTCTGTCACTTCTGCTGCAAAGAGTATTGCAACTAGTCAGGGCTTTTCGGGTAATTTTGTGCCCAGGTACCTCTTGTGATTTACGGACGGGTGCCCTGGGTTAGGCCTATTATCGACCGTCGTACATGTATTATCGTCGATATGACCCTAAATCCGACATGTCAAAATAAATTTCATCGGAAAGTCGAAAATTACCTCTCAAAGTTGACCCGAACCCGGAAGTAGAACGAACCAGGAAGTATGTTTACACCGGAAGTCGACAATCGTAACTTATATCGGCATGCTTTTAAGCTTATCTATCGACTTTTTTCAGCATTTTAAAATCTCATTACGAGTTTCGACATGTGTCGATTGTCGTATTTTTTCCCCCGACAAAGTGTTGACTTAGAAATCATGTGTCGATAACAGGCCTACCCTGGGTAGTGGTACCAGTATATATCCAGTTATCCACTCTCCAGGGATCAAGTCAAAGTGGAGTGCTAAATTTGCTCACTTAGAACATTTTGTAAATGGTCTCTAAATGTCAAAGAAGAATTTCCAGCAGGAATTAAGACTGCCATTAAACTACTGGTACCCTCTAGAATTTAACATTCTAAGCGGACTTATCAGCTTTATAATAAACATGATAAATAAGCTAGAAGTTTGCAACCCTGAATCTGTCTTCCCTTTGAACCATTCATCTTTTCCTTGATGCCATAGTCCCAGTGTTCGTTTTAAGTGGTAATCCGGGCGTCCTGACGGCCAAAATTGCCGTCGGATTACCAGAAATTCACTGCCGGTTATCCGGCGGACGCCCACATATTTTTCACCATTACAGTGTCTGAAACGATGTCCTACGATTCCTCATCAAAATTAATTTAAAACGTAATTATATCTCAGTTTTCCCAATCAGTTTTCCATGATTTTAAAGCTAAAATCGCCAACTAATTGAAATAGTAATTGTTCGATAAAGTCAATTTAAAATCATTAAGCTTACGCACGGTCGTGTATGGAACATGATAACATCCATCCCGGAAGTCTTCGTATTTCGCTTTCACACCGCCGCATCCCCACATACCTAGTTTGGGCTCGATTATAATTAGTGTGCACTGTGCAGATTTCTGTTACTCCGTACTCGTACTGTGTCTTTGTGATTGTGTTATTATTTCGTTGACCTTTGGCCTGTTAAAAGGAATCTGTAAATGATACACTACACTGAACATTGCTTCCACGCAATTATGCTTGTTTGGAACTGTGTCTTTGAGGTCGTGACAGTTTGACAGCAAAACGTTGTTTCAACGTCGCCGCACGCGTGCGTTGAGAAAAAATGGCGAAGCAAGTTTCAATTCGAATTTGGGGATAATATACGGATGACCAAAAATTTTGGCGGATGACCAGATTTCATGGCATGGTCATCCGGCGGATGACCAGATTTTTTTCCTTAAAACGCACACTGCATAGTCCAGTGTCCAGTGTGTACCATCTTGGGAAGAAGTTGAGGTTTGAATAAGAATAAGACAAACTAGTCATTTGAGGAGTTAGATCAAGTTGATGTCAATTATACTGATGAATTAATATTTTCCCTTTTAGGTCCATTTCTGTGGGGTTCAGAATGGGGAAGAATCTGGGAAAGGATTTGGTTACAGCATGGTAGGCCGGGGGAATAATTTAAATTATTTGGAAGAATAGACATCCCTGGTATGAATAGCAATGAGGTGCTCGATGGCTGAGTGGAATGGGCTCTGATGCATAATCAGAAGGTTGCCGGTTTGAGCCCCGGCAAAATTTCACGGTGAAGTCTGGCCTATCACTAACAAAAGAGTGATGGGCACTCCGTCCTGTAAAAAAAATGCAGGTTAAACTCCTTTACCTTTTTAGCAAGGATATAGTGAAAATGTATACCGTATGCAAGATGTTTAATATAAATTTTATTTATTCTATAAGACTATGAGGTCCATATGTACAAAAGAGTTAGACCGGGTCTAAAGTTAGACCTGGTCTAAGTGGAATTTTGTTTCATCAGGAATGGTCCTTTACTCTTATTTCCTTCCTAGAGTAGCTTGCAAATTTTAAAGATTTAAATGCAAAGTTCAAAAATAATACAAAATAACTTAAGAAAATGTTAAGGAAAATGTCCTTTCTCCTGGTACTAAATTCCCCTTAGACCAGGTCTAACTTTAGACCCGGTCTAACTCTTTTGTGCATATGGACCTAAGAGGTTCATTAGGTTTGTAGAAAAGCCTCATCCATTTCGTCTTGTCAAAACCAAAAGTTATTTACTGACCTGACAGTTTCGACCATTCTGGAGATGGCGAAGCCCAAGATGGTCAATAAATAACTTTTGACAAGATGAAATGTGTACTGGTATTATTAGGCCAAAAAAAAAAGGTTTATCTCAAAGCTTGCGCGCGCATTTGTAAAATCACGCAATTTGAAGAAAAAGAAATGCAGATATTTTTTTTTTATTTCAAAAAATTTGTTTAGTTTTTTCTGTTAAACTGTTGAATTGTCACAGTTTTCGTCAGTTGCCAGCTCCCAATAGGGTACTTTAGTGCTACACTTCCAGCGTGGTAAATAAGGCGGGCCCGGGGGCCCATAGCCCGTGAAAATCAATGCAGGCGCGACGAAAATGTGCCATGAGGGCCCGACTGGCCCATGAAAAAAATAAGTAAATAAATAAATAAATTTAAGCTTACTGAAAAACGGTACTGAAAATACAAAAAATCTTCCAAGACATCGTCCATACTACACTAATTCATAATGGAGATTCATTTTAAATGCTGATTTTTTCAAAAAAAGCGTTTATTTTCCACTCTCAATTTATTCGGGCCCGCAAAAGTTTGTGAGGGCCCATAAAGATTCAAGAACAAGGGCCCAAATGGCCCGTGGTCATTTTTGCTTATTTACCACACTGTACACTTCCTGGGCTTAAGTTACAAGTGTACAAGAGGAACCTCTTTTATTATGTACCCATTACTTGCTTAAGGGATCTAAAATGAGCGTTTATTGCGTTTCGACAGTATTTTTTGTGGGACATGAGAGCACCTCAGACCTATCGAATTGTATTCTGAATACTGAAGCATGTCTTTCTGATATCAAATAATTTTCATTTTTTGAAAATCACAATATAATACAAATTTTATGGCAAATTATAAAAATTTGATATTTTTCAAATTTTGATATATAACAGTCCTCGGTAAATTATATAAATCTAATGATATATTCTTAAAGTGTATGTAGCAGGAGGAAAAGTTTACGGTCAATTGAAAATTTTGACCTTTCATATTGAAGATATGGATTTTTTTTCCAAAAAGACCTAATTTTTTTTGGTGTTTTGGGTAAAAAAAATCCATATCTTCAATACGAAAGGTCAACATTTTCAATTGATCGTCGGCTTTTCATCCCACCTACATACACTTTAAGTATCAATCATCAGATTTATAAAGTTTACTTCAAGTACTGTTAAAAATCAAAAATATCAATTTTAATGATTTGCCATAAAATGTGTATTAAATTGCGAATTTCAAAAATCAAAATTATTTGATATCAGAATGACATTCTTCGATTCAGAATGCAATTCGATATGTCTGATGTGCTCTAATGTCTCAAAATAAATACTGTCCAAACGTTCATACCCCAGCCCTTAAAGTGATAGAATGTATGTTCTCTAAATTGTATGTCATATTCAGGAGTTGCCCGCTCTTAGAGGAAGAAGAAGAAAATAAACACAAATTGTTTCCTTTTTTCAATACAGGGAAAGGAGTGGTACCAAGTGAAGTGGAAAGGATATCCCACCGATCAAAATACCTGGGAACCTAAAGACAACTTGACAGGATGTAACAAAAGAATCAAGAAATTCCACAAACACTTGAAGATCGAAAAGCTTAATCGTAAGCAGTATAAACGCAAGAGGCAAAGGTCGGAGGAACACCTTGAGATGAGCAAGAAATTTGCTAAGTTGGAGTCTCTTGTCGACCACGAGTTGATGCCACTTGATTTTGCTGCGAAAAAAGCCCTTGCAAAACGATCGTTACAAAAGTGGGAAGATGATATGAACATGACGAGTAAGCCAAAGAAAGAGGCTAAAATAATTGTAGAAAACGATGTGGATGCCGAAGGCCCACCCCAAGATTTTACATACATTATAGACTACAAGGCAGTGGGTGAACTAGAAATTCCAAAAGACCCTTTGGTGGGCTGTGAATGTGAAGACTGTTATGAAGATGGGGGACCACAATGTTGTCCAAAAAACAGTGGATCCCATAATCCATATCACAAAAATGGGAGAGTGAAAGTACCACCAGGAACACCCATCTACGAGTGTAATAAACGATGTCGATGTGGGCCAAGGTGTCCTAATAGAGTTGTGCAAAGAGGGCGCCGTTTTAAGGTTTCTGTGTTCAGAACAAACAATGGATGTGGCTGGGGTGTGAAAACGCTACAAGACATTAAGAAGAATTCATTTGTTATGGAATATGTTGGTGAGGTAAGGCAAGTGTTGTTTTTTCCCCTGCACACATTGGATATAACCCAGGTCTTCCTGGCCTTCCAATACATGTCTATTATGTTATGTCCAACAGGACCCGAGTTTCAACTCTGCGAAAGGCAGACACAATACAAAAGGTTAAGGCTTTTGTGCAATCATGTTCTTTACCCCAAAAATTGTGTTTTTGACGTCCATTGTGGTTTTTGATGTCCATTGCACTTTTTTTTAAATCTGAGGTATGGAATCATGTAAGCGTATTGGCTGAAAATAGCCCAATATAGTCTCACTTCCAGGTTCAAATTCCATACTTGTAGTTGTTATTTGAAGAACGAAGTTAATCATATTTTTGCATCAAAATGTACAAGTTGTTGGATTCAATTTCGTCCCACATTAATGGATAAATTATGACAACACTCGGTGACATGGGTGCAGCCATGTTAGATTTCAACTCATTTACTCGGAAATTGAACCAGAAGTAAGCCAATCTTTGTGTTAAGAATATGCCGGGACTCCGGGAGTGAATTTGTATTTCACATTTTTTAGCCTATATTTATAAAGCTTATCACATTTCTGTTTTTTTTTTTTAGAAAATCACGCAAAAGTCCAACCTTTGTAGTACATTCTGACTGTCCTCATATTGTGTCTTAACTGTGGACATTGTGCATATGTGAACTCAACAGGGACTGATATTCTTGATTAATTTTCAAGCTATGCAACAATTTGTTCACAACAATTCTAACTGTGCTTGTGCAATGATACTTTTAAAATATCAATATTTTAACTTGTTTTTCCCCCATTTTAAAATACTCAATTGAGTAGCTGGAAAAGTAGTTGGTTATTTTTTATTGGCATATGTGTATGGTATTTGTTTACAGGTGATTTCCAATGAAGAGGCAGAGAGACGAGGCAGAGTATACGATGCTAACGGCAGGACTTATTTATTTGACCTAGATTACAACGATGGCGACTGCCCATTTACAGTAGATGCCGGTCGCTATGGCAATGTGTCGCACTTCGTCAATCACTCTGTAAGTATGATCAAGGATTCTCAATTATTTTCTAATGAATGTAAATGTTGTTCATGGAGTAACAAAGAAATTATTTCCACAAGATGCAGTGTGAATCCACTATATAGAAAGATTATTAATTTGTGTACATCGTGGAACATACTCTTTGCGTGGCTGTGCGTAGTAAGCTGTTGTACGCAGATACCTTGCACCTCTGGTCGCGTAGAGTAGCGTTGTATGCTTGTGTATTAGCATGATTAGTCGCTGAGTAACAAGTGTAGTGGAATGTACCATGTACACAAATTAAATAAATTTTTCTATAGTAGTAGTCATACATGTAACAATTTTAAGGAATAGAGATTTACTACATAATGGGAATAACTGCACCATTCATTGCCACTATATCATAATAAAAAGGGAAGCGGTAATTTTATATCAGGACATCCAAAACATAAAAAGGTCTACAGACATGGTCAGTGTAGAAAATGTTTTTTGGGTTGTTTTTTTGTGAGCGGAGGGGGTAAAGGTATTCAAAATTAACTTTAAATTGTCAGCTTTGTCTTCATAACTGAATCATAATTGATTTTACTGTGAAGGTCAGTTTCAAAACATTTTGTGCGATCTTGTTCATAAAAGGCTTAGTCCATTCACTGGGGATTCAGAGAATTCATCCAAGTTGGTTTCCGTTTTCCTAACCGCAGTTGATGATATCGGTTTCAATTTGTGCAAGGTACACAATTTGTGCATAGACCATAGAGTGCAATTACAGGAAGTGAGATGTACAAGTACTTTTGTACTGTGAATGGACAAGTCAGTGACAGTGTATAGTCTATATGGCCACGTGTTTTGAACTCGCCACCCTTAGCGTTACATCACAAATATGAATTTTTACACCAATCAAGTTTCAAATTAGAATATCTCCCCAACTATCAACCCCAAACCAGCAAAAGTATACATTTTTGGAAAGCTGAAGGCAAAAGCAATTTAAATATACACATTTCAACTCATTGTACAGGGTGACCTTGAAGTTATACAGGGTGGAATAAAAAAATCCAAATAAAAATGGGTCACTTAATGCATTGCTTATTACTAACTTGCAGTTATAAACTGAAAGTAAACAACATTGATTTGGTTAGAGGTTAGGGGAGCCTACTGACTTTGGAAGAAAAAAATCACAGCTGTTTGGTAATCTCGGAATACAGGGTGTCCCAAAATATGTTCAAATTTTTTTACAATTCAACATATTTTGAACTGAAACATTTTACCCCTAAGGGCCCTAACCCATAAAAAAAAAGTAAGTCCATATTTAGATTCCTCATCAAATTTCCTCTCAGAAAATGTAAACTTTGACTATGATAGGATAAGTAAATAAAAATTTACAGCAACTTTTAGATTTTGAAGACATCCGCATTGCTTATACAGTGTTCAATATGAAAACGGGAAGTTTTGTACATAAAAGTTTGCATTTTATAGATTAGACCAATCATAAAGAGTTCAAAATGATTAAAAACAATCAGCAGAATTAATAATCTTTCAAAAGAGCTCTTAACCATGTCTGTAGCCCATATGGATGCAAAGATATGATCAGTTGATTCAACATGCACACATAAAAGCTTTATTTCCCATAGACTTTGCACATACCGCCACCGCCTCATCCGCCACCGCCTCATCCGCCACCTCGGTCATTCTGAACTCAAACAACTCTAACTCCACTATCTTAGCTGATAAACAATTCTCCTTTGGAGGTCTGTTAGAGCACTCATTTAGTTACAAAATGACACCAAACACACTTCAATACCTTTTGTGTAAGCAGAGATATAACAATTTGGACGAGTCTCGATTTGGAAAAGCGTAACAACGCCACCATTTTTGGGTGGCGAGTTCAAAACGCGTGGCCCTATACAATATTAATTTAACTGTTAATAATTAAGAAAGATAATTGTAGCTGGAAGTCAGTAGAGGGTACAGAGTCAAATTCAACTGTGGGATTTTCTAGACATGCTTTGTTGTTTACTTAGCTGCGGTGGTATGGGTCTAAAACCAAAAATGATAATTTACTAAACATAGAATTCAGATACTCTTCAATTAGAAAATCAAACGAACAAATAAATCAATATTTAAATTGGCAAGGATGTCTGAGAACTACCATAATTTTGATACTGATGTGATATTCAAAACCAGCATTTTATGCATTACATAATAACATGTGCATGATTATCATGGGATACACTGCAGTTGCACAAAAACAAGCATATTTGTGTGTGTCAGTCAGGCAGTGTGTGTGTCTGTTTGGTGTCATATGAACAGTTGAGATCCTATAATTGCAACCCAACTTGGGTCATAGCTACACTATGGGATCATTCATATTATTTGTGTTCAAGGTCATATACAAAGGTCATTTGAGGTCATCTTGTAAAAAGCATTATGTAAGACTTGGTTAAAATTTGGTCTCATGTGAACAGTTTATTAAATCCTATTTCAACCATTATTATGTTTGGATGGTTCCAAGTGTGTGAAAATATTAGATCCAAAACATAATGAAAAAATTGGATGCTTTACGCCCAATATTGATTGGTTTCGCTATGAGTTAATTTTAAAACTCATAGCTCGACCAATAAATATGGGCTCAACCGATCAAATTTGATATCAAATGTGGTTCATAGGTGCATTATGGGTACCTATATGTATTGGTAATATCCAAGGTCACACTGAGGTCAAAGGTCATTTGAGGTAAACTTGTAAATAGGCTGAAAATGACAAAATCTGGACTCATATGTAAGGGTGTGAGTGAGTCCCGGGAATTCGAGTCCCGCCCGAGAATCCTGTTACCCGGGCAGGAAATTCCCGGCCCGGGTACCCGAAATTTATAAAAAAAAAAATTTTGTTTTGTTTTTTTTTTAGTTTTTGGTTTTTTTTAGTTTTTGTTTTTTCAGTTTTGTAGTGTCTCTGGACCTAGACCTAAATGCTAGGATCATACATGGTTGAAAAAAAAAAAAATTTTGCACGATGTTTGTGTTTTTAATAAGAAAATTGATATTTTGTGATAAATGGGGGACGTTTACTTCCTGGAACCCTAAACCAGGCGTCCTCTACCAATCAAAAAAAATTTAAAGAAAGTTTTTTGGTTTTTTTAGGTCAACCATGAATGATCCTAGCATTTAGGTCTAGGTCGGGGACACTAAAACAACGGGAAAAATAACTTTAAAAAAAAATATTTAAAAAATCAATTTTTTTGTTGTTGCAATTTCGGGTACCCGGTTACTCGCCCGAGAAACGCGCCGGGTACCCGGGCACAAAATTACCCGAAAATCACACCCCTGCTCAGTTCAAATTCAATTGCAACCATATTATGTTTTGATGAATCCAAGTGTGTGAAAATATTGCATCCAAAAGCTAATAATGATAAATTGCATGCTTTACGCTGAATATTTATCGTCTCGCTATGAGTTTTAAAAATAAATATGGGCTCAATCAATCCAAGTTTATATCAAACCTGGGCCATAGCTAGTTAGGAACCATACTTTGGAATATGGGCATGTTGCTTGTGGGGGTCGTCGCTAAGTCAGGTGTGCGTGAGTGAACTCAAAAATAGCGCAAATAGCATGAGCGTGCAGTACAAAAAAAACTTTGCGCGTAAGATGAGCGATGTCACCAGGTCTGAACTCTGTAAAGGCATCAGCTGAATTCAAGTATGCTTAGAGAGCACAGGCATGGAACATTTTAATCTATGTGTTATTATTCTATGATAGGAACCAAGGGTGAAAATAAGAAATTATGAACCAGGGGCTCCTTTTTACACAAAATGGCGCCTGGTTCACTTCATTCATGGAACCAGGGGCCACTTCTAATCAACAAGGGCCAATATTTGTTCTGGATAAGTTCATCATGCATCAATGGCTATGGAATTGAATTTTTGGGTATAGTGACGGAGGCCAGTTTAAGTGTCCCTGGTCAGCTTAAATTTAGATGGGACCAGGGGCCATTTTAGGGTTTCTGGGGGCCAAACGGGACTCCCACTTATTTTCACCCCTGATAGGAACCTTTATGACTTCAGCAGTTGCGTTCAAGGTCACACATTAAGGTCAAAGGTCATTTGAGGTCAACTTGTAAAATAGGTTGAAATGGGAAAAAATATATCATATCTTCGGACTTCCTCATCTGGGACTGTTGTCTATATTTTTTATTTTACTCCTGCCTTAAAATTATCAGTCCATTTTTGTACAGACAAAGTTTAAACTCTCACTATTATTCCAACTTTGGAATGTCAGACCAGGGACTGCCTTTTGAAAATTAGAAAAGAGCTGTAGAATGCTCTTCTGGTCTCTTCAAGAAAAGCTTTAGAAGAGCTGGTTGCACCTGTGGGCATTAAAGCATAAAGAATTTAATGAGTCATCTAGAAGAGCTATAAATCACTCATGCAATTAAGAAGAGCTGTAGAGGAGTGATTGCTCTCACTCCTCAAAAGGCAGTCCCTGCAGACCTTTTTAAAAAGTGGACTGCCCACTATGCTAGTGTTTAATCATTTGTATTATCAAAAATTGTTTGTCAAGAGAATTTAAAATGATCTTAGAAGCGACAGAATAATAAAATACATATTATAAGACACTGACATTCTTACCAAATTGTATTTATTATGTGTATTATGAATTATAATAATAATTATTATTATTATTAATTTATTATTTCTATTATTGTTTATTATATTTGATTTCTCCATTGATCATGCCACTGTTTTTTCCATGTTATGGCTATTATCATTATTATATGTTTGCATTTTTTTTTCTGTTGCAGTGCGATCCTAACCTAGTAGTTTATGGTGTATGGATTGATACATTGGACCCAAGACTACCTAGGATAGCCTTATTTGCTTGTAGAGATATTGCTGCTGGGGAAGAGCTCACCTTTGACTATCAAATGACAGGTAATGGAATAAGTATAACTTTGAAACCAAAAGAGGATGCGAGTAAACATCACAGAATTAAGAACCAGCACTCCCTATATACTGCCATTTGCAATAGCGCAGTCAGTAAAAATTTGGGTATTCAAGTCCTTGCCAATGGTACACAGAAACGAATGAAAACAATTCTGTGTGCTAATCACACTATAACGCATTGCATCGCTCTTTAGAGGCAGTCAGTGTACAGCGTACCATGTAGCTTGCGCACAAGCACTGATTAGTTTCAGGCACATCACTAGCAAAGCACAAATACAACCAATTTTCCATGTGTGTATCAAGATGACGGCTGAGTACTGGTTCTCTGGTTTTAATTCGGTGGTAAACATTCTTGGCGTGTGAATTATCATGTAAATTGGGAACAGTAACATTTTACATTTAGGTGTCACTCGTTGGAAGTGCAATAGGGTACCTCGGGATCATTTTGCTAAATACCTACCAAACTTAGATTTTTGAGCTCTTGTGTAATGGCTTAAGTTTAATAATTTATCTGATAAAAACAATTACATACATACAAACACACCACCCTCTTTCATACAATCATATAGAGCTAAGCAGAAAAAAAATTTGATGGATAAAGAAACATGCAGAACATTAGTGTAAGACGAATTAAGATTTCTTAACATTTAATCACATATATCGCACAAGAAAGCTGACATTTTGTGAATATAGTATAAATGGTAGGAGATCAGTTAATTTAAGCGAGAAAAAAACCCAATTAAAGTTAATTTTTTATTACTTCCGTGGTCCGAGCTGTGCGCCAAGCGTAGACGAGCGTACACACAGAAGAAATAAACAATCACGCTGATAGGTTGATCAACGCACTTGACAACAAGCCAGTTAACCCATTGGTCTTCGGCGCGGCGTGTAGTAGGTGACCATGTCACTTCTACGCGATCACAATTCACCACCGCGTACCCGGACCACGGAAGTAATAAAAAATTAACTTTAAGAAGTAAAACCAAACTTGTTAAGTACTGCGTGCAAACCACAGAAAATATACAGACTATTGACAGGTAAAGTCCCAGCATCACGGGCCAATCGTTCCATGAAGTGCGAGAGACAAAACTGCTACGCACATACCACATATTTTTTTACAATCAAGCAACACTATTGCGTAATATACTGGCATGATTTGTTAGACTCAAACAATCGGCCCTCATGAATATGCTATAATTCACAGCATACAAAGCATGGGGGACATTGTCTGTTGGAGCATGGTCTGTATATTGTCTTGTCTGGTGCAAATACTCAAGGGCCACATCGATTTTCAGGAAATGGATTTTTTACCCCTGAGTATTTGCATGATTTATTAAGTTTTCAAAATGCCAGGAACTGCCAGGAAGGGTTATGTTGGTATTTTTATATGTATTCTGATATTTAAAGCATTCTTCTAACATAATCTTTTGTTTTTGTCTTTGCAGGTGAGATCAACTCGTCCAGATTCGGCAGCGTAAAGCTTCAGCCAATCAAATGCATGTGTGGCACAGAAGCATGTCGCGGCTTTCTCTTCTGACCTCGCCACGAACATAATAGATTGATATAACGCAAATATGTATATAATTTAGAAATTATCAAAATTAAATTTAGTACTTACTGCACGTTTCCTTCCCTGCGACATATATGTTTTCTCCTCTGCAACATTTATGTTTTGAGTGGTTTGGGTGACGAAAAGGCCTAAAAAATTGTTTGATTAGTGTAACATTAAAAAAAATTGGGGTTGGCAGGTCGGGATTTAAAAAAAATACTGAACGACAATGATGCAAGCAGGATATCATGAAATGGCCAAAATGCATATTTTCTTTATTTTCACTCTGTATTTATTATCCATAATATTGTGAAAAATCTGTCTAATGGTGCTCATGGGCTCCTTTGCCTTAGGTAAATTTCATGTACAAATAGATAGCTCCCTCCTGAAAAATCAAACAAAAAATAAGGGTCTGTGTCTCTATTTCTGGTGGAATTGTTTAGGTGAGAGCACTTTTATTTTGTGCCTAAAATACCACTTACGTCATTCAATGGAGCCTGTATGTGCCGTTCAGGCAAATCTTTACGGTGTTTATTTTTCTTTTCTCTCATAAATAAATAATAAAGATGTTCAGTTTTCTCAGTATATTTAGGATAAGTTGGGTTACGCCAATCAAACAAGTTTTTTAGGCCTAAGTTAGCTGTATAGAAATTTGTTGAAAAGATGAGAGTATATATATTGTATTGTTCTTGTAATATTTCATACTGATATATTTACATTGAAAATGATATGGATGTATGTAGACGCTATCAGCGATTTGCTATCAGGAAATCAACAAATCATCAAAAACCATATTTTTGCATTTTTATAAAGAGAATGGTTGTACTAACATATCCTGCAAGTAATAAGACCAAAAATGACCTAATAAGGATTAAATGTCACATTGTGGTCAATGTTTGGGGAGTTTGCCTGTATGGACACTTGTAGGGACATAAGGAAGCGCATTTGAATGGCGAATCATATTTATCAACACTGCAGTTATCTTTGTTTTTGCAATTTTCTTTGTATGAGGGAAAAACATTTTGACTTATCAATCACTTTTAAGGACTCTGATAGCAGCTTTTGCACAGTATTTTTGTTGGACATGAGAGCACATCAGACACATCAAATTGCATTTTGAATATGTGACACGATCTGGTCCATGGGGGCCAAAGGAGGCATTTTTGAAAATTGAGTTACTGTAATTATTACATTATACATACAATAGGCTATCATTACTGAAAACACCAAAGGTCTAGCATACTAGGTTCTAAAGTTATGAAGTTTTTTTATTCTATTTTCTTATGTATTTTATTGTTCTTTTACTATATATTTTTACCTTTATCTCAGTTTCAAATTTGCCGCCTTTGGCCCCCATGGACCAGATCGTCTCACATATGAGGAATATTCATCTGAAATCAAAATTATTTGGTAATGGAAGGACATTCCACGTATTCAGAATGCAATTTGGTGTGTCTGATGTGTTCTCAGGTCCCACAAAAAATACTGTGCAAACGTTGCTTTCCGATTCCTTAAGCAATCCTACAGATGGTAATACTTTTGCCGAGGTCATTGATAGTGTCTCCAAGTCGGGTTTAATGGAAGCAAACTGGTGTGTAGTCCTCCAAGAATTTACCTTTCACTAATATCAGACCAAAGTTCAAGTAGTCAGCTGATTTGATATGAAGATTGCTTTTGCAAAAGTGCTCTTTATGCTTGTGTTTGACCCATAAGGAGCCGCAGAGCCATTAGACTCTATGCAATACTACATAATCAAAACCTTGTCCTCCCAAGGATTCAGGAGAACAGTATATCTGATATGAAAGCAGATTTGAAGGCTGTAAGTTCATACCGCCATCATCATTGACATTTCAATTTTTATTACAGTTCCAGTTGGATTATTGTATAAGGGATGGCTTCAAAACACAACCACCTGTGTTACGGCAGAACCGGTGATTGGGTCTGGGTTCTATTGTTTGGAACAATAGAACCTGGCCTAATGGCTGGTTTTGCCAGGTCGCTAATAGTTGGGTTTTGAAGTCATCCTTAGGGTCATAGATTTGTT
This sequence comes from Amphiura filiformis, assembly GCF_039555335.1. Classification (NCBI taxonomy): domain Eukaryota; kingdom Metazoa; phylum Echinodermata; class Ophiuroidea; order Amphilepidida; family Amphiuridae; genus Amphiura; species Amphiura filiformis. The sequence goes on along the minus strand of NC_092635.1, from coordinate 26,040,953 downwards.
GTTACTTTTTCATGATGAAAGGTTATACTCCCAAGTGACTAAACTTACTACTTGAGCTACTATAACTAATCACTGCCATCTAGTTCTATAAATTTCACACACATTTAATTCAGGGTCACATTGACCGAAAATGTGAAAATATCATGCTCTATAATTGGTACTTACACAATACACAGATCTGAGACATTTGCATAAAGTGCTGCAAACCTTAAATTGATTACTATATGATGCATTAATGCTATCAAGTGAGTGCTGCAGTCGGTTAAGAAAAACAATCATTTTAACAAAAGCCATCGTATTAAAACATCTGGTGCTTTTTGATGTACTGAAACAGGATGACTGGCAACTTAAATAGACCAATGTTCTTGTTGTGTTTGCTGTAGTACCTGAAATCACTTTCAAAATCAAGTATGATGCGCATACATATGAAATGATATGCTATAAATGCTGATTGGCAATAGCCACTTATGTGTGAGTGCCTTATTGCCAGCCTTACAGTACACCATCATAGTTGAAATTTTGGGCATCGGTAGAAAGCTCATAATTTCTGTTACCAGTAGAATTTAAGACCTGAGATGTTTCATTAGATGGTATGAACAAACAAGTGTTATGGGCCATATGTTTTTTACTTCCAATATCTCACCCAGTGGAGCAATTTTACTCAGAACTTGGAATCCGATTATTTTACCTGTAACCATCATGACAAGACCAGTGGAACCTTCAATTCAATTTTATTTGTTTTCTTCTCATATAACAGGATATTATATACCTTGGCATATATACCTCAGGATACAGGAACCGCAGTATCTCCAGAACTATCATTTCTAGTCCTTACACTACCTACATGTGAAAAACTTCTCATTTCCCAGAAACCATATTTCCCATTGAGAAAGCAACTTTCCAATTTCATCTATGTTTGCAATTTAAGAATGTGAACTCAGCTGTGTTGCTTGTCTTATGTTTCTAGTCTTTTCACCCTGGACTTTATTATTATCTCTGTGTATGCAAATTTGATATCACCTGTAGTGGAAAAGATATATAAATAACAAATTATGCTCTCTCTTTTTCAAAATATATGATTTTAGCTTTTGCAGTTATAAGTATGTGAATGTTCCGTTTTAGACCACATTATGAACCAATATGGCAGCATTACGCATAGGACTACATGTGGTCTATATTCTCCCTTGTAGCTTCCTTGAATAGACTCTCAGTGATGTTTTGTGACAAAATATAAAAGTGTTGGATTTTGGTCATGTATATCCGTCACACACTTGTGCCTTAATGTATATGACATATCGAATTGATATTTGGTACGTGAAATGAGAAAACAAAGAGAATTTCATATTGAAAGGAATTTGATTTTGAATGTAAGTTGCATGATTAATTATTGTACTATGTTCAACTGAAGGCCATATCATACTAAGAAATCACATTTCACATAGCATATTTTTATAAAGTAGATTTCATCGCTGATCAGAAAAGCGATTGCCGATATCCGATCGATAAATTGCTAGCATGCCCTAGTTTAAACTTTGTCACTACGTCGCTAGCCATGACTGGAGGTTGGTAGCGATTGTGAAAATGCTGCTAGCATTTTATTCAAGGGTGAAATTAAGTGGGAGACTGGAGCCGTTTGGCCCCCAGAAACTCTGAAGTGGCCCCTGGTTCCATCTCAATTGTAGTTGACCAGGGGACACTTTTCTCACAAAACTGGCCCCCTGGATAGTGCACCAAAAATATCAAATTCAAAGCAACTAGTGCTTAATTAACTCATCCAGCACATCTTTATTTTTATTGGCCCCTTGGTAATTGGAAATGGCCCCTGGTTCCTCCCAATCTTGGTAAACCAGGGGCTACTTGTTTGCCAAAGTGGCCCATGGTTCAAGCTCTCTTATTTTCACCCTTGATTTTATTACAAACAATTTTAAAATCCCAGGCTGCGAATGCTAGTATGATATGCCTGAGGCAGCTCGCAATTATTTATTGTAAATGCATACAAAAATGCCACGGCATAACTTTAAAATATTCATACCTTAAATAGTTTAAGGATTAGGAGTAGAATTTAGGATAGTACTTAACAAGGGTATGAAGAAGGAATTCCTGACTTGTGGGTCCCAATCTCATTTAGGGTTATGGGCTCAAAATTATAGTCCATTTGGCTTCCTTGAAACAGTGACATGATGACATCACTACTTTGTTGCAGTTACTTCACTTCATGTAAAACATGGCAATTCTTTAAGTCAACACACATGATTTAATACTATGCCCACTGGAGCACGCACTGACGTCACTCTTCATCTTTGAGGAAGTCAGGTGGACTATAGGGGTTTCAAGGCAATGGCACGAAGAAGGTGGGATATTGTGACACCGTATCTCTGTTGCTATCGACCATTCTAAAAAAAACGTTGATCCCCAAGGTATTCAGGAGGTATTCAGAAGTTTATTTATTTCATCTTTTTTCTTGTAAGCTCCACTGTATATGAATTTGAAACCATTGCTTTATATGATTGCAGTCATGTAATGCAGGTGCCCAAACTTGTAAATCCTAAAAGGTATGTTGGGGCCAAAAAGATTACCCCCAGAGAGAGCTAACTCGGCCATTTTTGCATATCGCCCATGGAGGCAAAATAGTGTACAGGCCTAGATTATTTTGCCATGCGCCCGGTAAACTTTGATTTGAAGCATTTGCGTTGGGCGAGTAGTGTGCGTTGGTCAAACCTTTGTAATGCTCAATCTCAAAGACAAATGATCATTTCAGTCTCTTGCCAATAAATCCCAGAGGTACACTGTTTTTGTCTCCATGCATGGGGATTTGCCATTCTGAATCGGTACTCTTTGGATCTGAACTCTTTGATCGGGCCTCAGTGTAGGGTTTGATGAGATTTGCAAATGGCAAGTTAGCTACAAATTACTCTTCCTGGTGGTGAGTAGGAGAGCTGATAAAAAGACCAATTATGCCCTACTCGTTTGCTGTGCGGATGAGATCTACGATTTGCTCTTCAATGAATTTTGAAGTGAATTTATAAGAGCTGTAAAATAATCTTAAATGAATGCTTCTGTTCAGTGCAAGTCTAAAGTGAAATTGGTTGATCGGTGTGCCATCATGGAGACGGAACACATCAGTGTGAAAGGTACTCTACGCATTGCAAATAACACGAAATAATATGAAACTGGCTCAAGTGTATAGTTAACCAGTGTTGCCAATCCTTTGCATTGAATATGAAATATTCTATACTATTTTAATTGTGAAGACCGATTATTGCTTATTCACTTTTTATTATTGCATATGTCAGAGTAATTAAATGTTCAAATTTATATTTTAATTTGTTTTGTTCAGAGAATAGTATTACCATTGCTATGAATTTACGGTACTTTGTGGTAAACGCAATGTATTTTGTGGAATTTGTGGATAATTGTTTTTAAGTCATCCCAAAGAGGTATCTATACTTGTACTAACAGTGATGAAAGTTTTATATATATTTTGTTTTTGTTCCATAAACTTGGATAATTAATTTCTGGGCTGAGTTTCAAAAGTCAATTTTTCTAAAATGGAGTTACGTTGTACATTCAGCATGAAACGCCACTGGAATTGCTCTTACGTGTACAACTTGTTACCACAAGTGAATAAACCGTGGATAGGTGGAAAAGTGTTTTGCACCTTGTTTATTGTATGAAAAGAATAGGGTCTTACAAAGATCTTGCAATGATATGTGGCTTTGGTAACAATTGACATGCTGATGTTTCATAGCTTTTCATAACCCCACTTCTGTATTTACACAGTGTATGCGCTAAAGTTGCAAAATAGTGCCAAACTTCTCTGTTTAGTGTAGTTGGCAGCCATTATTGAGGCTGCAGTATTCTTGTACAAGTCACGCTATGGTACTTCAGATGTAAGCCATTGAGCCCAGAGATTTTGGGACTCTGCATATTTCGCATATTCACTCATTGGGGTAAAATAGTGTACCGATATTGATCGTTGGGTTCCCGGCAAATTGTAAGAACCAACTTTTGATTTGTATGCATCATGCATTGTGTTGATAACACTTGCTACAAAACATGGGTATACTAAATGCAAGTCCTCATTAGATTTAATAATTTTTCTGACAAATGCTGGCGGTACATTTCTCTGGTCCTGATGATTTCCAATTTTTTTCCAATGGGTCAGAATTGTCATGTATTTTCATTGGTGTGAGTCAAAGTCAAGACCAGTTTAAAATTGTAATGGGTTTCAGTGAAGAAATGTTATCAAAGACCGAAAACAAATCTACTACATAGTAATGATCTTTGGGCATCATGCGTATTTCTCCATACCAGTATTTATATATCACTTCTCAACACATGTGGTGCTGTTTTATGTTATGTGGATATCAGAATTACTTTACTTCATCCACAATGACAGCATATTTTTGATTTAGAGTGAATTACCTGCTTGGCCTGAAAATTATTATCTGATGTGTGGGAGTGTGTGTTTTTCTAAAAGTCCATAATGACTGAAAGATGCTGTAACTATCTGTAAATTGTGTTTTCTATGTTCTTGCTTTTGAATAGTATTCTTTTTACCATAGTCTAGATGATAAAGCTTTATTTAGTGGTGATCCAATACCCAAATTGGTTTGCAACATCTTCCATTGGGTATCATGTAATATATTTATTATTTTTAACAAATTAAAAGAAAATGAAAAAAAAAATCTGTATTATAACGAGAAATCCTGTTTTACTTTATTGAAAAGGGATTAGATGATTAGGTACATTTGCCGCACAAGACTTGATCAGATATTGAATGGGCAATCATTTTGCTGTTTAACCCCATGAGAACTACCTGCCTATTGGTCAAAAAGAAGTTTTCATTATCAATTGGACCAATCAGCAACATTGTTAGAATTATTTCACCAAACAAAAAAATGGGGTGAATTATTTGCAAAGTTCCATTTTGATTGGTGATTAAAATGAAGATATCATGTAATTGACCAATCAAAGGCAATGTTAGATCGGCAGGTAGTGCTCAGGGGGTTAAGAGTGTCCATACATGTTATAACAATGGTTTTACCTACATACCACATGAGTTGATTGTTTTGCCTATTCAACATATGAAACAAGTCAAATTTGACAAATAAAACATCGTTATTTTATGGTTTGTAATGAGATTTTACGAAAGTAGGTGTTGTCTTTTAAAAATTACAGAGAGCTTGCAAAGCTCGGCTGTTGCTCTAATGCCCATATCATGCTAGCAATTGTAAGGTGTGTAGCGGGGTTTTATTTATGAGGTATTTCTGTCACATAATTGGAAAAGTGACTGCCAATAGAGTTTGTTTATAATTGGCTCCTTCCTGCCTAGAATTAGCTTGGCATAAAACTCCAATCAGGCCAGAATTAGTGAAGCTTAAAACTGAAAGCAAGGTAGATTGTGTAGTGTACCCCACATCATCAATGGCGTGAAGGGGCCAATTATAAGAAAATTATATATAGATCAGAAACCGCTAGCAACCAGTTGACTCCAAGGCAACTTTGTAGCGACATCACTGGCCACGACTGAAGTCCCTGAACATTGGTGGCGTTTTACAATTGCTACCCGTGTTTAATCACCAGCCATTTTTTGTCACACACTACGATTGCTAGTTATGATTATGGGCATTAGGAATATCAAAGGATGTTTGGTCTACTGACCAAGATAATCTAAAAGAGTTATGCTGATAAAAGTGATTCATGTTAATTGTATTACACTAGGATGATCCCCAAAGACTTGATGATTTCAGAATGTAATATTGTTTGCATGTGTATGTTGGTATGATAATGATATTCCACTGTGATTGTAACAGTTGTGTCAATAATTGTGTTGGAATTAAAGTAAATTAAGTGAGAATGGTAAATTTGCTGATAATATGTGAACTTTGTTTTTGTCTGTGAGTACTAAATTGGGCACAAAAAGTAGCATTACTCTTGAACAAGGGCAGTTTCTTAATGAAATCAATCTCAATGGATCAACTTATTCTACACATTTCAAAAATCACAGGATAATGTCTGCCTCAATTAACAAAAGGAAGAATTTGCTCAGTGATTAGGGAACCATAGAATCCACCTTTTTGGTAAATCACATAAGCCTTTGCAGGTAGACCTGAAATGTTGTCATTTGATGTTACATTTTTTCCATTGAGCAAAATACAAGCAAATGTTGGCGGAAAATGACGATCAGCCTGTTCAAGTGTTGCTATGCTCCAAGGGGGGCAGCTGTCCCCCATGGGAAGTCTTGCCCTCTGTGGGATGCTGGCCACCCTGATATTTAAGATTTGTTGATCTTTTTGCTGCATTGCATCAAATTTTCCCCCACCCTTGAAACTTGCCTTGCCCCCCCCCCCTCTGAAAAAAACCATCCTGGTTATGCTACTAGCTATAGCATGAATAACACAATATATTATTGGGTTATCTTCAGAAGATACCATGATTAACACGATCTAATTGGTTGAGAAATGCAGAGAGCATAGACTTCCTCTTTACATGTGCTTCATAGATTACAGTAAAGCTTTTGACTGTGTTAGCCACCCTCGTATGTGGGAAACTATGAAAAAGATGGGTTTCCCAAGTCATCTTGTGGATCTGATCAGCTGCTTATATGAAGACCAGGAATCGGCAGTCAGAACAAGTAGTGGGGACACAGATTGGTTTAAGATTGGAAGAGGCTTATGACAGTGCTGTATGCTATCACCAAACCTATTTAACATCTACTCTGAAGACATAATGAGAACAGCTTTGGAGGGGTTTGAAGGTGGAGTGAAGTTTGGCGGTACAAGAATTACTAACCTGAGGTACGCCGACGATACCAGTCTTATTTGTAGCAGCAGAGTAGAGCTGATTGATCTTTTGAAGCGCATCAAAGAGGCCAGCGAAGAAAAACACCTTCTCCTGAACACAAAGAAGACAAAAATAATGGTTGTAGACAGAGAGCGGAAAAGTGATGAGTTTGTGATAGATGGACAGCAGATTGAGGAGGTGAAGCAATTTGAATATCTGGGTTCAATGATTACAGCACAACTGAAATTAAGAGAAGACTGGCTATTGCAAGGACAACTGTGCAGGGCATGTCAAGCATATGGAAAAGCAGAGGCCTATCCATTGACCTCAAAGTACGCCTACTTCGTGCAACTGTGTTTTCCATTGCCACTTATGGATCTTGAGTCTTGGGCTATGACCAAGAATGATAGGAAAAGAGTAGATGCTTTTGAGATGTGGTATTACAGGAGGCTTCTACGAGTGACATGGAAAGACAGGAGAACAAATTCCTGGATCCTCGACAAGATTGGTACAAGTCTAACCATCAGAAGCGGCATAATGGAGAGAAATCTGAAGTACTTTAGCCATATTGTCAGGAAACATGGAGCCCGGACATGGAGGTGTAGAAAACAGATTTTGCATGGGGCTATGGAAGGCAAACGAGGAAGAGGACGTCCACCAACATCTTGGACTAATGACGTGAAGCTGGTTTGAATGCAAGGTGCAACGCACTTGGCATCAGATCGAGTGAGATGGCGTACTCTTGTGAAGACCACAGCAGTGCTACACAGCGCCACCTGACACAGAGAGAGAGAGAGAATTGGTTATCTTCAGAAGATAGCAGGATTAACACAATCTAATATTGGGTTATCTTCAGAAGATAGCAGGATTAACACGATCTAATATTTGGTTATCTTCAGAAGATAACAGGATTAACACGATCTAATATTGGGTTACCTTCAAAAGATAGCAGGTTATAGGCCAATAGTATTAGCTCATATATCATTAAAAGGTTAAAATTTCTCATAACAAGCTGATTTTTTCAGGATAGGTCCAGGAATATGTATAGAATCAAATTCCAAAAGTCCCCGAGAATCCCCCTTGTGCTTCCTTCAAAATCCAAGATGGCGTCCAAAATGGCTGCCATTTTCAGTCTTTATCATAATTTTGCCCCCAGACATGTTAAAATCACAAACAAAGCATCTAAATATATGTTTTGAGGTACAAGGAATGTTTTAAAAACATTTGCAAGAGGTTTCAATGATCCTAAGTAGCCAAAATCCAAGATGGCGTCCAAAATGGCCGCCATTTTCAGTTTTTATCATAACTTTGCACCCAGACATGTTAAAATCACAAACAAAGCATCTAAATATATATTTTGAGGTACAAGGAATGTTTTAAAAACATTTACAAGAGGTTTCAATGATCCTAAGTAGCCAAAGTCAAATATGGCGGCCAAAATGGCTGCCATTTTAGTAAGTAAAATTAGTTTTCAACTAGACTTGTTAAATACATACAATAGATATATTCAAAATGTACTCGAAGGATTTCAATACCTAGATATAAAGCCAAAATACAAGATGGCGTCCAAAATGACCGCCTAAGAAGTGTTTAAGATGTGTTAATTGGCATTGCAGAAAGTTCAAAACTCATGATTTGTAAGCAGACTTATAATGCACATCATCCAAATTCACTACCATAATATTACCATCATTATTTTACAATATTGATTCAGTGCTTTTACCATGTGTACAATACAATAGTTACCATTATTTTCTATTTGCCTCCATACTAGCTGAGCTCATGCCAAGATGACTTAAGCCTATACCCTTACCCTAATTTCGTGTAAAATTACATGAAGGAATAACCTCACATCGGTATCCATGTGATGTTATGCAATCAAATGGTATACCTTAAACTTAATCAACTTGCACTGTGTCTCCTGCATTAATGTTCTGCAATGTTGGTTCGGTCTCCTCCTCATTGTCCCCAACTAGTACAGGTGCTGTGGTGTTGCTGCAAGACTGACCACAGCATTTGCTGCACATCAATGTAGTCTCAAGTTTCTTGCTGCTGCATGTCATGTTGTTGCATCTTGTTTGCATCCACATCATGATACCATGTTGAGCAATGTGTCTGGTGCAACAGCGAGTTCTGTTTCTACTTGAACAAGAATTCCATCTTGTGATCTCCATTCCCAGTCAGTTGGACTTAGGTTGTTCCCCATCCATTCTTGAACCGTGAGGAAAGTGCGGAATGAGTGCTGTTTTGCAGCAGCACAAGTTGGGGAGTAAACTTCATGAGCTCAAATGAAGAGCTAAGGTTACTGCGACCAATTGCCCGTTTGTATACAGTGTGGCGGTATTCATTCAATGAACCATTGCTAGCCCCATACATCTTCAGGATGAAGCTTCCCCTGCTCTCTGTACCTCATCATGCATGCTGCTGGCATTTGTAAAGGTATCTAACAAGTCATATTCATGTTTCTTGTTCGGGGTTTGCGCTTTCCTCGACGATAAATGGCTGAGACTGTGTCACGGCCTGTAATAGCGTGAAGAGACATCAAAGCAGGTAAAAGCAGAATTGGGAAGCTGTGGGTGCAATACATCAGACAGGTGGCCCTTTAATATATTCGGCATTTCAGTAGAGCTGAAAGAACAGGGAATTGGAAGCTCCACCTCTACTGCATAAGAGAGATGATGCCTCACTTCTACGCTGCAGGGCAGCTCCACTATGCCAAATCTACAAGGTTGTATTTACAACAGATGGAGTCTTTGGGGAAAAACATGCCCCCAGATGAGTACCAACTGTTCACAGACAAGGGATATTTCACCATCCGACGTCTAGATTTTTTCTGGGGTGGAAACTTCTCTGACCAAACCATTGAGCAGTTTTTTGTTGTGGACTTTGAAGACATCAGGGAGAATGACACATGGTCGCGGCATCACAGACAGTACATTAACCAAGTGGGTCCACACACTTTCTCGATGTGCCCCAGATTATGATGCTTTAGAACAGTTCACGGGTGTTCATACGGGAACATAGGGGATCGTAAAGTTTTTGTTAGTTGGTTGAAGGCACATCCCCCTTTGCTGGGTATGGACTGGATCACAGTGACATCGCCCCGATATCTTCACAGTAGAAATCGCCATGGTAGGTTGAATCCACAGCCACGAAAGGTCATTTTATTCGGACCTTATGAGATGCATATTATTAGCGAAGTGACCTGACTAAGGCTACTGACAATAGACGGGGTAATTGATTTCTCGCTCTGTGAGCAAGCTTGTATACGACATTGCGGTCAATGGTTATACTCTCTCCACTTGAGTGAGTGCCGCTATAGCCTGCTGCGCGATGTAGTCCATACAGGACCAACGCAATATAAAATTGAGAGTTTTGGTCAAATTTTGAGTTCAAAGCGCGGCCAATTTTCAAAGCGCACGCTAACGACTATAATATCTGTTCAACACGTATTTTCAAGTGTATGAGACCACATCTGGTTTCTTGAGAAAAATTCATTTACGGGAGATATTCATCATTTTCTAACCCAGTATCCGAAGATTTTCGTCTGATATCAAAATCGTGCATAGCAATTCACGTGTATCGATCCCGTGTATTCATTTTAATGTCTCTGCTGCACCAAATAATTATTAGCCAGGCGATGTCGGTGTGTGGATCGTCTGGTATGTGTCAACTGGGACTGTAGCAGATTCATCCGCTAACTGTGATAGAGCGGTGGAAGTTGGCACGAAGTCAGCAATTTAGAAAAAACGGGTACGAAACATTGCCTTACGCCGAAATGACAAGGTTACTATGATTGGAGCAAAGGACAAGATGGTGCGAGTTAGGGGACAACAAGTAGAAGTGAATCCGACTCTATTATTTAACAGAATCACATGTGTACTGAACAACAGCTCTGAGATAGTGTCGTTCTTTACGTACGAACTATAGGTCCTCAGCAATCTCTCTTTGAAGATTACCTTATGCGTAAACCGCCAAAGAGTTCCCTGGGCCTTCTGTTGAAATCGTTCACTGAGCATTCCAAGCTGCCAGAGAATTGTCTCTTTGTAGTAGATGGTGGTTACCTACTTGACATGCCATTTGGCCACATCCCTCCACCTATGCAGGCATATGTCAGAATTACACATCACACATGCTAAAGCATTATGGAGCACACCCGATTGTTGTATTTGATGGATACGGCACTTTTCTCACGGTTCAAGAATGGATGGGGAGCAACCTAAGTCCAACTGACTGGGGATCGAGATCACAAGATGGAATTCTTGTTCCAGTAGAAACAGAACTCGCTGTTGCACCAGACACATTGCTCAACATGATATCATGTGGATGCAAACAAGATGGCTGCAACAACATGACATGCAGCTGCAAGAAACTTGAGACTCTTCTGTACATTGATATGCAGCAAATGCTGTGGTCAGTCTTGCAGCAACACAGCACCTGTACTAGTTGGAGACAATGAGGAGACTGAACCAGCATTGAAGAACATTAATGCCGAAAACACAGTGCAAGTTGATCAAGTTTAAGGTGTACCATTTGATTACATTACATCACGGGGATACCGATGTGAACATAGGCTTAAGCCATCTTGGTATGATCTCAGCTCTTTTGGAGGCAAATAGAAAATAATGGTAACTATTGTATTGTATACATGATAAAAGCACTGAATCAATATTGTAAAATAATGATGGTAATAATGGTAGTGAATTTGGATGATGTGCATTACAAGGCTGCTTACAAATCATGAGTTTTGAACTTTCTCCAATGCCAATTAACACATCTTAAACACATGTCTGGTTGAAAACTAATATTACTTACTAAAAAGGCGGCCATTTTGTCCACCATATTGGAATTTGGCTACTTAGGATCATTGAAGTCTTTTGCAAATGTTTTTAAAACATTCCTTGTACCTCAAAATATATATTTAGATGCTTTGTTTGTGATTTTAACATGTCTGGGGGCAAAGTTATGATAAAAACTGAAAATGGCTGCCATTTTGGACGCCATCTTGGATTTTGGCTACTTAGGATTATTGAAACCTCTTGCAAATGTTTTTAAAACATTCCTTGTACCTCAAAACATATATTTAGATGCTTTGTTTGTGATTTTAACATGTCTGGGGGCAAAGTTATGATAAAAACTGAAAATGGCTGCCATTTTGGACGCCATCTTGGATTTTGGCTACTTAGGATTATTGAAACCTCTTGCAAATGTTTTTAAAACATTCCTTGTACCTCAAAACATATATTTAGATGCTTTGTTTGTGATTTTAACATGTCTGGGGGCAAAGTTATGATAAAAACTGAAAATGGCTGCCATTTTGGACGCCATCTTGGATTTTGGCTACTTAGGATTATTGAAACCTCTTGCAAATGTTTTTAAAACATTCCTTGTACCTCAAAACATATATTTAGATGCTTTGTTTGTGATTTTAACATGTCTGGGGGCAAAGTTATGATAAAAACTGAAAATGGCTGCCATTTTGGACGCCATCTTGGATTTTGGCTACTTAGGATTATTGAAACCTCTTGCAAATGTTTTTAAAACATTCCTTGTACCTCAAAACATATATTTAGATGCTTTGTTTGTGATTTTAACATGTCTGGGGGCAAAGTTATGATAAAAACTGAAAATGGCTGCCATTTTGGACGCCATCTTGGATTTTGGCTACTTAGGATTATTGAAACCTCTTGCAAATGTTTTTAAAACATTCCTTGTACCTCAAAACATATATTTAGATGCTTTGTTTGTGATTTTAACATGTCTGGGGCAAAGTTATGATAAAAACTGAAAATGGCGGCCATTTTGGACGCCATCTTGGATTTTGAAGGAAGCACAAGGGGATTTTCGGGACTTTTGGAATTTGATTCTACACATGTTTCTGGACCTATCCTGAAAAAATCAGCTTGTTATGAGAAATTTTGGGGTTATAGCTAATACTATTGGCCTATTAACATGATCTAATATTTGTTTATCTTCAGAAGATAGCAGGATTAACACGATCTAATATTGGGTTATCTTCAGAAGATAGCAGGATTAACACGATCTAATATTGGGTTATCTTCAGAAGATATCAGGATAAACACGATCTAATATTTGGTTATCTTCAGAAGATAACAGGATTAACACGATCTAATATTGGGTTATCTTCAAAAGATAGCAGGGTTAACACGATCTAATATTGGGTTATCTTCAAAAGATAGCAGGTTTAACACGATCTAATATTTGGTTATCTTAAGATAGCAGGATTAACACAATCTAATATTGGGTTATTATCTTTAGAAGATAGCAGGTTTAACACGATCTAATATTTGGTTATCTTCAGAAGATAACAGGATTAACACGGTCTAATATTGGGTTATCTTCAGAAGATAGCAGGATTAACACAATCTAATATTGGGTTGTTATCTTCAGAAGATAGCAGGATTAACACAATCTAATATTGGGTTATCTTCAGATGATAGTAGGATTAACACAATCTAATATTGGGTTATCTTCAAAAGATAACAGGATTAACATAATCGATCTAATATTGGGTTTTCTTCAGATGATAGCAGGATTAACACGATCTAATATTGGGTTATCTTCAGATGATAGGATTAACACAATCTAATATTATTATTGGGTTTTCAGAAGATGGCAGGATTAACATGATCTAATATTGGGTTATCTTCAAAAGATAACAGGATTAACATAATCGATCTAATATCGGGTTTTCTTCAAAAGATAGCAGGATTAACACGATGTAATATTGGGTTATCTTCAGATGATAGGATTAACACGATCTAATATTATTGGGTTTTCAGAAGATAGCAGGATTAACACGATCTAATATCGGGTTATCTTCAGAAGATATCAGGATTAACATGATCTAATATTGGGTTATCTTCAGAAGATAGCAGGATTAACACGATCTAATATTATTGGGTTTTCAGAAGATAGCAGGATTAACACGATCTAATATTGGGTTATCTTCAGAAGATAGCAGGATTAACATGATCTAATATTTGTTTATCTTCAGAAGATAGCAGGATTAACACGATCTAATATTGGGTTATCTTCAAAAGATAGCAGGATTAACACGATCTAATATTGGGTTATCTTCAGAAGATACCAGGATAAACACGATCTAATATTGATTTGTCTTCAGAAGATACCAGGATTAACACGATCTAATATTGGGTTATCTTCAGAAGATAGCAGGATTAACACGATCTAATATCGGGTTATCTTCAGAAGATACCAGGATAAACACGATCTAATATTGATTTGTCTTCAGAAGATACCAGGATTAACACGATCTAATATTGGGTTATCTTCAGAAGATAGGATTAACACGATCTAATATTGGGTTATCTTCAGAAGATACCAGGATAAACACGATCTAATATTGATTTGTCTTCAGAAGATACCAGGATTAACACGATCTAATATTGGGTTATCTTCAGAAGATAGCAGGATTAACACGATCAAATATTGGGTTATCTTCAGAAGATACCAGGATAAACACGATCTAATATTGATTTGTCTTCAGAAGATAGCAGGATTAACACGATCTAATATTGGGTTATCTTCAGAAGATAGCAGGATTAACACGATCTAATATTGGGTTATCTTCAAAAGATAGCTGGATTAACACGATCTAATATTGGGTTATCTTCAGATGATAGAATTAACACGATCTAATATTATTATTGGGTTTTCAGAAGATAGCAGGATCACGATCTATTGGATCATCTTCAGAAGATATCAAGATAACACAATCTAAATTGGGTTATCTTCTGAAGATAACAGGATTAACACGATGTAATATTGGGGTATCTTCAGAAGATAGCCTAATATTAGGTCCAGTTAATCTTGCTATCTTCAGAAGATATCAGCATTAACACGAACTAATATTGGTTATCTTCAGAAGATACCAGGATTAACACGATCTAATATTGGGTTATCTTCAGAAGATAGCAGGAAAAACACGATCTAATATTGGGTTATCTTCAGAAGATAGCAGGATTAACACGATATTTGGTTATATTCAAAAGATAGCAGGATTAACACGATCTAATATTGGGTTTTCTTCAGATGATAGCAGGATTAACACGATCTAATATTTGGTTATCTTCAGGAGATAGCAGGATTAACACATCTATTATTGGGTTATCTTCAGAAGATAGTTCAGAAGATAGCAGAATTAAAACAGCCGCACATTGTCCCAATAAAGCCCTCTTTTTGGAAGCTCGAAGAATTTACATGAATGGAATATATCCCACAGATTATATCCCACCGATTATACCGAGTCAATGTTGCAACTGGGAATTGTGTTTTCGTCTTTGCTCCCCCTCCACCAAAAACGCTGGCTACGCAAACTAATTACCGCTCTGTAAACTGCTGTAAATTACCAGGTCTGTAAATTACGTCTCGGATGACATACGCCTCCATTCGTATTGTTGAAGCCAGGAATGGCTAACTGCTTATTTCATAAACACACGTATTTTCTCCTATATCAAAAGTGGTCCGTAAACGTGATAGCAACAGGCCGGTCGTCATTTTCCGCCCAATTTGGGCTCCTTTGATGATTTGACTTCATAGACGCTAACCATTGAGTGGCAAAAACAGGTGGTCTTCTTACAGGTTTTCATAGCTTTTAGCCGCACAATGTTTCTGTCAACACTGAAATTACGATAGTAAAGCCAGCAGGCACCCTCTGAGCCGAACCTGACAAGTTTTTGATTTGCAAACGCACGGCGGGAAGGAGAGTGTTGTTTAAAAATGACCTTCACTGCATGGGTAGGGTGGTGATAAATATCTCCTGTACGGTGGATGGGGAGGGGGGCTGCTTACCGCCATTAAAAATGTCAAGTGATTCAAGCCTACAGTAATGATTATAAACTTTATAATATAAGGAGTATTTCACTCAGTATTCAACCAAAGTGGTTGACATTAACAAGTTTATGGCCCTATATAAACATGAACATGCACACCACGTGATGGCATTTAAACCAATCGGTACGGTTGAATTCAGGTTTCGTTAAATCTTATGTTCTCTATTATGCATACACGACTTACACGTACAAAACTGAAGTCGAACAAGTAAAAAAGCACTTCATTTAGCGTATGAACTGGCCTATTTCTTTTATTTTATGGTTTAAAGGAAGGTGACCTGGTATGTTTGGAAAATCAAATTCTTTAAAAAAAAATATGTATAACATAAAATCCATTCATGCAAAAAGAACACGTAAATATGTTCCTTGTAAATGTGACTCAGTAATTCATTATAGAATTACTGACATAATATATACAGCGTGATACTGGTAGTCTACAGTGTTTTTATTTATGATAACCATCATGATCCTGTAATAAACTGATATCAAATGAAAGATCCTATTTTTCGCATTAACATATTGAAATTAGAAGTTCCAAGATATTATCAAAAGACTGTTGAATTAGTCTAAAACGTGGTATACCACAGATGAGACTAATTCGACAGTTTTATAATGATTACTTCAGAAATATACCGATTGGGAACGCTTAATTTCAGTATGGTAATGAGAAAAATATGAGCTTTCGCCTGATACCAGAGTGTGAATTTTGATGGGGTTAAATGGGGTGGGGGACAAGGCCGTCAATCAGGTTACCCTTTAAAGGTAACAAACAAGTCAAGTTCATTTACGTACGTAAAAGGCAAATCATCATTCAAGGTGTACATTTTACATTTCTTGAATAATGTTGAAGGGGTTTAATAAATAATTGGATGCTTAAGAATAATAATGACTGGTCTCCTCAAAAAACTGTTTAGAAAGGAGACCAGTCAATATTGTTCTCGGAACATGGTTTTGTCTACTTCACTCGGGTACCATGTGAATAGGAATCTTTCACCATTGTTGCCAGCTGCTATCTACTGTACGTATACACATGATTTACTTCACCCATAGCATGTGATATAGAATATTTTATCATTGTTGGCAACTGTACTAGCACATGATTTTGTCTACTTCACTCAGGTAGCATGTGAAAGGGAATCTTTTACCACTGTTGCCAAAATGCTATCTACTGTACATAGCACATGATTTTGTCTACTTCACCCAGGTAGCATGTGATAGGGAATCTTTTACCATTGTTGCCAACTGCTATCTACTGTAGATAGCACATGATTTTGTCTACTTCACTCAGGTAGCATGTGAAAGGGTATCTTTTACCATTGTTTCTAGCTGCTATCTACTGTAGATAGCACATGATTTTGTCTTCTTTATCAGGTAGCATGTGACAGGGTATATGTTACCATTGTTGTTGCCAGCTGCAACAATGAGTAAAGTAGACAAAATCATGTGCTATCTACAGTAGATAGCAGTTGGCAACAATGGTAAAAGATACCCTATCACATGCTACCTGGGTGAAGTAGACAAAATCATGTGCTACCTGAGTGAAGTAGACAAAATCATGTGCTTCACATGCTACCTGGGTGAAGTAGACAAAATCATGTGCTATCTACAGTGGATAGCAGCTAATCATGTGCTATCTACAGTAGATAGCAGCTGGCAACAATGGTATCACGCTGTATATATTATGTCAGTAATTATGTAATGAATTAGTCACATTTACAAGGAACATATTTACGTGTTCTTTTTGCATGAATGGATTTTATGTTAGGGCATATACATATTTTCTTAAGAATTTGATTTTCCAAATATACCATGTCACCTTCCTTTAAACCATAAAATAAAAGAAATAGGCCAGTCCATTCGCTAATTGAAGTGCTTTTTGACTTGTTCGACTTCAGTTTTGTACGTGTATGCATAATAGAGAACATAAGATTTAACGAAACCTGAATTCAACCGTACCGATTGGTTTAAATGCCATCACGTGGTGTGCATGTTCACGTTTATATAGGGCCATAAACTTGTTAAGGGATCTGGAATGAGCGTTTTAAGCGTTTCGACAGTATTTTTTGTGGGACATGAGAGCACATCAGACATATCGAATTGCATTCTGAATACGAAGAATGTCTTTCTGATATCAAATAATTTTCATTTTTGAAATTCACGATATAATACAAATTTTATGACAAATTATTAAAATCTGATATTTTTCACATTTTTGATATAACAGTCCTTGAAGTAAATTTTATAAATCTAATGATATATTCTTAAAGTGTATGTAGCTGGGAGGAAAAGCCGACGATCAATTGAAAATTTTGACCTTTCATATTGAAGATATGGATTTTTTCCCAAAAAGACCTAATTTTTTTTTGGTGTTTTTGGAAAAAAAATCCATATCTTCAATACGAAAGGTCAAAATTTTCAATTGATCGTCGGCTTTTCATCCCACCTACATACACTTTAAGTATAAATCATCAGATTTATAAAGTTTGCTTCGAGTACTGTTTAATATAAAAATATCAATTTTTATGATTTGCCATAAAATGTGTATTACATTGCGAATTTCAAAAATCAAAATTATTTGATATCAGAAGGCCATTCTTCGTATTCAGAATGCAATTCGATATGTCTGATGTGCTCTAATGTCCCACAATAAATGCTGTCCAAACGTTCATACCCCACCCCTTAATGTCAACCACTTTGGTTGAATACTGAGTGAAATACTCCTTATTATAAAGTTTATAATAGGCCTTAATCACTTGACATTTTTTAATCACGGCGGTAACCAGCCCCCTCTCCCCACCCACTGTATAGGAGATATTTTATCTACCACCACCCACCCCATGCAGTGAATGTCATTTTAAACGACACTCTCCTTCCCGCCGCGCCGTGCGCTTACAAACTTGTCGGGTACCGTAGGGCTCAGAGGGTGCCTGCTGGCTTAACTATCATGATTTCAGTGTTGACAGAAACATTGCGCGGCCCAAAGCAATGAAAACCTTCAAGAAATCCGTCTGTTTTTTGCCACTCAATGGTTGGCGTTTATGAGCTCAAATCACCAAAGGAGCCCAAATTGGGCGGAAAATGACGACCGGCCTGTTGCTAACGACCACTTTTGATATAGGAGAAAACACGTGTGTTTGTGAAATAAGCAGTTAGCCATTCCTGGCTTCAACAATACGAATGATGGCGTATGTCATCCGAGACGTAATTTTAACAGATGTTAGACTGTGACCGGTAATTAGTTTGCGTAGCCTTGGTCGGTGGCAAAAATAACAACTTCTACCCGATTTTGGTGGTGGGGAGCAAAGACAAAAACAATATTCCCGGTTGTAACATTTCGGTAGGCCTATTAATATCGGCATGATCGGTGGGATATATTCCGTAAATGTAAATTCTTCGAGCTTCCAAAAAAGGGCTTTATTGGGACAATGTACGACTGCAACAGACTGTGTTAATCCTGCTTCACAATCTTCCCACACAGATAACCCAATCGTATAACCATGTGCTATCTACAGTAGATAGCAGCTGGTAAATTTAATGGTAAAAGATACCCTTTCATATGCTACCTGAGTAGGCCTAAAGTAGACAAAATCATGTGCTATCTACAGTAGCTAGATAGCAGCTGGCAATAATGGTGAAAGATACCCTTTCACATGCTACCTGAGAGAAGTAAACAAACCATGTGCTATCTACAGTAGATAGCAGCTGGCAATAATGGTAACATATACCCTATCACATGCTACCTGGGTGAAGTAGACAAAATCATGTGCTACCTGAGTGAAGTAGACAAAATCATGTGCTTCACATGCTACCTGGGTGAAGTAGACAAAATCATGTGCTATCTACAGTGGATAGCAGCTAATCATGTGCTATCTACAGTAGATAGCAGCTGGCAACAAATTATGGTATCACACTGTATATATTATGTCAGTAATTCTATAATGAATTAGTCACATTTACAAGGAACATATTTACGTGTTCTTTTTGCATGAATGGATTTTATGTTAGGGCATATACATATTTTTTTAAGAATTTGATTTTCCAAATATACCAGGTCACCTTCCTTTAAACCATAAAATAAAAGAAATAGGCCAGTTCATTCGCTAATTGAAGTGCTTTTTGACTTGTTCGACTTCTGTTTTGTACGTGTATGCATAATAGAGAACATAAGATTTAACAAAACCTGAATACAGTTCAACCGTACCGATTGGTTTGAATGTCATCACGTGGTGTGCATGTTCAAGTTTAGGCCTATATAGGGCCATAAACTTGTTAATGTCAACCACTTTGGTTGAATACTGAGTGTAACTACTCCCTATTATAATCATCACTGTAGGCCCGGTTAATCACTTGACATTTTTAATGGCGGTAACCAGCCCCCGCTCCCCACCCACCATATAGGAGATATTTTATCTACCACCACCCGCCCCATGCAGTGAAGGTCATTTTAAACGACACTATCCTTCCCGCCGTGCGCTTACAAACTTGTCGGGTAGGGCTCAGAGGGTGCCTGCTGGCTTACCTATCATGATTTCAGTGTTGACAGAAACATTGCGCGGCCCAAAGCAATGAAAACCTTTAAGAAATCCGTCTGTTTTTGCCACTCAATGGTTGGCGTCTATGAGCTCAAATCACCAAAGGAGCCCAAATTGGGCGGAAAATGACGAACGGCCTGTTGCTATCCCGTTTAACGACCACTTTTGATATAGGAGAAAACACGTGTGTTTATGAAATAAGCAGTTGGCCATTCCTGGCTTCAACAATACGAATGATGGCGTATGTCATCCGAGACATTTTAGCCTGATTTTAACAGCACTGACCGGTAATTAGAGTGTAGCCTTGGTCGGGGGCAAATAACTTCTACCCGATTTTGGTGGTGGAGGAGCAAAGACGAAAACAATATTACCGGTTGCAACATTTCGGTAGGCCTATTATTCGCATGATCGGTGGGATATATTCCGTACTGACATGTAAATTCTTCGAGCTTCCAAAAAAGGGCTTTATTGGGACAATGTACGACTGCAACAGACTGTGTTAATCCTGCTTCACAATCTTCCCACACAGATAACCCAATCGTATAACCATGTGCTATCTACAGTAGATAGCAGCTGGTAAATTTAATGGTAAAAGATACCCTTTCATATGCTACCTGAGTGAAGTAGACAAAATCATGTGTTTTCAAATTTCACCATTGTTTCTAGCTGCTATCTACTGTAGATAGCACATGGTTTTGTCTACTTCACTCAGCTCAGGTAGCATGTGATAGGGTATCTGTTACCATTGTTGCCAGCTGCTATCTACTGTAGATAGCACACGATTTTGTCTACTTCACTCAGGTAGCATGTGATAGGGTATCTTTTACCATTATTGCCAGCTGCTATCTACTGTAGATAGCACATGATTTTGTCTACTTCACTCAGGTAGCATGTGAAAGGGCATCTTTTACCATGTTTACCATTGTTGCCAGCTGCTATCTACTGTAGATAGCACATGATTTTGTCTACTTCACTCGGGTAGCATGTGATAGGGTATCTTTCACGTTTGTTTCTAGCTGCTATCTACTGTAGATATCACATGAATTTGTCTACTTCACTCAGGGTAGTATTTTGATATGGCATCTTTTTATTTATTTTCAAGCTTTTATATACTAAGTATCTCAAAGCTATAATGAAGTGTGCCCTTGTCACAAGTTGAAAAAGAGGAAATGGTCCTTGTCTATAAGACATAGCATGCGATGTGCAGTAGACGGGTATCCAATGAAAATACCTTTTGAACTCAAATGAATGTTTGAAGCAGGCAATGCACACTGGATTCTTTATAGACTGGCCTTTGAGCAATAATCTTTCAAATGACAAGATCCAAGTTATTCAGTGGGACTCCATGAGGCGAGAAGTGTAGAGTACAAGTAATGTAGACAATCGTCCATGCAGCCAGGGTAGCTCAGGTAACTGGGTTTAAGAATGCTATTTTCACACAGGATAGCACCGAGATGAAACTTGCACACATGCATAGACCAATAAGCTGGTGCACAAAAGTTTAAACTGATTTGGAGTTTATTTAGCGGTCATTCCAAATTATTAAGTAGCACACAGATGGAATTGGCACACATGCATTAAATTAACTGGTACACAAATGTTAAACTCTGATTTGTGGTCAAAGGTCATTTAGGGGTCATTTCCAGCCACTGACCAAATACCTACCTTCAAAATGCTTCTTTTCCAACAGTCACAATAATTGGGATTGCTACTGCTAAATACTAATGCTACTAATGTCTTTTTGAGGGACAGAATAACAACAGAATTTGAACCAGCACATCTTTTTAGGAAACTTTTATTGATTCACAAGATATTAACAAAATTTATTTCACAAAATATTACAAACATTTACATTGAATTCAGAAAAGTTCAAATAAATTGCAAAATGATATCAATATGATAGTATGCATCACATTTCTTGTAAATGTGACCCTACTGAACAACAGTAAGGATTTCATATGAATGAACAGCCTGCACGTGAATCCAACACGCTGTTTGATTGGTTTAATCAGTATTTTCACCCGGCCACATTTTGTACTTTGAATTATGAATGTGTACTGTGTTCATTCAAATGAAATTTTTACTGTACGGTGCAGTAAACATTGCATATTACAATACCCCATTTAATGAAAATTAGGTATTACTGCAATCTTTCCCTTTTTAATTAAGGGGCTGTGCAATAATTATGAGCCCTGGGGAAGGTAAAATTGGGGGTGGGGGAGCAAGAATTGTTTGCAAGGTAAAAAAGAATGAGGGGTGGGGCAAACCAAAAAAGGATGAGGGGTGGGCAAACCATGTTTGGTAATTTGAAAGGGAGAGGGTAACACACTGGAGGACAGGACATTTTATTTAGATGGGCAAATTTTATCTAAATCTTTTTATGGATGAAAATGATTGGATCTTGAATCATTCAGACTGTTTGAGTTTGGTAGGAATTCCAAAATGTTTCAGGTGTGGATTTCAAATGAAATAGCCACAATTCCCAAGGGTTGAATACTGACCCTGTTATTACTATGAACTTTAATATACAAGTTAATTTTAACGCCATATTCAGTGATCTTCTGGATTGCATCAAGCTATTCCAGTTGAAATCAATACAACCCCATTTAAGATAATGTTCTTAATTTTCCACACAGGGAGTGTGCATTTCAAATTGGGTTATCTGAATGTGTGACTCCATTTGAAATCTACCCCTGTGTGTGAGATTAAGGTCATGTCTTCCATAGGGGGTGTATGTATTTCAACTGGAATAGCCCATTGCATAATGAGCTCATATGAGTGTATTTTGAGGTAGAAAACGAATGAGTTTAGCTTTCATGTCACAGTTAGACTATGCCATAGTCGAAATTTATTAAAAATATGTTATTATTAGTCATGATGAACCCATTTCATTGAACTCAAAATCATACTGATGTTTATTAAAATTAAAGTATTCAATAGTAAAATGGTCATAAAGAGTTAAAAATATCAGACGATTAGTGACAATAAAAGTAATTGAATGCAACATTATCTTGCATAATTATAACGGCTCACTTTAATACTGAACAATTCTGATTTTGGAACTATCTACCAGTTTATTGATAGCGAACCCCGAAATTTCGACTATGAACTTTGAATTGTAAGCAGAACTTTACCCCCTGGACTTTGCTCTCTAAAAACACACTGTCAAGCATACTTGTTTATCAGTCCATTAACCACAAGTACGCAGCTAGATGTTTGATGAGAGATTAACTTTCAGCGTCAACACAAAAGCGCCGTTAATACCACAGGCAGTTGTTTACGGTGTGATGGCGCGGGCCCAGACGATTTAAACCATAGCGAGGTATGGGCGACCAATCACAAGGCAGATCCATTTAAAGATGCATTTATTGCATTACATCATCGCCAATTTTAGTTAGGCCAGAAATTGGCCTAACTCTCCATAGAGTCCCGTGTTAAAAATCTTAACCGCAAGGGCAATGTCAGTAGTCCACTTGGGAAGCTAACAAACAGAGGGAGTAGGGTGACTGATCAGATGTGAAAATCTATCAATTGTGCACACATTAATTAAATCAGAGTTTTAAGCTTAAGTACAATATCCAGAGTATGCACAATGGGCAAGTGGACTACGGGGTAGTCTATGTCACAGTTGGCATACAATGACATTGCAAATAAAATTAAGTTCAAATGAAATGAATAATATAAAATATTGCAAATTTGATGCAATTCTACATTTCTACTTATAGTAATTATTAAACTTTTTTGTAACAAATTCATATGAAAATTCTAGTATTATCATTTATGGTATGGTTGTTCACACCAATCATGTACCACATTGCGCTTACTTTTTGCAGTGTATTGAATGTGTGCATGTCCACTGCATTGTCAAACCACCAGAAAGTTTTGAAACACTCATACTTATATGAGGGCTGGTCAATAAGTTCCCGCAACTATGGTGTATCTCTGCTCATGCATGACTTGGATGGCTGTTACTTACGCTAAATTCAAGTTTGTACTTTTGTCTTTCAAAACGAATATGTATTAGCGATGCTGAATGCTTGATTACGTAATGACATTAGCATAAACACAATAGCGTATGGGCACTGCCTGATTTATGGTGAAAAGTAGTCAAGAAAATCTCGCGCCAAATTGAGGTATTGTTACATAATTCCAAATATCTCGAGAATAAAAGTATAGAATCTGGCACGGTTTTGCAGCTTTATAAACCGATAACATAGGCATGATGCTGGACTCTTTTAGACATACACCATTTTTATTAAAGAAAAGAAATCGTGTTGAATATCTCCAATTTTGAGTAGGCTTTATCACCCATTGTTCTTTACATAATAAGAGATAGAAAGATTAATCGATGACAAAATTTAACCAATGGTACCTGCTTTGATTGGGTATCTACTGATTATAAAAAAGGGAGGTCCCAGTGGTAATACCATAAACATTTCTTTCTTAATGAACCCTTAATTTCAAAAGGTCTTGTTTTTGTAATTAAAGTAGCACACCATAGAGAGGCTCTGGATTGAATAAGAAATTTGAATTTCGAAAGGTGTGTCTAATTTTAGCATTAGACTTGGTATAGGCTAGCAATTCACTCACACAGCTACTGTTCCATAAACCTTGTATTAGTCATATTTTTAGCGCGTTTTTGATGAATTTTTACTTTTTTCATACATTTTTGGTACTTTCAATCATGCATACCATCAACGCATGCGCATATTTCTATTTTTGTTGCAACAAATTTTATTGTCCTGACTATGATGATCTGTAATACCATACCAATAACCATATTTGGTTTTGTTTTATTTTGGAGATAATTTAGATTCTTTCTTCTGCCGTGTGGGCTCTTTTTCGCGATTTTCACACCATTTTTGCTTGTTGTTATATAGGCCTATTTTTGGTGAAGTTCAAAGATGGTCCCTTTCCTCATCTGTCGACGGATACATTTCTTCTTTCACAATTATCAATCGAATATACTCAGATTACCTCATACCATAACAAAGGCTTGTAAACTGCTTTGGTCCTTACTTCTGCTTCTTTTTATTACACGTTCCTCAAAGCCAATTCAAATTTCTCGCCAATGTTGACAATTGTCAGTGTACATATAGCAATGACTTTATGCAAATGAGGTTACGTAATTAAAGGTACTCTGATACTAATTATTGTGCGTTTTGAAAGACAAAGGTACAAACTTTATTGATCGTAAGTAACAGTCATCTAAGTCATGCATGAGCGGAGATAAATAATGGTTGCGGGATATTATTGACCAACCCTCGTAAGATGCCAATTTGAGATCTGTCATCTTTGCTGATAAATCACTGGCGTGTCTAGGATCTTTTCCTGCGGGGGGTTCAGAGGGGCTTTCAGAGTTATGCGGGGGCCTCAATGGCTAAAATCGCCAAAAAACGGTTGATTTGACATGATTTTTAACAAAGTGCGGGGGGCTTCAGCACCCAAACCCCCCTACCACCTTGTATATGCAAAGCCAAAGCATAATTGAATGCAAAGGGTAACATGTGACATGATCTGATCCAATTAAAGTTGGAAATTTTGTAAATTGAGTTATTACTAAGTTGCTCATTACCCAGCTTACTGATGCTGAAATCCCACAAGTCCCTGCACAACTTTTTATTTGTCCATTTTCTTCTGTTTTTTGCTCCTTATTTTTGCCGCATCTCAATTTTATTATTGCTGACTTTGGTCTGATCTGATCATATCATGTCACATATGTGGTGTGATCAAGCAAAATCAGTCTGCAATCTGTCATATTCAATTTTCAGTTTCTTATTGGATTGTAAAAAGCATTTGCAAAGTTACATTTTGTAGAAAACCCCATTGAAATTGGACAATCAGTCCAAAGATATGAGCAGTTAAAGAGTTTCCAAAACAATAGGATACAAATGGAAATATTTCCTTTGTTTGGCTCTATCTCAAAATCAATATCTCTGACTTCCGACTGATTTTGCTTGATCACATCACATGATATTGATATGACACATGTGGGATATACCAGGTGGAGTACTGTACGGACCTATATTTATACTAAGGTTCACCACATAATGTTAATCAATGCAGGTGGACTTATTCACTGAACTGGAATTTGGTTCATTTCTTCAATACAAGAATGTAGAATACAACATAACAGCAATTTCACATTTCTCCTCTGTAAATGTACCTACACGTAAATTCAAATTTTCAATTCAATATTTATCTAAATGAATGCACCTACAAATAAATTTTAAATTGGATATCTAAATGCACCTACAATCTTGTGCGAAATGTTAGCACACTTGACATTCTTATCGCCCCATGCATGTGAATAGTGAGCAAAGTGGAAAACAATACTATGTTTTTATCATTGAAGATTTTGTGCTTCTTCCCCCCGCCTCCAAGCAATGTTGGGTAGACATAATTAGCCTTTTCTACATATGGCAGACACAATAGGATGGCGCTGCACAAAATGGGTAAAGTTTTTTGAATATTGTTGGGTTTTACCCATATTGAAGACTGCCCTCCTATTGTGTACGCCATATCTCGAAAAGCCTAATTGTACAATCATCTGCCACTCTGTTCAGCACTCAACATTAGGGAGTTTACGATTTCCACAACGGATGGTTCTGCGATGGTAAAACACCAAACGTAATGCGTCGTCCTCCAAATTCTACAACATGTGAAGAGTCTGACAACTGTCGTAGCGACGATAACAACGTTTGGTGTTTTACCATAGAAAAATTCCCTATTGTTGAAAGGGAGGGGACTGCATGAGATGTCCAAACCATAAACTAAAGCGATACAGACTATTCACAAACAGGTAAAGTCCTAGCATCACCCGAGGGTCGATGGTTCCATGAAGTACGACAGACGAAACTGCAATGCACATACCACATATTTTTACGGTCTTTAGCGTAAACGCGAAAACATGCAACGCTCTATCTCGTATATGCTAAGGCACACAAAACAGGCATGACTGTTAGACACACACAATTGAATGATCCGCCCTTATGCCAGAATTCACAGCATACAAAGCACAGGTGCTGTTTACGAATAGCCTGTATCTCTTTAGTTTATGGTCCTAACATTTTCGCACATGATTGTACACATAAAATTACATTTTCAATTCTAAATCACCCACACATAACTTGTAATTTCAAATTCAATGTACCTACATGCCCCTACAAATAACTTGTAATTTCAAATTCAATATATGTGACATGATCAAGGGGAATGAGTCGGATGTCGCTAATATTGTTTTTGTGATATTGGCAAAAACAGTGTTCAAATTCTTTTGATTCATATTGTTTTCAGCCATTGATAAATTGCTCATAACTCGGTAACCAGATGTCCGATTTCGGATGGGGTTTACATCAAAATGTAGCATTCATAAACTGCAAGAAAATGATGTTAAAAACGTCTAATTGAAAATTGCCGACATGTGACTCATTCCCCTTGATCATGTCACATATCTAAATACCCCTACACATAACTTGTAATTTCATATTCAATATATCAAAATTGCCCCTACACATAACTTGTAACTTCATATTCAATATGCATCTATGCATGAATTGAAATTGTCAATACAACGCATAATACAAATATTCAATGAATATAGCACCATGTGGGAAACCAATTGTCATATTACAATACTATAGTTTACAGGATATCATAGAAAACACTTTTAGGAAATGATTAACAATGGCTTTTTCGGGGCAGTGCAATAATTATGTTTACCACCCAGGGGTGAATTATAGGGGAGGGCAAACATTTTTGTAAGCATGTTTTTGGTAGATCAAAAAGGACACAAGCAACTTTTGACACATATCTTCTGGGAATCTTTTTGATATTACGTCCTAAAGTGTATAGAAAACATAGCAACAAATATGCAAAAATTTCCATTTTGTGGTAAGCTGATGGGCCAAAGAAAAAAAGAACACTAATTTTTGACAGACCATTTTGAGAATGTACCCTCCATGGTACACATAATTATTGCACAGCCCCTTATTGGTTACTGGTCTTCTTAGCCATCCAGTAACACTTTAGAAAATATCCCAAACTCCGCGCACAATCTTGTCAAAGTAAATGGCAGATGTTTTCAATGTGCTATTCCAGTTGAAATCCATACACCCGCTGTGGAAGACATGACCTTAATCTCCCACACATGGGTGTGCATTTAAAATGGAGTGACCCATTCGGGTAACACCATTTTAAATTCACACTTCCTTTGTGGAAGATTCAGGTCAAGTCTTCCACAGCGGGTGTATGGATTTCAACTGGAATAGCCCAACAGCTTCTATAATGTACCCAGAAAGGCTTGTACATTGTGAGGTATCTGTCTACTTTCTAGCTGCCTGAGAAAATAAGTATATTCTTTGGTTAATTTAATTGGTTAGTTTCTTAGTTATTTGGAAATTCTTAAACTACAAACAAATTAAGATTCACATAAATTCCATTGATAGAAAAAACAATGCTACACTCAAAACAGCTGGTTTTTGCATGAAAGAAGCTCAACATTCTTTCCTCCAGCTAGCTGCTCCTGTAGCTTAGCAACTGCTTCCTTGTCAACATCTTTAGCCTCTGGTGTACAAGGTATACTAAACACAGATGATGCATTGGATTTTTGTGAACAGCTAGTCTCTTGTGAGTCTGGTTCATCTGCATTATCTACTTGCTTCACAGGAGAAGACTGCGTAGGACTTAGCAAGTTTTGTTCATCTTTGCATCCACTGGATGAGAGTGGTAAAAATTCTTCAGATTTTTGTGAGCACAAAGTTGTTTCTTGAGAATCTGGTTCATCCATATCATCTTCATGTTCAGCTTTGCTACCATTCGACAAAATGGGTAAGAACCCTTCAGACTTTTGAGAGAACAAAGTAGTTTCCTGAGAATCTGGTTCTTCAACATCTTCTGCAGCACTTTGTGAGTCTTTCTTCATCAAGATTCCATCATCTTGACAAGAATTTGGTAGATACTTCAACCAGCTGTTCACATCACCTGAAGAGCCACAAGAGCTTGGGATATCATCATCACTGTCTTCATGATTGTGTTTACTATCATCATTGTCGCATAAATCATGACAAGTCCGTTCAGAAGGTGCAGGGTTTGGCTTCTTATCATCTTCTTGACCCTGACTATTTTTATCGGATTCTTGAGATGCCATCTGTAAGTCATACTCCAGGTCATCATCTGGATAGAACTCATCAGCGCCACTGCTGATGCTTCCCATATCACTGTCTTCGTCAGCTTCATCTTCGTCACTGTTGTTCTTTATTTGACCGTTGACATCACCTGATCCATCTGCACCATTGACTGAAATGGGAGAAGAAAAAAGAAGTACAAATATTTGTAGGAGTGAAATTAATACCATTTTGCTATAGCACAATAATTTTGCAATATTATACAAATATTGACTGCTATGAGGGCATGGTTAAAATTATAGGCCCGGTGATCTCAAAACCATGACTATGCCCGAGGCGTGGCCGAGGGGCATAGTCATGGTTTTGAGATCACCGCTGGCCTATAATTTTAACCATGCCTCAATAAAAAGCAGTCAATATTTGTTTTATATACCAAATCTTAAGATTCTTGTCATCTGTTTGGTTAAAAGCATCGATTTTGGGAAGAGAAATGAATAGTTTCAATGCGAACGGCACACAGATTACAATCTGTGCTTTCTGCGTAATTATAGCGCGTGAAAACATTAACGTGTGCGTAATATCATTTACGCTGGGAAAAACGCGCAGTTTGATCGTGACGCACGTGCCCGGTCCATAGTTCATTTCCATGGACCGGTCCATAGTTCATTTTGCGGGCATAGTTAATTCAATGACTGCACTTTCAACCAATCAGATGACAGGAATCTTTATATGAGGTATATAATTATATATAGGTGTGAATCACATACAAGATGACAAACTTGTGATGACAATGATAGCTACATTTAAAGAAGAATGTGAAGTTCATTTTTCAAAACCAATTAGATACTTTTTTCCACTGACCTAACAGTTTCGAGTGTCTTGGGCGCATTCTTCTTCAGAGTGAGCTATGTCCACACACCTTCTCCGACAAAATTTGGTCTGTAGAGGGCGTACTACTCACGGAGATGATTGGGTCATAGATGTGACTTAGAAAATGGGTCTCCTTGTCTCTGTTCATGACTTGTGGGGATTTCTTCCTTATCCAGATGGATTCCATAATTCTTCTCGATCTAGCGTCACCTTCCTTACTAAGAATTCTGGACCCTTTCCAATCGATGACACCAATCATCTCCCGAGTGAGTAGTGCGCCCTCTACAGGCCGAATTTCGTCGGAGAAGGTGTGTGGACATAGCTCACTCTGAAGAAGAATGTCGTCCAAGACACTTGAAACTGTCAGGTCAGTGGAAAAAAGTATTTAATTGGTTTTGAAAAATGAACTTTATATTCTGAATTTCTGCAAACCTGATGAATTTATTTAGATATATTTAAAGAATCCAGACTTTGCATAGCCCAGTGTGTATCAGTATTATGGTAAAGTGGCTATATTGGATTGTCATACAATATACATGGACACCAAAATAGTATACCTTCAGCATATACTGTGTTACAACAGTTTGTAGTGGTTAGTGTGTGCTATAGCTACAAGGCATTGTACACAAAATGCCAACAAACACACACTTCAAATCAAAGGTTGCCAGGTGCCAGGCGAAATAATTCTGAACTACACTATTTTGCTCTCCATGAGTGATATGCACACAAAGCCGAGTCTGGACTCTTTTTATCTAATTTCTTGAAGTTTAGCTTGTGGTCAGGCTTCCTAATCCAGAAGGCTAGCCCTACCAATGTGGATCCATTTTATTGATTTATCTTCCTAGGTGATGTAATGGTATATAGGACTAATTAGACTTAAGCCTGGTGGTTTAGGAAGCCTGACCACTAGCCATGCTTCGAGAAACTGGCCCATAAAGTCTTAAACTCTTGACTCGCATACACACAAACAAACAAGTAAGTATAACTGAACAAATTTCCCACCTCACTATACGATGCAGTGGTATATTCACACAATAGGGTCCTGGGAAATTCTTTTTGATATGTCTGCTCTGATATCTTTTTCTACTACATTTTAAAGTCAAAATTGCAAATTTTTCCCACAATTTTTAAAATTGGCAAATGTTTTGCTCTTTCCTGACCTACTACAATCATTTCTTGTAAAACAGAGAGACTGTAAACCAGAGAGACTGTCAGTATAGTATACTTGACTCATATCTTTTCAATTTCAAAAATAGTATTCGCCAAACAATGATGTTATCACTGATATTATGTTACTATCTTCTATGTGTAATTGGAGATTCCATTTAAACCGCACACACCAATTGCACCTAATATTCAATCCAGCTAGAAATTCTTGCTAGTTTTATGTTCAATTCCAGTTGAAAATTGTTGAAATATATAAAATACAGTTAAATTCTACCCGGGAATTCTACACACTTTGTGCACAAATGAGAACATTTTGATTGGAATTCCAAAATCTTCCACACCTTTTTCCATATTTATGGATGAAAGATGTGGATCTGGAATAATTAAACAGTTGAATATGGTTGTATTTCTAAAGTCTTTCACAAGGGGTGTAGATTTCAAATGGATAGCCCAATTGTTTGCAAGTTGATATTACCTTTAGATGTTACAGGTCTACTCTTCCTGGGAGATTCTCCAAACAAGTCAGCTAGGTCATCTTCATCACCGTGTGCTGCAAACATGAAAGGAAACAAAAGTGAGTTTATGTCAAGCACAAGGAAACAAAAGTGTTATTTTATGTCACAAAAGGTCAAGCTGATTCCATGTAAAAAGTATAAACCGCGTCATCTCCTGGGGTAGGGGCACTAAACGTTAGAAGTGACAGTATGTGCCTGTCAATAGAATACCTGATGACTCCCTCTTTTTAAAGTCATATCCGATTTTCCATTTTTTTTCTTACAGTCTTATCATGCAATAATATAATGAAATGATGCAGAAACTTTTATCTTACATCAGCCAATTAACATTGTAAATTTGGCATATTTGGAACAAAAATAGAATTATGTTAAATTTTTAAAAAACTTTTTATCTGATGACCATTTCTTTCAAAATTGTATACCAAATGACTCCTTTTCAAAAGCTTAAATATCCAATGACCCTTTTTTTTTTTTTTTTTCATACCCAATGACCCCCTATTTTAAAACAACATTTTATACCTATAGGCCCAAACTTCAAGACGTTGATAGGCACATACCCATCACTTCTAAAGTTGAGTGCCCCCCTGGGCATCATCTGCACCCCCGCACAATGCAATTCAGGGGGGAAACTCATATAGACAATGATATTCTTATCTTTTCCCATTTTTAAAGTATATGGTGAACACAATAGGCAATGATAGGAGGGGACTATAACCGAGTATTAAACCCTTCATGCAGAGCCATCCTGCAGAGCTAGCCATGCAGCGGGTTCTATGGACCACCCTTAAACCTGTCAATGAGAGTATGTTACCCTTCAAATCAATCAATTAATCAATCAATCAATCAATCTTTATTTCATTCAAAATACAACAAAACAACAACAGCAATACATACACATTTGAATGAGGAGATGCTCATAGAGGCCTGAAACAAACACCCCGTTAACATAATGGCCTAAGTTTCAAAATTTATCGGATAAAAACAATTACATACATACAAACACGCCCCCACACACCACCCTCTTTCATACATTCATATAGAGCTAAGTCAGATAAAATTAAGATTTCATAACATATAATCACGTATATCGCACAAGAGAGCTGACATTTTGTGAATATAGTATAACTGCTAGGAGATCCGTTAATTTAAGCAAGAAAAAAACCCCAAACAATTAAGAAGTAAAACCAAACTAAGAAGTATTCAGTGTACATTTCCATAAGGTTTGTTTTAATTTGGGACCTAAAGAGTTTTACTGATTTAGCCATTTTTGGCGCATTTGTCAATCGAATGATTGGAACAGTGTGATGGGATATAGGGGCTGTGAATGTAAAAAAAATTGTTATGAAGGTGAATCGGTGAGGGGGAACTTCCGCATAGTGACAGGTAGACCATCCTTTTTAGACTAGCTCCTACCCAATGATCCCCTTTCTTTTATCCTATTACTCAATGACCCCCTTTTCTATTTCCCCCTTTTTATGATGCCCTTATTTTTGCTCAAGTCATGACCTTAATTGTTGAATTCTGCTATCCAATGACAATATTCTAAAACTCACATTCACCACAAAATACAATGCTAAACAATGATATATCAGGTCTTCTAATATATCAGATTTGTACTGTACCAATTACAAACAGGCAAAATATTTTGTGTTGTGAATTTTATACCATATATATAAAAATTCAAAAACGAAACAAAAAAATGCAACCATATTTTTTCACAATTTTAGGGTCGGTCGAAGAGGTCAATACAATTTTTTTAAATCCTTATTTGTTGTTTTTTGTCATTGTTTGTTGAATGTGTAGTGTGTTGAGGATGTCTGTTGCTAATATCTTTCTATATCTCAAATTCCCCTGTATACCCATAAATGCACACAGGTGCTTCCCTTGCTTTTACAACAGAGAGGTTTTGTGTACCTATTACATCCAGCCAATGGTTTGTATATATTTATTTATTTAGAGAAAATAATGTACTCCAATGGGTACCTGCAAATTATACTCTCTATCAATGACTTAAGGGCAGAGTAATGGGAGAGAACATGGACCTTTTCGAGCTTCATTATTTCTGAATTGTATGTCCAAAGTATATAAAACTATACATTTTTGGAAAGGAAATAAGTCAAGGAATCCGATGGTGACGTCAGATTTGTTCAAAAATCTCAAGTTCTTGAAAAAAATCACAAAAATTCACTTTTTTACCCCAATTTTTTTGTGACAACTTAGAAAAAAATCCGTTCAGGTGTAAAAAAAATCAGTTAGCTTTTCATGAAGAAGAGACATGAACTTGGGGAAGGTTTTTTATTTTTTGAAATTAGTCTCTTTTTTCAAATATTGAAAAAACATGTGAAAAAAGCCATTTTGTCACTCTATTAAGCTAAAAATTGCACATAATGGTGTATATTTTTGTTTCAAACAAATATTTTGAAAAAATGAAAAAATCCTTCCCTAGACTTTGATGTACTCTAAAGGATAGTGCAAAAAGTTTACCCTTTGCTTGCATATTTTTCGAGTTATCTTGTCACAAAAATCGCGAATATTGTCAAAAGTGAACTCTGAGAAATCAACGCTTTAGTAAAAAATGTCAAAATTATGCACAAAACGTCCCTAAATTTTAAAACGGTAAGACTTTCACACTTGTAAAAGCTGTATCTGGTGCATGGTCTAAATATGCATCTTTTTGCACCAATGAAACTATAATCTCTGCTTTCAGTGCGCCAAAATTCAAAATAATTAAAAATCTATGTGGCATTTTGACTGCAAATTTTTGTTTTGTTTACACCACATTTGCTGGCGTTAACAACATACCGAATGCGCCTTGACTGCGTTGGACATACACGCAGAGTTACACCATGTCACGCGACTTGAATCGCGCGCGTAATCACAATATTTCGCATTCGTGCATTTCTGACTCATTATTTCCCGCCAATTTACTAAGCTGTCTTGAGCCATGTGACTTTTTAGAGTTGAAAAGAGTGAAATAAATCAAGCAAAAATACGAATAAATATTAGCAAGTTGTATTTTATCAGTTTCAAGTGAAAGAATACATCTTAGTGTTGATAAATATCAAAAAATCTCAAATTCGGTCGTGGACGAATGTGTCTTCCATTACTCTGGCCTTAAAGGAGGATATTTTCAGTAGATATCCACAAAAAAAGCTTATTCCCAAAATGTCAGTTGAATCCGATTTTGCGTTTGCGAGTTATGCATGATTATGTGTATGACACATATTTTTGCTAAACAAATTAATCTGCAAGAAATTTTTGGCACATAAACATTATGTAGCCAGAGGTTTCCAGTGGTATAAAAATCTCAACGTTTTTTTTGTTGCGAAAAGTAGGGGGATGAGGCTGTGGATCATGAAATGCCCTTTTAAATTTCCTGTCACATGGGACACCGTACAAAATTATTACTTCAAACATTATTCATGGATGATCAAAATACCTTGAAAAATAATTAAAGAATACATTGATTTTTTGCAGACATGATGACTAATTGTCACCAGCAACCAATATTAATTAATTATTGATTGACTCATTATCTACCGCTGCACAGTCAGCTATCCAAACACATAGCTAGCCAAGGATGTCAGCCTCATGCCCAACAGCCTGGTTTCATAACAATAACACAGTAAAGGCTGCCATCCATCCAGCCATGCAGGGTTTAATAGCATATGGTCACAGCTTGCACGTTGAGAGCGAGCAAGCGACAAAGTACAATGATGGCACTTAGATACCAATGCCCTTTGGATGATACCAGGAGCAACCGGAAATAGCCTCCAGTCTCATCCACGGTGATGCAGAGGAAAAGAGATGAATTGTAAGCGAGGTTGGATTCATTTTTTTCTGTGCACAATTTGTGATTAATACGAAAGGAGACAGATGCATAGGAACATGTTATTGTGAATATAATATTATAATGCACAGCAGATGAACATTGTGATTTTTCTTTGTCTGAGGGATGTTGCCAAGCAGAAAAGTGTGCACTGCTGTGGTGGTAGTCAACTGTGACAAAAGGCATGGTTTATAAAAGCAAAGGTAAATGTTAAAATATTAACCCAAAATGTAAACTAAGGTTTTGTAGTGATAATATATTTCACTCCTTTGTATACATGTATTCGATTCTGTATGTATTACCAACGTTTTGGCATGTCAATCTTGATGAAATAGTATATTAATTCACAAAGCCAATTGTGATTAAATCATTATTGCCAGTATACAAATATCAACTGTCTATGAGTGTGATGGTCGAAATATAATCACGAGGTGAAAGTGAGTGATATAATATGTATGAGTGATATAATATATTATATGGGTGTTCAGGGGTTTTAATAAATTAAAAAATAAATAAATTTGAGGATTAATAGTAATACCAATGCATGATGCCAACCCACATGCCTCTGTACACTTTACAGTGCATGGGGGGTATGTGGGGTCAGGTGTGGGGTGGGTGTTTGTGTGGGGGGGGTTCCAGCTTGCCACTAGCATCTCCCAGGTGCCAGTGGCATCTTCTATTTAGACCAGTGTTCCTCATAAAGAGCCACTTTAAAATGTATAGAATTCTATTAAGCACCACTATCCATGAGAGGGGATTGGGTTACAGGTGGGATTCTGTTTCTGCTGGGATAGTTTAGCCTTTCAACAAGGCTCTGCCTGGACCACCGTAGTGGGAGCGCCACCTATAATATTCCACTGAACCGCTCGCGGTTTCCCCCCCCCTAGGATCCCGAGGTCTTTGACAAAGACTAGGGATAGTTACTCGCATCACCCCAAAATTCACTCGAATTCACCCGCAACCGTTTGCTCAGTAGAAACATGGATTCTAAAAGCCCATTTAGGTGAGCAATAATGTTGGGTCCAAAAAAAGATATACAAGCAATTAGTAACAGGATTACACAAACTAACCCAGTTAGAAGGAAAGAAAATTAAATGGCTAACACACTTTCCATTGTTCTTGTGACACCATATACAATGTATTGTGTTTCTTTTGTTGTGTATGTCTCATGAACTTAACCCGACACCTTGTCAAGATAATAGTTCCAGACCAAGTTTACATAACTTTGGTGAATTCAAAGAAGATATAATAGCAGCTGCATTGGAATTTATTTTAAAGGTCAATTATGTCAAGTTCAGGAAAAAACAAAAACTGTGAAAGTGGAAATTTTTGTTAAATTTATTTTCATACTTTTCGCAATCCAAGGAACTGCGGCAAAAATAACAACATTGGCAAAGCATGAAAAATTACACATGTGAAAATGTCCATATTTTAGTATGAAGACTGAAGAGCAGGAAAAACAGAGAATTATAGGAAACATTGACCAGTGCCAGTGTAGTAGTCACACATGCATATTAAAGCCCTAATCAATAGGGACTGAAATGGTGTGCCCCTTACAGACCAACCTACAGGGAAAAAAACATATTTGTCCCCTTAAGAGGCTCTTGAGCCAGAAAATGGAGAGGTAGCATGTGAACTGATGAGAAGATTCCTCTCAAAATGATTATTTTAAATTTTACAGCAAAATGTAACAGCTTGTATAAAATGTTGGATTTTTTCCAAGAACAATTTTTGTGTGATCACAAATTCATGCCAAACTTCGTGCAGCACGTTTTTGGCTTGAGCATTATGTTTAGCCTGTTGTCCATCAGGACCTTTAAATTTATAGTTCTTTTGGGAGTCATACACAAAGGTTTTACTATACCTTTGTCGTTTGTGGCGCAATAACAGGAAAAAAGAAAAGGGAGGTAGGGCAAGCAATTTTTGGCAGGTCGAACAGCCCCTTACATGTAGGCCTATATGATCAAAAGCATATACATGAATTAATTGAATTTATCTTTGAATAATATAATTAATCAGATTCAAGTTGTTGGGGGTTGTTGGCAGACAAACTGTTTTCTTCTGTTGTTACTTTTTAGTAGTTTCATGACCTGGAACGGTTCTCTTCAGAATGGTCTTGTCATCAGCATACTACAATCGTGTGAAAATGTCCATCATTGGATCGATTCGAAGCATGATCGAGTCGTAATTGCTGATGAAAATTACCTGTTGTACACATTTTGTCATTGTTCATGTTTACTCAATGGACTTTATAATTACTGTTGTGTATGTAAACTGTGTAGGCCTATACCCAGAAATTATTACAAAATAATGATGAGGTGATTACTGTGTGAATGCTCTCATCATTTATAATAAAATCTGAATATAATCAGAAAATTACAAAAAATACTGGTGTGGACTGGGTCAAGGAGTTATCAGTTGTTGTTAGTTAAAAGGGTATTTCATGATCCACAGCCTCATCCCCTCACTTTTTTCAAAAAAAGTTGAGATTTTTATACCACTGGAAAGCTCTGGCTACATAATGTTTATGTAGAAAAAATTTCTTGCAGATTAATTCGTCTAGCAAAAATATCGTCAAATTTGAATTATGTTCTGGTGTACCAGGACAAAATTACAACAGTAGCATATGGAGCAGTGTAATACACATATTAAATCATGCATCAACTGAAATGTTGGGAATAAGCTTTTTTTGTGGATATCTACTGAGAAATATCATAAAAAGAGGATTCTAAGATCACAAAATACTCCTTTAATATAAATAATTTAAATATGAATTTACATTTTTTTAAAGTTTTTAAAATAATGATTGAAATGGCTGCTTCCTGACCTTGTTAAAAGCTTCAGTATCATATCCTTTTATAATTTTACATAAAATACACCACAGGAAATTGCACTCTTTAATTATGGTTAATAGCCACATGATCATGATGATACTAATCGCTGGTCATGTGTCTTTCCTTTGATATTCAGATTATTGGGAAATGATAATTGCCAAGGTTGGTACAAAACACACAATTGGGCTACTTTTAAATGGAATGCCACTCTTTTTGGGAAACAAATTGGCTAATTCAACAAAGTATGAGAATTATTATAAGATGTTTCTACACATAAAAATTAAACCCTTTATGATTCTGGGATATTTTGGTAGTTTACCCCAGAATTATACTTGTAAGCATCCGCGTGAAAGAAAACATGGATTTAGGGTGGTTTAGGGTATCTAAACACTCATTTTAGTGGAAGAAGGGGTGTTTTTTAACTTTTTTTAAAGAACGATCCTCGCTTAGGGTAGTTTTTTTAAATTACCTAATTAACGGTCATTAGTGGTGACATATTTATCAAGTTATTTGGCACAAAAGAGTGGTTTCAGAGCGATTTTACACACCAGATTTAAAAAAAATTCAGAGTGGACTTCAACAGCTTCTTGACTAGCCGATCATCGACACTGATAATAATAACTCATAAATAATGACACACGCAATGTCTACCCTCGCTTAGGGCCATTTTTGAAAGTCAATTCACATGGATGTTTACCTTTATGAGTTTTACTAGCTTTTTGTGCAAATAAGCATCAAATTCTAATGCATTTTTATTATCAATATGATCACTTCCATACCCAATCGGCCCGCAATTAACAAAAGAGGATTACTACCCCATAATCTTAGGTATGGTTGGTATTTTAAAAGTATATGTAGAAGATTTAATTTCTACTTCCATGCTTGAAACTTATAACCACCTACTGCCCCTAGTCAGAGCGGTAGCCAGGGGGTGCAGGGGCGGGCATGCACCCCCACGGCAATCAGAAAAAGTTCCAATATTTTCTGCAAAAAACAAAACAAAACAAAAATCAACCATTTTTGGAAGAAAAAATCACAAAAGGTCCATTTTATTTGGTAAAAACATGATAAAGTCAGCCCGTTTTGGATGGAAAATTCACTAAGGTCCACTTGTAACCCCAATAAATCCTGGGTACAGGCCTGCCCCTAGAAGTTGACAAGCGTGAAATCATGGCAACTCTGCCATTCAAAAACTAAATGAGTAATTACATTAAATTTGTTCAAGCATGATAAATGGAAATTTGCAATTTTAGGTCCAGACCTGTTTCTGTCACAGTGGTGGGAAGGGTCATAAGGTTAAAAGAGAATACTTGATATTGATTCTTACCTTACTTAGAAATACATGTAAATATTTGCCTTAGCCTTGGACAGAACTAGCAAGATAATATATAGGTATATAGGTAGCAGGATTGATAGCTTACTTTTTATATGGATGGAATATTTGGATTGTGAGGATCTTTGGCTGTGGCTATCAAAATCATATTGAAATAGTGACCACTAAAAACCTGTATAAAAGTAAGTTCAGATTCCTATTCATTTGTATCAAAATCTTTATTACTTCAACAAAATCTTTACTGTGGGGAGGGGGTATGTTTGTGTGTGTGTGGGGTGTGGGTGGAGGTGCATATATTCAAGAGAACCATTATAGGGGTTTATGGCAATTTCTCATTTTCCATTGTTACATTTCGGCTCAATTTCCAATTCATCCTTTTTCAATTCATGAGCTAATTTTTGGTTCAATGGATATGAGGCTCAGGATATGCTTTGACATATTTTGGCTGTGTTTTTTTTTTTTTGGGGGGGTGTGTATGGGGTGGGGAGGGGTCAGGGGGAAATTTCATGCAGGTTGGTATGATTTCCTTTCCTAGAGGATCCCTATTTCTAGAGATTTTACCCAACATGCACTGAATATTTTTCACTTATGGAAGTTTTACCCAGCATTTCACTGTGAAAATGAGTATATGACAATGTTTATACACACAGGTACAGTTAGCATCCTGGACAACCGATTCTTTTGTTTGGCAAGGCTCACTCAGTCATTTAATGAGGCAATACAAACGATCGAATTTGGTGTTGAAATGAGCTAAATTTTTAGTTACACCTTTTCGATGTAAAATTAATTTTCTCGGCCAAATGAAAAGCAATCATTTTCATTTTTTCAGTAAATGTCAGGAAAAATTGTAGTGCTTGATACTGTATTTTTTTTCAAATTCTAGTGTTAAACTTAGGCGTGAAATTTAATCATTTAGTGTAAGATTTCAATTTTGATAGGCTTAAACTCTGCCCA
This sequence comes from Amphiura filiformis, assembly GCF_039555335.1. Taxonomy (NCBI): domain Eukaryota; kingdom Metazoa; phylum Echinodermata; class Ophiuroidea; order Amphilepidida; family Amphiuridae; genus Amphiura; species Amphiura filiformis. Next base: position 26,000,132 of record NC_092635.1, on the reverse strand, counting down.
TGAGCCTTTTTTGGATCAACCTTTTAGCTTTTCAAAGTAAGATAGTTCGCTAATGAAGAATTTTCCCAACTTTCTAACGCACATCACCGTGAGCGATATATCATAGTTTTGTCAGAATTTGCGCTTTTCATTTCACCATTTTTACTGCCGGCTGACCATTTTTCAAAATCAACGAGTGAAATCTAAGGCTAATACTAGCATTGTGGATCGATATCCCTGGGTTTAATAGGAATACCGGCATGGCCACAGTGTTGCTAGAACTTCAATATAGCAAAGAAATTCCCAAGCCTATAGCGCTCCTACTGATCATGTTTAACCAGAACACTCAATTGGGGATTTGGGCTACCAAATCGCTGGTCGGGCAATTTGCTTTCAATGGAAAATTGACCTGGATAAACAACAAAGGAAATATCGACTATTTCTGCTGGTTGCTCTCGAGATAAAAGTACTGAGTTAGACATTTTCGTATGAAGGGAAAAAGGGTAAAATAAAAACGGAAATTCTAACAAAACTATAATATATAGACCCACACGATGTGCTTTACAGAGGTGGGAAATATCTTTCTTTAGCAAACTATATTAGTTTGAGACGCTAAAAATGAATTCGTAAAAAGCTCATGGGCGAACTGAAGGCCTATAAAAATCAAAAATATCTAGTGCTGTAATCGATTGTCGTAAGTATCGATAGTCGGAAAATACATAGACTTCCGACATGTCGAAACACTCAATGTCAGTATCGATACACAAACGACATGGCACACATGCTTAGATTATCTCAAATCAGGTCTCAAATTACCGTCAAATACTCAAATTACCGCTCCCAATTCCACTTTCGCTTGTTTGATGCATGATCCATGTAGTTTTAGCTGTTAGGCTTCAATACACTTGTTGTTAACTTGTTTCTGGAACTTACTGATAATAAAATTGGTAAACTCAAATCCGTGTTTCAAACTGCGTGAGTATCGATAATAGTATCGACATGTCGGATGTTTGCCTCCCGACATATCGATACCCAGAAAGCTTATCGATTACAGCACTAAAAATATCACACTAAAAGACACAATTTGATGCTTAATTTTAACACCAGGATTTGTAAAAAAAATGTATATCCAAGCACCAAGTTTTTAACTGACATTACTGAAGAAAAAAAAATATTGCTTTATATTTGACCGAGAAAATTAATTCCATAGAAAAAAGGTGTGTCTCTGATTTGTGCTGATTTTAACATGTATCGATCGACTTTCAGCGCGACTAAGCATTTCTAAAGAATCGGTTGTCCAGGTTGCTAACTGGGTAATTTTTACATAACGTTATGTAAGTATAGAACCTCATAATAATAAAGTAAAATTTACCTCAGAAGTTCCAAGCAATATTTACTAAATTATGTACAATTTTAATTAAGTAAAATCAAATTGTACATAATTTAGTAAATATTACATACTTCTAAGGTACATTTTACTAACTTTTTTGAGGTTCTGTGCTTACATAACATTACGTAAAAATGTATAGCTATGTGTTAGCTGATTTTTGGCAAAAGTACATGAAGGGTTATTTTTTCCAGTGACAGAAAGTTGCCTTATTTTGTGCATGAATCAAAAAAGTTTTGACTCATCTGCACCTTTCAAAGGTGTATTATTGAAATGGTGCCCACTGCCCAAGCTATCAGTGCCAAAAATCCTCCTGCCCGACCTGCCAAAAATGCTTGCCAGGCTTTTGGCCTGTCACAAATTTGCTGCCACTATAATACAACACCCTACACATAATTATTGCACTACCCATGCACAGATCCAGAGAGAGAGAAAAGAAAGAAAGAAAGAGAGAAAAGAAAAAAGTATGCACTAAATTGTGGGAATTGAGTTCAGAAATGCACAATTTCCCCAAGCAAGGGGCGCTGCACTTTTCAACCCCTGCAAGGGGGTGTTGTCCCCTGGACCCCTGCCAGGGTACCCCTAGACCCCCATTTTGGTCACTGACTTTACAGCACCACCAGGGGGAAGCAGTCCTGGATCCACTGGTATGTGGCACTACCACTTAGACATAAGGGAGCAAATCAAAGATTGATGAAGTCTTCTAGCGTCATTTCTTTATAAAGCTCAAGCCCTAGTCCCTCCTTCTTTATCTGTAACATAAAGTGAGTGGAAGTAGGTATCAATAACATTGATTTTTTTAAAGAACACAGGAGAAACATAATCCATATATCAACCTCCTCTCTAAACTAATCGGTTCCATACAAAGGACATCATTGATATTTTGGTTTGTTCCCTTGCCCTGTACCCAAATCTTACTCAAAACCAGTGTGATATAATCAAAGTATTGACTGCTTCTATTCATAGCTGAACCAATATTATCCTACCTAGCCTGTGAATTTCAACATATGAAAGGGCTTAGTACTATAAAAGGTCTTTGACTTGATCTTCATTTTAGTATCATTATGATACGCTAGATCATATTTTTCCCTTATAGCTAAGGGTCGTTTTCTGTAATGTTCTTTCTTCTTTCTTTCTATCAATCTCATAATGAGCCATCATATCAATATGTTTTTTCCCCTTAATTGGTCACTAGGACAATTGGGCAAGGGGACAAATGTCACATGTCATCCACTTTTGGTCAATGGCCAAAAATGATATTTTCACTAACTAGAATTACGCATTAATCATGGACTTGAGGGAACAGAATTGAAATTTGCAGTCGAGGATTTATAGGTATACCTATGAGAAAAAAAAGTGCAATATTGATTCTATTCTCCCTCTTATAACACCAAGGGGCGAGCAAAAGAAAAGGATTTGTAAAAAACTTCAACTTGAAAAGAAATAAGAACTAGAGATAATTTGCGCTCACAGAGCGCAGACAATCGCAAGGCATGTAACCCTTTAATGGCCGTTTGACCTGACCTTTGACCTTAATGTTTCCCGGGTCACGAGGTTTGTTGTCACCGAAATTAAGCCCTATACCCCCTACAGACAATGAAATTACGGTATAAGATTTGACCCCAGATAACCTTTGACCTGACCCTGCAAAGTGTTCCTACATATTCCCCCTGGTCATTAAGTTCGTTGTCACCGAGTTTGAACCTCGTACCCCTTACAGATGTCCAAAAAATGCATTTCTAAAATTTGACCTTTGACCTGACCCCTACAAAATGTTCCCTGGTCATGAGATTTGTTGTCACTGAGTTTGAGCCCCATATCCCTTACAGATGTCCAGAAAAGGAAATTGTAAGATTTGACCCAAGATAACCTTTGACCTGACCCCTGCAAAGTGTTCCAAAATATTCCCCTGGTCATTAAGTTTGTTGTCACAGAGTTTGAGTCCCGTACCCATTACAGATGTACAGAAAATGCATTTCTTAAATTTGACCTCTGCATGACCTTTGACCTGACCCCTGTAAAATGTTCCCCTGGTCATGAGATTTGTTGTCACTGAATTTGAGCCCCATACCCCTTACGGATGTTGAGATAATGCAATTGTAAGATTTTACCCCTTAATGACCTTTTGACCCCAATTCTTTGTACAACTTTTAGACACTGGCTAAAGGCGATTGCAGGTATGCAAGTGACGACATTGTGTTATGTAATTTGTGGAAGAAGAATCATTTTTAGTGAAAATCACATTTTGGTCATAATGACCTTTGGATGACCTTTGACCCCGAGTTGGTCATGTAACATTTGTGCCCCCACCCAATGGTCCTTGTGACCAAATATGGTCACATTGGCTTAAAGAAAGACTTAAAGACGAAGAACTGACCAAAAACAGAACACTCGCAAATTGGAAATTTGCGATTGTAAAAAATGTGCAATATTGGGATCATATACAATTTTTTACTCAAAGTAGAACCACGATTGGTCTGTCGAATAATGCTTTGGCTTTTTGACTTTCTGGATCCCATTCTACGATGTCCTTTATTCCTTCTTAAAATGAATTTTACTGAAGGTATATTTTCTTGTACAGTGTTGAATGTTTTGTATGTATTGGTATTTATGCACCTGCAGAGATATGGGGATGGCATTTTGTCTTCTCCATTCTCTAGTCTGGTTTATGTGTTTTCTTTTTAATCATTGTGCTTAAAGTTTGTATATGTTTTAAATGATTGCAATTAAGATTGAAATGATCAAATAATACATAATAAATCAATTGAACTATGATAATCCCTATTAATCCTGTGCAAGGCATGAAACTAATTGGCCAATTACTCAGAATAGCAATTTGGCAAAGATATCAAGGTATCATTTGCAAAATTATCCATATCTTGAAAAGTATTGATGCTATTTATATAATTTTATATCATTTTAAAGCTTATTGCAGGGGTGTGATTGGTGCTTTAAGAAAAAAACCCCAAGGCATGGAAATTGCGAAGCGGAGCTCTCGCCTGTTGCGGCCGGGGGTCCAGGGGCCCACTTAAGGGCCCCTGGTGGGGTCCATGGGCAACGCCCCGGTGGGGGTCGAGGGGGCGAAGCCCCCCGAAGCCAGAGGGGTTTTACACACTTGAGCACCACTGGAGATGCAATTTCATGGGGTAAAATGCAAAAATGAGAAACTGTTAAAATACTTCACTTTATAGTATAAAAACATTTATTATCTGTGAATACATACTTCCAGTATCATATCATTCACATACACATGAGAAATTGCATCACCATTTTTGCACAGTACAGTGTGTCTATAAATCATCCAGTCAGGGTTCTAAGGAATTTTCATTTTAAAATGAAAACTGAAAATTCCGGAAATGTGACATCTCTGTTAAGCATTTAGCTCTTGGTCCAGGGCCACTCCAAAGCGAAAAAAAAAAAAAAAATTATTTATTTATTTATTTTTTTTTTTAATCCGAATTTTAGAATCCATCAAAAGCAGGGCTTGGTGTTAGGGTTAATGATTTTGCTTCTGCATGCCCAGAACCAGTGAACCTGACAGAGAGCCAAATAAAGAACCATCTGCACCATAACACAATTATGCAACATTATAATTCAACACAGAATTAAAAAAGACTAGTTTGCGTCTGATGTCAGGGCAAAGGTGTGACGTGATTGGTTGCTAACCTGCGCAGTACAGCATTTTTGGTCTGGTTGTCAGGATGTCATACGCAAACTAGTCTTTAGTTTAGTAGGAGCTTACTATGCTTGCCTTATGATTACATGTAGGCATTCCTACTAGGGCGTCTATACATTTCAGCTGGAATAGCCAATATTTCTTAGGTAATTCCTTAGCAATTCTACTGTATGTTTAGCATGGTTACCAAAATTATCCTACTTGCATAAAATTTCTTGTTCCTGGGGACAAAAAACTAATATCATCACAGCATCACCATTTGCTGAAGATGCTAGTCATGCTAGTTGACCTAGCGAAAACGTACCAGGTGAGCGAAAATAGTGTAGTGTTAAAGTTAAACTCTTTAAAAAGTCAAAAAACTACTAGGTTCTAACATAAAATTAAAACCACAGTTTCTGACAAATTATTTCTAGGAAGAATTACTTTTAAGGCCTTTCTTTCTCAACGTTGGAAAGTTAGGGAAAAACGTGGGAAAGTGGATTGCCTTATTGGCTTAAATTTGCTTTTCTATTTATTTAAAACACAAACAATACAATACAGATATATCAATACAAACACCCTGGGAAAACATGCCTGTTTATCACATCTCATTGCATAGATCGACTGCTCAGTGCCAGAAGTGGGTAAGTGCAATAGGTGTCATGTGTATAGCTGCCAGGGGTAGAGGAGTACAATACATTGTATACTGTAAGTAAATTGCCTAATGTTCACAGGGCAGCTATTGCACTTACCCACTTCTGGCACTGAGCAGTCGAGATGCCTGTTTGTCTGAATCTATAAATAGCAGTCAAGCATAGGAATTGTAGTGAAATGAAGCATAGAAACACAATTTTTAAATAAAAGCAGATTGTGATAAATAGGTATTTAATAGTATACAATCTTTGTTGTTTTGCTTGCTTGTTTGAATTTTGCTTCTGTGTTAATAAAGATTGATTGAACACACTGCTTTATTTGAGTCAGCAAAAAGGCAAAATGCCACTTTTTCAGCTTTAATTAACTCATTGAAGTCCTTGACCGATTGACAGCATCATCCCCCTCTTATATACCCGCAAAGGTTTTTGTCCTTCTACTTTTACTTTTAAGTACTAAAGGATTATTATTGAGCTATGTTCTATTTGGCAAAACATTACAATCATTAATTGATTTATGTTTTTAAACCAAAAAACTAAGTACTGTATTTTTCTGGAATCGGGAGTAATCATTTTAACTACAAGTTGAACTTTGACTCGTTAAGTATGTACCCACTGCCATCACGGCCCCAATATTTGAGTAATTTGTCATGTATTTCTTAAAACATCATATTTTGACCAAATACTTTATTTTGTCTGGCCCAATTCTTGATGGTCATCCAATATATTTGACCATGCTAAGTGTGGTCCTTGTATGTACTACATGACTGTATGTGTTGGAAGTCATTCTGACCATTTTCCATGCAAAACAATGTCATAAATTAACAAAATATTTGGTCATAAATTAACAAAAATATGTTCCCCATGTGTTCCCTTTAAGTCCCTATGTTCCATATAATTATACAGTACTTGTGTGTGTTGAATTTGTTTATTGTATGTCTGAATAGAACTGCTTTTATGCTCAAAATGGCAAGTTTTCCTATGCAAAATATATTACAATACACTACAGATTTTTCACTCCCATTGTGGCCTGTACACCATCCGCGATAATGAAAACGCGTAAAAAGGGTTGTTTTTCGTGGGTAGGCACGATACGCGCGTATCGCGTTTAGGGTGTCAAAAACATGAAAAATTGGAAAAGAGGGTAGCAAAATTGCAATTTCTAAATACGCGGAAATGAAATTTAGGGTATAAAATTTGATGTTAGGAATGAAATCCCTGTTTAGGGTGTCGCTTTAGCCAAGGGTTAAATCCTTGTTTAGGGTGCTTTTCAAAATTGATCATCGCGGATGGTGTACAGGCCACAATTGGAGTGACCCCCCCGGTGATGTTTTCCCTTAAATTTCTATGTTTTTTTGTTATTTAAGTATGTGTAATAAAACTGAACTGTAACGAAAAGTCCTTGTTAAAACCCATATGACTGTTGCTATGAAGACATGTGACATGATCAAGGGGAATGAATGACATGCTGGGCAATTTTCAATTACAGGTATTTTACGTCAATTTCTGGCAGTATACGAATGCTACATTTTGATGCAAACCCCATCAGAATTGGGCATCTGATTACCGAGTTATGAGCAATTTATCAATGGCTGAAAACAATATAAAACAAGAATTTGAATACAATTTTTGCCAATATCTCAAAAACAATATTGGTGACATCTGACTCATTCCCTTGATCATGTCACATTATATGTTTTAAATATTAAACATACAATAAATACTATGCCAAATCAGTATGGTTTTGATCAATGAAAACAGCAGCCAAAATCACATGTACAGTAGTATACAGTGGGATATTTTCTAGAGGTTTATATTTTGATGCTTTGTGTGGTTTCTTTTATTTCAAAACCATTAATTTTCAAGTTTGCAGAAAAAACATATTACATTCATGTGGTTCACATGGTTCAATAAACTGCTTATAATAAAACAGACCATAAACCTGTTCAGACCTGTAATAGAAATACAGCCAAAATGCCATGCATATATGGAGCTATATGTACATGTTTTTCTCAAGTTAAAGCCATAATGTATGATTTCCATCAAACCTTAATTTAGTTAATCTAATACCAAAAATGAAGAAATATTAGTAATAACTGTCAGGAAGGTTTTCCATTTTATGCAAAAATATTGGCTATCTTGTCTGTTTAACTTGGGTGTTTAACATACACTGTATGTTAAGAATGCACTGTATGTTTAACACCCGAGTTATGATGATAATTATGAGATGTAGGGCCTATAGTATGATACGTCTCTAAATATTTAAACTAAATAATCTAGGCCATGGGGTACTTATTACAGCATCCTGAGTACATTCTGAGGAGTACCTCCTCATTCAATGTTTGTGTAAGTTGTTTTGCTGTTATATTTTAATACTGAATGAAATACAGATGAATGAATGAATGAATTTAAATAATTAATTAATAAAAAAAACCAGGTTTGACCAAAAAAGTTATTAAAAAAATTGTACATGACGGCTTTAAGAAATATGATTTTGAGTTTAATTAATTAATTAATTAATTAATTAATTAATTAATTAATGAAAAAAAAACAGGTTTGACAAAAAAGTTATATTAAAAAAATTGTGCATTATGGCTTTAAGAAATTATTTTCAAACCATAAAATTACATTTTTTTTTTTTTTTTTAATACAATTTTGATGGTCAGAACACAAAGATTCAACTCTTCACATAAACTCACTGAATTTTATCCTGATTACATTTTGAATAACAACAACAACAACAGTCAACAACAACAGCAACAACATCAACAACAAAATAGAAATAGAAATAAAAAACTTAACATATTTGACTAATTTTAATCTGTTGGTAATGCTATGCAATCCTAAGAAATTTGTTTGTATTGTTCTCTGTTGACTTTTGTTTAGTAGTCATACCTAATTAAATATGGGGAATGTCAATTAGCATTGTTTTCCTCTGTTCCTTTCTCCATTGTCCATGCTTTGTATACAAAACAATGCTGGTTGGCTTCAATTTTATATTTGCTCTTCTTTGCCATTGAAAACAAAAGTATTGTGTTGTTTTATGAAGAAAGTTACCTGGCAGCCAGAAAAGGAGGGAGAAAATGATATTTTAAAGGACATGTATACTAAATAAGCCAAACTCTCATCGGTCAAATACCTCACCAAAACAAAAATGAAACATTTGTCCAATCATATGCTATTGTTAAGGTTGCACAACCCTATAGGGTATGCGAGAGAACAATACTATTATTAATACAACCCTAATAGGTTGAGAGAACAATTATGGTATTGAAAATGCTTAATTTTCACCACAATTGAAAAAGTTCTTTTATATGGCAAGTATGGTCATTTTGTAAATATAAACTAGTTAACTTAGTGCCCTGACAGATTTAATAACTAACAAATAATTTATCAGATTAATTTTGAGAATCAAAATGTTTCACACAATTTGTTAAATTAAATGCCTACAAAATTTTATTGAAAGCTTTCTTTTTCTTTTTAAAAATTATTATTGACCAGTTTACCTATTAAATGAACCATTAGATCCTTTGATGTTTTGCACGTAGCTCCTGGAATTTTAATTGCACTTAAGCTCTGGCTCAATATTTTACAAGTTTTCTTTTTCTTTTTCATTTCTTACTACAGGACTGTTCAGGCAGCATGGTTGGAAATATTCTGATAGTGGTGCAACTCTTTTGGTTAATGACTACTTTGTGATCATCCATTTCCAGTGGTGGAATTCTACACTTCAAAAACTTCTTCAAACTTGTTTGAAAACAACCAAAACAGGGAATTTTGCACCTAATTTCTACAAATGTATGAAGTAGAAGGTCTTACAAGTTTTAGGGAGGAGCATATTTTTGTTAGATTTTCAAAATATGCTTAACTGACTATTACTAGACATGCTACATTGTGTCATCCTTGGTGATATTCGATGTTCAATGAATTATTCAATAGAGAGCACAGCATGAGTTGAAACACAAGGCATTCTGATCTACACATTAGCTTCATCAATTTTACCAGAAGATAACTGCAGAGAACATCAGATAGAAATCTCACTGCATGCATTATCCAAAGTTGTGATAGTCCAGTATTTCTTGAACTCAACAAACCATGGAACGTGTGGCAACATACATCATCTTATTGCTGATTTTCTCCATCAATTGTGTCTCAGCTTGCCCTGAGCTATGCAGGTGTAGTGGTCATACTGTTTCTTGTCCAGATTCCTCTGTGATACCAGACGGCATTCCACAAGACACTGCATCATTGTCTTTTGTAGGTCATCTGTTCACCAATCTTCCCAGCTACACCTTTGTCTTACACAAGTTACATAATCTAGAATTGCTGCAAATTGAATACGGCAACTTGGAAGTTATTAGACCATATGCCTTCCACGGATTACCTAGACTGAACTTACTTCACTTACGGGCAAATAACATAAATTTGATCGACCCAAAAGCTTTTGATGGGCTTTCACGGGTCACCATTTTGTATCTTACCGAAAATAAATTACAGCAGTTAGCTCCGAGACAGTTTGATGGTTTAAGCAGTTTAACCTGGTTGAGTTTAAGTAACAATGAGCTCCAGGGTATCGCACCAAATGCCTTTAGTGGACTTGGTAGTCTTAAAAGTCTATATCTAAGAAACAATCACATCACAGAGCTAACAACTTACCAATCATTTAGTGGACTACGTAAATTATCACTTCTAACTTTAAATAGCAATGAAGTCCTTCAACACATTGGCAATGGTGTATTTTCCCAACTCGGCAACTTGGAGAAGCTAGAATTGGGTGACAATCAGATATCAGCGGAAACCCTGAACGAATCCACATTTGTTGGGTTGCAAAATCTACGACTGCTGAATCTAAATGAGAACCCACTATCCACCGTGCCAGAAGTAGCTTTTAAGGCTATTCCGCAGCTGCATGTTTTGTATATGTCTAAAACTGAATTAAAATTCATTCATCCAGGTGCTTTTCAATATTTACCCAATCTTATGGAGCTCACTTTGGATAAGAACTATGATCTATATGGCATTCCCCAGGATAGCTTCCACACAATGCCTGCTCTACAAGTGATGAAATTATCGGAGACCAATATCAAAGTTCTACAAGCAGACATATTTGCCAATGCCAGTAACCTGTACCACTTATCTATCAGCAAGGCAAGACTTTCCAAAATCAATCCTGGAGTCTTTTTAAATTTAACAAACATCCACAGCTTGGATCTCTCCAACAACAAATTAACATCTCTTCCGTCGGACATATTTGCTTCCATACCCTATAGCAGAAGTCTTAAAATTGATTTACGTAATAACCCTTGGGTATGTGACTGCCATCTACCTGAGTTTATTCGTAGTACTAACAAACTGTATACAACTACACAACTTCAGAAAATCTTCACAATCAGCAAAAATCCGCCAAAGTGCATGAACCCACCCAATTTAGCATCTACTCCGATTTTTACAGTGCCATTATCGAACCTAACATGTACTCCGTTATCATCTTCTAACAAAACAGACAAGAAAGTTATCTACATTACCATTGGTTGCCTGGGATCTGTGGTAGCTATAGCGACCATTTTTGCAGTGATTGTATTTTGGAAGAAATGTAAACAAAATAAACTTTCAGAAAGTGTTCGATTTGGTTCTCAACAAAATATTATACCTATAGATGATGATGTTTCCGTTCATGAATTGAATGTTTCAAATATCTAACTTTTGAATAGGCATTAAAAAAAATCCACTTGATTACAATGCAACATGTTTTCTTTCATTTTTTTGTTATTTCTTTTAATTTTTATGTGTAAATATTTTGTTTAAATTTTCATGTTCTTTGGCAACCTGTGAAATGTAATTGATATTAATCATGTATGGTGTGCTAAATTAGTATAAACCTGATTCGCTGTCGTAGTGCACGTTAGAATATGACTGTTGCTAGGTCAACTGGCTCACACTTTCTTTGTTACGAACCACTGATCGAAATGATTACAATACAAAGCCTATGGCATATCAAAATTCAGAACAGGTGTATGAGCCCAGGCTATCCAGTAACCAATGGTTACTAACGTGCATTACGGCAGCGAATAAACATTGTATTGCCCTCTACCTTGAAAAGTACTCAGAACAAAATGACCACAATCATGGCTCACATTTTTGGCGTTTGGTATATTAATGACCTCATTTTTCTAGACCAATTTTGGTATATGTATGGGTCATTTTTTGTACAATTCCCCCCCCCCTAAAATTATCTTATTGTTGCCTCACTGTAGCTGAAATGTGTGCAATTTTCCAAAGATTTGGGGTAAAGTTGTAAAACCTCTGGCAATTTCCATTACATTTAGCTGAAAATGTGGACTTTTGGTATATCAATTTGTCAAAATTTCTTGAAAAATTGGTACAGTAATGGGTCCCCTTTCAGATTCTCAGTGGCACAGGGGCATCTCCCTACCCAAACTAAACTTGAGTTACCCCACCTCCCCTGACCCTCTAACAACAAACCTTACACAACCTAAGACAACTAAAAAAAATCATGAAATCAGAAGAGCAGCAGAAGCAATCATTAACAACAACAAAGTTTGAGTTGGACATGTGATGCGATCAAGCAAAATCAGTCGGAACTCGGAAAAAAATAAATTTTCAGTTTCTTATAGGATAATAAAAAGCATTTACAAAGTTGCATTTTTCTGAAAATCCCATTGACATTGAGCAGCCTATTCCAAAGATATGAGCAAGTAAAGAGTTTCCAAAACAAGAAGAAACAAAAGGAAATATTTCCTTTGTTTGGCTATATCTCAGAATCAATATTTCCGAGTTCCGACTGATTTTGCTTGATCGCATATGTACATGAAATGTGAATGATTTTTGATAATTTGGTGCAATATCTCTGTATGGTTTTCATTGGAAAGTTAACATTTTTACTAAACACATCGCAATACATTAATCCACAAATGATAATCCTTAGAGAAATTCTCTGGAGGGCAATACAACAGTCTAGTAGGTCATGTGCTGTATAAAATCTATGCAACTCAGGATACACATCTTGTGTGAATTTGTGTCCCATTTATACCATGAAATTTTTGTTTCTCATAATTTTTAAGGCATTGTTATTTAGTCATGTTTAGTTTATGCGTTAAAATACAACAACAAATTCAGTATCTGACGATACAGTTCTTTCAGGGACACCCTGTAGGACTAACATAAACACAGTCAGTAATCATGGTAATGGCAATAGCTAATAATGTATGCAAGAGATATAATTAGCTGCATGCATGTTTTATGAAAGTATGCTTTTATAGTGGTATATGAGGATATTTCTGCACATTAGGAAATGCTCTGACTATGTTTTTAATAAATTAATTGAGTAGGGCAAAGTGCACTGATCAGTGATCAATATGCCTTTTGTTTGAAGCAAATTGGACATACGGTTTTCATAATACAATTTATATTTTCTTTGTCTTATTGTTTTCTTATCAATACTCAATGTATAGTTAGTGAGCTAAAATGACTGAAAAGGCTCCTTAATATGTAATTTTTGCCAATATTTTGCTAAAACTCCATTCATAAGAGGCCCGTCGAGTGCAGATCCATCGGAACACGCTTTTCAATACAGAATTCATTCATGGTTTATTAAAATACACAGAAAATGCTAACCTCAGCGTGACATCATCCAAGCAGCAAAGTACATTTCCCATTGAAAAAGCGTTATCCGATGGATCTGCAGTCAACCATTCTGATATTGTTCAAAATGTTCAGGGTACTTTTATTTTGCATATTTTTGCCTTGAAACTTGATAAAAGTGTTTCTAATATGTTCTAATGTATCATATTGTCTAACTGCCCTCTAATATGCATAATTGCATAATTAATGAGCTAATTTTCATAAATGCTAATTAATTGTGCAAATATGCAAATTAGAGGGTGGCTAGAAAAATTTATGTGGGTGGTGACCGTCGTACGTGGACATCGCATGATTGCGTATTAGTGTGATTGTTCGCTAGCAGTATTTCATTTATCGGCTATTTGACTTTTTGGCTAGGAAAATTAAAGATGTTAGAATTGTATTTGGTTTTCAAATTTAAAATGAGAAAATGTCATGAAGATGAAAGTGAAAAGTGACAGTTAAGGGATCTAAAATGAGCGTTTATTGCGTTTCGACAGTATTTTTTGTCGGACATGAGAGCACCTCAGACCTATCGAATTGCATTCTGAATACGGCATGTCTTTCTGATATCAAATAATTTTCATTTTTGAAAATCACAATATAATACAAATTTTATGACAAATTATAAAAATTTGATATTTTTCAAATTTTGATATATAACAGTCCTCGAAGTAAATATATAAATCTAATGATATATTTTAAAGTGTATGTAGCAGGAGGAAAAGAGGCGGTCAATTGAAAATTTTGACCTTTCATATTGAAGATATAGATTTTTTCCCAAAAAGACCTAATTTTTTTTGTGTCTTGGGAAAAAAAATCCATATCTTCAATACGAAAGGTCAAAATTTTCAATTGATCGTCGGCATTTCATCCCACCTACATACACGCTAAGTATAAATCATCAGATTTATAAAGTTTACTTTAGTACTGTTAAATATCAAAAATATCAATTTTTAATGATTTGCCATAAAATGTGTATTAAATTGCGAATTTCAAAAACCAAAATTATTTGATATCAGAATGACATTCTTCGTATTCAGAATGCAATTTGATATGTCTGATGTGCTCCAATGTCCCAAAATAAATACTGTCCAAACGTTCATACCCCAGCCCTTAATGACTTTGTATCAGTTATTTTCAGGTATAGTGAAAAATCTTAACATTTTTCTTGGATCTTGGGATAATATTCCTAGGTACAAAAGTAAAATGTTTAGATTTTACACAATACCCTCAAAACAACTGATGTACAGTCATTAACGTTTAATTAAAAAGAATGAAGTAAAAGTGTTCTTAACTTCTTAATTATGACATGCAAAGGTATACATTTTTGGAAAAGAAAATAGTCACAGGATCTAAATATAAACACAGATTTAGAGTAATAACAACAATTTTTGAGAAACTAAAACACAAACATTTTTTTGCTTCAGAATTCTTTTGGGAAAAAACCTGGCTTAGTCACAGTTTGGAGCACACCTAAATTTTTCAAAGGACAGGGCTTGACCATACCCTTGAATTGCGTTTGTTTTTTGCTTGTTTAATGCTTTGTTTAGTTCTTTTCTCTGTTGTTTGTTATCAAAACAAATTCTGTCATACCAAACGTCTGTATATAGGCTTGGATAGCATTTCATTTCATGCATTTTATCAGCTAGTAATACATATGTGACCAGATGATCCAATCAGGCCAAAGTCTGCAATAATGAAACTGAGATATAGGCAAAAAATTGAGAGAAAAACAATAAAAAAACATTAGAAAATGGACATATAAAAAGGTTCATAACTTTGCCACCAAGTATTCAAGAAACCTGGGGATTCAACGTACTGTGCAAATTAGTAATGGTAGTAACACAATTTTAGGGATTGCGTTTTGAGGCGTGCAAGTGCGATCACACCATCACACACCTTAAATTGCCTTACTGGGTGCGATTTAAAGCACACCTCGATTCCTACATTTCTTATTGAGTGTAATTTAATAGCACGCCTAACAGCCCACCTTAACGTCTCCAGAAGTGCGATTCATAGCACGTCTGTTATTTTCAGAACTCAATCCCTGCCATTTTCAAAATTTCCGACTCGCAAACAAAATATCAGAATCAGCTGAAATTTAATAATAATATTGGTTAATAATTTGATAATTTGTGTGAAATATGGGTTTATGTAAATATTTCATGCAAGCTAACCCTAAGCTTAATCCTAACCCTAATTTCATGTAAAATTACATGGAGGGGGAAATAAAAAATGATGGGCTATTCCAGTTGAAATTCCTACACCCCCTATTGAAGACATGACCTTACTCTTCAGGTAACTCCATTTGGAATTCACACTCCCTGTATGGATGATGTAGGGCATATCTTCCATAGAGGGTGTATGGATTTCAACTGGAATAGCCTATTGGGTTATAATTGTTATAAGATATAATATATTTTTAGCGATACCGCCCAACAATAGTGTCGCCAGGTTGTGTGTATCAATAAACGCCCAAGCCCGGGCACCCAAGACTAATTGGGTGCCAAGATGTCGGCCTACAGATTAAACCATGTCTGCCAAAGCCTCTTGATTTACTGATACCGTAGATTATGCAGGATAGAATATTGTTACAATATCTAAGTGGGCTCTTTATGTAATATTCTATAAATAATTTGTATTGTATTTATTGCAAAATGATGGCTTCTTGTATCTGACAGCTGAATTGACTGAAATTTGATATGATATGGTGCATAATGACAATAAACGGGTTCACAACATGTTACATGTCTGTTTGATTCTCTTTAAACCATTTGTACTTGATCTATTTATATTAATAGTTTTATCACAATGGTTATTCCTTGTTGCAATACTGTAGGGGGGTACTCAGTACAAATGACCATATGGGGATGTGTTGTGCCGCAAATATGGGTAGCATTTTTGGCCTTTTGGTATATCAATGACCCCTTTTTCTAGGCCAATTTTGATATATGGATGCGTTTTTAAGATTTCTCAATTTTTTTCAGAAAATAGCCTATTTTTGCATATTTTGAATTTTGGTATATCAATGGGACCTAATTTCTTTAAAACTGGGTATATTGATGGATCCACTTTCAAATTCTCAGCAGCATACCCCTACCCAAACCAAACTTGAGTACCTCTGGCTCTCCCCCTGTTGTGATATTTATTGACAAGATAGTGTTACAACCCATCATAACATTAATCTACAAATTAGGTTAATCTTGCATTGCATTATGATGAGCCATCACATCATCAGCCTTTTACTAGGGCCGGTTTCTCAAAGCATGGCAAGTGGTCAGGCTTCCTAAGCAGTGGCGGATCCAGAGCAGTCAGAGGGGGGGGGCCCAATTTTAGAAAAAGAAATGTAAGTAATGGCAAGCGGCTTATCCCGGAGCGCTTGCTTGCCGACGAGGGGTGTCTGAGGGGGATGTGCCCCCTCAGAAGTTAGAAACTTTTGGAAAATGTAGACCCATTTGAAGCCATTTGGTGGACCATTTTGTCACTATTATTGTGTAAAATTTTGGTTTGAAAAAGCCTAAAATTTGAGAAAAACAGCCCAATTGAAGCCATTAGTGTGGACAAGTTTTGACTTTTATTGTGTGAATTATTGCTTTATAATTATGTACCAATAAAGTTAAAGACGCAGGGGGGTGTCTGAGGGGATGTTCCTCTCAGAAGTGAGAAAATTTTGTAAAATGAAGGCCTATTGAAGCCATTTGGTGGACTATTTTGCACTATTTATTGTGTAAAATTTTATGTTTCAAAAGGCCGAAAATTTATGTAAATGAAGGCCCAATTGAAGCCATTCGTGGACAAGTTTTAACCTTTATAAATAAATTACCCTATATTGCTTTAGATGTAAACATAAAGTTGCGCACATTAGGGGGTGTCTGAGGGGGATATGCCCCCTCAGAAGTGAGAAACTTTTGCAAAATGAAGACCTAATTGAAGCCATTTGGTGGACCATTTTACACTATCATTATGCGCTTTTAAAACAAAAAAAAGGTTTGTAAAATTTTAAATGTAACACTGACACTTTATAGGCCTAAGACTTGAGATTCGCAATTAAAGCATGCATGGTGTTGAATTGAAGTCGGCTCGAGTCCGCCTTAATAGGCCTACTGACTTTGGTGACAAAATGTGACGGGCCCTACATATCGGTGGGCCCGCCAGTATTTTCACATGCTTTTAGGCAGAGGACCCGCCTTCAAGCAAAATAATCACATACCTATATAGACTGACCCGACTGCGATTTAGGCATGGGCCTACTATACGTGCAATTTAACCTTTTCCTTCTCCTTTTCTCCCTTTTTTCTTCTTTTTTCTCCTTTTCTCCTCTTTCTCTTCTCTTCTCTCCTTTCCTCTTTTTTTTTGGGAGGAGGGGGGGGTCCGGTCCGCCGGGCCCCCCTGAATCACGCTTGTTCCTAAGCCACCAGGCTTAAACCCAATCAGTCCTATCAGTGCTTACAATTTCACATTGTACATTATTATGAAAGATAAATCAATAAAATGGATCTACTTGGTTGGGCTAGCTGGCTAGTTTAAGAAGCCTGACCACTTGCCAAGCTTCGAGAAATCTGACCTTATTATCTTATGATTGGTCGTCGAAATCTTATTTAATCTATCAATCCAGATTCTGGTCCACACTGAACAATCTCACCCACTGAGGACAACATAAATAAGCTAACTGCAAATGCAAAGATAGTAGTCTACTTAGGGAGCTAGCAAACTGGTTAGAAAGAGGGAGTACAGTCACTGAAAAGATCGGATGTGGAAAATCTATTAAGTGGAGGGGCCTATTTCTCATTTTTGCTGAACCACGGAATGGTATCAGCATATAATAGTGTATGTTACTCACTAACCTTTTGGTCTGAAATGGACATATCTTTAAATGCCACGAAGGTTTTGTTTGTTTTGTTTGTTTTATTTCTTCTTTAACCTGGGACACTCAATCAGTTGAAAACACAATTAATCATCTGTTCTTCCTTGAGGCCCAGGGTATGAACCCCCCGGGTGGTGTCAAATGAAAGAGGAAGAAGTATAGAATATCAAAAAAATATTCCGCACCGGGGGTAACACTCTTCATAAGACCTGGGTCAACCTGTTGTTGACAAGAACAAATGCAGAGATTGAAACAAACAGTATCTTACTGATTGAGCTTAGTTGACTCTATGGCCATTCATCGAATAGTCACCCCACCACTTTTTTCAACCAAGATGTTTCAAAAATGCTGATATCTCCATGCTTTCTTGTGTAGTGAGCTTACCAGGGTGCACACATGCTCCCTAATGGTGTCGGTAATTGTCTGGTTGTAAACCCAGAATTGAACCGGAAGTCATCTTTCCTGAGTTCATATTTCAGCGTGAGTTTTAAGCTTACCTAATGACCTCTAATAAACGCTCCCCTTTTGGAGAATGCAACGCCCCAGAGGCAACTATTCAAGGAAATATGATAAGTATCTCACAAATCACAACCTACTGACTACTCATTTACCTTTCCCTGATCTGTATTTTTAATGGTTTGAAGATCTTCCTTTGAAAAATCTAGAATCATAATGTTACAATTATTTTTGTCCAATTCAGAATTTTTATTTTTCTCTATCTAAAATTTACAATATATACAGTTTACCTGAAAGCATGAATCTTTGTGAATGTTCTGTTTAAGTAAAAAACAAATCCATTCATTCATTCATTAGTTTGTTCGTTTGTTTCTGTATTTCTTATCTACTTCCCTTTTTCTTTCTGAATTGCTTTAACCATTTTAGTAAAAAATCAGTCTGCTTCAATAGGGAATAGGTTTTACAAAACAAAATTAATTGAAGGGTATTTCATGATTTTTTGTTCCTCTCTTTGAGGTATGGTTCAATAGATCCACAAATTGTCTGTAGTTTCTGATGGTATAAAAATCGCAAATGTTTTGGAATAATAAGTTGGGGGATGAGGCAAAATGTCCTTGAATGAATATGTAAATAAATTTTAAAAGATCTAAAGATTTGCTTATATTTAATATGGAGATGAATAAACTAACTGGACCGGTATAACAATTAAAATGGCAGCCATGTTGGGGGACAGTTCTAAAATGACAGAAGGACAGGTCTCTAGTTCAATTCCACAACCATTCATACCTATCACCTGTTTTATTGTTTTATCGTACCAATTGCCCTGTGGTACCTTACGGAGCAAGGCCGGAGCAAGGCCGTAGCAAGCGGGGCGGCCGGGGAATGCCATGGCCGCCCCACTTTTTGAGAAATTTGTTATGTTTTTCTTTATATCTTTATTTCAATTTGGGCATATATTTGAATTTTGGCCGCTCCACATTTATGATGGTCGCCCCACATTTTTCAACCTTGCTACGGCCCTGTTACGGAGGCCAGAATTTTATTATGAAGATGACTCTGTCATGAGTGATGTCACATTGCATACCCTCTATTGTCAAGGAACCTACAACAGAAATTGTTTTTCTACCCAACAGAGGGCTCACTTCACATTAACAATTTTATCAGGAGATGCTTGATGCTTAACACCATTTCTCTTGATTCACATAAATAAATACAAAAATTTGTAACATGCGACTTAGGCCACCTTAATTAAATAGTTAGTCTTAAAACTCCTGTGCGCATTAGTAAAATCGTCCGCTTTATGATGAGATATAAAGGTGGCCTATTCTTATCAAAAAGCTTGTACCACAGATAAAAAAATAAACATTATGTTGTTACAAAATCTATACAATTATTGAATTAGTGTCTTCAATATCATTTAAGATGTGTCATTTCTTGGCAGACATAGGCTCATAGCCTGACAATTCCATAGGCTCCAGATAACCATCACCATCACTTTCTCGCCGACTTTTGTATAGTTTTGGTTTCAAAGGCGAATGTTGTTGGGATGAAAAATCGTTTGGTTCCACATAATATGGATAGTCGTACTTATGAGATGATGCTCTAATCATGTTATCTCTAACCAATTTATTCTGTGAGCCACCTGTGTTTGGTGACAAACCATCCTCATGATTACTGTTCCGTGGAGTGGATGTTGATTGCGGGGGCGCTGACTGACTCGATCTTCGTGACCCTTTTCTCTGGTAGTGCACAACAACAACAACAAGAATTACAATAATGAGTAGCAGAAAGGAGCCTGCAACTATGCCTATTATCATAATGTCAAATTGAGAGAGCACTGCTTTACCTGCACAATTATATGATTCGTCTACGCTTATCTCTGCCAATTTGGCTTTCTCCAACTGTCCTGGTATTTGACATAAGATGGTGTCATATCCGACAATATGGACGCCCGATTCGTTGAGATGATGCCACAATCCGATGACATCACAATCACATGACCAAGGATTGCTTTCTAAATACACATTATTAAGCCTACTGTTGCTATCCAGAGATGCTTTATGCATTGTAGTTAACTGGTTTCCACTCAATTGTAAAGTAGCCAATAGCGGTAATTTGATGAAGCTGTTTGGTTCTACGACCGTCAACAAATTATTTCTCAGATCCAAATCAGACAGATACGATAACTGGCCAAAGCTATCACTGTGGACTGTAGAGATCAAGTTGCCGCTTAGTCCTAGCTTTATGAGGGATCCTCGCAATGTGTCGCCTGCATGCAAAATGGCTAACGGTACATCTTTTAACAGATTGTCATTGAGTTGTATCTCCTCCAATTTAGAGTTACGAATGAAAGCAGTACTAGATAGGTTTGCAATAGAGTTGCTGGATAAATCAATGGAAGTAAGCACCGATAATGTACCTAAAGTGTCTCCCACATCTTCAAGTAGATTATTTTCCAAATTTAGGTAGAGCAGATTCTCAATTCCACCAAACATGTCATTAGTTATGTCCGTGAGTTGATTAAAGGACATATCAAGACTTTCTAGCATACGCAACTCTGAGAATGCACGCCCCATCGTTTGCAGTTTGTTGCCAGAGACATCTAAATATGTTAATCTACCTAAATCCTTGAACATTTTGTTCCGTAACATGTGCAACTTATTATCTCTCAAATCAAGCCGTTCTAAATTGTTCAAATCTTGGAAGGCATTATCAGCAATATCCAAGAGCAGTCCATTCTGCAGATTCAATTCTCTAATTAAATATGTCTGCTTAAACCAGTTTGAACCAATGGTAACCAGTTTGTGGTTTGCTATAGTTAAAGTACCCAAAGATGGCATGAGGTAAAATCCATAAGATGGGATAGTTGTGAATGGATTGTTACTCATGCTCAACACCTGTACATGAGTTAGATTCTGGAAGGCGATTTTTCAAAGGATTCAATTAAGTTATCAGATAAATCAAGATGCTCGAGATGAGGAAACTGAACAAACTGATTGGTTTCCAGAGCATCAATCATGTTTCCCTGTAGATATAACTTCGACAAAGTTGGTGCTGTTCCCATCAAATTTGGCACTGTTAGAAACTGGTTATTCTCGAGATGCATTTCTTGCAGCGCATCGTTTCTCATAAATAAGTCTGGATGCAGATCTTGAAGATTATTATCACCAAGAAGCACTATCTGAAGGTCTGACAACCTTCGAAAGAACTCAACTTCAATGTGAGTGATGGAATTTCCCGTTAAATCTAATGCCCGCACTCGCTGCATGCACTCGCCATCGAAAGTATTGCCGCGTAATACGGTGAAAGAATTTTGGCCCAAATTGAGGACTTGAGTTGAACACGGGAAGGAGCAAGGAATTTGAGTAAGTCCTTTATTGCTGCAGTCTTGAGTGATACCTCATGAGAGCAGTAAGTTGCTGCACTTGTACACTCAGTTCTTGGATTCTGATCCTGACCAGTTATGAGGTGTATCGCAGTAACCAATATCATCAGCAGGTACTTGTGATCCATACTTAAATGCTTTGATAAAAGCACTTCTTGATCAAGTGAAATATCTAAAGTTCACTGAGACGAAAGATTTTTTGCTACACGAAGAGATGAACAAAGATGAGCTACATTGTATACCAATGGTAACAAGAATAGTTGATACCACTTCACATGATAGAAGCATCATCTATCTTCTATTGGACACAAAGTAAAATACAACAATGTCAAGTCACACCTCATCTCAACCAGCCAATGACCGTGACCTCATTTCCTTTTTGTGAGAATCCTTTGTCACATGCCAACAAAAAGTTTCTTTTCTAGAAACACTGCTAGACAACTAAAATGCAAAACTGTTTGAGAATTATCTATCCAACTGTCAGTCTACAACAACGCAATAAAATGAATATTTCCCATTTTTCTTACAATTTTCCCTAATTAAAAAAACAAAAAACAAAATTGTCAATAAAATTTATATCAACTAAATAGAGATTTAAAAACTTATTTAGAGCATATTCACTCTGAAACAATGACAACTGTAGGTCTGTAGCACACATACTTGTCTTTATCAGCCACCTTTCAGTCTGCATAGAGACAATGGAGTCACAATCTCACTACTGTATTTCCTGACAGGATTTTACACTTTTATCAACCTCCGATAGAGGAAACTAAAGAGTGGTATAATCAAGGTTACTTACTACATACATATTCATTTTATGGTTGCAAAGTTATCCTAACTCACCTTTAAAGAATACAAGAATTCCCTTTTTGCAGCATTCCCTTTTTGCAGCTTTTTAAATATATTCTTAAAAGAAATAAAGTTCAGTGACATCTCTGTGCACCGTTCCTCAGAAATGGCAACTCACCACATGCACAAATTTTGTTGGGGGGGGGGACAAAGAAACTTGTGTACAATTTGTGTCCAAAAGGTTTTGTTCCCAGTTTCTTAATAGAAAACCTTTGAGGACTAAAACCTCAGTGTTTCCGATTGAAGATGGAAGGAGTTAGAATCGTTTCACACTGTGGAGATAACTACACGGATTGTATGAAAAATACCAAGTCCAACAATTAAAAACATACCAAGCCCAACAATTAAACAAAATACCAAGCCCAACAGTTAAACAAAATACCAAGTCCAACAATTAAAAAAAAATACTTAGTCCAACAATGACAAAAAAAAACAAAAAAAAACAAGTCCAATAATTAAAAAAATATCAAGTCCAACTGGTGGTATGTAACAAATCAGTGTCAACATGATTTTTTTAAATAACATGTTGAGATATTAAAAATAGTACCATATAATATTTGAATGTCTTATAATTTCATTGTAGAGAGTCATATTCACACTGTATTTGAAGAAAAAGCACCTAAAACCTTTTAAAACCGTAACATCACTTTAATGGCAATGTACTTTTACAGCAATACTGATCTGACTGACTGGTCACCATATGTTTGTGAATGGGAATACACCCTTTGAATAATGACTGACTAATGTAATGTAGGTGTATTGATGTGTGTCACCACATAACACAGGATACACTCTGTACATATGGATAAACAAAACTGCTTGTTGTCTGGCACACCTAATTTCAAAATAGGCGACTACAATCAGAGTCGGTGATAAAGAAACTAGTTCGCGTCTGATGACACTTGTCAATCAAACACGGAAAGGGTTTTTTTACGATGTCTTGTGATGATTGAAATTTCTGAACATAGTGTGTAGATCACAGCATGCCCTATGGTTAGTTTGGTCAAACATACAAACCATCTCAAAAGTTTGGTCTCAGTAAGAAACTTTCTTTCCTGAAACAACGATGCCTAGAAAAGTTCATTTTTGCCTTGTTAAAGTATCGACATCATTCACCATTTTCTGCGATTCCTTTTCTCTGATGAAAGCACCAGATGAATCAACCTTCCTTTTATGCTCTACTAACCAATCACAGGCTGTGGGGAATTGATGGTCAGATCTGAACTAGCTTCTTTATATCTGACTTTTACTATACATACCCGTCTGAATGGAGGGTGTGTGCTATCTTGTGAGTGCTAAATTTGACTGCAATGCTGGCCATAAGTGTTGGGACAGTTTTGATAGGGTAATGTAAATAAGCTCCCCCGATCAATGTTGAATCTTAGCTTTTTGGTCACACGGGCCTGGTGGCACCCCACCCAACATTGATTAGTGGGGAAGGGGGAAGGTTGGGGTGTTAGGCAAGGGCTTAGGCTTGACACCAAAGAAACCTCCACTTTATCATGTTAAAAATAAAGGAAATAAGGCCATAATATAGTGTATGTTTTCCGTAAGTGTCCCAACACATTTTGGCCATGGTTGTAGTTCCTGAATACACAGTGTCCTTGTTGACAATCCCACTACAGGGCTGGAAAAATGTTGATTTCCTGGGAAGATAAGCCACATTTCATTCCAAGATAGCTAAATTTCCCTTAATTTGTTATGTATCTTTTTCATCAAGAAGTAAAATTTCATCCAAGTTCCAAAATTTCCCTCCAAATTTCACAATATCCTTGGAAGGAGTTTCCAGGTTCCACATTTTTTAGGCCTGCAGACTGAATTCAGATTACATATAATAATGTGCTTCTAACTGTCAAAATCCATGGTCAGAACATGTCAATTTACTTCAATGTTTGCATGTTTTATTTCAAGTTTACTCTAATTCTACCAATGGTAATTAACAAAATGAGTTTCTAAACAAATCATTGTGAATTCACAATTGGATCTTCTGCACTATTGGACAAACTTTTGAAATACTACTCAGTGCTATGAAGTAAATCACATAATAAATGAAACAACAAGGTGGTTCGCAACCCACTAGATCCCGTCACTCTAGTTAAAGGGGAAAAATGAACTTTGCATTATGATCACAGGGAGGGTTGTGATGGAAATAGAGGGTAGTTATCACACCACTGGGCCTCCTGCCATAGCATTGACAAGGTCTATAACAATTTAACCCTATTTGACCTTGCCCCATGACACATGATCCATCTCTGAACTTAACAACCACCTACTTGAGATATCTATGCTGTAAAGATGGACACCCACACTCGCTAAGTTCAAAAAGGTTTATAGCAATTTCATCCAATTTGACCTTCAAAACTTGACCTTTGACCATTTATGCTTTGAAGACATCCATACTCATTTAGATTGCGAGATGTTGTGTTGACAAGGTATTTAGCAATTTTACCCATTTTTACCCCATTTGACCTTTGACCCATGACCCACCTCCGAACTCAACCACCGCCAACTTTAGATACATCTACGATGCAAAGCACTGACAAGGTAGGGATGCACACGATGCTGTTTATGCCTATGCAAACGAGGACGTCCGAATCCGTACTCAATCGACATACCTAGGACGTATTTGCCATTTTTTGGTGTATTTTTATGGTTATGGAATTTAACCTAGTAACTGTGGACGTTATCTCTTACATAACGATAGAGGACATGTTTTGCAAATATGTTATACATGCAATTGCAGTTATTTGCAGACCTCCACTAAATGATGACGGTTCCACATTGCCAAGTGGTCCGTGCTTGGAATGTAGAGTGTGTGTGTGTGTCCTCGATTGACGGCGATTGCACACAACCACATACACCCCACCATCACACAGCACAAGGGGCACACAGACACCTAGCATTTCTATAGCTTGCTTCACATATTCTTGGCAGGGGACTGGCATTCTGAAATTCATACTTTGAACACCATAAAAAAAGCCAGACAATGCCACAACAATTGCGTAAATTTTGATGTTATCTACCAAATAATAGGAAGCCAGTACATCCCAATTGCAATACCAAAAAATTGTATCCTGGAACAATAAGCTAATGACCATCTGGCCTTCACTCTTTAAAATGAACTCCAGTATCAATGATTTGTCCAATCTATTGCATCTGCAGTATCCTGTTTACAGTGCAATAAAACAATATACTCCTCTACAAAAAACAAATTCTTATTAAACATTGTATAACCCATCAAAATTTCAATTTTTTAAAATTCACTGGACTCAATGCTGGTCCACTATATTTTACAAGTTACGGTATGTGTTCAACCAAATTTTAAAATGACCGGTCCATTTTGGAAGATCAATCAAATCATTTTTATTTATAAAGTGTAAGAGCGTATGCAGTGATGACTAAGTGAGATTACCTTTGTACCAACTATGAACTCAGGTAGTAGGTCCTGGGGGCCAATCCTAACTGAGTCCTGATTTTTTTTTTTCTCCCAATTTATTATACGTCAGTTTGTCTGAGCTTCATAATGTCATTTAAGTGTTAAACTCATTACAAATGATCATACCTGATACTGGCCACAAATATGGGCCTCATACCACAATTTTATCTAACTGGAGCCAAAGTTTCAATTTTTTCTTCTAATTTTGTTAAAGTGTACCAACCAATTTGGCGCCAAATCATGTACTCACCCCTTTGTCTTTTCCTGTGTAATCTATTAGTCTTCTTGAGTTGTCCCAAAGGTTTATACTGCACACTCTCACTGGTCGATCCTCCACCATCCCTGGTTAGATCTTTTAATCTACAAAGTAGAAGATTGGAATAGGTGAGACTCATAACATTGTGGATTGATATAGAATGGTGTACACACAGCTGGGTGCAGCACATAAACAACATACATACATACATAAACAACATTTAATAGGGCGCCTTTCCAACTTGATCAAAGCGCCGTAAAAACAAAGCAATAACAAAAACAGAGTCAATACGATGAATAAAAATGAGACTTCAAAACTTTCTTGAAACTAGGCAGTGTGCATGCCTCCCTGATGGTTCTTGGGAGGCTGTTCCAGAGTGTGGGTGCCGAAACATAAAACGATTTATCACCAATGCGATTTTTC
Organism: Amphiura filiformis; assembly: GCF_039555335.1. Classification (NCBI taxonomy): domain Eukaryota; kingdom Metazoa; phylum Echinodermata; class Ophiuroidea; order Amphilepidida; family Amphiuridae; genus Amphiura; species Amphiura filiformis. Next base: position 25,973,148 of record NC_092635.1, on the reverse strand, counting down.
CCGACATGAGCAGTGAGAAGAGTAGTATCAGAAGATGAATGTGTCATGGGTCCTGTAGCAGGTTTGACTTTATGAGTGAGAAAGTTTGTGAGATAAACTGGTGCATTACCCTGAAGACATTTAAAAACATACATGCATATCTTGAATTTGATGCGCCCCGTATGGGCAGCCAGTGTAGAGTGTCCAGGAGAGGTGATGGGCTATCACGTCTGTCAGCACAGAAAATAAGTTTAGCGGCTTTGTTTAGGAGAGATTGTAAACGATCCAGGTCCTTTGATTTGGCTCCATACAGGAATGCATTGCCATAATCCAGGCGCGAGAGAATAAGACAGCGAACGACATAATGTTTTGTGTCCTGATCAAGATATTTAGCGATGCGACGGATGTTCCGTAAGTGAAAGTTGACAGAAGAAATAAGACTGTTGATGTGCTTAATTAGTCATGAATATATATGATCGTCAAAAATCATCCCCAGATTGCGCACGGAAGTGCTGGGTTTAATCCGTTCATTACCAACTTTGAGTTCAACAGGAGAGAGTTTGTTCAGTTCTTGGGTGGTTCCAGCAATGAAAAATTCAGTTTTACTGTGATTGAGTCTTAACTTATTCACAGTCATCCAATTGCTGAGTTCGGTGATACACAGTTCAAGTTTTGAAAGAGCAGTATGACATGCCTCTGGTATTCTAGGGTCGAAAGAAATATACAATTGAGTGTCATCAGCATAAACATGGAAACTAAGTCCATGCTTACATATGATATTACCAACAGGAGATGTGTATAAAATAAAACCCAACGGGCCCAGTACAGAGCCCTGAGGGACCCCAGTGTCCAGTTTATGCATATGAGAGTAAACACTGTCTATCTGAACTTGGTACACTCGACTCTCTAAATAGGATCTCATCCATTGGAGAACCTTACCAGAAATCCCAAAATTGCTTTCAAGATGTTGTAATAACAAAACATGATCAATAGTATCGAATGCTGCAGCACCTACGCAAACAGCACTTTACGTATTGTGTGAATGATGCTCACTATTGTGAATTTACGCAAATATCAACTCAAATTTCTCGGCCATATATTGCGTCTTGAAGACAACGAGCATGTGAAAGAATATGCCCTTTATATTTCACCACATGGAAAGAGGAAACTGGGACGGCCGCACACACTGTACTTACAGTATGTCCAGCACCTCCTGGGAGATACTGAAGGGATGCTGCAGCCAAACAAAATTGTTTAGCTTGCCCAAGATCGCTCTGCAGCCGACTGATGATGATGATGATGATGATGATGAAGTTTGGACTTTATTGACTCGCTTAGTAACAAAAAACGAATAATTCTCGCCTATTACCAGCTGATCATAGTATACAGCTCAAAGAAACATAATCTACAGTATTTCTGTTATCAAATTGTAAAGAAAGGCTATAACTCTTTCACACACACTTGGCTTACCCAGACCACTTAAACCTTGCACCTAGATTGTGATCAAATTGAACTAGATGCCTTGTTTTTGTCATGTGAGAAAATGCCCACCATAAAATGTGGACACAAATTACATCATAACATAATTATACATCTGGCTTATTTAAAAATTGTAATAAAAGTTTGTTTTGGAACCCAGCTGTGTATCAATCACCTGATAGAACATGGGCAATATAATCATTTTTATGTGGACTTGTTGTTCCCCTTAAAATAATGGCAACTTACTTGTTCTATCAGGTCGCTAAATATACGGCTAGGTCTCAAAACAATACTCTTATTGGGCTATTCCAGTTGGAATCCATACCCTCTCTATGGAAGACATGACCTTACTCTCCCACACAGGGAGTGTGAATTTCAAAAGGAATTACCGAAATGGGTGACTCCATTTGAAATCTACACCTCCTGCAAGGCAGATTAATGTCATATCTTCCATAGGGGGTGTATGGATTTCAACTGGAATAGCCACTGTCTAAATTGCCCTCCTACATCAATTCATCTTAAAATGTGAACAAACCTGTTGATTATATCTTCCTCTGTGTTGTGGTATGGAATGACATTAGGATAGATGTTTACAGGACTAATGTGTTCAACAAAGTCTCTCACCTGCGATATAAATATAAAAAGAAAAGTATGAGAAATATGTGACCCACTCTACAAAACCAGGAACAAGTCGCATTTTTGACATTTCATTATTTGAATACAAATGTAAGCACTAGACAATAAGCTTTGAAATGATAGCCAAAATTGTATAAATAGCATCAATATTTTTCTAGATATGGATATTTTGTAAATGGTATCTTGATATTTTTGCCAAATTGTGATTGTGAGTAATGGGCCAATTAGTTTCCTGCCTAACACAGGATTGAATAGGGATTATCATAGTTCAACTATTAATTATTGATTAAATAAACCTCTTTTTAATAAGTACATTCAAGGATTTGAAAGTCCACTTAGTCCCACAGTCAAATACCATGAAATTAAGAATTCTAATTTTTTTTTTATGGGCATGTCATCTTTAACTCAAAAACATGTCTGGTGACTTGTTCCAGGTATTGTTGGAGCTGGTCAAATATTGTCAACATTGACAGGTTATAGTAAAGGGCTACCTCTGATTTATGACAATTAAGCATCATAGTTGACTAAAATGCCCTCACTCTGTGGCCCAATTTTAGTGATGATCAGTCAAAGCAGTCAAGATTCAATTAAGTTCAGGGTTACAATTTTATTTTTTGTCACAGACACACATATACAATGCGTCATGGAGCTCATTTCATAGTCCCTTCTCAAACGTGTTCAGCAGTGACAAATGGACAGTGTTGCCAAAACTTTTCAGCGTCAAGGTGCGGGGCATTGACTCGCCAGGCCGCGGTAAAGGATTCTCAAGTAGCCCAATTTCTTAAGCTTCCAAAAAAGCGCCCAATATCGGATTTACCCGAATTTAGAACGCAAAACACCCAATTGGGCGGAAAAGCACTTGACTTTGAAACTTCCGGTACTTACTGGGAAGTTACTGACCGATCAATAAATGGTCACAAAACCCATTGTAATTTCAATTTGGAGCTTCAAAGACTCAAAACCTTTATAAATCGGCTAAATTGAAAGGAAAATACTTCAAATTAGTGCCGCGGCCTGAGACTGGCAAAAGTAGCCCCATTTTAGACAAGTAGCGGCATGCTTTTTTGAGTAGCGGCAAGTGATCGCCAAGTAGCCCAATTGTGCGCCTAAGGCGCGGCGGCGTTGGCATCACTGCAAATGGATTATTATTTCATTTTGCAATTGGGACTAAGTTAAAACATTACTGACTGAATTTGTTGAAACTTTATAAGCCTTAAATTTGGATAAACCAAACTGCAGAGGGTGTTCACTGGGAATACTATATCTTTCTCAACTTTCCTGGAATAATGAAGTACACCCTCTACAGTTGGGATCTGTCTTGAAAGAAACAACATTTAAAAGATGCCTCTTAATATTTGGAAAAGTGATTGCTGGAGACATCCTTTAATACCACTTCACAAATCAGTATTACTGTGCTTTACATTAATTATTGAAGTAAATTAGCCCATAATTCACTGTTCAGTTGCTTCAAAAATAACATGCATAATACAATTTGGGGAAAACTTTGGGCCCAGTTTATGAAAGTTTTTTTAAGCTTATATGTTTACAAAATTGGAAGGATATGACACTTCGCCAATTGGGTCCGTTTTCCAGAAGCCTTATGGCCAATCTGGGAGGGTTGATATCTCTGCATTGCAGGACCACTTTGGATTAGGAACTCACCTCACCAAATGAAGAATGGAAAGAAAAGCACAGTCTCCATACAGCTCCTTTTTTCCTGAAAATAAAAACAAAGACAATGTTATTTGTAATAATTATTCTTGCTAAGGTCTCAAATAAATATGTGACACTATATATAGTAAATATTATGCTCAAGGTGATAGCACCCTCAAATAGAAATAACTGTGTTGTCACATTTTAGTATTGTTGATCATCCACTGTTTCCAACTATAGAGGGTGTACTTCATTATTCATATCTATAGTATTCTGAGTGTACCCCTCTACAGTTGGGTTTATCCCAATTTATGGCTTGTAAAGTTTCAACCACAGAATTTAAAACCAGAGAACCAGGACTCACCACCATCTTGATACAGGCATGGAGCAAAAATTGGGGTATTCGGTTTCCCTCGAATGCGCTTGAGGCATTCGTTGTCATGCATGCACGACATAGATGATGGGCGCATTTGTGAGACGCACTCGATGCGACCTGCACGCGAGTACCAAGACGCTTCAGATGAGACGCAGAATTGTCTCCGCGCACTGTCGGCAAGGACCCGAATACCCCCAATTTTCTCCCCATAGCTGACGGCGCGATTGTACGTGGCGGTATAGGGAGTCCCGGTTCTCCTTCTCTAATTCTGTGGTTTCAACACTAAAATTCTGTCAGTGATGTTTTGACTTAGTCCCAGTTGCAAAATGAAATGCCAGTTAGATAAAATAAAGTTCCCACTTTTCAGATTTGTTCATAGATCCTCCACAGTCATGATAGCAGTCAATCAAGTTGTCTGGCTCATTAGTATGGTTTCTTTGGGAAGGGCTTCCATGTCCAATCGTTAACTAACATTTGTATTATTATAAGATCTTAAAATTGCTGTCCATCTGTACTGTCATTGTGATTTAGCATGTTCTTCTAACAGATGAGAAAATAATTATATAACTATCCGCCAACATGCGAAGCCCCGTATGCTATGTATGCTATAAATTCTCGCATACTCACAAGAGCCGTGTGTAACAAACCATGTGTGCCTTTGCATTTATGTGATAGAGTATTGTGTTTTTTCATGTTTATGTGAAAGACCTAAAAACATATATGCGGTATGTATACTGCGCCAATAAAGTATCCTTACAGTTAGAAAAATAATCACAATTTCAAAACTGAACAATACTGGGGTGAATTTGTTTTTGTAATAGATGCACTAACTAATCATGCACATTATGACACCACATTGAATCCAATGTGACTTCAAGAAGTAAAGTTACAAGCAATTGAATAGACGAAGGTCCAGTTTTAAAAGTGACAAACTGGCCTATACAAGGCGCAAAAAGATTCCAACAAGCGCAACAAAGAGATTTCAAAGTTTCTTCAATGAAGCGTTATTTACAGCAGGTTTTTATTTCAGTTTTTACTTCTCTGTAGTTTTCATAACTTTCATTTTATTTGTCAGTTCATTTGTTTAAGTTTTCTTTTGTTCCTTTTGTTTTAAATTAAAGCCAAACGCATAAATTAGCCATTCACCACTCTCAACCCAGATGTCTAGTGTGTGGAGTTTTGAATAGGCCAGTTTGTCACTTTTAAAACGGGACCTTCATCTAATCAAATGCTTGTAACTTTGCTTCTTGAAGTTACATTGGATTCAATGTGGTGTCATAATGTGCAGGATTAGATAGTGCATCTATTAAAAAAACAAATTTACCCCAATATTGTTCAGTTTTGAAATTGTGATTATTTTTCTAACTGTAAGGATACTTTATTGGCGCAGTATACATAGCAGTTTCGCCTCTCGCACTTCATAGAATGATCAGCCCTCATATGGGTGATGTTGGGACTTTGCCTGTTGGTCGTTGGTCTGTATATTTTCTCATCTGTGGTTCCTCCTCTTTATATTCAGCACTCACACACATGACTCAGAATCTAAGCTGCACATCTATAATCTCTAATAACAGTAAAAAGCTCACTTTATAAGCGAAATTCATAATTGAAGATTGCAAGTTCTAACCCTGCCATGGCCAGTACTAGTGTGTTGCGTCCTTGGGCAAGACGGCTAAATTCCCAATCGCTTCACTCCAACCAGGTGTAAAATGGGGAGCTGTTAAGGTTTAATCACGATCAGTACCGGTGCATCAGAAGCCCTACTTTCGGCTCTGTTGCTTTAGTATACTATGCTTAATGCTTGGTCCAGCCCTTTGGGCTGGGCTCACGCTAATTAGCGCTTCGCTAAGACTGTGAGGGCCCAGACTGCAGCTAATGCATCAGTTGCGGACTTGATGAAGCGGAAATTATTCAGAAATATCCTAATGGCACTAGAGTAACTGTTGAAATGTGCTGGTACAAAAGTGTTGCACACATTAAATCACCAACATTTATGTAATGTTTGGTAATAGTAAAGTTTATACATATAATGGCCTTACACAAGTATTGTTGATGGCTGTGCATTGCTAGGATTGGTGAAATACATGGTACTTGGAGTGATGACTAGCACATTAACTGCTTTCGGCATTGCACAGTCCTAAAAGAAAAGAAAAAAAGAATGATAACACTAATGTATGCACATTTTGTACATACTGTTATTTTGTCAAGGTACAACTGCTAACAAAAGGGTAATTTACCCCACAAACACAAAAATGTTTTTTTAAACGTTATAAATATGTTAAAGATACATGTTTTGGTTTTGATCAAAATGTTTTAATAACATTTAAATATTGGGTTATATAAAGCTCATTATATCAAAAAACACTAAAACAAAATTGTATAAATGATGTCAAAATGTTGTCACATTTTTTGACAAACATTTTTCAAAATATTTTGTCAATTTGTAATAACATTATGTTAGAATGTTTTGCATGATGTTTTCACAAATGTTTTCTGAATGTTATTAAAACATTTTTTTACCCTTTACATAACCCAACATTGGACAATTTTCTGTAAAACATTTTGAGCTTACAAGGTACATATCTTTGTCATACATAATTCTAGCCAAGATGTTCTTCTAAAAATCAATATTTGACTTAGACTGAGAAAGCTAGACTATCAACAAGAACTCACCACATATCTGCAGGCATGAATTTGAGTACTGGAACCATCTGCAGTCAGGTATCTTGCAAGTTCTGGTACTTTCTCATACTGGACATACAATCTCTTTGGTACATGTACCTATATAATTAGGGAAACAAGTTAAATACAACATCATTGACAACAGGCCTTGTAGAGCAATCATTATTTACACCGGGGGAATGGAGAAATTTAGGGGGCAATGCAAAGGAAATTTTTTCCTGGAAATCAGGGAAAATAGTTCTGTTGTTTTTTGATAATCGAGGGATGGGAGCTGAAACTTTTGCAAGTCATAAAGGGGACATGATTGTTTTTTTTATCTTTGAAATTTGTCCATTCTCTCCCCCCCCCTCCTGCCGTAAATAATGACTGCTCCTTTTAACTTGTTTGATGGCCTTATTAACTTGTTTACCAGGAATGAATCAAATGCTGTCATTCAAAACTGGACCTCAGAATTTCTTCTTGCCTAAAAATTGTTTTGTGAAGTAAATGTATATGAACATTCAAAGCATCATTTACAAGGCTCAAAGCCAATAGAGGTTTTCTATTCAGGATTGGGTGAGGATGTGTGTTCGGGACTCCAAAAACATGCCCTGAAAATATACAAAATTTGTGGAAAAAAAATTGGCATATTTGTAGTGTTGATGAATGTTCCAACTTAAAACTAAATGGAATCGGCCAAATTTGTTGCATTTGGCAGGTAAATGAAGCAACTTTGACATAATGTCATAAATCACACATTAAATCTCCCATAGAACTCCATGTTAAACAGCCAAAATAACCAGTTTTGTTTCTTTTTTATTATTTTGGCTTAAAATGGACAGAAACCATTCCTGAGTACAAAATAACAAAAAGAAATTTTCATGGAAATTTCACATAATGGTGAAAAACATGTTCCTTATTTTATTTATCTCATCCTGCAAGTGAATTGTCAAAAATTGTGAAATACAAGAAATCCCAGAAAAAAATACCAGGTGAATGAAATTGGACATAAGTTGAGAAATAGACATTGGAATCCAAAAATTTAAAATGAAGCGTGTTGATTCGATTCGGTTGACTGGTTGCGAAGAAATTACACATTTTTATTTCTTAAATTATGACACTAGACATCTAATTGGATCACAATGGGCCTATCTTTACCTTCATATTGAATTCTTTGCTTAGCTCTACATACAGGTACTCATAACCATACCTGGCCTTGCAAGCCAGTCTCACCATGTGGAGCGGGCTCTTTTGTAGTTGACTGTCAAAATAAACATAAATGGTTACAATGTGTTAAATGTAGTGTATCAATCTTGGCTAGCTATTCATCTTATTCAAATGCAACTCACTCCAAGTTGCCAGAAGGTGCTTAATGCACATATTTGGGCAACTTTGGAACGGTCCACATTGCCATAGAAAAGATGTCAAGGTACCATGTGGTTCACCTGCTTACACAGTAGTTTGTTGTGGGTAATTGGCAGATTTCCAAAGATTTTTCTCCAAAATTGGAAAAAAAATGTTTTGGCACTTTATATGTCAGTTTTCTTCAGTGTATTCAATTAGATGGTGTGATGCCCAATTGTCTATTTAAATTTCTTTGCTACATGTAGAATCAGTAAGATTATCAAAATATTAGAATTTTGGATGCTTTTTTACTGGTAATTGGGCTCATTGAATAGGCTATTCTAGTTGAAACCATACACCCCTTATGGAAGACATTACCTTAAAAATGAAGTCACCTATTTAGGTAACCCCATTTGTAATTCAAATTCCCTGCGTTGAAGATTAAGGTCATGTCTTCCATAGGAGGTATGGATTAAAATTGGAATAGCCCACTGTCACCTGCCACACCCTTGATTTAAACAATGGTGGCAACCCGACACTCCCATCTCCCTATACCAATTATATCTACAGACAAGAATAACATCATGTAGAATGTATTCTTTCCACACATCCCACATATCTATTGATTCCACTGTTCAAATAAATAACTAAATGAATAACAAAAATAAAGCTTCCTTTCAATCCATGGTAAAGACTAGATTTCAAGAGTGACTGAAAACATGTCCATATCTTTCACAATAATGAAACAATTGATAGAGCTCAATACTGAAAATACTGACTTTTAAAGAAGTTTTATGCTGAATAATATATACCATGCAAGTCTTTTAAACTACAAGCTTGGTATATGTAAAGGGATGTAAAGCTTCCTTTCAAACCATTGTAAAGACTAGATTTCAAGAGTGACAATACATTTCCATATCTTTCACAATAATGAAACATTTGATAGAGCTCTACATCAAAAATACTGGCTTTTAAAGAATTTTTATGCTGAATAATATATACGAACTTGCTGAATACACCTAGACATCATACATCACTACACTTTGTTCAACTTATTTATAATTGGCAAAATTATTTATTTTCTTTTTACCGCACATGTCAATAAAGTCTTTAAGTTACGCTCACGTAAATTAGCATATGCACCACCAGTCATGCATTACACAAATTTGTAAGTCAAACAAAGTAGAAACACTTACATTATAATAATAAACAAGACTGCTACATTAATTTCATGCCCTGTTTATGAAGGCAGTTCATTGAGTAAACAATATACAGAATAATATGGCTGAACAAGGATCAAGTAGACAAGGGGCAGTCTTCAGTGAACGGCTCTATTCAGAGCCACCTAACCTTCAAAATCAGCAGATAGGTGAGATCTGCTTGTTTTCTGTAGACAAGGGACAGTCTTCAGTGAACGGCTCTATTCAGAGCCACCTAACCTTCAAAATCAGCAGATAGGTGAGATCTGCTTGTTTTCTGTAGACAAGGGACAGTCTTCAGTGAACGGCTCTATTCAGAGCCACCTAACCTTCAAAATCAGCAGATAGGTGAGATCTGCTTGTTTTCTGTAGACAAGGGACAGTCTTCAGTGAATGGCTCTTTTCAGAGCCACCAAAACCTTCAAAATCAGCAGATAGGTGAGATCTGCTTGTTTTCTGTAGACAAGGGACAGTCTTCAGTGAATGGCTCTTTTCAGAGCCACCAAAACCTTTAAAATTAGCTGATAGGCGAGATTTGCTTGTTCTCTGTTGACAAAGGGCAGCAGTCTTCAGTGAACGGCTCTTTTCAGAGCCATCAGTAGGCAAGGGGCCGCCTACATTTCTCATTCTTAGGTACTTTGTCCTGAAGAAGTCAGAGCTACCCCTGACGAAAGCTTGATAGTTCTAAACTTGTCCGACAGCGAACCCGCTAAAAAACCCACTAAAAGGATCAAGGGGCATATGACACCAACAACTTATTGAGTTACGAATTTTAATAGAAGCAAAATATAGTTGCCAAATCCACAATTGGCTCAAAAAATATTTTTATTGACTATTAAATTCTATTTGAATTGATTTCTTACCTCTGCACTAGTTCTAACAACACATCTCGCGATTGCTCCTGAAATGGAAGAATACAGATATAATTGTTAATTTTGCTTATAATATACCTTGCTAACAACTTCTGCAATGTTAAAGCTCAGTTGGAAACAGATATTTGTTATCAAAATGATTGATACCCATCAGTTCTTTTGGTGTATATCGACGAGTCTGCTTCTTCAATATGCAACATTGGATCCTCTTGAAATGACCAGGGTTTATAATTTTCATGATTCTTGTAATTTCTTTATAATGGTATTGTATATTTTCTTGTAATATTTTTTTTGTCACAGGGCCTCCAAGAATAGCAGTATTTGTGTAACTCATTTTGCAAACAAGACTTCATCAGAGTTGAAAATTGCAATTATTCTTAACCACTTGTCAGGCTTCAAAATCCGATATCGCAAGCAAGTTTCTAAAACCTGCCAAAATAATTGACAAACATCATAACATTGGCCTACATGTAATGTAATCAAATAACACAGTTTATTTGATAGAACCGCTCATTTTGAGATGTTACCAAAATAATGTAAGATTCTTCTTTTGTCAGTTTTCAATGCAATTATTTAACCAGGGTTTGAACTTAAGACCTCTTGGATTTCTACAACATCACTCATAGAAACACTGTTCATACAATCTGAGCTAACAAGGAAGTTAGTGCATGCCAGAAGTTCCAAAACATGCTTGTTGATAATTTCATTAACTTCAAGTGCCATGTTATCTTTAATCAACCATTGGGCATATTTGAACAAGGCTTTTATTTTTAATTTATTTAGCATGGCTCATTTTTCTTAACTGTATTACATATTCAAGTATCAAAATCAAAAAGTGTTCAAATGGCCCTCCAAGAATCTCTAAAATTGTTGAAATGTGCTTATGAACACGTGGCACAAGTTAACATTACCCAAGTTCTTCAGGTGCATATTTTTATTTTTAAGTTGCGGAAACAACATTTTGAGCATGTCAAATAACAACAATAACACAACGCTGGCAGCAAAGCATTGTTAGCCCTAACTAACTGGACACCTTTAGGTGGAGGGAAAGGAAAGAGGGAAGGAGGAAAGAAGATGAAGACCAAAGTTCTTTTCTTGAGTGCGGTTTTGCCAGACACATGTCCGGGGATAGCGTGCCACGGGGGTGTGCCTTGGCCAGCCAAGCTTCCCATATATGTGTTCACATGATGATGCAATTGGGTTACATGGGGTACTTGCGCTTGCAGTTGCTCTGTGCTGTAGCCTCTTGTGGATTTTGCTAGTGTTAGGGTAGGGGTGCACAATGTTTTGTCCCATTGTAGGGGGGGGGCAAAGCCAAAATTTCATCCCCATTTGTCAATTTTTTGTCCCATTTTCAGTCAGTTTAATAACAATTTACTCTTTGCTGTCCCCATTTTATCCCTGAAAAATTTCTGTGAGGGAAATTCCCCAGCTACGCCACTGGGTTAGGGTTAATATCAAATATCAAATGTGCATTATGAAAGAAATATCATACTATATTGGATACCTCTAAGTAAATGAGCCATATGGTATACAAAAGATATTATCAGCTAGACTATGTTTTGAAACTTACCCTACTAGGAATGTACATTGCCTGTGGAATACAGAAAGTAGTGTCAAGATACACACTCTGAATGTCTTTTACCCTGTGAAATAAACACAAAAAGACACAAAAAATTGACTTCTATCACTCCCTATTTATAGGTTGAGCACTTTTCCACTGGATGGTTTTAAATCTTCTTGGATTACAAAAAGACACATATATATATTATTGGTAATGAATTAAACTGTCAAAGCAATGACATTGGTACTTTTTACCTAAAGACACCTGAACAATCTGACCACCTTGGACACCAAAATACTGGTACAACCCATTGATCTCAACAAGACCTTCGTTTTGGCTTTCTTTTTATGTACTTTTGTTTTTTCTGGAACGTAATTTTGGATTTTCTGGTTTGTACTCTTCTTGTAACCCTTTGTCACAAAAGTTCTATAAACATGTCAAGGTATTCATATCGAGGAGGCAACACTATGGGCAAAAAGAGCCTCATCCCAATGGCATAGTCCAATAACCTCAATTACATTTATCATAGTGCAAAATTGGACCTCATGTTGCAGATTATGAGTTTTTGTACCCAAATCTTCAAAGGTCATTCAATGAATTTGCAACTGTATTTGGGTTAAAGATCTGTGCCCTGATGGTTGAGCATCTTGTGGATCCTAGTGCAAGTCATTTCAAACCTATCAGTCTGGTTTCTTATTAATACTATTATTTACAACTCAAAACTATTTCAGTCCCACACTTGGCACTTGTTTATATCAATAACTGGTTTAATGACATCACTTACAGAATTGCATTACCCATTAACTAAACCTCAAGGACTTTAAAAGCAATGAAACATCTTTACATTCCTAATCTGTGACAGACATATCCGATTTGTTTATTTTATCATCACATCCGATTAAATATATCAGTCTGAATGTGTCAATTAGACCCATGTTGATATACTTGCTGGAGGATGGAGATAGACAGGCCTAGAAAACACATGTGCATTTCCCAAGGGCAAATTGACACAAAAATAACAATATTTCTCATAATATTTCATGTATTTATGTATTTATTTATTTGGTGAAGTATGATTTCCCTATAACTGCCAATAATTTTCCTCAAAATTTCACAAATTTCCCAGGAAGGAGCTTACTTAGGTCCCCTTTTTTATGGCTCAGGCATAAAGATGGTGTGGTTTTACAATAAGAAAAGACCTGATTAGTGATTATCACCTTTAGTTCCCCCTATTTCTGCCACATTCAACCAATGGAACACAAAGCAAAGCAACATTGGTGACCCAGACCATCTCTATGCCTGGAAAAATAAGCATGCCCCAGGAAACTCCGTCCAGGAAAATTCTGAATTTTTTAGGAACATTTTTGGCAATTATAGGTCATAATGATCGAAATGGCAAATCAGCTGTTACATTGCATTTCCCCCTTAAATCCCTTAAAACTACATACAGAAATTTTGGTGACAATTTTTTCCCAAACTTGAACCAAGATGTCACATACGCTCATATATATTGTACTAAACACTGAAAAGTGTATACATAGTCTCTATCTTTCAGGCTAGACGTTCTGCGTGTTTCTACTGAGGGCCAAATTCCGTGCCATGCCGTGCCGTGCCGGGTCATACCGGGTAACAAGCCCAGTAGAAACGATCGGGGCAATCGGTTGCCGTGTCATGCCGGGTCATGTGCTGCGCCTTCGTGATCCACCTCTTGAGGTGGATCATGCCGGTCAAAGCGTGTAATCCGCGCGGTAGAAACGAGCCGTGTGATCGGTTGCGGGTCGAGGTCATGCGTGTTGCAAAAATAACGCGATTTATGAGCTTTTATATTCTACTTGTACAGTAGGGGCCTAGGCCTATAATGTAGTTCTTTCTGATATTATATATACTGGCCACATGTGTGACTCGCATGAACTTGATGAAGTAAAATGGATATGACTTTACTTAGTCTAGGCCTACTTCTTTATAGTTAATGAGTTGGTTATATTTTGGCTGTAAATTAATTATCATAATAGCCAATTACTAGATCCACTGGTAAATTAATGCAATTTGGATTTTACGAAAACACTAAATTGTGATTGTAGGTCATATGCCATGAGCTGCCATGCGTGGACATTTAAATTTAGGATACAACCGTCAAATCTGTTTTCCGTACTTCGGTTTACAGGAAAAAAATGCCGTGCATCGTATGCGAGACACGGCTTTCTGGTCTCAGTAGAAACAAGCTGGGTAACGGTGGCGGATTATGATCGGTATTTTGTGCCCGGAAAATAGCGGGTCAAAAAGCCGTACGCTCAGTATAAACACGCTGAATAATGAAATGAAATACATTATGTACAGTACATGATATGATTACCTATTCCCAGAATGTAAGTGTGTCATTCTGGCTGCTTCTCCTTTTGCTAGCCGAAAATCTCCTGTGTACAGAACATTGCCATTGTCCCCTTCAAACAAGAACCTGCAGAGTGGAAGAAAAATTATTCCAAATAATGATGACAAGTTAAAAAAATATGACATCATTTGTTTGATGTTTAATATAGTTGATGAATATTATACAAAATCAAGGGTCTTTCTTGGTTTTTTGGTTGAAAATCGCCTGAAAAAACAAGAAATATGAGGAATGAGCAATTTTGGGTCTTTTAGAGCTGAAATTATCAAAATCAAGGGTCTTTTCGAGCTTTATTTTGGTCAAATATAGGGGTCTTTCGAGCTGCGAAACCCAAAAGGGGGGTCTTTCGGGGAGCATACCCGTCACGGTCATTTGTGTTGAGTGCCCCCGGTATTTTTTTTTCATCCTTACAGGGAAATAGGTTTGGGTGTGGCAACAGTTTTTTTCACATATTGTAGTTGACAATGTCTGCAAATTTTATGCAATCAGAACAAAAACACCTGAATGTTTATATTGCTTGAATATGATGTCCATACTGCTTCACCTTGAATTAACCCCATGAGAACTACCTGCCGATTGGTCAAAATGAAGTTTTCATTATCAATTGGACCAATCAGCAACATTGTTAGAATAATTTCACCACACAAAAATTGGGGTGAAATATTTACAAAGCTCCATTCTCATTGGTGATTAAAATTAAGATATCATGTAATTGACCAATCAGAGGCCATGTTAGATCGGCAGGTAGTGCTCAGGGGGTTAAAAATAATCCATCCAAATGGGAAATGAGAGTAGTTATTGCTCAGCAAAAATTTTATAATCTCAACTTAAATCTTCAAATATTAACATGGAAAGATAAGAAGATAATGTACACAGTATTTTCAAGGCTGTTTCAAATTGACCAAATATAAAGATTATTCATATAAGCACTGCAAATATCAAGTTCATGTAAAATTCATAAGATCTGTCAATTCCATCTTAAAGTAAACATGAACTGTTTAGTAGAAATCTGATTTGCATTTTCAAACTGATCTGGAGAGATGCAAGATACAGTATATCATTCATTAAAACAACTCACTTGAATTAGCATTGATTCCGCATTAATTTTGCAAAGGTGAGTATTTAATTTATTTTAATTTGAGTTCAATACCAAACAACAACTAAAATTGATGAAAATTCTAAAAATAATAATATGAGACCTGTTCCCACTAAATGACTGGAAAGTTACAAAATTTTATTTTGAGTTACATGTATATCCAGATTTATATTCTCTGGATCATAAGCTTTAAAATGATATATAACTTCAACTTATCAGGTTAGTCCTTCACTTGATCTTCAAAAGTCAGTATTTCAATGAAGAATTCTTCTGTTTTCTGTTATCTTCTGACATGTACAATTAACCATATCTCCTTCTCTTTTTTGACAACTTTCCACTCATTTTGTGAGAACAGGTCTGATGCACAACAAATATATGGGTTTTTAAATCATCATTTACTAAAAAGGGAACACTAAAAAAAAACACCAAAAAATTAGTGAAAATCACGTTTGTGGCCATTGACCGGAAGTGGGTGACCTTTGACCGGAAGTTGATCATGTTACATTTGTCCCCCTACCCAATGGTCCTAATGACCAACTATGGTCAACATGACTCAAAGCATATGGCTACGAACGAACGCACGAACGAACGAACAAAAGGAAGAACAAAAGAAAGAAAGAAAGAAAGAAAGAAAGAAAGAGAGAAAGAGAGAAAGAGAGAAAGAGAGAAAGAAAGAAAGAAAGAAAGAAAGAGAGAAAGAAAGAAAGAACATTGTAAAAACAGACCTTAACCATTTATTTGGAATATAAAGCCTTTTTCAGTAAAATAAATCTGCTTTGATATTTTATTTCCTACTCACATGACTGATCCTGGGCAGTGTCCTGCAGGCAGTAGTGTCACTAGTAACTTCTCATCCTGTACCAATTTTAAAAAGTAGGGAAAATATTGGTGTGCATTTATTCTACAACTTTGTATCTACCATATTTACAAATATCTCAGTAACAAATTCAAGGCATAATGTTAGTAGCTGTAATTTATTAGCTTTTATTGTGAAAAACCTTAAGAACAAAATGATGAATCAAGAAAATAAAAGCATCAGGAAAAGGGACAAGATTGTGACATTAATGGCAGGATATTCAATGACTAAATGGTCTTCCGAGTTACGGTATATGATTAGGGACCGTTCACAAACACTTGTAAGGGGGGGGCTTGATGCAAAAAAAAATTTTATCGCGAAAATTTTTCGGGGCCCCCCCTTTACAGACCTCGAAAATGTCAGGGCCCCCCTTTTTCGACATGAAAATTATCGGTCAACCCCATAGAAAAGCATATAAACTCCATTTTCCCAGGAAAAATTATGGTCATTTTTTTCAGGGCCCCCCTTAGGAGGGTGAAAAATTTTCAGGGCCCCCCCTTTTTGCATCAGGCCCCCCCTTACAAGTGATTGCAAGAAAGTTGTTACGCTCAATCACGTCATCAAGGAGGATATCATCACATATCAGTAGATGAGTGCCAGTCAATTGACAGGGTATTGCCATTCCAAAATGACAGGTGGATGGGTGGCTAGCTAAGGGACCGTTCACAAACACTTGTTAGGGGGGCCTGATGCAAAAAAAAAATTATCGCGAAAACTTGTCGGGCTTCCCCCCCCCTTTCAGATCCCAAAAATTTCAGCCCCCCCCCCCCCCGCTTTTGACATGAAAATTATGGGTCAACCCCATAGAAAAGCATATAAACTCAATTTTCCCAGGAAAATTTGTGGTCATTTTTTCAGCCCCCCACTTTTAAGGCCCCCCATTTTGCATCAGCCCCCCAAACCTTGGTGCTTATTAGGGGAGGGGCACTAATTAGGTTAATACAGTATTATTATTTCTTGCTATAACATTGATTTATCCATCATATGCATGATATAAATAGCCTGAACCCACAATGTCAGAATGTCATCCACTAACATTGCTCTTGACTGTGATTGGTCCAATCAGTGTGGCTTTGGTGTCAAGTAATTCCAGTGACAATAATACCTTAAAGTATGACATTCACTTTTCGCAATTTAAACTGTTCTGAGTAGTTATGCAGTTTCTTGTATTCAAGATTACCAAGAAGTACACATTAAAGCCTATGGATAACAAATATTTTTTTAATTTGCGGTTCTGAAATTAGCTGCAAAAAGCGTAAAAATAAAAACCTTGTGAATTTTTTCCCTTGTACAGTATGATCAGTATCAAAACTCAATTGCCCAACATGATTTGATGGAGGTGTTGTGATTGTCAATTACAACACCCAATACAAATTGGTTTTAACCAGGGACCATGTATAATAGAATATGGTCCCTGTTTTAACACAATCGCACCCACAGGTTAATAACATTATGTCCACATTCATAATGCAAAGTCCTATGGTGTATGTATATCAACAGATAAAGCTGGTTACCATAATGATCACACTAAAAATGCAAAGTACATTTTCCACACAGCTTGCAGCGTAAATATGCATAAATTCATAAACTACAATCTGTGATGAATTTTGGCCATCTGTCAGGGGAATGGTAAATGATACTACAAAGTAGGCCTACAAAGATGTAATTTCATAACAAATTGTACACAGATGTATTGTGATAAATCTAACAGCATCATTATTATCAGTGATGAACACCATACCAATCCATGTGTTACCTCAAAACATAATGAAATGGCTAGAATTTGTGGAGGTCCTAGCTCGCTCTTCCTTAAAGGGAATGTCCATCATGTGCATGTGTAAATATCTGAAATTACTTCCATGATGAAATATGACATCTTGAAAGTTTCAAATAAATATTGCATCCATTTACAGATTGGTCAGATGGAACATAATAGCAATATAGCCATAGTTCTTCTTCTTGGGTCTTGGGTGTGAAACCTAATGACTGGGAGATATTTAGATCTCAGTGCTTTCTGAACAGCCAGTCCCTTATTTCTGCATCAACTTTAGTGAGACCAGTTGCTTCATTTGGCAGTCCATGGGGGGGGTCAAAGATGATATAATCAGCTGTCTGGTGTTCTGCTCCACTCACAAGCTTGGCTATCAGACAGGCTTACTACAACCTGTCCTCTCCCTATCAAATCCTAGCCCTAATCCCATTTCTTCAAGTGGAGATCAAAGTCTTTTCACTAAAGTCAGTGAATCATACCTTTGTCTGCTAGAGAGAAGGTCCAAAATAACAACTAGTTTCAAATAACATTAATAAATGTTAAGATCAGTAGTCAGGAACAGAGTTAAGTTTGGTTACCATGGTAACTCCACAACTAAAAATGTTTTGTTTCAGGGCTTGGTCCCCAGGCAATAGTAAAATATATAGCATCATCCTACAAATTGTCACTTTCAAGCCAATGACAATGAAAATGAGGTCAAAGTTATTTCCCTACTTTTCTACTAATCATGAATGTAATGGTCATAAATAATGCTAGTTGAGCTGTGAACAATTTGAATGAGTCAAATGTCACAAAAGTTACAAATACTTGCCAGATGATCAACTTCACAGCAATGTGCAGAAAACAGAAACTGATCTGATGGAATATGTTTACTATTAACAGGGATATGCTATTAAGGGCTCATATTGAAATTCCCTAACACAGGAAGGTGTGTGCCATCCTACAGCTTTCCTGTGCTAGCCTTCTTTGTTAAAATCCTGGGCAGGGTGTATCACTGATGCATATAATCCATCCGTTTATGACCGAGCTTTCCTGAGGCGTGCGCTTAGCGAGGGGAATCCTGCCTTCTTTCTGTGAGAAAACGTGGTAGGATATTTCAATATGAGCCCTAAAAGGGTTTCGTGATCCACAGCCTCATTCGTCATTCCCCCCTCACACTTTTCTCAAAACAAATTGAGATTTATATGCCACTGGAAACCTCTAGCTACATTATGTTCATGTACAAAAAATATCTTGCAGATTAATTTGTTTTGCCAAATTTTGCAAAAATTTGAATTACAGTACGTTCTTGTACACCAGAACAAAATTACAACACTGGCCTATGGAGCAGTGTAATACACATTTTCATGCATAAATCAACTGAAATTTTGGGAATAAGCTTTTTTTGTTAATCTCTACTGAAAAATGTCATAAAAAGAGCATGCAAGGATCACAAAATACCCCTTTAAATCACAGAATTTAATGAAATTTCTTGTCATATCAATCTATCTGCAGGGTTGTATTTGCGAGCAGCGACCCAAGGGGTCTGTGGTTCAAAACCGCCCAAGAAAAAAAGGTTTTTGGAAGTTTACTCTTCTTTTTTTCCTCTTCTTTCTTTCTTCATTCCTTTCCACTCTCCAATAAGCACTTGGCGCAATAGGGTTAATTAATATAAGCAAAATTAAGTTCAATGAACTTCTGGAATAGAAAAACATAAATATATAGGGCCTATCACTCAAAAGGACAACTTTAAGTGCTCCATATTAATACATACCTAGATGGGATTTATAAAATGAAAACACGACAGGTCATACACCTAGATATTCTTACTTTGTTGCTGATATCATCAGGTATGATTACGTTGCTAGGCTGCTCGATTGGTAGGCTCGCCAAATACGGCTCCAAGAATTTGTACTTCCGATCCATGGTCAGAAAAGCACATGTTACTTCGCTGGCATACAGCTTCACTGTACGACTGTCATGAAAATCAATTACAAACATTCATTTATGATATTACTTACAAGCTCCAAAAAATTTTTAATATTGGGGGAGCCCATCAATATGTGGCCTTCTCTGACAGACCCATATGCATCATTTGGGGGGGGGGAGTGCTGATTTTGAAAAAGTGGAATTTTTTTCTGAAATTTTGGGACTTTTGTATACTTTTTCTACCCTAAAATCATGAGTTTTATCTTCAATTATTGTGGGGTCCTAGGGTACTTTCCCCCTCCAAATTATTGGGGGTGCTTTGAATATGAGAGTACACTCACTTCCCTGGCTCATTTCAATGAAAATATACTTTCACACCAAAATTTATAAAGCAATGTTCCAAATTATCATAATCCTGATAATTGGTCAGTCCTTGGTGGAGGTCTGTGGTGTGAAAATATAATTTCAAGGGGTGATAGAAGGTTAACACCAACACCTAGAGCAAGACCCCTGCCATAGATGTAACCACAAAGTGGCAATCATATTTCAAAGTCAAGTTTAATTCCTATTCATAAACCACTCACCATTCATTACATACTGTGAATCTAGAGGTCATAGGGCATGGGAAACTTGAAAGAGAAGTGTGTGTCATGTTGGGCAACATTCAATGAAATGCTCCCCCATGGCTGTGAATGTTTACCCCCTACTTTCCTTGACCATGAGGTATATATTCCGGGATATATTCCTGCACACTAGCCCTCTGAGTCATTTCTGATTTTCTTTATTATGTGATTGTGAAGTTGATAATTTTGTTCAGATTTTGATATTTTGATCTAGATTTCTACTTATAATAAAGTACGTTCTGTTACATAAATATGTTACCGTACATGAATTAGAGTTCATAAATTTACATAAATAACTAAAAGTGAACATATTCTGGGATTTTACGCCAAATGTTATCAATAATCAAGTCAACTTTTATTTTGAAATTGAATTTACTTGATATTCATTTTCTTCCTGGTATCCCTTTTCTTTTATTATAATACTTTGATATCATTACTTTATTCATTAAATAATTTAAGTGAAAAGTTGAATGGGAAGGAAAGGAGGGGAGCGTGGCCTAGCGGTTAAGGCGTTGGACTGTGAATCCGGGGGTCAAGGGTTCGAATCCCAGGTCCGCCCGAGCTCGGCTGGCTCTTTGTGTCCTTGAGCAAGGCACTTCACTCTACTTGCTTAGTGCTTCGGAGGGCACTTTAAGCGGTCGGTCCTGTGTACATGCATATTTTCTCACATTAATGTAGTGTGCACATTAAAGAATGTCACAGGCTATTCGTAAAAAGAGCAGGGGGTCATCCCGGTACTGTTGACTGTACTTCAAAAATATCTATCCTATAGGTTCCAGGATCGTGCATAGGTAAAAAACTGTGCACGTAAAGCCTGTGCGTTGATACTCAAACTGTTGAGGTAAGCATGTATATGGAAGGAAGGTATGGTTCATTGGACACGCAAGAAAACATTAAGAAATGAAATAAATTGTCTTTGAAAATGTGCACTTTCAAGTTTTCAACACCAAAATCAGGGAGCAATCCTGGGAAGCTGGTATCATCTGATGATCCAGAGATTATGAATATGGACTTAGGGATGCACCATTAGATTCTCAGGGGGGGGGGGTAGGAAGTTTTTGAAAAAAAAACTTTCCCCACCAACACTTTAAAAAAATTTCCCCTCCTAACTCACAGCGTATAAATGCATGAAAAATTTTTTTTTAAACTTGGCGCCGAAATTACCTAGAAATTTTTTTTTCACTTTCGCGAATCCTCTCATTTTGTGGGAACAGAACTCATTTTTACAGTTATAAATGGATAATTCATTGGCACACAAATAAATTGTATGCGAATAAATAAGCTAAATAGGTAAATAAATAGATATAAATAGCTTAATAAATACATAGTTAAACAAACAAGCAATAAATAAATAAATACACAAACAAACAAATAAACAGCCAATAATGATAATTAAATACTTACCTACACTTCAATCTTTCAATAAATTGTTTGGAGTCAAGCCCAACCATATGATCTGAAAGCAATATCAGATATACCAGGTATTAGAGTTGGGCGACTATCACTTTTTTCCTAGTCGACAGCAAATAATCACGACTACGACTATTGTCACGACTATCTGCGTCCAGATTTGGACCAAAAAATCGGGTGAAAGTTTGGTGCAAATTTACAATAACAATTCAACAAGACCAATTTAATGATGATTTATGGACTTAAATGATTACTTGTTTGTATAGTGTTTCTATTGGTAAGACAATGACTAACGTTTTTATCACATTTTCACAGTATTATGTAAGTATTTGGTTGGTTTTGGTGTGGATATCTGGCACTTTTAACATGATTTTGTAACATTTAAATATAGTTGCGTTTGACGACTTTTGGTTTTCAATAGTCGTAGTCGCGACAACGACTATTGGCGACTTAGTCACCAAACTCTACCAGGTATTTTAGTAAAATTGAGAAATACTGTTTGCTTGCAGTAACATAATTTAGTGAATCTATGACAATGCTGGTAGTCTTTGCAAGAAAGACTGAGAATTTCCGCACTCATATTTGTGACCGTACACCATGAATGAGCCGTAAATTCCGCCCTGGTCAATTTTGTTTTATTTCGTGTTTAGAAAATATATCATTTATTGCTTTAAAATGGTATATCATTTGACTTCAAACGATATCCAGAAGCGGGGTTATGGTTTATTGAACTTTGCTCCTTCAACAAAATGGTACCTTTTTTCGGCTCTACATGTGTCTCTTTTTCCACATTGCTGGTAATAAATATCAAACCATCATGTCCATAGGCCTTCAAAACAAACAGTCACAATTGGCGGTTATTTCAAATCATCCTCAAGTCAACAAGGTTGTGGATTCCAAGCTCAACTTCAATGACCACATCAATGCCACCACAAAGAAACAGTCAAAGAAGCCATCTACATGACTTATGCCCTGCTGTGGCCTGGGACCCACATACTCAACACAATAAAGAAGGTTGAGCAGGTTCAGCGCAGTGCCCTATATCACAGGAAAGTACGACCAAAGGACAAGGTAACGGGCTATTCCCACTTGGTCCAATCCCATTTGGTCCAATCCCACTTAGTCCAATCCCATTTGGTCCAAATCCCACTTTGTCCAGATCCAGTTAGTCCAATCTCACTTAGTCCATGTCCCACTTGGGCCATGTCCCACTTAGTCCATGTCCCACTTAGCCATGTCCCACTTAGGTCATTCCCACTAGGGCCATGTCCCACTTAGGCCATGTCCCACTTAGGCCATGTCCCACTAGGTCCATGTCCCACTTAGGCCATGTCCCACTAAGTCCATGTCCCACTAGGTCCATGTCCCACTAGGGCCATGTCCCACTTAGGCCATGTCCCACTAGGGCCATGTCCCACTTGGGCCATGTCCCACTAGGGCCATGTCCCACTTGATCCATATCCCACTAGGGCCATGTCCCACTATGGTTATAATATTTGTTTTTGGTCATTTTCAGTACTTGTTTTAGTTTTCATAGTAGGGCCTATAGTTGTAAGATTGTATTGTATATATTATATATATTATATAGATTGTTTTGAGGTTATAAGTTTTAAGAAATAGTCATAACATGTGGATATTTTGGATGTAGGTCCATTATGACTAATAATTAGTAGGCTTATATAATAGGATGTGCATGGAAGAGTAAGTTATCTGGAGGTGGTTTATGGACTTCTGGTAAAAGGCATGTGTAGTTTGTTATTTATATGGGTCAAGAAAGGCCCATCTTCCTTGATATATTTGGAGTTGTACATATCTACGTGTTGGTGCCAATTTAGGCTTTTAAGCGTTTGTATGTGAGGTGCGCCCTTAATTCAGTAAGCGATCTAAATTTAGCTCATTTCTGGACTTGCGCAGGGTCGTGTAAACAAATCAGACAGACAAAATGGCGGAAGGTTACCTGTGGTAATTACAATTTGTTCTACCACTGAGCACACTGAAATCACTAAAATCAGACTAAATAGCTATCTAACAGTATTGTGAATTATCAACGAGTATTAAAGAGATATTAAAGAATTGGTTTGTAAGTGAAAACTGTGTTTGGTGCGTATGTTCAACTAATCCCAGGTTACATTCTGCAAAGTAGGGATCGATCTGTCTCAAATAGGCCCAGAGTTCGTTCGTCAGGGCGAAGTTTTGGTAGAACCCCGACATGAAGTAGAACAAATCGTGAGTGTTCTAAAGTTGAACAAAGGTTTATGACATGCTATAAGGTTCATAAGTTGAACCATTGTCATAAAATAGAACAGGTATTGCCGTAGAGTCGCAAATTGGCGAGATTTATGGCAAATAAACAAGGTTCTATTTATAGAGCAGTGCAGTGTCGAGTGACAACACACAGTGCAGTACGCCTGTGTGTGTATACTGTATTGCAAGCTTTTCTGTGATATCAATGAGGGCTGTACAGCAATCGGTACACGTACATGTGTATAGCAAATAAGCTTATAAAAATACAGTACATCTGTAAACAAGCTAAAAGTTATTTCAGGGCTATTCACATGACAGTGCATGTACATCAGTATAGCATACACGCTAAAATAAATAAATCAAGGCTAAAACAGTCATGTGACCGTGTTTCTCATGTCTGTTCGGCAAAGATATTTAAATGAAAATCGAGGCTCTACAGTGTTTTGTGTGCGTAAACTCTGTATAGCAAATAATTTGAGCAAGCTTATTTAAGCAAAAATTGAGATTCGTGTGCATCTCGCATACCGCATCTCATGTAGCACGCCGCAAATTTGCGCGTAACAAAGCATACATACTTGCAGACATACTCCTATTGATTTTAGGATTTTAAGGCAAATATACACGCACAACATACGCTTTCTTGATTTCGAGCATAAATCAAGGCTTTTCGGCTAAAAATATTTGCGTGCTTTGACGAAAATAGGCCTACATCGGTAGGATTCGGTACAAACTGTGTACAATAAATCGCAATCGCATAAGAATCGTGTGTAAATAAATGCCGCATTATAAGCCACACCCATAGCATGTGTGTCAAAGCTACAATTGAGGAGCTTATTTAAGCAAAATTAAGTTGGTGCTTTCGCATATTATATTGCATCTGCATAGCACGCCGCAAATTTGCGCGTAACAATAAGACGCGTCCCTTTCTTGATTTTAGGGCGGTAACGAATCAAGGCATACATACACACATACAAAATATATACTTGAATTTAGGGTGCATGCAATAGTTATACCCCTTTCTTGATTTAAGGGCGATATTCGAATCAAAGCATACTTACATGCAATACTTACCCCTTCTTGATTTAAGGGCTTAACTCGAATCAAGGTCAATATACATGCATGACATACTCTTTCTTGATTTCAGAATAAATCAAGGCTTTTCGGCAAAAATACTAGCGTGCTTTAGCGAAAATAAAGTCGTGTCGAAATTGTGTGTAAACAAACATTGCATAATAAGCTGCACGTATCGCAAGTGTGAAAAAGCTACAATTGAGGGCTCCCTTCATCCAACAAATAGATTGTGAAATAAAGTTGAGACACAAAGGAGAGTAATAAAATGAGTAACAAAAGTACAAGCTCTGCTCCCAGGAGTAAAAGGTCATCCAGAACTTCACTATCGAAAAGCACAGAGTATGCCCTCCTTGAAGCAGCCACCCGAAAAGCGGAGCTACAATGCCGTGCCGAGGCACTCAAATTAAAACAGTCTCTGGAAAAGGAAGAGTTTGAGCTGCAGGCTAAAGCAAGATACCTAAAGCAAGCTCTGGAAAAAGAAGAGTTTGAGTTACAGACTAGAGCAAAAGACTTGCAACAAAAGAGGGAGCTGCTAGCCATGGAGACAGAAATAAATGTCGAGGAAGCAAAAATAGCTTCATTAGAGAAATACGATGACGAAACAAAGAGCAGAAGTGGCAGGACATTATCGGAAGATATTCCACCAATTCTAATTAGTGACAAAATTTCAGTGAGTCGTTGGTTAGAAGATACCAAAGAAATTCAAGGCGCTACAGGCCCAAATCCATGGGAAAGTCCAAGTGACAATACAGCAAAGTTGGATATTGCAAACGAGCAAAATAACATGACCTCTGAGACACACTGTGATGTACAGCAACCAAAGAAACAGTGGTCTACCAGTAGTCTAGCGCAAATTGACACCTCACCTCAAAATGTCGTCGGTCAATTGCCGTCAACAGCAATGCCAGTGAATATGAGAAAGTGGTCAACTATTAGTCCAGTGCAAATCGGCACGCTACCACAAAACGACAACGTCAGTCAATTGGATATGGGAATGTTGGCAGCTAGTAGTCAAGTGCAAGTCGGCACCCCACCACAAAATGACACCAGTCAATTGCTGTCTACACCAGCGGCGGTGGATATGGGAATATTGTCTACTAGTAGTC
Organism: Amphiura filiformis; assembly: GCF_039555335.1. Lineage (NCBI taxonomy): Eukaryota > Metazoa > Echinodermata > Ophiuroidea > Amphilepidida > Amphiuridae > Amphiura > Amphiura filiformis. The sequence goes on along the minus strand of NC_092635.1, from coordinate 25,946,914 downwards.
AAGTACAAACCAACATCACACCACAAAATGATGCCAGTGAAATGCCGTCATCAGCAGCGCCGTGAATGTGGGAAAGTTGTCAATTAGTAGTCCATTGCTAATCAGTATACCACCACAATATGACACAGGTCTATTGTCAGCCATAGCAGCACCGGTGGATACAGACAGAGATCAGTCAAAAGAGATTAAAACTCCAGCTGGACAATTCAAGACACGTCATGACAATGACATGCAACTACATCTAGGAAATTCACCCGTATTCATGAATGCAAGCAAGGGTCAACCTACAAGTATAACAGTGCCTACCATGGCAGCACAGATGCAAAACGAAGAGAGTTTGCAGCAAAAGGGACCAGCTGGCAGTGACCTCAGCAGGTTAACACAACTGCTCATCACACAACAAGTTAGAGCACAACTGCCAGCACAGAAGATCCAAGTATTTAGCGGTGATCCATTGAAATTTACCACATTCATGAAAGCCTTTGAATACGGAGTAGAGGACAAAATTTTAGATGGCCGAGACAGAATTAATTACTTATGGCAATACACCGCAGGTGAACCAAAGAGCCTAGTGAACAGCTGCTTGTATTACACAGACGCCAATGAAGGATATATCAAGGCAAAGCAGCTACTGACCAAACGGTTTGGAGACAGTCACAAGATTGCACAAGCTGTTTTGAAGAAAGCAAAGGAATGGCCAGATGTCAAGGAACAGGCTAGTTGCCTTAATGAATTTTCGTTATTCCTGCTAGAATGCCACAATATGATGCAAGCTAACAGTCCCTTGAAAGAACTGGACAACACAAGTAGTCTGCAACTGTTGGTTGGTAAACTACCATATAGGCTTAAGAATTTATGGAGAGCCAAGGTATATGATATACAGGAAGAGAAAATGAGAACCGTTGGTTTCAAAGACTTGGTCGACTTCGTGAGTCGCCATGCACAGATTGTCGCAAATCCAGCCTTTGGTACGATTAGCAGCGACACCAAGAGTAATAGCAGAAATCAACAGTATGACAACAAACCAAAGCCAAGGACTTCAAGTTTTGTCACCGGTACCCATAGTGAAGAGAAATCGCCTCAAAAACAGTGTCTTCACTGTGATACTTCAACACATACACTGGAAGTATGCAGGGTGGTCCAGAAGAAACCATACGATGAAAGGGTGGCTACTCTCGGAAACTGGGCGTGTTTTTGGCTGTGTCAAGAAAGGATCTCACTTCGTCAGAGACTGTACAAAAAGAGTCAAATGCATCACCTGCAAAGGCAGGCATCCAACATTTTGCACCGTGAAAGAGGCGAAAGAGACCCCCAGAAGTCAGAAGTAGAGGTATCAACCACGTGTGGTTTAACTGGGGCAGGATGCATTGCATCGGTGTTATCGGTGGTACCGGTTACCATACTATCAAGAGACACAGGCAAAAAAGTCAAGACATATGCTCTACTGGACAGCAAGAGCACTGCTGTATTCTGCTCCAAGAATCTGAAGAGTAAATTGGCTATGAAAGGAACAAAGACAAAGATCAAGGTCCGAACTATCAATGGAGACAAAGATGTCGACACATACAAGTTATCAGGTTTGGAGGTAACAGATGCTGATGGTAAAATCAACATTGAATTACCTGTTGTTTATACCCAGGACTCCATACCAGTCAAGGTGGAAGATATGGTCTCCAAAGAAGATCTGACTCCATGGCCATATTTGCAAGAAATAACAGTACCTGAGTTGCGAAAAGGGCAAAGAGTTGACCTGCTTATTGGGAATAATGTCCCAAGAGCATTGGAACCACTGGAAGTCATCCAGAGTCAACACAACGGTCCATACGCATGTAGATCAGCATTAGGCTGGGAGATACATGGGCTTACAAAGTCAAGATCAACATCAACAAGTATGGCTTCTGTACATAGAATCTCTGTTGAGGACTTGCATAATGAGTTGGCCGACCCGTACAACCATGATATTAATGAGCGGACGATAGAAGACAGACCGCAAAATTCAATAGGTGACAACATGGTGGTAAAGTCGATTCATTTAAAGGACGTCGACTGTCAGATAAAGCTGCCACTTAGTAACCAGGAAGTTACATTCCCAAACAACAAGTCAGAAAGCAAAATCTCACACCTGAAGAGAAAATGCCAAAGAAAACCACAGGTCGGGGAAGAGTATAACAGAGCCATAAAAGAAGGTTCTTCACCCTCACAATGGCAACATGTTGATACGGCACGGAACCCGGCTGATGAATGCTCGCGGGGTCAAACAGTAAAAAATTGTCTCAGCAAGAAGACTGAACAGCCAAGTCAACCATGTAACAGTGATGAGAACCAACTGGATAATGATCCAGAAGACGAGGCATCCGTTAACGCCATTCAAGTAGAGGAACACAAAGATCCTATTGTCAAACTACTGCGACATTATTCCAAGTGGAATTCCTTGAAGAGAGCGGTCGCATACCTACTGAGACTCAAAAGAATACTGCTGCAAAAAGCTAAAAAGAGAAAAACAATGCAGCTGCCAAATGTGACAAAGTAACCCAATCTAGACAATCCTTAGAACCCACTCCAGTGTCCCATTTGTCAGTGGAGAATCTCCAGGAAGCAGAGGAAGCAATTGTTCGCTACATCCAGCAAGGAGCATTTGCTAAGGAGATCAGCGCTCTGAAAGCTACCCCAGATCAGAAGATCATGTGTGAGAAGAGACAGAAAGTAGGTTCCTTAGACAACCTGGATCCTATGATACATGATGGGATACTACGAGTTGGCAGAAGACTCCGCAACGCTCCTATACCAGATCATGTGACGCATCCAATGATTCTGCCAAAGAACCACCACGTTTCGCGCCTGATTATAAGACACACGCATGAACATGTCAACCATCAGGACAGAAACAATGTTTTAACAGAACTGAGGCAAAGATTCTGGATAATCAATGCGAGCAAAGCGGTGAGAAAATTAGTGAAGCAGTGTGTAACATGCTGCAAATACCAAACCAGAGCTGTCACACAGAGGCCCCAGAAGTGGTTGTGTCCCCAAAGAAATTTACAACCAAGAGATGTGGTGTTAATGGTAGACAACCAGGCACCACGCAAATCATGGACCCCAGGCTGCGTTCAAGAAATACATCCAGACAAGTATGGACCTGTCCGCAGCACCAAGATCAAGACACAAACCACAGAACTTGTAAGACCAGTCACAAAACTTTGTGTATTGCTTGAGCAAGATAGCCCATTGCAAGGGCCCCCGGTGGGGTCACTCCCTGGCAGGGGGGACACATAGGACCGTTACCACAAGTACAATTTACCCCCTTTCGCAGTCAATTTCAAGGACAAATCATGAAATTTTACCCCCTTTTTTACTTCAGAACAAGGACAAAATGGTACTTTGAAACACCCCTATTTTTTAGATTCCGAGGACACATTTGCAATTTTGGCCCTATTTCAACATTTCAAGGACGAGGCTTTTCGCCAGCCCATAGGGCTGGTATCTAATTCTTAGATGGGATTTGTGTACACTAAAGATTAGCTAAGATTATAGCCTTCTTCTATTGGTATGAATTATTTTTTTACTTCTTGTGGTGGAAATGTTTTTGATGTCTGCTAATTCGATTTGCAAGGAAAAGACAGTATGTTTTGCCGTTTCAACGAACGAAAACGAGTGATTAGTGCCAAAGTTATGTTTGAATTAATTATGACTTAAAAAGTTATCTTAGGTTAGGCCTACACCTATAAACATAGACTTGTTCAGCAATCAGCATGTCAAAAAAAAAAAAAAAGCGGGAATGATCACTGGAACGAGGTCATATCAGTGGACTAGTACTGAGCATAGCATGATGTTTGGTTGTCTGTGAGTGCATAATTGATATGTTGATAACAGATCTAATAATGTTGTAGAATCAAAATCTTTAAAAAATTATATGGACCACATTAATTATTGAAGTCAAAGTAATTATCTATCCTATCTTGTAACGTTTTATGGATAAAAACGGGATAAAAATGACTCAAAATGTTATTGATGATATTATTGCTATCATTAACATCAGTTTTGTCTTTTCAACGGGAAAAATCCGATGGAAAATAAAGTTTTTAGGGGCTAGCTATAATATTGAACAATATATCCCATATTTTGACATGCACTTATAGAAAATAAATAAATTAGTGTCTTACTTTATAAATTATAAATATTGTAAAATGACACATAACTAAAGTGAGGCCACTTTCTATCCTTTTATTTGATTCATAAAATTACATTCAACAAAATGATTGAAGACTGAGAAAACACACTATGGATTATAAGTAAGATGCCATGTCCATAGCTTTGCAGGAGCTTCGGACTAACAATCAACACATTCAAAAAATACAGTTTAAAAGTGAAGATTGTAGTGAATGATCAGTCCTTTATCATGTGCTTGCCACTATCTACTTAATAGTAAACTATACATTGCGAAATAATATAAAATCATTTTAAAATAAAATGTGCATGTAAGTTGAGTTTACATAGCGAATTAACTAACAACTGCAGTGTATTTCTTGATTTTAATAATAAGCATGGGTAAAGAGCAGTAAAGACAAAAATACAGAACAATTTGGAGTAATGAATTAAAGAGTTGACAGGAGTTATAGGAGTTAAGGTTTTTTGCTGTTTCAGTGTGCATGTTCTCACCATTGATGGTTTGGTGGACTGTCATGTAACATGGAAGTAAGCGTGATCCTAAAAAATGCCTTTCACGGTGACCCAAACTATTTACAAGACCTCTTCTGCATTGAGGCTGGCCTTCCCTTTTAAAGGGAATTTTTATTATAATATGAATCTATGCTAAGGCTAAGCACGAAATAAAACCGAGAACAATATTGATCACTGGATGAGTACGAAGTAGGAAACCAAATTTATTCCTGTGATTTAAAATCAATCTAGCCAGCTATCCACGGGATCGGGAGAAAATAATAAGAACCCCTTTTTTAATTTCGCGGACATTTGTGCGATAAAACACCCCTATTTTTCCAATTTCAAGGACAATTTTGTCCGCGGACAAGCCCTAAAAATGACCCCTTTTTCCGCGATTTTGGTAACGATCGTGCGGTCAGTATTGCAAGTTGAGTGACCCCACCGGGCAAGGGCCCAAGGACATGAACTAAAAAGACACAGCGAGCCCCTGGCGCCTAATCTGGGACACCAACTGGAAGTTTACTTTTAGTTGATGGGGGTACTGGTAACCCCAAGTCAGACGAAAAACAACACTGACTTTAAGGGCCTTGAGCCCATCCAGCCATCCAGTCATTATTGTGATAAGATACCAGTGTGAGAGCATGCAGACACTACCTGTACCAGATACCTACCAGTGTGGGGTGAGTGTGAACCTACCAATGTGAACCTACCAGTGTGAACCTACCAGTGTGGGGTGAGTGTGAACCTACCAGTGTGAACTACGAGAACCATGAAGACATGCAGATATTGGAGCCGTGGAAGTTTTGACTGCTGATCAACATGGTGCAGGTTTGCAGACAGCAGTCTACCATGTTGATTGTTGTGACAAGCAAAGTAAACTTCAAACTTTTATTTATAACCACTGAGGAAGTTTACAGCCCAAAATTTGCACTGTGAAAATGCTGACAAATGTGGTAAAATGATAATTTGCCAGGTATGTGAAACTCTGATATGCAGCCGCCCTTGTTGGGTTTCCTTAGGATGTCAAAAGGGATTGTTTTGTTTTGAGTTAGGCCTTTTTGTCATATTTCATTTGCCCTTGGCATAGCATATCATATTTCATTTTACTTTGCAATAAGTCACTTAAATTTGAGATTGTGGACAATTTCAGCAGCTTGGTGTGAACTACAGGTACACGATAACATGTACATAGCCACTGATCAACTTGGACATTTGCTTGAATAGCTGGTTACAAACATTGGAAATGAGAGACAGTAAATGCATCATCTTAGAACCAGCATAATTCCTGTGAAATTTGGTTTTTATGGCCCATTGGATTGAGCCTGCTACTTTCAAAAATTGCCACATATCACATGTCAGCACGCGTAGTTAATTTCACACAGTGCTCCAGTCAACAGATTGAACTGTTTACATGTATTGAACATTTGGATGGACATTAGAAATCTGGAAATAAGTTGTATAAAGACAGCTTTAAATTTCAGCCATGACATTTATGATTGAGAAATTGGTTGAGTTTAAATTAGTCCAAATTTGGACAATTCTACCAGAGTTCAACTAAACTAATCCTTTTTGGATTAAATTGAGCTTCACAGTGTGATATGGTAAACATTTGGGTTTCATTTCAGGCAAAATTAATTGTCAAATCTTCTGTGCAATTTTGCACTGTTTTTGTTTGTGAAGTGTTTCATTTTCTGTGGAAAGTTTACTGAATCACACCATGAAGTATCTTTATTGGAACAATCAGGATTTTAGAAATCTAGCTTCATATTCTGGTTTACTCCGGTCTTTGAACTAGATCATTTATTCATCATTTATTGGATTAGCATGATTATAATTAACAGATCATGTTGGTAATGCTCGTTATTGCCTCATTAGATTAGAAGTGCTTCTTTAGGTTTATAACATTTCCCATGTGCACTTGAGGCTTGAGTAAAGTTTAATTTACATGTATATTTACATGTGGCTTCTCCATGTGACTTGGTATATTTGCTGGGCTCTTGTTTGCCCTGCCAATTGCTTCTTCCCAATTGCTCAGTGCATTTTGCACTGTTCTTGTTTTGGTCATTGTTTGAGTATCTACCAGATCACATGGTGAAGTGCTTTTGTTTACAAATAAGTAAAGTCAACATTTTGAACAAAATATTGTGTTTTTGAGGTTTGGCTATATTTAGCCCTAAGGTATTTTTCAATTGTTCAGTTTTAAATTTAAACCTGCTCAAAGGACCAAGTTATATTGAGTTGGATAATTTTGATATCATCATATGAACTGTGAAAGGACACTATATAGTATAACTGCTTACAATGCAGCTTTCAAAGTAGCACTGCTACTTCAATGGTCTTTAAAGAACCAGAACAGTCTATGAAAGAAGGACAACTTGACACATAGCAGAGTTAATCTTCATGATAAGTTTCTTTATTGAGCATTCCCCTGCATTCAGATGTTTGCTATTTACATGAGGTGTTGTCAAAATGTGTTTGCGTTATATTTAGTAATCCGCCAGATCACATTTATGGTTTTGGTCACTTCGTTTCACATTGTTCGATATTTTGGAGTGAATTTGCAAGGTGTCCGTTTCTAAATTGGGCACTCAATTGTTGTCAGTCAATTTAGGAGTAATTGAAAGCGCAGCGTTCAATTAGGGGCCGGAATGTTGGTGCCAATTTAGGCTTTTAAGCGTTTGTATGTGAGGTGCGCCCTTAATTCAGTAAGCGATCTAAATTTAGCTCATTTCTGGACTTGCGCAGGGGTCGTGTAAACAAATCAGACAGACAAAATGGCGGAAGGTTACCTGTGGTAATTACAATTTGTTCTACCACTGAGCACACTGAAATCACTAAAATCAGACTAAATAGCTATCTAACAGTATTGTGAATTATCAACAGTATTAAAGAGATATTAAAGAATTGGTTTGTAAGTGAAAACTGTGTTTGGTGCGTATGTTCAATCTAATCCCAGGTTACATTCTGCAAAGTAGGGATCGATCTGTCTCAAATAGGCCAAGAGTTCGTTCGTCAGGGCGAAGTTTTGGTAAAACCCCTACACTACGAGTGTGTTATGTACATGGTGAGCTTTATCATGCATTTTTGGGGGTTTTGATGGCTATATCGTGGATGTTATAGAGTTTATTGTAATAGAGCAGTTCTTTCTTTTGTTGCAAGATTTGGTTGTGGTCATGTGAATCTTAGATGACAAATTTCATTTTTGGTTTTCAGAGTCTAATGGTACCCATTTTGATTTGAGTCTGAAAGGAGCAATTTTGTTTTTGTTTTTAGGCAACGAAAAAAAAAACCCTGTTCTGGGCCCGACCGACCCAGAGTTTGAACAAATTGGGAAAAAAATGTTTATTTGTATTTTCTCAAATTGCAAATTATTTACAAATTTTGGTGATCTTTTGGGTCATTAAAAAAAAAAGAAGAAAAAAAAGGCCAACCGACGTAGAACAGGGTATCTTTATGCTATATCTTATCTGCTACAACCTGGTTGATATCAGATGGAGAGAGGTCATAGCTCCAAATTCTGCAAAGGTCACTGCAACTCCAACCAATTTGCTGCCTCCTTCTTCCCGAGATCTAGCCGGGATTGGAACCTACTGAGAATATATCCTGCAGAATTCCTATCCCTTGATGCCTTCAAAATGGCATTAAGGGTAGATGAGGTATTGCTGAGACTAGTATACCTAATACTAGTCTCAGGGTATTGTTGGTCGAAGCAACCTAAAAATCGATTTTCATTATCTAGTTCAATATATTATTGAAAATTAACACCTTGATGTGTTGCAAAAGTCCATTCTACAAATTGTATACTTTGCAAACTTGCTTAATTTATTGTTGTTGATGAGTTATGTACGTTTTACAAAAGTGTTGTTGTTTCAGCCCTCTTTACAACGTAACCACAGCACCTATAAAAGTATATCTGTGATATTTTAATTCTTCTACATGCTCACTATGAATTGAGCAATGCAGTTTTTGCTCAAGCTCACTACCATTCGTAAGATGCTGTGAACTACCAAATCACAACAGTTTAAAATAATGAATAACCTTAAGGGCTGGGGTATGAACGTTTGGACAGTATTTATTGTGGGACATTAGAGCACATCAGACATATTGAATTGCATTCTGAATACGAAGAATGTCCTTCTGATATCAATTAATTTTGATTTTTTGAAATTCGCAATGTAATACACATTTTATGGCAAATCATTAAAAACAGTACTTGAAGTAAACTTTATAAATCTGATGATTTATACTTAAAGTGTATGTAGGTGGGATGAAAAGCCGACGATCAATTGAAAATTTTGACCTTTCGTATTGAAGATATAGATTTTTTTCCCAAAACAACACACAAAAAATAGGTCTTTTTGGGAAAAATATCTATATCTTCAATATAAAAGGTCAACATTTTCAATTGATCGTCGGCTTTTCCTCCCAGCTACATACACTTTAAGAATATATCATTAGATTTATCAAATTTATTTCGAGGACTGTTATATATCAAAATTTGAAAAATATCAAATTTTAATAATTTGTCATAAAATTTGTATTATATCGTGAATATCAAAAAATGAAAATTATTTGATATCAAAAGACATGCTTCGTATTCAGAATGCAATTCGATATGTCTGAGGTGCTCTCATGTCCCACAAAAAATACTGTCGAAATGCCATAAACGCTCATTCTAGATCCCTTAAGGGGGATGCCATGTAACCCAGTTGTATAGTGTAGTAACTACAAATTTCGAACGTTTGAGGACTTGTTCTCAAGTTGTAACAGGTGCCATAGGGTGTCTTCAGTGTTAATTGTTTTCATTATAAATGTCGCAAAATATCTATAATAAATTACTGAGTTTGGCGAATTGGTAAGGCTAAAAACTTCTACGTTACATTATTTCGTTTGAGGACTTGTTCTCAAGTTGTAACAGGTGCCATAGGGTGTCTTCAGTGTTAATTGTTTTCATTATAAATGTCGCAAAATATCTATAATAAATTACTGAGTTTGGCGAATTGGTAAGGCTAAAAACTTCTACGTTACATTATTTCGGAAAACGGATTTTTGCGTTGCGTAGAGTAAAGTTGTCCGCACCCCAATAAAACGTCCAATTTTGTTTTTGTTTACGTTAAGGGTGTCAAATTATGTTAATTAGTTTCAAAGGCAGGGCAAAGGCAGTGGCAGCGTACCTACATACTAGAACTTTTCATGCCAACACAATACACTAATGTTGACATAGCCTGAATTAGGCCTTCTATCCTGTCATCGGTGTGAAGATATTATGCCTGTAGTCTCAACTATTACATGACACAGTAGTCTCAACTATTACATGACACAGTAGAAGCAACTATTACATGACACAGTAGAAACTCAATTAACATCTATTGTTTATTCAACTAATTGATCAACATTAGCATGTATTCTGTGTTTTTATGGAGAAAAGTGAAACTTTTGAAGGACAAATTAATCAGGGTTGCCAAACCACAATAGGCCTACTCTGCTTTGTGGTAGTGCTGTTTAATGTTATCAGCATAATGTATGATCATACATTATATGAAATAGAGTGTAAGGAAATGTGAATAAAATTGTTTCAGCTGCACAGTGGTGTAGCCAGGACTTTTTCAGAGAGAGAGAGAGAGAGAGAGAGAGAGAGAGAGAGAGAGAGAGAGAGAGAGAGGGGGGCAAATTTCATGGGGGATTGTCACAAATGGGCTAAAGATGACAAATTTATCCAAAATGGGCTAACAAATAAAAAGTACAACAAATGCATAGAAATCTAAAATATCAGATCAGCCAGCAGGCCACACAGGGGGCCCAGAAATATCAGATCAGCCAGCAGGCCACAGGGGGCCAAGAGGGATGTGAATAAAATTGTGTTCATTTGCTCAGTGATGTAGCCAGGACTTTTGCAGGAGGCGGGGCAGCAAGGTACATTTCAAGGTGGGGGACAAACTTGGATGAAAATGAGCTAAAAGGTACAACAAAATGTGAATAAAATTGTGTTCATTTGCTCAGTGTTGTAGCCAGGACTTTTGCAGGAGGCGGGGGCAGCAAGGTACATTTCAAGGTGGGGGACAAACTTGGATGAAAATGATAAAAAATGAGCTAAAAGGTACAACAAATTTGTCCAAAATGGGCTAAAAAGTACTGTAGAAACAAATGCATAAAAATCTTAAATATCAGAGCGACCAGCATCCCACAGGGCAAGACATGATCTAATTGCAATTTCAAGCCATTGATTTATATGGAAAAGATACTAAATATTATACTTCTAAGTTCTAAATGATCATCTCCTCTCATACCATTAATCACATTAAATAAAACATTTACATGTACACAAAATGTACAAAATTTACCAACCGTGAAAGACCCTGACCGCGAAAGACGGGTGACCGCTAGTTGATATAATTAACAACCTTTTTGACCTCTCCATATATATTCATACATTGCTCACCTGTGTTTTCATATCATATTTTGTGGTGAAAAATGATTACAAATGTGTAATTTGCAATCATTTTTGGAGCAACAATTTCTTTGTACCGGTGGCTTTGATGGAAGTCGTTCTTCTGCAGCCAACTATCACCCTATTTCGTTGACTTCAGTGCTGTGCAAGACTACTGCAAGTTATGTGAACATATCATTCACTGTTCCATCATTCTGTCACCTCTCTGACAACAAAATCCTGTCAGACGCCCAGCAAGGGTTCAGGAAACGACATTCTTGCGACACACAATCAATTGCCACTATAGATGACCTAGCTAAGGGAATCAACAAGAAATCTCAAACCGATGTCATCCTCCTGGATTTTGAAAATGTGTTTGACAAAGTGTCTCATCGCCATCTTCTAGCAAAGGTCAAGCATTATGGCATACATGGCAGCACAAATCATTGGATCAGCGACTTCCATCACGCCAGAACACAGGTCGTACTGGTGGATGGTCAGAAGAGTTCGGAAGCCTATGTCACATCTGGTGTTAGGCCCCTCGTTTTCCTGATCTTTATTTAAATGATCTACCTGCCACTGCTAGATTGTTTGCTGATGACAGCATCTTGTACCACCAAATATCTTCAAGTGCTGATTCCATCAAACTCCAGAAAAACCTTGACGCTCTCCAAGACTGGGAATCGAAATGGCTAATGAGGTTTAATGCCACCAAATGCCAGGTCCTCCAAATTCTACAGTTCATGGCTAAGTCTTGGAGGTGGTGGGCTCTGTAAAGTATCTGGGCGTTCACTTGGATACTAGTCATCTGGATTTCAACACCCATATTGATGCCATCACCAGGAAAGCCAACTGTACAAGAGCATTCCTACAACGTAACCTCAGCCATTGCAGTAATCAAGTGAAGGAGGCTGCTTACACAACATATCAAGGGCTTAGAGCCAGAAGCAGCTATGTCCATTTGTTTTCTCAATTACATGTTACTCATTTCGGCAACAAATGTACGGTTAATTATACCCTCTATAATAATTTGCTTACAACTGGTGTAGAAAGTCATGTTCTGAAATGTAAACAAGATAGACTCCGAATTGGCTGAAACAACCGAGATTTGCTTTGGTACACAGTCATTCCATGGGAATCACTACCATAGAGAAACAAAAGTTCAAATCAGCAATCAACAAACTGTATAACATCGCAGAAGAATAGCATTTAATAGCACTATACGTGCCCACCTAAACCTGCTTGAGTGACTCCTGCAAAGGGGTGTTAGGCAGTATTTAACAAGACAAGACAAGACAAGACCTCACCCCACTCAGAACATCCACCAGAGGTCACAACTCCCGATACTTCATTCCATCAAACAAGACAAGACCTCATCCCACTCAGAATATCCACCAGAGGTCACAACTCCCGATACTTCATTCCATCAACCAGCGCTTCAGTTTATACTGGCTCATTCTTTCCCCAAACCATCAGGGACTGGAACAATCTATCTGTAGATTAATAATTTAGTTATACATCCCCCGATGCCTTCAAGGCTGCTGAGGGACCTCCTGCTGCATGCTGAAGAGTGAAGTAGCTCCATCACCTCATCTCCAGTTTTTACTTGTGTAATAATCCAGGTGGTGCATGACGTGCAGTCCCTAAATTCAGTAAATTTTCATCGTCAACCGTGTAATTGAATGGGATTATTTTGAAATTTTAAAACGCTTGAAATATCACAAACAAATAGGCCTTTGTTGATATATGATATGAATACAAGCTAAAACCGTTGGGGTTCGATAATGAACCCCACAAAACTAACCGAGTATATGGAAAATGCCATATGGCCGGGCGGTTTCACGAGTTGCCGGCTCGATCATGTCATCCGCCGCCTGTAATAATCCTTCATATAAGAAGTACCTGGATAGACAGTTCATACACAGTTCAGATTCCAAGGAAAATGATGTGTCAACAATTATTACCCTTAGCCTCTAGGAGCTAAGTCCACGTGTTTTTCAGTGGTACTGCCCTCTCGTAGAAAATATGCCATTCAAAAGTAGGATGCACAGACAGTAGAGAGGAGTCGTCTGTTGCTATTCAACAGGGAGTGAGCTAACACCATCACTAAGAAGTGAGTTGGTAATTGGAGCTGATAGTTAACTATGTAGATGTTAACAGGTTTCAATATGGCATGATTTTCCATTAGGCAGAAGAAGTAACACTGAGAACTCGTCTTATTAAACATTAAGGCACGGGCCAGGATGATTTGCACATCGATCTTGAATGCCCACCGAAATAAAAGAGTGGTATCTCGACAGTCGTAACTAAAAGAATGTTGTCTTAACGCCTTTCGATCAAGTCACAAGTGTGTTTCTCCAGATCAAGAAGAATCGAACCCAGAAGGGATGTAGGCCCGTTCGCGTATCTTTTAAGTAAACATAATGAACGTACTTCCATTCTCCACAGGATAAGAGGATTCGTACAAATTCCTACACTCTTCTGCTTCTGCTTAATTACTCCCCAACGCTACAATCGTAACCAGGCGAGGAGGGATTAGTGCGCGATGCGATGCGTAGATGTTTAACTTTGCTGTTGATAGTGTTTCAGGATCTCTTGTTTGAATTGCTTATTTTCTTCAATGTTGACAATGTTCTGTGGTATTAAATTCCAGTCTCTTATTGTGTTTGGGAAGAAAGAATAGACCCAGCAATCCTTCCTCCCTGACGGTCTTTGGTATGCTTTGTTGTTTGTGTTATGGGTAAGGCGCTTAACCGGCTGCAGGTACGGTTGCTCTGGAATGGCTGCCTGACGATATGTGATCTTGTGCATTAGTGAAACTCTGTTAACTCTCCTTCTGAGTTGCAGCTTATCCCATCCAAGGGATGTCAACATGTCGGTGGGACTACTGTATCGGCTATAATCTCGCTTTCACAAATCTTGCCGCTCTTCTTTGGGTTGATTCAACTTTTTTGATAAGTTCCCCATTGTTTGTGTCCCAAACTGAGGAGGAGTACTCCAAAAGTGGTCTGACTAACGTTGTGTAAGCAAGGGCTTTAAGCTCTTGCGGACATGATAGTAGATTTCTTTTTATGAAGCCAAGCTGCCTGTTGGCTTTGGCGGTTATGTTATTTATGTGTGTGTTCCATTTTAAATCATGCGTTAATTCTACACCCAGATAGTTGTGACTCTGAGCTTGTTGTAATTTGCTGTTACCAATTGAGTAATCAGTAAGTATTGGGTTACGAGAATGTGTAATGCGTAGCAAGAAACACTTGTCGGCATTGAATGCCATCTGCCAGGTATGTTGCCACCTGTCCAGCATTAGCATATCATTTTGCAGCTTTTGAGCATCAGCCTTACAAGTAATGTTTCTGTATACATACAACACAGTCGTCCGCAAAGAGACGAATAGAGGACGTTAGATTATTTGGCAGATCGTTCAAATAAATCAGAAATAAAAGCGGTCCTAAAACCGTCCCTTGCGGAACTCCAGAGAGCACATTCACCCAGTTTGAGTTCTCACCTTTCACTACTACTCTTTGCTTTCTTTGGGTTAGAAATTTATCGAGCCATGCGTGTATGTTTCCTGTGATATTACATTGTGATAGTTTTCTCAAAAGTCTTTGATGCGGAACCGTGTCAAAGGCTCTTGAGAAATCCATCACAATGAGGTCAGTTTGTTGTTTATTTTCCAACGAATGTGCAAGGTCATGGACCGTTTGTACCAACTGGGTTTCGCACGAGTGGCATGCTCTGAACCCGTGTTGTTTATCAGTTAATACATTAAAGTTGTCAAGATGAGACATGATATGACTGTGCAGTATATGTTCAAACATTTTGCACACTATGCAAGTTAAGGACACCGGACGGTATTATAAATTCGCCGGACAAGTTTTGTCCCCTTTTTTATATATTGGAGACACATTGGCTAACAGCCAGTCATCTGGTGGTGTACCTTGATCTAGGGAGGATTGGAATATGGTGACAAGCGCCGGAGTAATCTCGACGGCCGCTAACTTAAGAACTTTGCACCTTGTATATATATTTATAATGCACCTGGAACAAAATTTCTGTCGCCTCTTTGAGACGACGCATGTGTACACCATAGTGCGAGTTTAAATATCTTCGTTTACATGAAGCCTGCACTTCAAGGGAGATCGAAATACAAAATAAAACTTACATGCACAACTCTGAAAGTAAAAATTGGCTGATTTTCACTAAATTTTACATGCACAGGCAAAATTCTACATGCACAGAGTCAAAGTTCCCTGATCTGTGCATGTATACATGTGGTATTTCGAACACTGGAGAAAGAGAAAGAATGTACTTCTATTCAAATCAAGTAAGCTTACCCCCGGTACTAAAAGTTCAACTTCAACAAGTGAACAACCCGGGTGAACAACTAAGTTTAGTACTTACCAGCATGGAAATGTGACAGAAAGTACGCTCTTGCCCTAAGCACAGCAGGTCCTTGAAATCTATCAAGTGCCACTTGAGGATACTCTTTCATGAGACCCTCAAACTGACTCATGATTTTGTTATTTCTTGAGCTACCCGCTTCAATAAAATTGTTGACAGGGCGCTGACATTTTGAAACGTTGTAAGAAGGAGATTCCGTATTTCACAGGAGCACCTGATACGTGATGGAACGCCGCGGTCGGCTCCACTCAGTTTCACTCAGCATCCGGCCCGACGAAAGTAGGCCCGCGCCGGTAGGCAGGATTTGGTTTTTTTTTTTGGGTGGGGGGGTGCTCCACTGTTATCAAAACCAATTTGACGATATTGTTAAACGAAATCTGCAAGAATTTGTTGGTAGGGCAGAGGTTTCCACTACCGCGTGACTAAAAATCTCAACTATTATAGTGAAAAGTGCAGGGATGATCATGATCATGATAAAGTCATGTCTATTATATAATTTATAATATCGTGGTGCTGTGTGCATGCATGAATGTTAATTATATCATGATGTTGTAGGCCTACTGCGGGGGCGTAATTAAAAACCTATACTACCCAAATTGACCCTTTCGACTCATTGGAACGGCTTCACATGATATGAGCCTGGATGAAAAGGGCCCCTTTGCTAATTTGTCTGATTTTGACATTCTATATACAATGATAGGCCTTTTTACATTATATCCTTAAGTGGACATTTGTGTATTTTATTTTGCCCTAAAGCTGCCCCTATAGTCGTATGAAATCTTTTGTTTGATTCCTTGAACAGTGGCTATCTTTTGGAGACGGGATAAGTTTATGGTATTGAAGCTAAATTATGGTGCAAAAAGTGGAACATTATAAAATGGGCACCTTTTTAATAGGCTAAAATGGCCAAATAGGCTTATAAAGCATGATAAGGTTAATTTGGTCAGAATCCCACAGTACCGGCGTCAACATGTGGCGGGGCGTGTATGGGCCCCGGTAGGCCTATAGACCAATCCCCTAATCTCCTATATCAAAATATTGTGGGATTTATCCCACATCCCCCGGGATTTACGCATTAATATTTAGGGGTGGTGCATGGCGTATCACATGTATCACGGATCTCAATTGCATTAATCTCGAATCTCGGAAATACCACGAAGGTATTTGACCCCAAGTGGTGTTAAATGAAGAAAAAATAAAGAATATATAAATCAAAATATATGCCTAAATATATAATCCTAGAGAAAGAGCACAATCAGAAAAAATATGTAAAAAAAAGTTGATTTGGAAATTTTGTTCTTCCTTCGTTATCATATAAACTATGCTAGAACTATACACTGTAATAAAAAAAAAATTATTAATAGTTAGCACATGCATAATTGTTTTGGTCAGTTCCACGAAAACAAAATATGTAGGCCTAAATAATCCTGCTCTGCAATATGCTATATAGGTCTATTACCCCGGGGGCCTATTATACCTGACACCATTCAAGGAGTCGTTAAAAATTCATCATCTGCCTTTAGTATTAACTATTAATGTATGCTTTTATTATGATATTTTATAACGTTCACACACATCTTTAAATGTTACATTTTGATGTGATATCCCCTAGCAGAAATTCTATACAGCAAGAAGTGTATCAAAAGTGTATCAAAGTGTATTAAAACTGTATCAAACGGCAATTTGATACAGTTTTGATATACAAAGGGTGTATTAAAAATGTATCAACTGAAAATATAGGGTATCAAAACTGTATCAAATACCACCTAACTGTATCAAAAATGTATCAAAAGTGTATCGAATTTGAACTTAGTTAATTTTGGCTATGCTTGTGGTGTATCAAAAGTGTATCAAATTGGACTTTGCAGTTTTTAGTGTATGTAAAGTGTATCAAAATGAACTTAGTTCATTTTTGGTGCTAGATGTATATCAAAAGTGTATCAAATTGGACTTAGTCAAATTCTGGCTGCATACAGTGTATCAAAAGTGTATTAAATTGGACTTTGATTGTTTTTTAGTGTATGTAAAGTGTATCAAATTGAACTTAGTTAATTTTTGGTGGCTAGAGGTATATCAAAAGTGTATCAAATTGGACTTAGTCCAATTCTGGCTGCCTACAGTGTATCAAAAGCGTATTAAATTGGACTTAGTTTATTTTGGGTGGCTAGAGGTATATCAAAAGTGTATCAAATTGGGCTTTCATAAACTGACCTTTTGTAGTGTATCAAAACTGTATCAATAACTGATCACATGTCTAGATAATGACTCATTTTCAAATTTGCCCATGTGGCATGCATGCAGTTAACACCAGGATTTGCATTGGAAATGTACTGTATTTTAGAGCAAATTATGGTGTTTTATTTATCATGATGAAGATACAAACATGCTTGTAGACTGCACATTAGGTTACAATGTCAGCTAATGTCGTTGTAATCAGGGACTATGATTAAAGAGGATATTTTGTTGACTTTGTTCTGATAAGGTAAGCTTACTATATATTATATATAGGACCTCTATGTATACGTATTAAGCATGAATATAGCACATGCCTGTATAGTAAAAAACCCTGCTGAATCTTTTTGTTATTGGTAGCCTTTTTGTCTCTTTATTGAGGGTAACAACTTCAGTGACAAGCACTTCTTTCCAAGCAGGCCCTCTGATGTATGTATGTTCCATTTTGGTTGGGTTTTGCTTCTTTTTTGCAATACTTTCTCACACATTTGTCCTATTGCGTTGTAATTTTGAACGTTGATAGGGGAAAGTGCATTGAGCTGCTCCGTGATGGGGGAAAGTGCTAGAGGTCAGCATTGGTAGTAGGGGGCAGTGTTGAATTTGAGCTTGATTAGACTAATTTCAAAATTTGACCTTTGATCCCTTCCCTTTGAGCTTTGGGGTCATTAATGTTTGCAAATATGTTTAGATCATGTAAGGATAATTCTTGTTGAATTTGAGCTTGATTGGACCAATTTTGAAATTTGAAAAACTGTATCAAAAGTGTATCAAAAACTGTATCAAAAGTGTATAAAAACTGTATCAAAAGTGTATAAAAACTATCAAAAGTGTATAAAAAACTATCAAAAGTGTATCAAAACTGTATCAAAAGTGTATCAAAACTGTATCAAAAGTGTATCAAAAAACTATCAAAAGTGTATGAAAAAACTATCAAAAGTGTATCAAAAAACTGTATCAAAAGTGTATCAAAAAACTATATAAAAAGTGTATCAAATGGCATGTATCAAAAATAGGGCGGTCCTGCTGGCCAGCATTAGAATTGGAACGCTGATTTGATACAGTGACATATTTGATACACTTTTGATATAATTATGTATAAAATGTGTATGAAATGAAAGGATACACATTTTAATGCTAATTTGATACAGTTTAAATTGGAACCCTGATTTGATACAGTAACATATTCGATACACTTTTGATATAAATTATGTATGAAATGTGTATGAAATGAAAGGATAAAAATTTCAACGCTAATTTGATACAGTTTAAATTGGAACCCTGATTTCATACAGTTACATATTTCATACACTTTTGATATAATTATGTATGACATGTGTATGGAATGAAAGGATAAAAATTTCAATGCTAATTTGATACAGTTTAAATTGGAACCCTGATTTGATACAGTTACATATTTCATACACTTTTGATATAATTATGTATGAAATGTGTATGAAATGAAAGGATACAAATTTCAATGCTAATTTGATACAGTTTAAATTGGATCCCTGATTTGATATAGTAACATATTTGATACACTTTTGATATAAAGTATGTATGAAATGTGTATGAAATGAAAGGATAAAAATTTGAACGCTAATTTGATACAGTTTAAATTGGAACCCTGATTTGATACATTAACATATTTGATACACTTTTGATATAAATGATGTATGAAATGTGTATGAAATGAAAGGATAAAAATTTGAACGCTAATTTGATACAGTTTAAATTGGAACCCTGATTTGATACAGTAACATATTCGATACACTTTTGATATAAATGATGTATGAAATGTGTATGAAATGAAAGGATAAAAATTTGAACGCTAATTTGATACAGTTTAAATTGGAACGCTGATTTGATACAGTAACATATTCAATACACTTTTGATATAAATTATGTATGAAATGTGTATGAAATGAAAGGATAAAAATTTCAATGCAAATTTGATACAGTTTAAATTGGAACACTGATTTGATACAGTAACATATTCCATACACTTTTGCTATAAATGATGTATGAAATGAAAGGATAAAAATTTGAACGCTAATTTGATACAGTTTAAATTGGAACGCTGATTTGATACAGTTACATATTTCATAAACTTTTGATATAATTATGTATGAAATATGTATGAAATGAAAGGATGAAAATGTGAACGCTAATTTGATACAGTTTAAATTGGAAACCAGATTTGATACAGTAACATATTTGATTCACTTTTGATATAAATGATGTATGAAATGTGTATTAAATGAAAGGATAAAAATTTGAACGCTAATTTGATACAGTTTAAATTGGAACCCTGATTTAATACAGTAACATATTCGATACACTTTTGATATAAATGATGTATGAAATGTGTATGAAATGAAAGGATAAAAATTTGAATACTAATTCGATACAGTTTAAATTGGAACCCTGATTTGATACAGTTACTTATTTGATACACTTTTGATATAAATGATGTATGAAATGTGTATGAAATGAAAGGATAAAAATTTGAATGTTAATTTGATACAGTTTAAATTGGAACCCTGATTTGATACAGTAACATATTCAATACACTTTTGATATAAATTATGTATGAAATGTGTATGAAATGAAAGGATAAAAATTTCAATGCTAATTTGATACAGTTTAAATTGGAACCCTGATTTGATACAGTAACATACATTGATAAATTATGTATGAAATGTGTATGAAATGAAAGGATAAAATTTGAACGCTAATTTGATACAGTTTAAATTGGAACTCTGATTTGATACAGTAACATATTCAATACACTTTTGATATAATTATGTATGAAATGTGTATGAAATGAAAGGATAAAATTTTAACGCTAATTTGATACAGTTTAAATTGGAACCCTCATTTGATACAGTAACATATTCGATACACTTTTGATATAAATTATGTATGAAATGTGTATGAAATGAAAGGATAAAAATTTGAACGCAAATTTGATACAGTTTAAATTGGAACCCTCATTTGATACAGTAACATATTCGATACACTTTTGATATAAATTATGTATGAAATGTGTATGAAATGAAAGGATACAAATTTCAATGCTAATTTTATACAGTTTAAATTGGAACCCTGATTTGATACAGTAACATATTCGATACACTTTTGATATAAATTATGTATGAAATGTGTATGAAATGAAAGGATACAAATTTTAATGCTAATTTGATACAGTTTAAATTGGAACCCTGATTTGATACAGTTACTTATTTGATACACTTTTGATATAATCATGTATCAAACATGTATGAAATGAAAGGATATATTTCATTTGATACTTTTTTGATACATTATCTTGGCATTTGATACACTTTTGATATGTATAAAATGTGTATGC
The DNA here is from genome assembly GCF_039555335.1 of Amphiura filiformis. Classification (NCBI taxonomy): domain Eukaryota; kingdom Metazoa; phylum Echinodermata; class Ophiuroidea; order Amphilepidida; family Amphiuridae; genus Amphiura; species Amphiura filiformis. The sequence goes on along the minus strand of NC_092635.1, from coordinate 25,925,825 downwards.
AATGTTAATTTGATACAGTTTTGATACATAAAAGTGTATGAAATGAGGGTTCCAATTCAAATCCTTTTATTTCATACATTTTTCATACGTATCAAAAGTGGTGTATCAAAAGTGTATCAAATTTCAGCCAGGGGATCGACAGTCTTGTCCATGTATTGTGATCAATTACATGAATTACGTCTACGGAAGATAGCAATGGCATTGTTGATGACTATTAGTGAAAACTGATGGGAACATTAACACTCTGATGCAGCTTTGCTGTACTAATAATAAAATTATCAACACAAACTTGTAACATTAATTAAATTATATATATTGATGACTCATATTATTACCTATGCAATTACAATGGAACTTTATTATAGAAGTGTAACCGCATTATCACTTTCATCTATCAATGAACGACTGAAAACAATAGAGCTCAACCATACAATAAATGCGCAATGGTCAGAGTGCACAGTGCGATGATTTTATCTCGTCTACGGAAGATAGCAATGGCATTGATGACTTCTGTTTGTATGGGTGGGTCGGGCAACACCTGCATGACTATATTGAGCATGACTCATACCCAATACTCTTAATTTGCTGTATAAAAAGTTGAATTAATGCATCTTGGGCGTCCCTGGATACTGGGTGGGTCCAAAAAGAATGATTTCATCAATATTGGTCGCCCTTGACAAACTGGTAATTTGTATAAAATTTCGCTGCTAAAAGCGGATGACATTTCAGCATGACTTGAGGATAATTTGATTCGTGTTTAATTGTGCACGTCGCCAGCTGTGTTTTGTGGGTGTGTGGTTTATATTATACAAGCTGCTTTATCAAAAATGTATCAAAAATAATATGTTTCCGGTCTAGTTCTGTAAACAGAATCGATAAAATAGACGAACAAAACCATAAAAATGCTATAATAATAACAGTTCAGAGAGTAATAGCCAGATGAATTCCATCATGATTTCATACTGCTGGCTCACTTTGTATTTAATTTTAGTAGGCCAGGCCTATAAAATAAAATTTATTTATTTAATGTAATACCTTGTTTTAAACTGACAAGCACAATTGTTGTACATACATCATGGTGTAAAGGAAAGCCTTTGATAAGAGTATGACTCATTGGAAAATAAACAAGCATAGCCTATCTGAACAGAAAACAAAACAACAAACAATTAAACAACGAAACATGTTCAAATTATGGCAAAAATTAAATTATATCAATGTCGTATAGTTAGGATTTTTTCCGGAGGGGCAGGGACAGTAAGGTGACTTCCAAGGGGGAGGGGGGATTTGACAAAACTTGGCCAAGACAGCTAGGCTATAAATCAAAGAGAGCATAGGCGACTTTCGGCGACTATTGGGTCCAAAATCGTGAAAAGGGGTCTAAAAATCCCAAATGTCACGTCAACCAGCATCCCAGGGCAAGGGACAGATGTTCCCTAGAAAACCCCCTACAACAAATCATCTCATAAAACTTTGGTTCTGTTTTCCTTCAGTGCACTAAAAGCCATTATCAATCGCAGGAGTTGGAAACACTACCGTATTTTTCAATATTTAATTGATCAATTAATTTTCAATTTCTTGTGCAGCTGATTGCTTCAGTAAATTGAAATCAATTACAACGTTGTAATACAAGATAAAGACTTCAATTAGCCTCCTATTTTACAGTCTAAATTACTTAATCAATGGAACCACTCGACTGGAAGTAAGCTAATGCATCTACCTGCATTATTATGCTATGAATAATAACCATGCATGGTGAATTGGTGAATATAATAAAACTTAGTTGATTAATATCAACTTAAAGCCATATTATAACATTTGCGGAGGAGAACGCCCTCAAAAAAATTTTAAATTCAGGTTTTTGCACGATTGTAATGTACTTGAGTAAACAAAGATTCTCTGCAAAAATCAAGACTTTAGGTGCTATAGTTTTGTCAAAATCCGAGATTTTGAATAAACCGCCGGAATCAGCGTTTTATTATTACGATGGAAATATTAGTCGAACGCGTATTCGATGTCAACACACCCCTACGTACACGGCGTGCGTGACACACACACACATGCCAGAGGATCGTACCATATTACACCCGCCGGAGTAACATGCATTGGCGCTAGTAGTAAATTCCAATTTTCTTTGCTTTACCTCGCTTGTTCGGCTCAAAATTAAAAGGGAACATATCTGACAGTAAAAGCTACCATTTTATGGAAAATAAATACTAATCTATTTTTAAAGAAGGGTAAGTCCATATGATATCAAGGAGGTCCCCCACCTGACCCCCTCAGATTTGCTTTATATTTTAGTCATATGTTGCACCTGTAAAAATATTAAAACCTGCAAATTTGAGGTCTGTAGCTCTTACGGATTTTCTGTGGCAGCCATTTAAAGTTGAAGTATGGGGGTCTAAATTTGGACTCAAAAGTTGCCCTTTAAATAAATGTCATCTTTGGGAGTCTGTGACTTCTTTACAAAAAGAGAGAGAGGTCTGAAACCTTGTATACACACTAACTGCATGCCCAATTTGTCAAAAAGTAAAAAAAAAACAAATCTGTAATTGCGCGTTGTGTCACGGGGTCATTAAATATGCAAGAAAAATGTAATGTTTTGTAAACTGGCAAGTTTAGCCCTCTAAATTCACATTTTTGTCAGATTAATTATTTTTGTTGTCACTGATGTTAAATATAGGATAAATACAATACATATCCAAAAAATTGAGGTCACAACTCATTCACATTTCGAACAGCGCCCTCACGAAGATGAAATTTATTGCAAATTCAACATTTTCAGGGGGTCCAAAGTCGATGTGGTCCACCTTCAAAATTTATAAAACATTTTTTTATATGACTACTAGTCTTAAATTACAACTTTGCAAAGTCCCAGTAATTGTCTAGGTTGACTTCATATAAAACGACAAGCCCAAAGTTGACCATTTTCTTATGATTGCATGTACTGCAAATGTGCCGAATTTGGAAGGGTTAAAGTCAAATTGGCCCCAATATTGAAAATAAAATGGAAATTAAAGTAAATAGGGCCAATAACTACATCTAGTCATTTATTTTCAATATTGTGGCCATTTTGACTTTAAAACCTTCCGAATTCGGCACATTTGCAGTACATACAATCATAAGACAATGGTCAAGTGACTTTGGGCTTGTCGTTTTATATGAAGTCAACCTATAAAATTACTGGGATATAGCAAAGTTGTACTTTAAGACTAGTAGTCATATAAAAGTGATGTTTTATGAATTTTGAAGGTTGACCACATTGACTTTGGGCCCCTGAAAATGTTGAATTTGCAACTTAAATTTCATCTTTGCGAGGGCGCTGTTCGAAATGTAAATAAATTGTCACCTCTATGTCTTGGATATGCATTGTATTTGTCCTATATATCGCATCAGTGACAATTATTCTGACAACAAATGTGAATTTAGGGGGGCTAAAACATTAATGTTTTGTATACTGGCAAGTTTTAGCCCCCCTAAATTCACATGTGCCGAATTCGGAAGGTGTAAAAGTCAAAATGGCCACAATATTGAAAATAAATGACTAGATGCGTAGTTATTGGCCCTATTTACTTCAATTTCCATTTTATTTTCAATATTGGGGCCAATTTGACTTTAAGCCTTCCAAATTCGGCACCTTTGCAGTACATACAATCATAAGAAAATGGTCAACTTTGGGCTTGTCGTTTTATATGAAGTCAACCTAGACAATTACTGAGACTTTGCAAAGTTGTAATATAAGACTAGTAGTCATATAAAAAAAATGTTTTATAAATTTTGAAGGTGGACCACATCGACTTTGGACCCCCTGAAAATGTTGAATTTGCAATAAATTTCATCTTCGTGAGGGCGCTGTTCGAAATGTAAATGAGTTGTGACCTCAATTGTTTGGATATGTATTGTATTTATCCTATATTTAGCATCAGTGACAACAAAAATAATTAATCTGACAAAAAATGTGAATTTAGAGGGGCTAAACTTGCCAGTTAACAAAACATTACATTTTTTCTTGCATATTTAATGACCCCGTGACACAACGCGCAATTACAGATTTTTTTTTTTTTTTTTACTTTTTGACAAATTGTCATGCAGTTAGTGTGTATACAAGGTTTCAGACCTCTCTCTTTTTTTGTAAAGAAGTCACAGACTCCCAAAGATGACATTTATTTAAAGGGCAACTTTTGAGTCCAAATTTAGACCCCCATACTTCAACTTTAAATGGCTGCCACAGAAAATCCGTAAGAGCTACAGACCTCAAATTTGCAGGTTTTTAATATTTTTACAGGTACAACATATGACTAAAATATAAAGCAAATCTGAGGGGGTCAGGTGGGGACCTCCTTGATATCATATGGACTTACCCAGAAATGTTATAATATGGCTTTAATCATGCAGAAATTGGTTTTGAAAACAATGGTTTGTTTTTAATGAAAGGTATAATGGTAATTTCATTACAGGAATTGATATTACAGGTAATCATATTCAGATGTTTTACCTTCTCTTTGAACTTGCCTACAAAAAATGTACTTTCCATAAAGAAATTGGTGTTTTTAGTCAATTTTGAGTCCACTTCTTACTGGGGCCAATGGCCACTTGGTCCAGCTCCAGGCCCATATAGTCCAAACTCACGTGGTTCGTTTCTCATCACTTGGCCCTGACCCAGTTAGTCCAATATTAATTAGTCCCACTTGGAAAAATGGTCCAAGGGGATCATTTTCGTTGAAATCGAAGCACGCTCACAGTTTCTGACCTCTGGGGTAAAAAATAATCATCCCTGGCTTTCGACTATTTAATGTCGCAGATAGGTCAAACTATACTTTTTCTGAATTCTTGAGACGAGAGAATACTTGGTATGGTTTGAATATAAGTTTGAAATTTGATCCCTGTGTATTGACCCCTACCGCGCTTGAATGTGTTTTGGGACCATTAAAGATCCTAAAAAAGTTGTTTTATTTTAGGATATCTGGTTTGGTTTAGTCCCGGGGATGCAAAGCCAGTGCTGCTTGGTCCCATCCCCGGTCCCATCTATGGTCTATTACAGGATTTTCCCGGGATGAATATCTCTAGATTTTCAGTGGCATTGCCGGTACCCGCGGTACCAGGAATACCCCCTAGGGAAATGGGCGGGGTCGTACGCCGGTAACATTTCCTCCCAAATAATGGGGTTTTCAGGGATTATTATGTTCTGACTGCATTAATGTCATCGAAACCAATCAGAAATTCAACTTGGCACTTGGGATTGACATAGGATGTAACCCACAACAAACTTTACAAATCCCTCAAAATTGACTGATTATGTTGGAATGCTTTAGGCCAAAAGGGTAATCGCAGTGGGTAATGGTTAAACCCAGTGTATTTTTTTAAACACACAAAATATAAAAATGTAAAAAGTTTTGCATCATCTCAATTTTGTGCTCATTATTTTAAGTGATTATTTGAGATTCCTTCAACTTATTGTGCTCCTGGAGCAAAATATATTTATTACCGTATTGATTTAAAGCCATAAATGTACAATCATATAATATGGAATTTGGTAAATATTTTCAAATTTGTAAGCTTTTGTACGTCAACAGGGCAATTTTGACATAGGTCTAAACCGTCTAAAAGTTAGTCTGCCATAGAACTCCATGCTAAATGGCTAACTTAGCCAGTGGTGTTTCTTACAGAGGTGCCAACATAAACATCCAAAAAAAAAGGGGAGGATTAAAAAAAATAGGGAGGTTTTCAAAATTACATGCAACTTCTGGCACATAACTTGTCAGAAATAGGGAGGTTGCTAAATGTGGGTATCAAAATGGACAAAAATGTTTCCAAAAATAGGGAGGATTAGCCGCATCTCTGACTTTACCTTGTTATTTAAGCTTAAAATGGACAGAAACCCTTCCCAACAGTTATACTAATATCATTTCAGCTTTTTGGGTAAAGAACAAAATTAAAATTGGACGAAATCATATATAATGGCTTTTAGAATTCCAAAACAACCTTTTGAACAGGGATTATATGGTATAGTTTCATAATCAGTATGTGGATTCGAGCCTCCAACAGTGTTTACCATTTCTTTTCATTTATATTTTCTTGATAGACAAGAGGGATTTCATCTGAAATAATGATATTAGGCAATAAAGTAGATGTGCTCCAGGAGCACATCATATTGAAGGAATCTCAAATATGCCATCTCAAGCGCCAATACCCTAAGTACTACCACAGACTTATTGTTTCAATGCAATGGGCCTTTAATATGCAGTATGGATTTCAAAATTAGGAGTTTATTAGAATATTTTGCTTTCATGTTGTTTACAGCATGCACTTTGTGTTCCAAGAAATGAGCGAAGGAAAATAAAGGACAGGGAGAGAAAGAAATTGTATTTTCAGTTCTTTGCAGATTGAAAAAGCTGTTTCCAACTTTTTCATGATGACAAACAATGGGTACCCAGTACTAAAATAAGTAACAAAAGAAGCCTCATTAGTATGGATGGAGAAACAAAACAGGAAATAAATAAACAATCTCTCCTCCATTGATGTTACTTGATTCCAAAGCCCATTGGCCAGGCAGTTTATTATTACATTGTACCTGTATAATACTGGCACTGTTAATCACATGTATTGATATACAATCTGGCCTTTGTTTTATACTCAAAATCATTAGATGCATACTTTCACCACACAAAAGTTCATTAGCAGTTGATTGTTTGCAATTTGAAAGGCATCAATACAGTTTTTTTTTAAATATACAAAACATTACATGTACAAAATATACAAGAAGAATCTCAGCCTTGCTACAAAAAAGACAGTGAAATACACATATTTGTGACTTAAAATCATTCATTAAAACTCAATGAAAATTCTAATTCATTGACACAAAATTGAGCAAAATGAACGAACAACATGTTAATTTGTTTGCATGTGAAATTGCAACCACAAAAACAACAAGAAATGCTTGTAAACATAACCTTTAATTGGAAGAAACAAGTGCCCTGGATTGACTGGAAGCAAAATATTATTTGTATTAGCAAGATGGATTAGTTTTTTTATAAACATTTTCTTGTGCATTTTTGATGTTGAACATTTTTTTTTAATGTGCTTCTCAATAATGATCATACATTTAAACAAACAACAACACCTAGGTCATATTTCATACAGCTTCTATTTAAACAATTCAAATTAACACTGTTAAAAAAATTTCAGAATATTTCTGAAGATTATTTTTTTAGAAAGTTTTAAAATTTTAAAGATCCCACTTCTAGATTCACAAAGGCCTATAGTAATTTTAAAAGGTAAATTTATAAATTGATAAACTTGTACATGTATAAAATGAAGGCAATGTTAATATGATAGGTTCTTTATAATCCCTGGTTTAAAACAATCACAATAACCGTTAATGTTCCACTGAGTTTTATTTAGCAAGGTGACACTATTTTATAGTAACAGTTTACAAAAAAGATATTAAAAACACTTTGGTTACCAAAATACTGCTACTTGAATACAATACAAAATAACTGCACACTAAGGGCGTGATCACATCAGGCACTTTTGATGTAGGGACGTGGAGTCGACCCTACATCGAAACCACTTCCCAGTGTAGTGTGAACACAAAGTAAGTGGATTCGACCCTACATCAACAATGTGGATCGAAACTACCTGGTTGCGATAGTTTCGACCCTAGGAGGTGGGTTAAATTTAGTAATGTGAACACGATAATGTGGAGTCGATCCACATATACCGGAAGTGGCTGTGGTCGTGACGAGCGAAATGGTGAACGCCAATGGAACAAAACGAACTGAAGACGTCCACCAATCAATCGATATTGGGGTCCAGCATTCGAGTCATCCGCACTCAAAAGCAATTACCGCGCCAAGGCGCGATCAACTTTAAGCGCGCTAGGCGCCCTGCGCTGAATTGCCAGCTCGCAGTACGCGTGTAGTTCTTCACGGTGTAAAAAGTAAACAAAATTGTGAAACAAAATAAAGATTGAATTTTAAATAGCATCGCTGTTTTTCCGTATCTTTTGTATTTTATGGCATCAAAACAAACTGGAACAAAGGTAACTAGTATACAGTTTCCGTTTAAACAATTATTTTGTGGAAGCTAAAGTGAAATATGACAAAACAGAGGAGAAAATACGCTGTATTTGGTATTTTTACACCGTGGACACGTGTGAAACGCACGTGTTGTTTGTTTACATCTCAGACCCCAATATCGATAGGTGACATCATCAGAAAAAGGTCTATAAATCGCTTCTGAGGTGATGGCTTTACGAAATTTGGTATCTATGCTGCGTGGTATGTGAGTCGTTCTACATGTAACATCCGGGTATGTGGATTCGCTCCACTTACGTCATAACCCACTTTCGATGTAGATTAGCTTGCTAGTGTGAACGCGAACTCAATGTGGATTCGATGTGGATCGACACCACTTCACTACCTAGGTACGAACCCACATTGTGTAATGTGAACACGCCCTTAGACTATATAATTTTGTGTACAAAATAATTACAAACATAGCATAGAACTAGCCGGTTCCACAAACCGCGACGCTTCTTGAATAGCGAACGAAGTGAGCACCGAGCGTAGCCTCGCTACACTCGGTGCTCACTTCGTTGTCTATTCGAGAGGTGTCGCGGTTTGTGAAACGGGCTAGTTCTAACATAACACAGACTATTAGAATATTCACACCTCTGTGCTGTAACAAATTTTGCTACATGAAAAACTGTAGCTTCAGTACTGACAAAAAGGCCAAGTTGAAAGTATAATAGTATGTACATGTACATGCTCATGTACCATGTCCACTTTTCAGCAAGAGACTGAAATCTAACCAATCAGCCAAATAATTTTATTGTTGCTTTAAAAAGAACATGCATGTTATTGGTCAAAAATTAGTCGCTGGTCAACAAAGTGGTCAACTAGTGACTAGAGTGTACATTCAGCTTGACCATCAGAAATCTAGCGGTCATACTGAAGCCGTAGCTTGCCAGATGGTTAAAGCTCAGATCCACATTGATTATGGAACAGAGTACTTGGAGGAGGATGGTCCCATCAACAACCTTATCCCATATTGCTTTCTATGGCCAGTGGTTTGTTGGACATATTAGAGCTGATAGAAGTTTTGTTTGAATCTTTGAAGGCAAAATCAAAAACGTATTAACCCACTTACTAATACTACTATTCACACTTGTACAATTTAGTACATGTACATACATGTATGGGTATTCTCTTAAAAGACAGACCTGAACTAAAAGGTGGGACATGTGGGAGAGGAATAACATGAGTTGAAATTTGACTATCCTCCTCCTTTACTCCTTTAATATTCTTAAGACAATTCTTTGCGAATCATATGTAAATGTACATAGCAGACTAAACAGGGCATATTCAGTGAAAATTGTGCCAAACATGACAAGGCACAAAAAGTTTAAAAAACCCCTCCTATGAACTTCTGTGGATTGGAATGGCTGTGACACAACCTTTCATTATGGTCTGCAGATATTATTTTTACAAACAAATGAGCAGTTTTCTGCAGCTATGTGATATAGGCCCTAGTTGGATACATATAGGCAAAGTCAGTTAATAGTAAATATTAACAAACTGCAATGCATGTTCATTTTGAACATGCCGTTTCCAATCAGTCCTGCACATCAAAAATATACTATAATTTTGTATGTAAAATTGAATTTTCAAACAAGGCAAATAACAAATCACGAAGAGCTTCAGAAAATAAACAACACCATCAGCCTCATGTAATTTTAAATTACAAAAAAATTCCATTCATATCCACAATGCTCTGTAAATTACATTACATATTAATACAAATCACATGAGATATCACACAGAGGCACTTGAATTCACACAATACAAGCAAGGTGCTTTGAACGTCATTTCAGCAATACAATAAATATATAATTCAATATTTCCATTTGAAAGGCATTACATTAACTTGTAAGACAAATAATGATTAGTTGCTATGCGCTACCATCATTCATTCCCTGAATGTGAAATGCAAGCCAAAACATGTCTATTATTGGATGCAATTATACTGCAATATGATGTACAATTCCGAAATGGCTAGTATCTTTTTTTATTGTGAAATCTCTTTTAAATCATGTGTAAGGTTTCTTATAAATGTACAAACAAACAAAAACAACTTGAGGCACTATATCAATTATACACATATTTTAGAATTTAGAGAAGGCATTGAGCATGTTGAGTGCTTGCATCCTGTTGCTATGGCAACAGCTAAGGAAGGTGGTGTATACGTATGTAGTAGATGTAGAGTCAGAGACAAACAGAACAGCTAAGCCATGGGTGTCAAAATGCCCTGAACAGCCTTTCTTCATATCACAAATAAAATCCAAAAATACCTAAATTTTTGGTCAATGCAAGTTTATTTAGACAAGCTGCAGCTGCTGCTTTTTCAGTCCATCAAAATTCTTCTTTTCAATTTATAGTACTCACTTTCATTCCAAACACATCCATTTGATTTGGAAAAATAAATCAAATCAGTACGCAAATTGCAACCATAATTGACATGCGCATATAAATTTGCAATAAAACTTTAAACCAGATAAGTTCAATGACCCTTTCATTTTGGGCACAGCAATGTTGTTTAATTACTCTCATTAGGTAAAAATAGAATGATACTAGTCTACTAGTGAGAATCAAAGTCCATTGGCTGGTATTTAAACTAGGCTCTGTGCTTTATCAGTTGTTGGGACTGAAAACTGATAAAATTTATACACGTTCATGTACATTGTACAATGTAGACTACATGCATGTACAATGTATAATCATGTTTTCAATACCAATTTATCTACAATTTAGAAAGTCAAAAGATCTGGCATCTATGCACATTATGGGCCAACATGTTTTGAAATATTTTGACTCTAGAGAATTTGGAATTGATTATACTTGCACTCCTTGAACCTAAGTATTAAAGTAGGGCTGCTAAGAATACGCAATTGCGTTATTTGCGCCGCAATTTGCGTATTTTGGCTCCAATTGCGTTTTTGACATTTTTGAAAAATCTAAAAAAAAAAAAAAATTTTTTTTTTTTTTTTTTTTTTTTTTGCGATTTTTAATTTTTTTCGCGGATTTGGAGAGTCACTGGACCTAACATCAAGTGCTACCATCATTAAAAAAAAATAAAAAAAAAAATTGGAAAAAAGATACAAAAAAATTACAAGTTTGTATCCAAATGGAACCAATCTGTAACTTGTGTTCACTTCAAAATCTATCTAAGATACAGACTTGTGTACAAAACCAATGCATTTTTATATCTTCAATAGACTATGCAGTGAACACAAGTTACAAATCGGTCCCATTTGGATACAAACTTGTAATTTTTTTGTATCTTTTTTCCAATTTTTTTTTTAATCAGCCACAAATGATTGCAGTACCTCACTCAAGGTCAAGGGACTCTCTAAATCCGCAAAATATTTTTTAAAAACGCAATTTTTTATTTTTTATTTTCTTAATTTTTTAATTTTTTAATTTTTTAAATTTTTTTTTAATGATGGTAGCACTTGATGTTAGGCCCAGGGACTCTCCAAATCCGCGAAAAAAAAAATTAAAAATCGCAAAAAAAAAAAAAAAAAAAAAAAAAAAAAAATTTTTTTTTTTTTTTTAGATTTTTAGATGGAAAATCGGGGTGCGTTTTTTGGCCTCCAAAATCGCGTATTCTTAGCAGGCCTATATTAAAGAATGCCAAGAGTACAATGTAGGCCTACATGTATGTAATTGACCATAGACCCTGGAAATAGAATCCAGGGTCTATGAATTGACAATTGATGTATTTTTTTGGGGGGGGGGGTAAAATACCTTAAGAGTTGATGATCCTAGACCCAGATGCTATACTTGGTATTTTCATTTTGTTAGTGGTACTTCCATGGTGAGTTATATACATTTAGTTACATAAAACACCTTACACTGTACATGAACGCTTATTGTGGCTTCAATTGAGTTGGAAATAATAAGGAAACAAAGTTAATACTTGCAGAACTTTACAAGTTGATTTTCATTTAGTTTTTGGTGTGATATTCAGATTGTCAAATGCACAAATTTGATAAAAGGAATATCTCATCATCTTGAGTTGTCAACTTTTCATCTTGAAGGCAGAAGAGCCATATATACGACCATCTGAATTTAATAGTTCATCTCAAAGCCCCCGCGCACATTAGTAAAACCGCCTGCTTTTTGCACGTTATACCCGCTGGATTGGGCAAGTTTCATTTTTCCCCACTGTTTTATTTATTTTTTCCAAATCCACCACACAAGCTCGTCCCACAGATAAACAAAATTAAAGTTAAAAAAACCCCTAAAAAAACGCATTCCACATTTTGACTTGGGAAGGGCTTTGAGATGAAATTAAGAGCCATATAAACAGATAAACGAGCTGTGTAAAATAATCAAATTATACATGTACAAATTGTACAATTATGCATGTACATTTTACATATGTAACCATGGTAACTTAACCATGATATTTATGATGTTTTCCCCATTACAATTATTCTTGTATTCTTACCTTAATTACACATTTCATTCACAATATCATTTCACAGAGAAACCTTGCTTCATGACCTACAAAACTGAAAGACAGTCTGATGCCTTTGTTATAACCGTTGATAAAATTGAATTGTTTACAAATTTACAATGAATCGCAGGAATGTGGCAATGTGTCCAATGTATCATCTCATCTGCTATAATTGAAGACAAAATTAAAAAAAAGACTAATTTGCATCTGACGTCAGGGCAAAGTCGCAGCTTGATTGGTTGCTGACCTGCGCAGTCTGGTTGATAGAACGTCATACACAAACTAATCTTTTTAACTATGTCTTCAATTATGCAATGTAGGCCTACATTGAATCCATAATTTGATATCTCTATGGTTGCTGTACATTGTTTGTCCTTACAAAGGATCAATAATTGGAAAATATTTCCAGATCCACAAATTTCATACATGTAGACATAAAAAGGTAAAATTACACAGTCATCAATACATACTATTGTAAACACTGTTCGTTGTTATAAAAAAGGTTTGCAACAGAACACAATACACATTTTAAATGTCCTTGTAATTTTGTGACAACTTATAAAAAATGTCCATCCTTCATGGGTAATTGGGTACAAAACAAGATTGAGCTCATTCCCAACATTCTTTTTAAATCTGAAATGGGATTAGCATTATACCCCAAACAATTTTTAGTTTTGAATTGAGTAATGGTGGAATGCGCATTGGTAATAAACTGAATATGGTACATCAATTTGATGTACAAAATGACTGTGCATACATGTACATACATTTTTTGTAGCTTAAAATTCTTGTAGTACAAAATGTATGCAATTTATAGTATTCGTAATACAAATGGTATGCCTATTTGTCAGCAAATTGATGCTTGTTGTCCACTGGTCCATTTAGTGCACTACATGTACATGTACAATACAATAAGTTACATGGATACATAACATGTAGGCCTATACAGTACAGAACAACTTCTCAAAGCAAGACTAAATTGTGGTCCCCGGATTGTGGTCCTTAGTGGCAATTATTGAACTGTAGTCTGTATAAAGTGTGTACTTGAGTAAAATGACTAGATGCTTGAAAAAATCTATGACAAAATTGGCAATGATGTGTAAAAACATCCCAAGAATGGAACAAAAATAGCCAGACTATAAGTATAATAATAATAGACTTCAGTTGTTATAAATAACTATCATTCAATAAGGACTAAAAGGGGCTGCCAATACATGTATATAATTAAAGTCAAAAATACATTGTACTGTAATTTAGTGTTAAAAAAAAAATGGCAGTATAACACACATTTGTAAAAATATGTTCAGAGGAGAGCACTTATTGTAAACTGGTACAACATTGCAGACTGTGACTATTCTATACTGTGAAAGAATTATAGGTTTCCAGTTTTACAAAAATAATGCAAAACCTGAAATTGGAGTGTATGGAAACAATTGGAGCAATCTGTGTTCAGGCCATGCAATAATAGTGGCCTCAAGCTTGTTGTTATGGTTCCCTTGTACTAGTCCTACATTTGTAGCTCACAAATCCTATATATTCAACTGTTCAAATAATGCAAATAAGCTCCATGCCTACCCAAGTATGGATATATTATTTAAATACCTGAAGGAACCAAACACATTGTTCAAATAGATGCTGACATGTCATGTGCTAGCAGTAGAGTACTGGTGGAGTGGTTGTCTTCATGCAATAATAAATCCATAAATTCAACTTCAAACAAATATTAAAGTTGGGATGTAGGCCTACATGTAAAGTAAGGCCACACTACATGTACATGTATGTTTTCATACCTTTAAATTGCACTGAGCAAATAATACAAGTTTGTTTCTGGACACACCTGCTCTGCCTGTGTGCACTGATATCATCACAAAACAAGCAATGGGGTATTGGTGGTGGTATTCTATGCTATGTAGTTTCCTCCACGGCTGGTTTGGTTCAGCTCAATTAGCACTTGTTCAGTGCAAAGGGGACCATGACAAGCCCTCTCCGATGCTCCTGTGCACTGCGGGCTGCACACTTGCTGACCCCCCTAGCAAGGCACTAGAACTAAGCTCGCTCCAAACAATTCCATGCTCCAAACAAACTGAGCAGGCAGAATCAAACAAGCGGAGGAGGAGACTAGCATGGGAGAGTATCTGGGGGGGTAACTGTCAACATTGTTCAAGTTTCTTATATGGTTGCACAGCACTGTACATTGTAAATATAATTAGAATTTTAAAATATTTGCACCATCTTTATTGAATTAAAGAAAATAAAATTTTAAAAATGCTATTTTCTTTTCAAACATGCTTATACCTTTCCATTCATCTTTCAACACCTTTTCACACAAAATGAACAAAAATAGAACTTAGCAGCAAACAGATGACAGCTACATGTATTTACAGTAAAGCATTTCACCATGGTGACCTTCTGTCATGTAAGGTCATGGTTGCTACCTGAGATGCTGACTGAGAGAACTCAATTAAGTCTCCATAGATAAAATTTATGAATCAAGATAGATTACCAAGTTGTCCTCACAGCAAGGACAAAGTCAGCAATGCACTTATGCAGGTCACTTTTACTTACTACATGCATATATCCTGATGCATGGCTCCTGGCTCCTGGTAATATTGTGAACCTTTTCATACATTGTACATGTTGTCAATCCTAACAAAAGGCTTTTGTTATTATTTTGAAATGATACAGAATGAGAAAAATACTGACGCAAAAAGAATGGGGGGGGGTGGAGTCTTCACAAAACTAAATTAATTAGCAATAAATTGCATAATGCATGCCTATTGCCTATGCCTTTTATAACAAGCATGAAGTGCTTCATGCCTAAACCCGATAATAAATATCAAAGGACTGGTAAGCTTGCAAAATAGTAGGTGTCTGGGTAGGCGTAAATGATACCATGGTAGAGAACATGATGTTGTGTACCCTATACATACAAGCTTGAACTTTAAACAATGACCCCACACTGAAAATTATGTACCTTTGTACAAGCTTGAATTTTTAAACAATGGTCCCGTGGATTTGAAAGAATGTGAACATGGTGGGCCTAATTATAATAGCAGATCTCATTTCAGTAATTACACAATGCAGCCATTTTTAAAATTCATCATTGGCACAGATTGTACATTGATGTTGAATTAGTAATTCACTACAGATCAAAAGCCATATTTGTTGTGGTTATCAACAGGGCATGCCCTATTCCCGCATTCTTCACTCATGACTACTTGGGGCTTTTTTCGTGGTCAGCCACCATGGTGAAGCATGCAAATTATTCACGCCATGTGCGCCATGACTGGACAAACACACTTTTCCAAGATATTATTATTTAAGAATCAAAGGATTTCATTAATGGGAATCTTTAAGCGTAATACTTCCTGCTTAGTTTTAGTCAGGCTATACATTAATTTAGTATTACTCTACAATGTTGTTCACTATTTTCTTATCTAAAATCACAAATATGCATTTGTGAAGGATCATCAAGCAGAATGAATTCCATTTTGTGTGAAATCAATTTTCTTTGAATTTCAATATTTGCCCATTTTGTTGAAATATGCTGAAAAAAATCATCAAAATGGGGAAGTTTAGTTTCTGAGAGTTAACAGCTTTTATGGTGATGAATATTTACAAAACAACATAAAGTTAAACTTATTTCTTGGCTAGATAAATATTATTCTTGTATATCCAAATCAATTTTACCAGTTCCAAAATCATTTCTCTTGATCACATCACAGTTGTGCACCATTTCATCTCACCGCATTCAGGTGTGGAGGACTTGGTACTCAAAATAAAGCCAACAAGGTTGACATGGTTGACAAGCAGTGAAAAGCGAAAGGCAGTGAAGTTTTACTCCCGCTGAGACCCCATATGCCTGGCAGTGTTTTTCTTTTGCACCAGTGAACCAACAACCCTTTTGTGTTGGTATTCTAGTGTAGGTATTGTGATATCATATGACATAGGTTGGTGTATTACCAAACTTTTCCCTTTGGGTGGTGAGGTTTTGCAAGCTATCAAGCGATGCAATTACACCGCATTATTATCATGTTACTACAATGTATTTGAATTAAAACAATAGTAATGTTTACTGATAGCATACCTAACAACAGGTTACAAACACTCATTTAATATGATAAATTGTTACATTGCAGAAAAGTAATGGCGTGCTTTTAAAATCAATCAATGATTCATGCACTACATGTACATGTAGCCACAGTAGCATAACACACATTAAATACAACCATTCCCTTTTTCTGGCATTTTAACACAAGTATTATTTTAAATTTGTTACAATTTGTTACTTTTCAAAATTATGCCCTTCCACAGAAATTCATACAAACTGCATAACAAAAGAATAATGTTGAAATGGAGGAGGATGACATGAATCAGATAGTTTGTAACTTACAATCAAAGACTCTGGTTTTAGGAATCAAAACTGTTCAAACTTCTACATTCTCACTTTTATATTATTTGGAAAAGTTGTAGTATCAGTTCTAGTATCAGTCCACCTTGTGTGTAAATTTCACACACAAACATGGCCTTGAACTGGTGATTTGAATAAATACAAACTGTTGATTTGATTTAAGATCCTATTCATAATCACTGACCTGAGAAGTCTGGGCTATTATTTATTTGCTGCAATACAGTGCTTGGTCATAAACCACAGAAATGTTTCATTGAAGTCAAAAATAGTGTACAATGTATGTATATTATGTAGGCCACAGACATGGTGAGTTTTAATTCATTTCACCTGCTGGAGTCAAATGGATTTTACAAAAGTGTTACATTTTTAGAAGTATAATTTTGCAGTTTCCAGGGTTATTTCGTAATCTGAAAGATGAGTCTGTATTTAATGTGCTGTGCAGAAATAGAACATTGACTGCATCTGTATGGCATGAAAAAATAGTTTTAAAACATTTTGAATTCACATTATGAATTTTATACCTAGATGGCCAGATTAGCTTCATCAAAATTGGCCTGAGAAAACAAACACCATTCTCCCATTTCCATGGTGGTAATGGGTAACGGGGTCAGAAGTAAGGTGCATGTTATTCTTGCCTCTAGACATGTTCAAAAATTATAATGGAAACAAAATAAAGGTTATTGGTTGATGGCGAAATATTAATGGTTGGCAGAGATCTTGGTCAGGTTTCTAAAATGGTCTTTTGGTATGAAAATTGCACACATTTTTGACTTGGTGGCCAGGGTTTTTTCAGGATGACAGTGACAATTCATGAGATGTTAAACATTTATCAACACATTCACTATTTTTTTGGTCTGGTTTCTATTTTTCACTTCTTAATTACATAGATCTAGATATTTTTCTTTCTACCAGTCCTTTGGTAACACTGTGTATATTAATTGTTTTAAGCAGGAGAGCTAACAACATGAACATCTTTGCAGGTGAGCATGGCCACAAAAATGGTGCTTCAATAAAAAGAATGAGCCAAGTACAACAGAATTGCACCACATAATTTTGAAAACCTGAATTATGACATGTTCGCCTTAAAACACTTTCGGTAAATATATGTATAATACCTAGTTCTCGCAGTACTACATCACACATAGCTGGGTGTTCCCATGCTATTATAGGCATCATCATCCAAGTCGGCAGCGGCAGGCTCTCCAGCTGATT
The DNA here is from genome assembly GCF_039555335.1 of Amphiura filiformis. Classification (NCBI taxonomy): domain Eukaryota; kingdom Metazoa; phylum Echinodermata; class Ophiuroidea; order Amphilepidida; family Amphiuridae; genus Amphiura; species Amphiura filiformis. Next base: position 25,907,683 of record NC_092635.1, on the reverse strand, counting down.
GGTCATTATACCCAGGACTTCCAGGAGGGGGTTGCTCATAGCCCCCTTGCTCATAGGGGTCACTACCGGGGTATGCATCGCTGGGTGGGTACTGGTCACTAGATGGATACTGGTCACTGGGTGGGTATTGGTCGCTATTACTAGGTGGGTACTGCTCATCATTGCCTGGGTAAAACTCGCTATTATTGTTAGGGTATGTGTTCCTATCATCATAGTACTGATCCTCTGGATACTGTGGGTTTCCGTAATTATCGGGATTGTCATAATTATTTGCACTGCCAGTGCCATAGTCTTCAGGATTATATTGACCATAATTAGGGCTTCCGGATCCGTACCCATCTACATGACGATTATCTGGGGAGTTGTATTCTTCTGGACGTTCATAATTATCATAATGTCCGTAATTCGGGCTATTATAATCATCTGGATTGGCATAGTTGTCAGGGGTTCCATAGTTATCTGGGGTTCCGTAGTTATCTGGGTTTCCATAGTTATCTGGATAGTAGTCTGTGGAAGATTCTGGTGGGGATCCTTCTTGACCATCAGGTCTACGATCTGGGTAACCATAGGGTTCATAGTGTTCGCCGCGACCAGCATCCAAACCGCTTGGATAACTGCCTTCATATCCCTGGTTGCTAAAGTCTTGATCATCTAAAGGTCGTTCGTCACCATATCCTTGTAAGCGATCGTCATAACGTGATGGATCTGGATAGCCGGGTTCATTATACCCTTGATCATATGGTTTTTGATCATCCATGTCTTTATCATCATAATGGCGGTACTCTGGAAGATCATAACCTGGGTTGTTGAAGTCTCCATCTTGATGAGACGGTGGGTATGACTGTCCATCAGGAGTATAGTTATCAGACTCTGGTGCCATTTTCTCATTCCACCAATGCCTGGGATCAACACCATCGGGAGAGCCTGTTCGCTTTTCATGGGGCATCTGCACAACATCTGGTTCATCATTCCAAGTTCCCTTAATAGGCTGTGACTTTTCTACTTCGCTAACATCAGCTGATATACTGTATGGTTTACCTCGTGGCTCCATAGAAACGGCTGATGTACCGACAGGTTTTTTAGCTTTAGTAGATTTCATCGAACTGCGTCTGCTACAACACCAGAATATAAATGCGATGATGAGAACAATAAGAATGAAACCTGCCACTACAGTTCCTGCAATCAATGATGTGGTTGATTTCGCTTTACCTGGATCAGTTAGAGTACCGGTAGGAGGGGTAACACCAGTTGGAATTGGCTCTCCTGCAATCAATATCATGGCACTTCCTTCTCCAACCTGATTATCACTATCAGTTACAAAACATGTGACAGTAGCACCATGGTCAGATTTCTCAGTTTTAGACACTCTTAGAATGGATTCAAGTCCTGATTGAGTCACAGTGTATCGGTCATCACTTATGTTTTCAACTTCCCACTGAAATTCTTGCATTGCAGCATTAGTCTCACTTGTGGCAGAACAGACAAATTGGGCTTGCTGTCCTACTTTAACTTCCCCAGGCGATTTAACAGTTACGGATGGGATTGACACAACTTTAATGCGTGGCAAACTGCATTCTGTATTGGTAAGATCATCAAAATAGTCACTGCTGACAGTACATTTGAAAATTGATCCGTCATCTGAAAGGACTGGAATTATATCATAGTCAAGTCTTCGCATTCCTGCAGTATCTGGAGGCATTGTGCCCTCAACAATCTGGTCATTTTTACGCCATTGCAAGTTAACTGGTGGATTGGCTATTTCAGACTCGCACGTTAGAGTTGATTGTACCCCTAATACGACAACGGTATCTGTTGGTGAATTGGAAGGATTGATACATTTTGGGTATAGAGTTGTGTCTGGTCTATATCTAACTTCCAAAGTGGCAACACGGGATTCATATTCTAAGTTTCCATTGCAAAGGCCATCAGAGTCTTTCGGACACACAGCACAGTGAAACTCGCCTCCATTATCCACACCTTGGGCTGAAGTTATGAACAATTCAAAGTTATATTGCCTCGGAGTATTCGGTGGGTCTTCTGGTATTATACCAAGAGTCAATAAATACCTATCTGATGCACCATCTCCAATTAAATCGTCCAAGTCGTTTTTGCGTACAGTACCATCATCGGAAATGATTGTAGAACCGAGTACCCATGAAACAACGTGTGTAGTTCTGTCTAAATATTGAACTCCGCATGTCATGAAAACGGCTGCCCCTTCATCATTCGTTTGATCTTCTGGTCCCTCAACAATTACAGGAACGTCTTGTGCAGTTACTGTCACTAGAAAATAAGTCAAACACAGTGCTAACACTGCGCTTTTCGGAAAAGTCATTTTTGGTACTTCTGAGTAGAACGAGTTGTATAATTTTTACTGCATCTGATGCTTTCTTCCTACAACAATCATGAATGCGGCTTACCACCACACACACAACAACCAGCGTTGTTTTCGTTTGATTTTGTCTGTCAATTTTCTTTTGATTGATTGAGTGTGTTTCTAGGGAGTTTTACATAAAATCCCTACTTTATATACCAAAGTTATTGAAACTTGCGGATTTTTAATTTTCAAGCCCAAAGGTTACAAATCTATTATCAATAGAATCAGTCAGTCACTTTTTTTTTATAAATTCATGAGCGTGAACTTGAAGTAAGTGACACAAGATGTACAGTTTGAAAACTTTTTTATAATTTAAAATCGCTGAAAATCTTGTAAATTTTATTTTCGCATTAACTATTTTTGTTGCTACGATTATTTTTTTTCTCCCAAATTATTATAAATACAAATATGCAATTTATCACGACTTTAGTCAACGCGCACTTTGAGTCAATTTATGTAAGGCTTAAATCCAAGTTTTATTGCTGATTCAAAAGATAACGTACCATTTTTAATTTTTGCGTGAAAATTATATTTATTATATTATTCCCGACACCAGACTCCGCCTTTTTTTTTTCCTTTTATGGTAGTTTACAATAACGCCCATTCATTAAATGGATGCGTGAATCAGGAAGAAAACATGCACCTCCAGCATCCCAAGTTCCAGACCCAATTATCATCACTGGCGAATGATGAATGGAGGGATGACTCATTGGGTGTGTGGGTTTCTCTTTTCAATCTTTACTACATAACATTTACAATTTAACATTTTTTCGTAAAAGTGAGGACAAAAGGAAAAAAATGGAAAAAAAAAATGGTTAAAACTCGTGAGCCCAAATAGCCCTATCATTAAACATGATCAATGAAAGAATTTGTTAAAATGGTATTAGCCTACCCATTTTCAATTATTGGGATTGGATTGTCAAAACCTTTGAGGATCTTGTCCTTGAGTTTGATAATTCCATTAAAGATCGAAGGAAATATAATTCACTCATGAATGGTCTCCCTGTTGATTGGTTTTACAATCCGAAGAAGGTGCAGGAAAGCATTTTTGATCAGGTTGTTGCAAGTTTGTTTGATAATGGTAAAATCACTAAATATTCTTACATGATCTTGAAACAAAATGATAGTCCCATTGACACTGAAAATTACTGGTTTGATGCCCTGAATGTTGATGATGTTCTGGATTGGTGCATAATTCATGATAATAACTTTTCTTGTAGTGTTGAAACCCAATTAAGGAGGCACACAGGATCACTAATTATCCATTATTATTCACCTCATAACTCGAAAACTATTTATGTAAAGTATATAAAAGTATACATTTTTTGAACGGAAATGAGCTCATAAATCCATTTAAAATGTCAGTTTTGGGTCAAAAGTACAATTTTCGAAAAATCCCAAAAACGGCTTTTTGACCAACAATTTTTGGTCCGCCATAAAAAAATTATTTGAAAATCAAAAACTGTAAAACATGAATTTTATTAATTTAGACAAATAAATCTAGAAAGTGTTTTTTTATTTTTTCGAAATTTTGCTTAGTTTTTAAAATATATGCAAAAAATCAGTAAAAACGTGTGACCCGTGTTCAAATTTTTGAATCATGGGTGATAAAAAAAGTTCTAGGCCCTAATTTTAAAAAATGAAAAAAACACTATCTAGATTTTGGCCATATCTAAACGTTTGACTTAAAACTTACCTCAGTGATGCTTCATTTAGACGCTATGGCGGACCAAAATGGTTAAAAGTGGTCAAAAGTGAACTTGCCGAAAATCGCGATTTAGACAAAGACAGCGGATTTTAGGTCCATTTTGAAGATTATTCCATAAATATATAATCCGGTGACTTGTGACGTTTGGTCAAGTTAGAAAATGAGAAGGGGCGTCCAACTGCAGCAGATTGGCATTTTTTTGTGGTTTAGAAGGTAAAATATACAATATGACAAAATTATCCGTGCACATTCGGCAGATGTTTATCCACATGGTGCAGCCATTTTATTTACTGCAGTCTTGTTTCCATGGTGCAGCAGAGCTTCCGGCAAGGCCGCGGCGTCGCGTCGGCGTTTGAGGAGCGACAGGGCGCGCGGACAGACAGACAGGTTACGCGAATAAGAGAGCGCACCACCATTAAATGCGCCATTGAAATACACAGGGAAAGACGCACTTTTGGATCGCGCTCAGCAGTTCAAAAACGTATTTCAGCTATCAAGTTTGGTATCAAATTAAAGCTAATCATGTATAGAATATTATTCTTTCAACGGAACATATTGCTAACCGTCGACTTTTTTCGCTATTTTGCCGCAAAGAAAAAGTATGCAAATTTAACCTTAAAAATCACTCAATTTTCGAAACCGGACATTGTCCAAATTCGCGCCAAAACTCCATCTCTGAAATAAAACATTGGGACTTTTTCTCATATTTTGTCATGTAGACACTTGTCGGAAGCAGATGAGCTGAAAATGGGCAAATTTTGACTATACGTTTTGAAAATAAAGCCGCAACAAGCTCAAATAAGCGGTGGACTATTTTAACCGAATTTCACTGGTACATAAATCGTGGAGTGATTTGGTGGTGCGCCCTCTTATAAACGGCAATAGTTATCAAAATCCAATTTTTTACCTTTTTAAAGTAAACTAAAGACAGTTTCTAGTCATTTTGCAAGATTTCATACCTCTGCGACATTCCGTTCGGAAGAAATGATGTTCTAAAAATCAGCACGGAGTCACCAAAAGACCCAAATTTCAACATGTTCTTCAACACGCAGAGTTTTGCAGTTGTTGGACAGAAAATTGAATGTTTGATGCTAAAAGATACTTTCTAATTTGAATTTTTTAGTTGTGAAAAGTACAAAATGTGTGTTTTCATGTTTTGAATATCTTCGATATAGGCCTATTTACATAATTATGTCAAAGTACCCCCCCCCCTTCTCTTTCTCTGTCTTAAAAACAAGGCCTACTGATATTGGCAATTGAAGCAAAAATACAAGTTTGTATGCGTTATTCTGATCTGGTATAAATCTACAGCAAAAACACTCACAAAAGTGATTTTTCATGCTTTTCTTAACGTCACAGACTTGTATTTTTGGATAAATCTAAAAAAATATGTTCCTAAAATTAATCACAAAAGTCATTTAAAGCGTTTGCGAATGAAATAAAATGATTTATTAACATTTTTGGCCGTTTTTTATTCGCTTTTTGTACAGAAGCGCGTACAGCCCAACAAACATTGAAAGCCTCTTATAAGAGAGCGCACCACCATTAAATGCGCCATTGAAATACACAGGAAAGACGCACTTTTGGATCGCGCTCAGCAGTTCAAAAACGTATTTCAGCTATCAAGTTTGGTATCAAATTAAAGCTAATCATGTATAGAATATTATTCTTTCAACGGAACATATTGCTAACCGTCGACTTTTTTCGCTATTTTGCCGCAAAGAAAAAGTATGCAAATTTAACCTTAAAAATCACTCAATTTTCGAAACCGGACATTGTCCAAATTCGCGCCAAAACTCCATCTCTGAAATAAAACATTGGGACTTTTTCTCATATTTTGTCATGTAGACACTTGTCGGAAGCAGATGAGCTGAAAATGGGCAAATTTTGACTATACGTTTTGAAAATAAAGCCGCAACAAGCTCAAATAAGCGGTGGACTATTTTAACCGAATTTCACTGGTACATAAATCATGGAGTGATTTGGTGGTGCGCCCTCTTATAAACGGCAATAGTTATCAAAATCCAATTTTTTACCTTTTAAAGTAAACTAAAGACAGTTTCTAGTCATTTTGCAAGATTTCATACCTCTGCGACATTCCGTTCGGAAGAAATGATGTTCTAAAAATCAGCACGGAGTCACCAAAAGACCCAAATTTCAACATGTTCTTCAACACGCAGAGTTTTGCAGTTGTTGGACAGAAAATTGAATGTTTGATGCTAAAAGATACTTTCTAATTTGAATTTTTTAGTTGTGAAAAGTACAAAATGTGTGTTTTCATGTTTTGAATATCTTCGATATAGGCCTATTTACATAATTATGTCAAAGTACCCCCCTTCTCTTTCTCTGTCTTAAAAACAAGGCCTACTGATATTGGCAATTGAAGCAAAAATACAAGTTTGTATGCGTTATTCTGATCTGGTATAAATCTACAGCAAAAACACTCACAAAAGTGATTTTTCATGCTTTTCTTAACGTCACAGACTTGTATTTTTTTTTTTTTTTTTAAAAAAATATGTTCCTAAAATTAATCACAAAAGTCATTTAAAGCGTTTGCGAATGAAATAAAATGATTTATTAACATTTTTGGCCGTTTTTTATTCGCTTTTTGTACAGAAGCGCGTACAGCCCAACAAACATTGAAAGCCTCTTATAAGAGAGCGCACCACCATTAAATGCGCCATTGAAATACACACGGAAAGACGCACTTTTGGATCGCGCTCAGCAGTTCAAAAACGTATTTCAGCTATCAAGTTTGGTATCAAATTAAAGCTAATCATGTATAGAATATTATTCTTTCAACGGAACATATTGCTAACCGTCGACTTTTTTCGCTATTTTGCCGCAAAGAAAAAGTATGCAAATTTAACCTTAAAAATCACTCAATTTTCGAAACCGGACATTGTCCAAATTCGCGCCAAAACTCCATCTCTGAAATAAAACATTGGGACTTTTTCTCATATTTTGTCATGTAGACACTTGTCGGAAGCAGATGAGCTGAAAATGGGCAAATTTTGACTATACGTTTTGAAAATAAAGCCGCAACAAGCTCAAATAAGCGGTGGACTATTTTAACCGAATTTCACTGGTACATAAATCATGGAGTGATTTGGTGGTGCGCCCTCTTATAAACGGCAATAGTTATCAAAATCCAATTTTTTACCTTTTAAAGTAAACTAAAGACAGTTTCTAGTCATTTTGCAAGATTTCATACCTCTGCGACATTCCATTACAACAAGTAAATGGACATCCTTCAATGCAAAACACATTGTCAATAACACGCCGTATTTCATGCATAGCTTGGTATGGGCTAAATGCATGTACCCCGTTTTTGAGAATCTCCTGTTCCCAACAGAAACAAATTTTGATAAAGTAACTGTTTCCTATGTAAATTCAATATTTCCTCTAACCATCAATACCAAACATGTATTCTTTTGTGAAAAAAATATGCATGTACCCATTGCTTCGAAACCTATAACTTTTACAACTCGCCACCCTCTGTTCCGGTCAAGTTCCATTGAAAACACATGCTATGAGAACTACCCATCGATGAAGCAAGACCTCAGCGGCCAGAGTCGATTTATGTGTCACTCATGTACTCTATAGTCATAGTAACACGCCCAATAGTTCCTGTCGACCCTAAAGCACATTCGAGCCAAATATCAAGGCATTCGACATATTTTTACCATAGGTACCTGTCCAATATTCATAGGCATCTTTCGATCTCAAACATTCCATCAAATAACATGCTAATGACCCACCGTGCAGGGCGTGATAGTTACGTTATGAATGGCATGACGTCATTATATACACAATGGGATCTGGGTGAACGCATTTTCAATTGGGGTTTCTTTTATATCGCTTTTCGTGCAATTTTTAATGGTACTATAATATTCACTGATAGTTTAAAGCAATTTGTTCCTGGTTTTTATTCTCTTTTTCCGTGCATCGTGACTTACTTTAGGACTAATGAATTATTATCAGTATTCCAAAATTAGGTTTTAAAATTTGGGAAATATTACGTTGAAATAAAATCTGTGAATATAAACTAAATAAAATATTCATTTACTGTAAATACACGATACAATGTTAATGGCCGGACTTGATGTTTTATTCCGGGGTTTTATAGGCCTAGTTTTTGTATTTTGGAAATGCTGTTTATTGGTTTTCTTTTCCGTAGGCCTTTACAATTTACGAACAGATATTAAAGAAGAAAAATATTCCATTTATTTGCGTTTTTGCAATAACATGCGGGGGACGAGGGCATCACGAATTACATCACCCCTCCCCAAATAATGATTGTAGTTTCTCCTCATTTGCTTGTGCGTTGCCACAGCAGTCTGATAGATGTGCATGCGCTTTGCGATCCTCTCTATCTCATTTACATACGAAATTGATTACTCGCATGGGGTCACATCAGGTCAATGCGTGATAGCTCAACCAACAACTGTTGTTTATTCATTACTACTGAAACAGCAGTGCACTATGATTGGCTATATGTAAATTAAGCATTGGGGTATCAGCTAATTATAGTTTGTCCTCTTGCCCATGTTAACTTGTTGTAATGCCGTTCGGAAGAAATGATGTTCTAAAAATCAGCACGGAGTCACCAAAAGACCCAAATTTCAACATGTTCATCAATACGCAGATTTTTGCAGTTGTTGGACAGAAAATTGAATGTTTGATGCTAAAAGATACTTTCTAATTTGAATTTTTTAGTTTTGTTTATAGTACAAAATATGTGTTTTCATGTTTTGAATATCTTCGATATAGGCCTATTTACATAATTATGTCAAAGTACCCCCCTTCTCTTTCTCTGTCTTAAAAACAAGGCCTACTGATATTGGCAATTGAAGCAAAAATACAAGTTTGTATGCGTTATTCTGATCTGGTATAAATCTACAGCAAAAACACTCACAAAAGTGATTTTTCATGCTTTTCTTAACGTCACAGACTTGTATTTTTGGATAAATCTAAAAAATATGTTCCTAAAATTAATCACAAAAGTCATTTAAAGCGTTTGCGAATGAAATAAAATGATTTATTAACATTTTTGGCCGTTTTTTATTCGCTTTTTGTACAGAAGCGCGTACAGCCCAACAAACATTGAAAGCCTCTTATAAGAGAGCGCACCACCATTAAATGCGCCATTGAAATACACAGGGAAAGACGCACTTTTGGATCGCGCTCAGCAGTTCAAAAACGTATTTCAGCTATCAAGTTTGGTATCAAATTAAAGCTAATCATGTATAGAATATTATTCTTTCAACGGAACATATTGCTAACCGTCGACTTTTTTCGCTATTTTGCCGCAAAGAAAAAAGTATGCAAATTTAACCTTAAAAAATCACTCAATTTTCGAAACCGGACATTGTCCAAATTCGCGCCAAAACTCCATCTCTGAAATAAAACATTGGGACTTTTTCTCATATTTTGTCATGTAGACACTTGTCGGAAGCAGATGAGCTGAAAATGGGCAAATTTTGACTATACGTTTTGAAAATAAAGCCGCAACAAGCTCAAATAAGCGGTGGACTATTTTAACCGAATTTCACTGGTACATAAATCATGGAGTGATTTGGTGGTGCGCCCTCATAAGTTGCACAGTGCATGGTCGTGTTGCCGCGAACGAAACCATGATTATTTTTGCACAATTTTGTCCTGTTCCGTATAAAAAAAAGATCATACTCTGTATTAAAATTTGCGTACATCAGAACATTCAAATTAGCATAGAATAACTGACAAGCAATTATTTTAGCAGATAGGCCTAATCAGGAAGTTTTATGAAATGAAGAATAAATTGAGACATAATCATGATAATTGCGATTTCTGTTTTGTACTAATTTTCATAATTTTGTTTTAAAAATGCAATGTTTTTGGTGATTTTTTTTTTTTTTTTGTGTTGACAAATATTGCATTTTTATGTTCATTGTCCTTTTCTGAACCGCAAACATGATGTTGTTTCTACTCGTTGCTTTTTCTTTTTAGTTGGTGCTTGAGAGGCACCACAGCGGCCCGTCCGCGCCAAAGATAGGCATTTTAACGCCCGTTAAAGCTAGGCCTACACCACAGGAATCCCAAGTAAAATTTTAAAAGATTCTGATGTGTCGCATTTTTAATACTCAATATTCCGTTTTTGTTATTGTAATTGTTTGTTACGGAATATCAAAGTTGTAAAATATTTTGTACCGCATAAAAAGTGAATAAAATACAACAACAACAAAAAAAAAGTGTGTCTGTTTTTGTTTTCAATCAAATAAACGTGTAAAAAGTGGGGTAAAAGTTGTAATATGTCTTGAATAAACTTCTTGTAAAACGGACAAAAAGTAGGCCTATATATATATGTTAAACGGGCAAAACACGGAGAGGTCACAAGAAAACTGAAAAACACGGAAATTTACATAGCCTAACAAAACCGAATAGAAAACGGAACACTTATGGCTTTAAATTAGATTATGGTTTATGCAGTAGGCCTACCGTAGGCCTATATAGGCATCATGCTTTCCATGCTATAAAGAGCGTTTTAAAACACTGCATGAAAACATTCACGGAAAATGCTTTAAAGCAGTAATTACCTTTTAAAGCATGCAGAAAACGTGAAAGTTGAAAGCCAGACAAACATTGCAAATAAAAAGGCATTCGGCCAAAACATTCGCAAAAAGTGTTGTAAAACCAAAAGGTCAGTTATCGCAATCATGGCATGGTAGACCTAATAGGCATACTAATGGAAATGTAGTTAAAATGGGTTATGAAAAAAGCACGAATTTGCGTTTTCGATTATATTTCTCGTTTGAAATTATTATTTAGCATTAAAACATTCATGAAAATGCTTTCATAAACGCGTGCTCGCTATGCCGATTTCAAATATCGACATTTTTGACATAGAGTTAGGCCTATAGCCCTATGCCTAGATGGTCAACATGATGTAGGCCTATTGAAATGTCAACGTTTTTGACATTGCGTTAATGGTCAATCAGGAGTAGAGAACGTTTGAAAACGAATCTTAAATCCGTGTTTTAATAACACTTTGAAACATTATTCGGGTCCTTTAGGTATCTAATATAGGCCTACCGGTAGTAACTGCTTGCCTATTTTGTATGGTCTTCAAAATGAAGACGAGACTGAACGACCGCAGAGGCTCCCGAACCAAGGCTGGGACTGCATAAAATATAAGCTAATATAATAGGCCTATTATTGTCCAACTACACCAACTTGGTAAATCAAATAGGCCTACTAACAATGAAATGAATGAATGAATGAATGAATGAATGAATGAATGAATGAATGAGTGAAATAAAACGAATTTTTAAACATAAAATAATAAGCCTAATGATGTACTATACGGGCTAAGTCTAGCATACTAGCAAAATATTTAGGGCCTACGTTTTCTATCGTATCTACCAGATTGCGTCATCATTACAGGGCTTCTTACGGGTAACTACTTCTTACAGATACATTTTATCTTTTCAAGTTCAGAATGAAACTTGAAAAACAAAACAAAAACAAACAAAAAATTCACTATATGTTCATATAAAAAAAAACCCTATAATTTATACCACTATATCAGCACTTTTTTGGCGAAATTTATCGAGTAGGCCTACTGATTCTGGGACGGGGACGGTGGTGGTCTGTCGGCCCGCAGTTTCGCAATGCAATGGTGCAATCTTTACCTACCTTTGAAGAGATCAATACGATAAAATACGGTAGTGATCGCGATTGGCCACTCCAGCGCCTCAATCAGTAATCACCTCGCCCATCCAGTTTACACGTGTGCGTGTCTTTGCTAGCTGTACGCCGCAGTACGCGTTACGAGAACGCGATCTATTGCGGGAAAACAATGATTTATTTGCTTTTGCATTTTGACGAATTTTTAATAAAAAAGGGTCTTTAAAATAGCTTTTCTTATGGTTCAACTTTTAAGATTTCTTTAAAATCTATTAATGACAAGATAAAATACGGTTTGAAGATGACATTAGTGATGAAAACTCAATTTTGGCCATGTAACACTTCAGTGATCCTGTGTGCATCCTTAAAGGCTTTTTACTTCAAAATCTTTCATAGGGCAGTCTGCACTAACAAATTTCTTCATAAGATTGGTAGAATTGATTCCCCACTTTGCTATTTTTGTGATAAATTTGATGAGACTCTTATCCACTTATTTTGTGAGTGTGATAAAATTATTCCTTTATGGGATAATTTGTGTGACTTAATTGAAAGCAAAACTGGTGAGAATTTGCAATTTTCCAATTTTCAGAAAATGTTTGGTTTGGACATTGAAGATTCTGATCATAAAAATACTATTAATTTTCTTATCCTTTGTATGAAATTTTACATTCATAGATGTAAGTTCCAGAAAGTTGCTCCTAATTTTCAAGCCTATAAGAATTTGGTTAAGATTAAATTTAATACAGAGAAAAAAATTGCTGAAAACAGAGGCAAATTGTCCAAACACTTCAAGAAATTTTCTTTTGATCCGAGTTCTTAAGAGGAATTTAATCTCCTGCTTTTCTTTGCATAAGTATTCAAATGTTTTTATTTTTTAATTTTTTTGTTGTTTTTTTGCATCAGCCATAGATATTTCTACAGAATCTTTGTCTGTTTTTTGAAAGGGAACAGTTACCATTCTTGTTTGTCTCTCTGTTTTCTGTTTTTGTGTGAATGTGGTGTGGTGTGGGGATTGTGGGAGGGTTCTTGTCTGGGGATGGGTCTGTTGTTGTTGTTTTTTGTTAAAAACCCTGGGTATGTAGATTTGATCGAGTGTTTGTTCAACCATATGATTATGATGCCTTGAATTTGATTCTCTCTTGAATGTGATGTCTCATTTATATTTCAATTGACACTCACCGCTTATGACAGTGCTGGGATAGTTCTCGTTTTGTGCTTTTGTCAGGCCTGGTTCAGCTTCTGCTTTTTTACTATTCTTTTTCTTATGTCCTGGCTTCAGCTTGTGTGGTGTATACATCACAGCACTAGTGAGTGGTGGGTGTCAATAATTACAAGTGTAACTGCATATCAAACTTTAATTTGGGCTTAAAGGAATAATTGCATATTTGTTTATAATATTGTATGGCTGACATGAAGAAGGGGGCTGGTGGTTTTCTGTAACTTTTCTCCACCCACCAGTCCCAAGTACAGGGAATAAAAATGGAAAAACAAAAAAATTATTGGGATTGGATGAAAAAACTGAAGAAGTTTTAGTTATTAATTTTTGGTCAAATTTTGTATTGCACATGAGAAATACAATGAGAAATCCTACAAACGTTAGTGCTTTAGGAGGCTGTCCTCCCCTCCCTGAAATGCAATGTTGAAAATTCCAACCCCCCCCAAAAAAAACTTTGATCAAAATATAACTGGCTTTTTAGCGTATTCAGACTTCCCCACCCCAATTTCGCTTATAACGTCATCAAACTTTTAGTTTGTTCCCATGAAATGCTTTACCTACCTTTTCATCACTTGAAAGGCTTAGGAACGTTCATAAATACTTTGGTAGGGGGGGCTGGAAAATTTTGATTTCGGTATGTCAAAACTTTTTTGACCCCCCCTCTGTCTGTATGTTAAACTTTTAGAACCCCCCCTCTTTATGGACTGAAAACTTTTTTGACCCCCCCTTTTGTATACACCCAGACTTTTTACCCCCCCCACACACACACACATAATGAAGATATACTAGTACTTAATATAATCCGCACTTGTTTCCACTATAAGTAATGCTTTATTTTACTAGTATAGTGGATTAAACTTATACAGTTTGAACCTTGTTACAAATTCAAGCAAACAGATCCGCAATAAATGTATCATTTATCAGTGTCACTCTTACAGGCCTTATGTCTATAATAGGCCTAAATTGTCAGGACATCATAAAATATAAATAAATTGCTTTCAAATAAGGTCTCAAAAGTTATTGCACGGATGTATCAGGGGTGTATCCAGCTTTCTTGGTGTGGGGGGGGGGGCAAATAAAATTTTGGGGCACAGACGAAAAACAATTGCAGTTGCTTTACATACATATATACCGGAGCTTTAAAAAAATGCTTTACTGGATGTGCTCGCGTAGCGCGCAAAAATTTTGTATTTTACTCTATTTACACCTATGATCGGGATGAAAAGGGCTTTATTGTGATAATGTGCGCGCATAGCGCACAAATTTTTATTTAACTTTTTGGACCCCCCCCCCCCTTTATGGGTGTCAAAACTTTCTTGACCCCCCTTTTGCCACGTTCAAAACTTTTTCACCCCCCTTTTTGGGAGGTCAAAACTTTTTTGACCCCCCCTACAAATTTTCCAGCCCCCCCCACCAAGGTATTTATGAACGTTCCCTTAGTGCCTCCTAGTGACTTTTTTCAGAGGGGGCGCAAAGAGGAGCAAGGCAAAGGCCCGGGGTAAACAATGATGATCAAAAATGGGCTAAAAAGTACAAAAAATAGGGTGACAAGCATCTCTCAGTGAAGCCAAGGGGGTGGGTGGGGTCAAGACTCAAGAGTTCTCATAGGGGGTAGCTCTACCCTAGTACCCTAGTATGGCAGCTATGGCCCCTGGATAATAACTATCTGGCCAGGACCTGGCCATGCATTGTTCAGATGTTGAGGAAAATCATTTTTTGTTCAAAGAGGGCGCAATAACCACACTGGCTTCAACCCCTTTGTATTAGCTTGTCTTTGAGCTTCTTTGAATTCTGGGGCATGAAGAACATCTAAAATCCAGTTTAACATAAAAGTAACAGAAAATGGCAAACATCCATCAAAATAAAATATTTGTTTTTGTTATAATAATATATCATTAATAAGATGAGGGGATTCAATTTTAACAAAAAAAATCATGATGCAGTCATGTCTACAGTAGAATTCACCACGACCTTTGCAGGACTTAAACCCCATTAAAAGCTATTAAACCAAGATAACACTCATTGAAAACAGCTCAACTGATTAAATCAGATCTTCTCTGGTTAAATCCACACTACACATGTTTCTGTTTTACCTGTGCAATGAGCAATAAGCTGGTATTGTAGTTTCAGTTGGGTGAACATTTATAAAGCGAACGCAAGGTAACAATACTGCATGGGCCTTTGTTTAGGAAATGAGACAATAGTGTGCCTATTGTTAACCAGCATTCTTGAAAATGAGAAGCATAATGGTTTGCAGACTTAACATGGTTTGGAAATAATTTCTTCATATTTTTTGGTGTTATCTGTCGTTTACATTGTGATGTACCCTGTATAATTGTGCATCATGAAATAGGGGAAGTTACCTGTATAATCATGCAATAGTTTGTTTATTATGACATCATGGGGAAAACCCAGATGACTGCAATAACAACATCATTAATCAAGACTATTTATGTCAAGGGGAAAATCCCCTGAGATAGTAAAGTGAACTGAAATAGTGGGAAAAACCCACAGGAAGTGATGTAATGTTAAAGGTGAATGTCTATTATTAGAACATTGGGAAAATCCCAGATTTGCTTCAAAACATCATGTTTGCAATAATTCTAGGCAGACCTGTATCGATATGATTAAATGTGAATGGATGTAGCAACAGCTCTCAAAAAGAGGGTATTTAATGTTAACCAGTTAACATCAGGATACTCAAGAAGTATTACTGAATGTGGCCCTGGAGATCATGAGTTTCCTACAGTGCAGTGCTATTTAAAACAGCCTCTGAGCGATGTAGATATGGAGATGGATCTCGTCAAGTACGGATACCGTTGTGTGCCCACAGGGCTATTATTTCGTCTTCACCGACATGCTGAAATTATGGTTATTTCAAAGCTACGAAAATGGACCAAAGTAAGACATCAGGGTCTACTGCGGATTGTAGAGGCGACTTTATGAAATTTTGTTACAATTATTATCATCTGGATACAGATCTGACAGGCTGCAATAGCCTTTATAATATTGTCACAGTTGATAGTGTTGATCTGGGCTATGCTTACAGTCAGGGGCGTAGCCAGCTTTCTTGGTCAGGGGGGGCAAAATAAAATTTTGGGGGCACAGACGAATAAAATTGTAGTTGCATCATACAATACATAGAGACTGTATGTCTTGAGCTTCCCGAAAAGGGCCTTATTGGGATGATGTGCGCGTAAGCCTTGAAAAAAATGGTATTTTACACTATTTTCCCATTATCCGGCTAAAAAGGGCTTTATTGTTACAATTTGCGCGAGTAGCGCGGAAAATTTTTGTATTTTACACTATTTTGGCCCTGAATTTTGCTAGAAAAGGGCTCCTTGCCCTTTTTCTTTTCCTTTGCCCTCCTGATTTTCTCTCTCATTTTTTTGTCAGAGGGCACTTTTTCTTTCATTTTTTGTCAGGGGGGGCACTCTGCCCCACCTGCCCCCCCGCTGGCTACGCTACTGCTTACAGTCCAATTCCTTCAAAGAAAGGAAATTGCAAACCAGAAATATTTTATGTAGTCAAAGTACTACTATTTACCAGTGTTGTCGGAGAAGATCTAGAATACGTCAAGGAACGTACTTCTTCCAAGAAAGGAATATATATTCTTCTGTCGACTTGCTGAAGTCTGGTGTTTTGATTCAACGCAACTGTCAAAATAAGTGGGGACAACTGCATCGCAGTCCTGCTTCCTGAAGATATTGTGTGAAAGGTGGAAATAGCACCAAGTTTGGAGAAAGCAGCGCAAGGAGTTAAATTTGGAGAACTGCTTAAGGAGTTTAATATTGGAGAAAGGCGCAAGGAGTAAAGTGAGTGGGAGACCTGCGCAAAGAGTTACGAATGTGTTTGGAGAACGACGCAAGGAGTTTAGTACTTGGGAGAAAGTAACACCATTTTCGTATGAGGATTTTATACATGCAAGGATTTATCAATGCAAGTGTACAAAGGACTTCGCTGATTTTCGCAGGACAAGTGAATAAGGATATATTACATCAGTAGTCCAGAATATTGCAAGAACTTTATGATCACCAAGAAGAAGAATGCTGGCTAAGTACTAAATAGATAAAGAGTGATTATATTTGATTATTGTGTATGTGCATTGTTGTCATATATTGTACCAATAATAACGTGCTTTCAATTAAAGACTTAGATTTTGTTAGCATAATCAAACAGTGTATTTGTGTTGTGCATTCGTGTGAGTTCGGGTAAAAGGCGATTTTGGCCTTGAGTCAAGTACGACTCGTAACAACATATCCTTCCTAAAACACAAAGTGCAAATATTTCCAAACACCTAAATTAGCTAAAAATTTAGGACATGTTACAAAACTATATTTACTAGAATTTCAGAGAATACTTTAAATATTGGCCGGTTATTTTTCACAGTGACGTTAACTAGGCAATGTCCTATTACCTATAACATACACTAAAACACCAAAGTGCGAATATTTCCAAACACCTAAATTAGCTAAAAATTTAGGACATGTTACAAAACTATATTTTCACGCGTCAATTGTGAGAGCTCTGTGTATTGTGTATAGGAAAACGGACAGTAACTGCAGTATGTATACGATTGTTTGAATTTGGCACCACATTTTCGCCGGTCTTGTCACCCAATACGAGTAATGACAGTTTCCGCATCAGCAGTGCTTAATATTGCAAATCACACTGACACATCCACCACATTTTGATAAAATAATAATGATAATAAAAACTAGAAAATTAGGTTTGTACTCATACTGTTACCTATAACTTTTCCTAATGACCAACTACTAAACAGACTTGCTATTTTGAGTCTGATATCACCCGATCAGTTGTTTTTACTGGTGTAACTTGTCGCAAAAAGAGCCCTTTTTTCACCAACAGACCCTATTTCTTACTTAATGTACGATTTCCTTCAAATAATTTTATACTCAAAATGCTGAAATACTACTACTAATAATTGTCGGGAAGCAGGGCCGTAGCAAGGTTGAAAAATGTGGGGCGGCCATCACAAATGTGGGGCGGCCAAAATACAAATATATGCCCAAATTGAATTAAGATATAAAGAAAAACATAACAAATTTCTCAAAAGTGGGCGACCATGGCATCCCGGCCGCCCGCTTACTACTGACCCTGTCGGGAAGGGTTTCTGTCCATTTTGAGCTGAAATACTAAATATAAAGTGAAATCATGGATTTTGACTTCATGTCAAACTTTGCTCTGTTGACAACACAACACATTTGGCTAATTCCATTTAGGTGCAAGTTCGGACATGTGTATTACTAATATGCCAAAAAGATCCTAATTGGTCACTGAAAGATCCCTTTTTTAAGTCTTGTCACTTCAAGCCACCCACCCTTTTCCAAGCAGCTGTCACTGAAAGACCTTTGTTTTGATGTCACTGAAAGACCCTCCCTTTATTTGAAAATTTGCTTGATGAGCATCTTTTGCAAGACTGCTGCAGATCATGTAAATTGAGATCCTATAATTCCTAGTATCTTGACTTATCCCTACTCCTTAGTTTTACCTGAAAGAAGGTTCCAAACCAGTAGGTCACAACTCCAAAGGAGAAAAAAACCAGATCAAAATGTGTGATTGTGCGATATCACTGCTATCTACTGAAGATGGCATGCTCCATGAGGTGCCTTATAGTGTGCGTGTGTGGGAGAAAAAACACCACATTTTCAACAAAATTGGTAAATATTGTTGTGCCGATTGTTCAAATTTCCATCGCCATTTGCCACATTTTCATCAGATTTGTCAAATTTTGTCCCCATTTGCCACATTTTCGTCTGATTTTTCAATTTTTTTGATCCATTTTTGATCATTTTAGTGACACACTTTACTCTTTGGCACCCCCCCAATTTTATCCCTTAACATTAGGGAAAATTTCCCCCTCCCCCTGTGTTACGCCACTGGCTGTATGAGTTTACCACACAGCTATCTGCGACACTCCCAACAAGACTACCAAGGGACAGTAGTAAAGGCCAAGCCTTTTTCAGAGGTGAGGGGGGGAGAACAAAAGGTAGGCATCATGGGAGGGGGAGACTTCTCAAAGTGGTGGGTGGACAGCTGCCCCTTGCTTACGACACTGACAAGGGATAAGGTGGAACAGGTCACGTAACTTTCAAGAAATTAGATTGAATTCCAAAAATGGTTGATTGGAAAGTGTACCTTATTGCTGATTGATGCACACTCAACTGAAAATAAAGAAACCATTTGAACAGAAAATAAACACAAGAATACGATTTGCCTCTATACTGATTTTTTTAATAAAGTCAAATAAATCATACACAAGTCTTATCATGTTCATATTCATCATTTAGGCTAAAAATAAAATACAACACTGTAATATAGTTTAGAGATGCAACATGTCACGTACTGAAGGTTGTATGCCTACATATTATTGGAATGAAAAATATCAGCTTGTTAAAATTTATACAAAATTGTTTACTGATCTATGGGACATAATTGTGTAAAACTTATAAATAACATGATCAATTGTGGAATAACCATGGATTTCCAGCAAACAAAAAATGTTTTTAAAATGTTTTATAAGTGTATTTTGATTTTGGTCAAAAAATTTAAATAACATTTAAATGTCAGGTTATAAAAAAAGGTCATGGAAATATTTTTTTAAATGCTATATTTTAAAAATGATTGTCAAAATGTTATTGCAAAATATTTTTTGGCAAACACAATGTTTGGGGCAAAATATTTAGTCAACATTATGTTAGAATGTTTTGTATAATGTTATGAAAACATTTTATACCCTTTATATAACCTGACATTTGAGCGTTTTCAGTAAAACATTTTGTGTTTGCTTGGTTATAGCATAAGAAGGCTGCCACTGGTCATAACATATTTTTCCAAAATTCAATCATGATCATAGCATCTTTCTTTTAATTTTGGTAGGATCATTTGCAATAGAACACTAGCACTCATGAATATGCATGCAACATAGCTAAATAGAAACTACAAGTACTTTGCAAATTCACAACCTGTGTATTAATCTGTGGAAATAATTATGCAGGTAAAAAAATAACCAGTGGTTTACTCCCCAATCTGTCAGATATAAAAATGTTTGGTCACCTGGAGAAAATGCAAAAGCGTAATATAGCTACAAGATTTTAAATAGTTCTTAATACAGCTTGATTACAGTTCACAATAACTGTAGTTCCACCTCAGCCACCCTTTCTTTAAAAGTCTCTATATAATACAAGTATTATCTTACTGATCTAGAGTGATATAATCCCAACAAATGTTGTACAGAAAATATTTCAATGTCAGGTTATATAAATATTCTGCAATCCTGACCTACAGACTACCAACCCCATTCCATATTTACACAGAACAGCCACTTTCCTAAATACATATATATTCATACTGTTATTTTATTATTGTAATGTTACATTAGCCTTCATGAAATACAAATTTTCACAAAAATAATACCTTTGCATTAATATATACATGCTTTGTATTATATACATAAAACACATGTCATCTGATATGGCACAGGCACACTATTGTAATAGCTACGACCTATGCCATATGTATGATATCATACTGATATTAACAATACATAAAATTAAAATATATCATTACCTATCATTGGACGGATTTTTATTATTTCACTACAACAATGAAATAGGCCATTCACCCCCTGTGGAAGACATGACCTTAATCTCCCACAGAAGGGGTGTAGATTTTAAATGGAGTCACCCATTCACACTCCCTGTGTGGAAGATTAAGGTCATGTCTTCCATAGGGTGTGTATGGAATTTAAATGGAATAACTCATTGTCATATAAAGGCAGCTTACCATACAGTGGAACTCTACATTTATTAAAACTTTTTAAACATTACTTTTCAAAATATTATTATAATGTTGATTTTATGTACTTTTACATTTAAATATCCTCTGATTATCCAATAGGTATAATACAATTTATATTATATATTTAAACATAATTACATGTACAATGTATATATATATATATATTCATTATACATAAAGTTGTGTTTCTTCTTTCATTAAATAGAGTGCTCGATCCTGTGAAGGAGAGCGTGTAGGGAGGAGCCTTCGGGCGAAACGAATCGTAGTGAAAATGGAGTAAATTTGTTTCTTTTAATGTTATATATTCATTATAAATAGTCTAGCAATATTAAATGTTATAATATAGCATCATGCAATAGCAAAACATGTAGAAAAAATACAGATAAATACCCTGTTTTAATGATATACCATGTGTTTTTGCATTAGCATTGACTTGCAAATATAACCTGTACCTGGTAATATACAATTTACATTTTATTACAAATTATAAATGAAAAATATATATAATTATGTCATAATAAAAGGCACACACAAATGCAATGGATGGAATCAAAATAATAATTGGTTCAAAGTTGACATGTTTCAATGTAATTTTACACATTTCAGCATTATGCAAGGCACTTAATGTTGATTTTCCCTAAAATTGATGATGTAACGTGGACTGTACTTATCCAAAAAGAATAAAAATAAGTGCAAAATTCCATGGGATTCTTGTTCATATTTCCTTCATCTTCTTGCGTATGTTCAGCATACACCAAAGTGCAGTTGTACTGGGTTGCAGAATTGTACAGATAAAAAATCTGTCAGATATCGCGCTATGTGGAAGCTTCAGCAATGACCCTGAGGTATGTGCATCTAGACATGGTGGGGATGACCAGCATGTTAATATAAATATACCTCCACTTGAAACATGTGATATTTCATTTGTATAGATTCCAACCTAATTAACCCCCAACCAATCAATGTTGGAGTAAACATGTTGCACATTTCAAAATTGGGGAGTTTGATATATTGAAATAAAGGTGCTGGGAGGATCATTGAACTAAGTAAAGTGTCCAAGCGAATATAAAAGTGCTACCTATGTTCATTAACCAACCTTCAAAATAGATCCTAAATGGCGTAACTACAGTGTCATGTCCGGGGGGGGGGGGGGCTTTGGGTGCTGAAGCCCCCCACACTTTTTGTTACTAGTAAAAATCATGTAAAATCACTGAGCCGTTTTTGGCGATTTTAGCCATTAAGCCCACCGCATTAACTCTGAAAGCTCCTCTGAGCCCCCAGCAGGAAAAGATCCTGGACACGCCAATGAACTATAAATGACATAATTGTCAACATTTAATACCCTAAATGTCACTTTAAATCACATGATGTAAAAATACTATTAAAGCACTAGGTACGTCTCAGACCGTAGCTTATGAAGATTTTAAAATTATTGTCACTTATTTGAAGTACTATTCATCAATTCTTTCAAATAATACTTTGGAACCAGAAAATATGTTACCCTAAATAGCGATATTTCAGGTTCAAAAATGACATCCTAGGTGTCGATATAGCTAAAAATGGCCCCGAAACGATCACCTACACTAAATGCTCAAAATCTGACTCTTTTCTATGTTTTGAGTGACCCCTGTGCCTCTGTAACCAGTTTAATTACTGGTTTATAATAATAGTCATCTAATTGACATGGTAATGCTACTCCTCTTTTTATCCAATGGTTAGATAATATCAGATGGTAGCTCTCTATAGATTACAAAGTTAGTAGAATACAAAGTTCTCTCTTAGTTCTGCCTTAGTCATCTAGTTGACATAGCGTTGCAACTCCTCTATTGATCCAATGGTTAGGTGACTTATCAGATGGTAGATCTATGTAAAGTACAAAGTTAGTAGAATGCCCTGTGGTAGACAAGGTTCCTCTTCTTGCACTGGTTTTATACACTGAAACAAGGTCACAGATGCAAAGTTAAATTGGTTCTTTGACGTAGGTATTGTACAAAATTAAACAAGTTTTTAATTTAGGCCTAAAGAAAATTGTTTGATTGGCGTAACATGAAAAAAAAATTAGGGAAGGTCGGTCGGAAATTTTTTTTTTACACACGTTTTAAGCTGAAAATTGTGATTTTTTTCCTTTTTTTTTAAATTTCAATCTTTTTTATATTTTTATTCATTTTTTGCAAAAAAAATAGAAAAAAAAGTCTAGGGTCGGGCCTATTTTTAGGGTCGGTCGGGTTACGCCAATCAAACATTTTGTTTTAATCCTTATGTATTTAAAGGTACAAATGAGGTACAAAGTTAAAAAGTGTCTTTGATGTATGAATTTACAGATACAATGTTAAAATGTTTTTTTGATTACAAAAACAAAGTTCAATGCTTCTTTGATGTATATATTTACAGGTACAAAGTTGAAAAAGTTCATTCATGTATAATGTACAGATAAATCATTCAAGTTCTTCTGCAACATATCATTGCCGGTAAAGTGCAAAAGGTAATTTGTTTAAAATTAGGCTTTGTTACATTCACAGGAAGACCCACATAACAGATATTTTATTTGGAAAAAGTAGTTTAGCAGGTTTCTGGAATCAGGGGTTGAGGTGAAACACCTTATGGCATCTATTGCATGATGACATTCCTTTATTCAATTTTATATACACCTACCTGGACATGAGTAAGTTTCTGCATCAGTGAAACTTGACCTTTCACCTGGTTTCAGCCATATCTGAACAGAAATTAGTCAAGGATTCAAAAGGCATATCCATATGTTTACTTTATTCTCCCCATCATAAGACTGTTGTACATAGCAGAATATTGACCAAAAAGGCACAGTGATTTAGAGTGCATTATGCACAGGCACAAGTCTGTGAGCCTCAGCACACTTAAACAGGAATTTGCTGACCGCTATGGCCCAAGACAGGAATTTGCTGACTGCTATGGCAAAAGAAACACCATATTAACTATATAGCATCATTCAGGGCCACAACACTATATAGGCACAGTACCAGTGGCGTACTGTGGCTGCTCCTACCTGGGGGCTGCAGAAAAGCTAATTTTGCAGCCCTTTTTTCCATTAATAATTCTTCTTGCTGCCCATTCTTTTTTTGCCGCTTCCCCAAAATATGTGCATGAGTACCCTAGTCAGCCTACATCTCATTTAACCATCACAGCCAGCCCCAAAAGTTTTCGACAGGTAACTGAGACAATAAGTAGTTAGTTCCTTATCCAGGGAATTCAAATTCAAGTTAGCTCAATTATTTCATGAGAACAAACAGGACTGCACCAGGCTCCAATTCACACCAATACATCAGATCTAATGCCTTACTGACCCAGCTAACTTGATTTACTCTATCCCAATTCTAGATGTTGGTGATGTCACATGTGATGGTCGATCCATCACACAGTCATAATCGGATTTCAATAAAGATGAATGCAATGATAGTATACACATCAACAGACTCAAATCAATGTAAAGTCCAACCTATATCCAGATCTCTTTTATATGGATATCTCTGTTATCCGGCCAAACGATCTTCAGAGGAAGAAGAAAACAGGTTTTTCAAAGCTATGACACCTCATTTGCATGCTCTGAAGCATTGGAAGGAAAGGACACTAGGTGCATTTCCCTGAATGGTTGCACTTTCCCCGGACTAAATGACAATAGTGGGGGCTGTGACCCATTTTGTATGTTACTGGGGGTTAACATTGAATTGCAACATTTGCCTAGTGTTTAGTTGTAATATTATTATTCTATAACCAAGGATACAACAGGTAAAACATCGTAGAGGATTTTTGGCAGCGACTCAGCAATAACTTTGGTTTGACGATCCCATCTGGCTCCCTCTATAAACAAACCTTTGATGTACACACCATCCTCCTGTGAAACAACATAATGTAAGGTTTTAGAAATCAATGATGTTAGTGCATTTTTGGTATAATTAGCTTTGATTTCTTGTTCAGAAAATGTGTCAAAAGTGTCTTATATTAAAAGAGAGCCAACAGATTCTTCACACTAAGTTAGAGCAATATATTTAGTATTCACTTTGTTCAATAAATGATAAATTTGTTTATTGTGCCGTATATCCAACATGTAGGTTTAAAAAGACAAAACATTACATTTACAAGGCAAAAACATGTGGCTAATACAATATAATCATTCAATAAACATTTTTTATCATATTATTGATTTTGGAATGAAAGCAGGATGAACGAAAATAAAAAAAATTCTCTTCGTGAATGGAATTGTATTTTATTGATTGAAGTTGGCCTCTAGCTGGCCTCAAAATGCTTTTTCCTCTTGGCTGTTACATTTGAAATCCATACACCACAATGCAAGACATGACCTTAATCTTCTACACAGGGAGTGTAAATTTCAAAAGGGATTATCTGAATGTGTGATTCATTTAAAATCTGCACACCCTGTGTGGGAGATTAAGGT
The DNA here is from genome assembly GCF_039555335.1 of Amphiura filiformis. Classification (NCBI taxonomy): domain Eukaryota; kingdom Metazoa; phylum Echinodermata; class Ophiuroidea; order Amphilepidida; family Amphiuridae; genus Amphiura; species Amphiura filiformis. Next base: position 25,882,470 of record NC_092635.1, on the reverse strand, counting down.
CATGTGTTCCACAGGGGTGCATGGATGTTATGTGGAAAAGCCAAATTTGTGTAATAGATTATATACATCAATTGAACTTGGCGAACAATGCTACTTAATTGTCATACAATTTTGTTCTCTAATTTTGGAATTTGTATCCCAACCAAAGAGATTGTCTCAAAGAGGATTGACTAGACCAGAGGTGTACTTTTTTTATTCTCCATACATGACAAATTTTGGACAAACCAATGGCAGATTTACCAAAGCAATACGGCATAGGGCAATTTGGAAATTATCTCTTTGGTTCCAACAAGTTTTGGTGTGCAATTTGCACTGCAGTATGACTCAACTGAAAGTCTAGAATCAACAGTCTGTCCATATAGAATTACAAAATAAATAGACCTCGGAAACTGGAGGTATGAGAATAATTATTTCAGTGCAATGCTTCTTTGGGGTGCCAACTGCTGCGCGATTTGTACTTGCCTAGCGCACCACGCTCTTTACGCGTCGCGTCACGTTCGCGTGTGACGCAAAGCATCGACCGCTGATGCCACAGATTTGGTTTGTACTTCTAAATGGACAGACTGTAGCAGTGGTGTACTCTATAGCAAGATCATCTTACCGGTTTAGAAGGCATGTTTGTCTCCTGGTCTGTTAGTTCATACTGGAAACCTAACTGGTCTATAGGTATCTTGTATTTGCGTGCATAATTCTGCATAGATCCTGTCAAGAAAGACTGTGTGAAGTAGAAACCAGAGATCCAGAACACATTGGGCATGCCGGTCTCAATCCAGTCCTGTGATAATGGACAGCAAGTAGTCAATTAGTAAATGAAAGTGAAGTAATTTTATTGATATCTTTGATCTGTAGTTCTTCATTTGATATTTCTCGGTTACCGGTTGATAGTCAAAATGGTCGTTAGTCCGAAAACCAAATAACTTTGTAGTTATAAACCCTAACCCTAACCTGCACCCTAACCTATAACATATAAGCCCTAATCATAACCCTAAATATAACCCTAACCCAAAACATATTAAATAATAATAACTCTAATCCTAACACTTACCTCAATTCCATCCTTAACACTAACCCTAACCATAACACTAACCCAAACCATAATTCTTACCCTATAATGAAAGACAAAGATAAAGGGAATTTATCGTGTCTGACGTCATCTGTCAATCAAACTCGAGCACGGGTTGTTTACAAGTGTCGTGATGATGACTTGCTGAACGCGGCTTTATAACCGGGAGCCGCATTGTTAATTGTGCGCGTTTAGACATGCAAACCATCTCAAAAGTTAGGTCTTTATAGTAGGAAACTTTCATAACCGAAGGCACCATGTCCACAATGCCTAGAAAAGCTGCTTTTTGCCTTGTAAAAATTATTTCACTTTCATATACTAATTATAACCGTATCATACCCCTAATCCTAATATAAAATAACCTTTTTTGGACTAATGACCTTTTGGACTAATGGGCTGTTCCTATTTCTCCATCACAACATTTCACTTTTTAGCAGCTTCTGAAAATGCTAGAGTAAGGCTCTAAAATGTGACATCTCTGAGGCTGATTTATCAATTGACCTTTTAGGCAAATCCCACAATTCATTGCGGTTAGACCCAAGATGTCGTCATTGATGTCACGCAGATGCGCGTATCATTTCAGTAATATCGTTACTGCGCATTGCAAGTTGGTGTGACATCAAATGATAACATCTCAGGTCTAAAAAGGTCAATGAATGCTTACAAATACATTATTTTATACACTGAAGATACATTTTCTTCATTGACAATTGTTGGAGTAACAGAAATATTTAAACTACATCTTTGTTTAATGTATTCATTATTGTAAACCCACTCTCAAAGATATTTCATACATGTGCTGGACAGAGATATTGAAAATTTTTGAGAGCCTTCAACATGATGACTCTGTCTTTGTCAAACTGATGTTACTGATCTTGATGGTCACATGATGTCACTGTCATGGTGATGTCATATGATATTCTTCACATTTGTGTCTCAAATATTATATATAGTACAATATATACTGATGATGAGCCAATAAAAGAGTATGCATTGTATGTCCCAGAAATACATCCAGTGTCTTTTAGGGGATACGGACAGCATTCTGAGTCAAGGTCAACTATCAGTAATGGCTCAAGACCGATGTAGCTGGAGGAAACTTGTAGTTGCCTGCTCCGCAGCCGGAGGATGATGATGAGTATGTACAAAAGGTTAGAGAAATAACAAAATATGACTGGACTTACTTTAAAGAATTGAATTCTGGCGAGTAGATCTGTGATGTAACTGCCAAGTGGTTTGAGAGATGGGTAAGACTTAGCAGCCCACATGCCAGGAACCTGTTAATGAGCAAACATTATTTACAAGTTTTAATTTTGTGTTGAATGTTAGGTTGAATCACTTTTGAATACAATATCATTTTTATGTATTGTGGAATTAGTGAAATAAAAGCACCTTCCAGTGGTTGCAGTAATATATTGCTTGCACTGAATTATTTACCCAAAGACAGTAGTGTACTACTTGGGTACATCAAAATGTTGAAGCCACTGACTGAACTGGGCTGAAAATGTTATTGTGAAAGAAACCGCTACCTATCCAGGTTTCTAACATGGGTCATCTAGATTGCAGGTGCTCAATAGTTTGGTAGGTTTGTGCAACTCAGGCACAATCTTGGCTTTGATTTTCCAAAAGAAAAACCTACGCTGATGTGAACTAAATGTTGGCCTGTAAACTGTTTTCTTTTTTTCAAAGTATGGTATTTTTGAATTGATTTTGAAATATAGCTGACATTGGCATTAGCTCTAGTAGGAGCCACAGCCACTACCCTATCCACACAGCCACTACCCTATCCACAGCCAGGTATTAGGTTATTCCAGTTGAAATCTATACATAGGCTTAGAGAGAAAATGCAATCTCGTTTTTCTCGCTGTGAATCTCGCTTTTTAGTGCTTTTCTCACTTTTAAAAGATTCATTTCTACCACGAAAATCTATTTCTGTGGCGAAAGGTTGCAGAATTCAACAACCATTGCAACTAAAAAAGCTTAAGTTTGACCTGATTTTCCAGCCTGAATATACAAAAACGTTCCATTTTCTGGCACATTCAAGCAACAACACAAGTAATATTCTTTATTTACTACTCAAACCTTGCAGTATATTGACCTTTTAAGCCGATTTATGAGGACAAAATGTGTGTATTTTTGATAGTCCGGTCGGCAATTTCCATGCTTTGTTTTGGTATCACTCAGGGTATGGAGTCAATGAAATACTGCCCTCACTCAATTTTTTACCTTTTTTGATTTTCGCCAATTTTTGGGCATAAATCTAGCTTTTTCTCGCATTTTGAAGTTGCCATCTCGCATTTTTGGTCAAAAAATTGTGTTTTTTCTCTAAGCCTATCTATACACCCACTTTGGAAGACATCACCTTAATCCCCCACACAGGGGTGCAGATTTCAAATGGAATCACCCATCCAGTAAATCCTAATTGAATTTCATGCTCCCTATGTGGAAAATTAAGATCATGGCTTCAACAGCATGTGTATGGATTTTAACTGGAATAGCCGATTCTGAGGCAAAAACGAAGCCTTGTGCTACACGCCTTGCTGTCGTTTCTCATAGAAAAACATTAACCATCAAAGCATCAACAGTATTAGGCGAAATATAATACGACTGCAACAGAAGTATAAGAACAAAATTACGATCTCAAACTTGTGATGTGCATACTCAGGATGTTGCCTTCTCCTTACCTTCCCCACCATCATGCTGTCAAAAACATCCTCCAGCTCTGATGACATCACCACCAGACCTTTCAGAGCTTTGCGTACATCTTGGAGACTACTCCTCACAACTTCAATAAGACGACCAAAACGGATCAACTCCTGGACAAGTACTGTGTTCATGGACTCCTCATATCGCACTGGAAACTTAGTCTGTCAAAAGATGGAACAGAGAGATTTTTCAGGATGATGAGAGCAGTTCCCTACTACTTCTCTGATAAACAGACTTCAACCTGTCTTTCCAAATGATTGTTAAAATGTATTTTCCCAAATACTGATTTGAATTAAAAGCTTGATCTCATCTGCATTTATACTTACTTTGGTAAACTTCTTTGTATAAAAACATAATAGTTTAATCAGCACAAACTTGGTGGGAATTGTTTGGTTTGATTTCTTCACAGCAAAAGTAAACTGGGCTTATGCGCGCACAACTTTCGGTATGTTAGTTCATCACACTCATTTGATACCTTCTACACCTGCACTGTTCGGTATTAATTTGCGCTGTTATGAGTCCTGCCTATTTAGTACTGATGAAACTATAGAGTACAACTTCAATGGAAATTCTTTCTTAATGTGTAGACTAGGTTACCTAGGCTTTTCATCAATACTTGTTATATCTCATGTAATTAACAAGACCTAAATCTACGAAAAACATGTACACTATCCCTAACCGTGCCCATGGTTTTTTTGCTATCGGAAGGGAAAGAAGAAACAAAAAAGGAGAGAAGATGAACAAAGTAGTCACTTTATACCCCCAGGATTCGAACCTCGGACCCCTCACATGCCACGCAGAAGATCACCAGCCTCTAGCCACGGGGGTTACGCTGGCTCATCCAGCGATTCCCTGAGTATATACGATTTGGGCTGATTGCGTCACCAAGTCACGTGGAATGCATGCATGATCAGTGGTTTTAATAGCGAGCTTTAGTGAGCTCTGGTTGGGTTAGGGTTAATCTACAAGAAAATATGTTTCTTACCCTGTTGGTGACCAATCAACCAGAAGGAAGGATCAAGTACCATCACTCTGATGATGGCCTTCGACCAAGATGGCCGAAACTGTCAGGTCAGTAAAATTAATTGGTTTTGACAAGAAGAACATTCTGTTAATTGTATCACACAAACCTGATGAATTTCTTCAAGCTTATAAAAGGTGCTTGACCAGATTGATGGCCTCACCCTCTCACGGCCCTAAAATGGGCTGAAAATAAAAGAAATTGCGTAAATCTGGACTACAAAAAAGCCTGAAAACTTATATCCCTGATATGGCTATATTACCTTGACTTCTTCAAGACTAAAGGTTGGTGGAATTTTCGACAAGATGTCCCCTGCCAAGTCTTCAATGATCTGTTGTGATGTACGACCTCCTCCTGCAGCCTATGGTACAAAATTCAGTTGATGCTGATTCAGTATTTTGGTGTGAATGGACTATACAAAATTGTATCATACCTAGAGGATTGCAATTCAAGCCTTAGTATACAGTTATGCATTAGTATGGTGTAAGTTATTGCCACACTAAATAGGTGGTTTACTCGTAAAGTTGTACAAAATAGACTTTGCGGGACAATGGAGTGCAATGCATTATGGGTGTGCAGTGAGAGGTGCAGCAAGAGATGTTATTTACCTGCCATAAAATTTTACAAAATACTATGCTGCTTGAGCTAACATGCAAATTGGGAAAATATTGAAATTTTTTTAATGCAATTGGTTACAAATAGACCTAATTTTGTGATAAAATGTCAGCCTATTTCCCGAGTTTCTTTAAAAAGTTATTGTTTGAAATTTGCCCCATTTTAATTGGTCCCTTAGCAAGCAATACTAGAATATTAAAACTACTTTTGCTTGTATTATTTACTTACAAGCTAGCTAGTATTTAATGATTAAGTTATTGTTGAGTCAAATAATTGTAAATTAATGAAATAATAATGAATAATAATAATAAATTTCATAATGAAATGAAAAAAAATATCAACCAAATAATAAATGCAAACTGTTTTTATGATAAGCTTTTACCTTGAACCTTTCAAAAATAATAACCTTTTAATACTACCCTCTATAACTATGTTTTACAATATTACAAATACCTTCCCATGATGCAGTTCATATGTATGTAGCAGTTGAAGGAAAACATCAGCAGGTAAGTTCCAGAGCTGGGAGTTACAGAGTGCATGGGTTAGTAGAGAAGAGGTGCATTGTGGGTAGGTTAATATGCAAGATGCCAGGGGTGTGTTTCACTAACATAGTAACACATCGTAAGTCTCTTAATTGATCATAAGTTACCTCCATTTCACTTAGGAGATTCAAGATTGATGCACATCATAAGTAATAGGGATTTGAAACAGGAAAATATCACAAAGTTAATACGAGTAAAGAGTGGACGTAACTTCATGATGTGTTAAAAGTTTAGTGAAACACACCCCAGGGCTGTAGCAAGGGGGGAGTGCTGAGGTGAGGGTTGTTGCAACTGTCCAACCACCCTTTTGAGCCAATTATTAATATGTCTTTTTGATATCATTATGATGATGCCAATTTTTATGCATTACATTTTGGCCACCTCAAATCTTGTTAGCAAGTTTTGATCTTGCTACAGACTTGTGAGGTAGGCCTATACAGTAAGCTTTGTCCAACTTAAAGTATGAACTTCATAGACTGCTGCCCTCAGTCGTCAACCGTCTGGATTGACGACTGAGAAAACTACGTGGAAAAAAAGTGACGGATTTTGCAACAGGATTCCTGTGGCATAGAGCGTGCGCAGTTGTGTCCAAATTGACCTTTTGACCGAGTTTGTTGTTTTTAGAAGTTCAGAGCGCGATCTTGTCATAGCGGCGCGGTACACGGGCGCCGCTAGTCAGTCGCGCTACGGCGCATAACCAAAGTCGCATTGAAAAGTTTTCAGAAGGCCGTCATGATTTGGGCTGTAAGATAATCAGTCGTCACTACGAAGCATGATAGTACATGCGAAGTGTAGACGTCTGATTGGAATTAGTCTATGAACTTCACAGCATCAATGTGCATGATTCAAATGACTTAAACAGGGATGTGCTGCATGGCTCTTGATTTTGTTTTGAATATTTGTAAAGAGCCTAGTAATAGATCCGCTTTTAAGATTATCATAATCTGTCCAAACCAACTTGAGTACCTCCCCAGAATTTGATTATTTATATGAAGTTTGCCCTTGCGAGTAGCAGCTGATTTCAGCTTGACTTCATACTTTAGTGTGAATGAGGCGTAATGAGAAATTTAGTGTGAGAGCTTGTTGATCCAGCAATTAAAATTTACTGGTGGGGCTGAAAGGCTGATTTTGCATGATTTTTTACATTTTTATATTGACTGGTGATCATCCGTTATTTCTTATCCACTGGAGCCTAGTGCATATTTTGCTGATGTGGATCTAAAGAGGACCTTACATCAAAATTAGTTACAAAAGTTACATCCTCTGTGGATTCAATACATCTAAGTTGAATAAAGTGGAATGATCATCAATCAATATTCAAATGATGTTATTCAACCAAAAAGAGTGAAACCATTATATAAATAGTATGTTTTTGGTTTTGCTTTAAGAAATTCATTATGTATGTACAAACAAATTCTTTTGTCTGATGAACGCCACGTATAGTGTGAGCGAAAACAATGGTTACACACATGATTTATATATTATGTACAAATTATGTGATATTACATTTGAGTTAGTGGTTAGTCAGAAGGCAGAGTTAGGAATTTGACATTGACAGTTAGCAGTGGTTAAGACATAACATTGATGCACAAGATCATAATGCACATTAATTAGAGAATAAACGATAGGAATTTTTATTTTGACTATCCTCTACCGTGTGATAGACGACAGGCAGGTCCAATATTTTGAGTAGTGGATACCGGCGCAGACTATGATAAAAATATTGGATCTGCCTGTCGTCTATCATAGGTAGAGGATAGTCAAAATAAAAATTCCCATCGTTTATTTTCATTCTTAGTCAGTTAAATATTATTTTAATAACTGTAAACTATTTTTTAAAGCAAAAATTAAGTTACCATCATCAAAACTCCTCTTTTTCTAAAATGAGCGAAACTTGTTTATAACTTTACATCTTTTGTTGCGCGTACTGCTAGCGCGTGCGAGTATTCCGCACTGCATCTACGTATACAACGCGATACATACGTGCACCTCTATGAGCGTGTTACATGTTATCAATACTCATGATGATGTGGGGTCGTCTACAGCCTAATAGACGACACCCAAAATCATGCGACTGTCCAATCAGATTATGTGTCTACGTAATGGCCACTCCCACTGACTAAGAATACTACATATTATATATAACAGAATGCATTCTCATCAATGTGAAGATTCTGTTTGATCAAATTTGTCACCTACCTTTGGAAGTGCAGAAAGATTAATTGCCACATCAAAACTAAATTTAGAAACAATTTCATTTCAACATACAAAATGTGGTACGGGCAGAAATACTGATCAAATCAGATCAAACCAATCAAAAGACATTATTGGAAATACCAGCCAATCAGATTTAACTGGATTCACTTCCACAGCCTCTTCGCAGGGTTGTACGCAGCGTTCGTCACGCTTTGTACACAGACGCTTGTCCCGCTATGTTCATTCAAATTATACAGCTTACAGAATAAAGCTGTGTAATCCCTCAATGAAGTCTTGACAGTAGGCTAATTTAGTTTATGCTTAGGGAGGACAGTTTTTATGGTCTACTGAGCTCAGCAATGCTTTGCTCCGCTCAATTGTACATTACGCTCCGATACCACCGGTTGACCAAAATATCGATCGAATCAATTTTACGACCATTCATGAATTAACAACCCCTTGAAACCTAATTACACCACTTTATGTAAACATAAACTTACACACATTATTGACTTTCTAACGACCCCAGACATGCTTATTTAATGACCACTTGAGTAGTTGATGAGTGTGTCATTATGTACTTACTGAACACAAAGGAAATTGATTATGGTTTTACCGTCGACCGAGTTTATAATCCTGCTGCTCTGCTGAACGCTCCGATAGATATCAGCAAACTTGTATACTGTTTGCTTGTTCCTATCGAACGCTCTAGCGTACATGAACCATTATCGAAGACAGCAAAGCATTGCTGAGCTAAGTAGACCATAAAAACTGTCCTCCCTTACATGAAGGATAGACTCAAGTTGTGCACATAGTCAAGCATCAAGTATCTAAGACAAAGGGTTTGTCATATGGGCTAGATCATGAAGACGATTAGCCACAAAAAATTCATGGCAAGGTTTGGAAGTTAGTCCAATTATTCTATTTATTGGAAAATTACAATCACAACATTGCACATACCTCAGCATTCTGTGTCGGATGAAGTCCGGAAATCAATACAATCATGAAAAGGAATAATAAACATGTTTAAAAATGCATTAAAAATCTTAGTTTTTATATTCTTCATTATATTCTTTGCATGTTTTTTTAAATAAAATGCTTAAGTTTAACAATAGCCCATGAGAAGTGACACAGATCAAGAACTTATATAGGCACCTGTGCACTATAAAAGACAACCATATGGGCCAATCAGTGGTTCACAGCAATATTCAACAACTCTTCCTATACCTTTGTACAGGAGCCAACCGTTGTTAAACTGTGATGAACCCACACTTTTACTGTAGCGTATACGCGAACGCGAGCGAGACTACGCGTTATGCGAGAGCGCGTAAAATTCGTCATGCCTGGAACCTTTGTGCGTATGCCAGCTTACAAGTTGAATTCAGTATTTTTCAGGTAGCGGCTAAACATTGCTGTTTTATTATGTAGTTTTATTGCTGATATCAAAAGAGAAATCATCGAAGTTTTTGTAAGGCTGAGTGGCAATGATTAACTGACATTCCTCGTAAAATAATCGTGAATTATACGATATTTAGCTTCTTTTCGTTGTTGAAAGGGATTCAATCATGTTTCACCGTTGTTCATCACCGTTTAACAGCTCGCGGCCGGCGCGTCTGCGTGGGTTACTTCGCTTGGGCAGCTAAAGCTGCCCTCGCGAAGTAAACCACGCAGACGACGCGGGACGCGAGTTGTTAAACGGTGATGAACAACGGTGAAACATGATCAGGGACAGGCGATTTGCGCGGAACTTTCTTTCCGCGCAATTCCGCGCAATTTAGGGATACATGATTTGCACTGAAAAAAAAAGTTCCGCGCAATTTGCTTTTTTTTTCCGCGCAAATCGCCTGTCCCTGAACATGATTGAATCCCTAATTTGATATACAAACAGGTGAACTCTCTATGATAATGAACTAGTGCCTCAAAATAAAAAACAGGCTGTAAGTCGCCAATTTGCAAAACTATAAATGCAGATTTGATCAAATTTTATCACAACTATTCACTTGAAAGGGGACAACTCACTACCTACTCTTAATGTAATGATGAATAAAACTGACCTGTCTTGGCAGAGTGAGGAGTATACCATCAAATAATCCTTGAGTTTCTGCCTGATCCTTTGTGATATCAGCATTCTCATGAAGGGCAAATACCTGCAAATATTAAACAATATTACGAATGCCAGAATTTGAAAGTGTTAAAAGTCATTTGAGTAAAATGTGAATACTTTTGGAACTTATCTGATCAAAGAAGACTGCAATATTTTCATTTCAATTTGCTATAGTGGCAATGCATAGCAATAAAAGGCCCAATCTGGAGACAGAAAATGGCTATTTGGGAGCCCGACATTTAACATGAACATGACGTTTGACCAAATAATTCAAATGTGAGAGGATGGTTTCATGTGTAATGCTGTTTCCCAGTAAAGACTGAACCCAAATGATGATTGGTACCTTTCATAGAAAGCAAAGGTGTTACACATGTCTGTGATAGTGGTTTGCTGAGTGTTATGTCTTTGATGTCATTATGGTTCACATTCAGTGACACTTATTTAAGTATTATGCCTTGGACATAGCACTATTCTCTTATAATAAGACCTTTTCAGGAGGATTTTTACAAAACAGTGATCAATTTAAGACTATCAAAACATATTCAACCAATCAATTTTGGTGATTTTCTGATGCTACTTCCGTGTTGAAGTAAGTATACCAGGACGTGCCGCCCAAAATCCCTGCACAGGGAGGTATAGTTCTTTTACAGAAAATCATTAGACATGGGTCTGTTTTGAAAAAAATTGACCAAAATAGCATGGCTCTATTTTTAGAAAATAAAATGCAATAAAAGAGCTAAATGTTGCCATTACTTGGTAACAAGTAAGTAGGCCTACCCTCCAGGACCGCAAAAACCTACACCAAAATTTTGGGTTGATCCTTCATGTAATATTTTATGTAAAAAAACCTAAGCTAATCCTAACCCTAAATTATGTGTATAATTACATGAAGGAGTAACTGGATTTTGGGTAGTTTATGTTACATGTTGCAACAATCTGCCCTAAAATAGAAAGAACAAACATTCCCTTACCTCAGGGTTTGGTATCAGAGGTAGACTTCTTATATACTCAGTGTAGCTTTCATATGGCCCTGATTTTGGACAGCGATAGTTGCCACTCTCTGAGAAGCTATAATTATCTTCATCCAAGATCTGGTTGTTGTAGAATTTGCCGAGTAGACTCATGATGAGTCGTCTATCTCTCTCATCTGTGACACGCCCACCGTAGTTGCACTGACCCGTCAGGTATGTTATGGCTTCTAATGGTACTGTTTCGTAATCATTTAGGAACATCTAGAAATAAAAGAATTATGTTATTTAAATGACGTTTCATATTATGTGACCAGCTTAAAAAAAAATCAAATTTTGGAATTCTTAATTTCGTGGTATTTGACTGTGGGACTAAATGGACTTTCAAATCCTTGAAAGTACTTATTAAAAAGAGGTTTATTTAATCAATAATTAACAATTGAACTATGATAATCCCTATTCAATCCTATCCTGTGTAAGGCAGGAAACTAATTGGCCCATTACTCAGAATAGCAATTTGGTAAAATATCAAGGTATCATTTATAAAATTATTCATATCTTGAAAAGTATTGATGCTACTTATATCATTTTGGTATGATTTTAAAGCTTACTGTCTAGTGCTTACATTTTTATTCAAGTCATGTATTGTCAAGAATGCGACTTGTTCCTGGTTTTGTCAGAGCGGGTCACATATATTCATTCGAAATAATAAATGAGAATAACTAATGAGGATTGGTCAATGTAGAAAAACACATTGTTATAATTATGTTTATTGTTTTCCCATTCCCCCCTGATAGTCCATTTGGCTTTCTTAAGACAATAGCATCCGTGTGTGATACACGCAAATAAAAAAAAGGCGATGCATCTGTAGTGTGCCATGAAGCGCCAAGTGACTGGCACCCTTTAGCTACACCACATTTGATTGTGCGTGTATCACACACTAACGCTACTGTCTCAATGAAGCCAAATGGATTATAGTAAAGATACCATGAACCTAATCAACCACCCAGACAGAAAACATTTAAACGTTTGGTTATATTTTTCAAAAACATTTTTTAAACCTTTTAACAAATATTCTACTACAATGTTATGCCATAAATATTTTGCAGTAATGTGTTGACAACATTTTTAAATGTAGAGTTCTTATAAGTCATCTTTAAAAATGTTTTGATGACATTTAATTTACTCCAAAATTGAATGTTATTAAAATGTTTTGACCAACACTAAAACATATTTATAACATGTTTATGATGTTAAAAAAAATTGTGTTAACTGGGATAAAACTAACCTGCTGTTGTCTAACACTGATCCTGAGATCCGATTCATTGAATTCATATGGTGTATTCCATCCTAATGGTCCAAACTTCCTTCTCTCTTGCACCAAAGCATGAAAGAAACACAAGCTGAATAGAAGCTTCTTCCATAGCTGAAATGAAATAGATAATAGTGTTAACATTTTATAATACAAAGTTAAGTACTCATTTTGATGGCAATAAGCAATAAGCTGGATTTTTGGCTGTTTTGCAAATTGTATAACATGTGGGCATGATTCTGAGGTTGTCAGTTCGAATCCTGCCAAATCGTCTTTGCACCCCTCCTTTACTATTTAGGTGGGTATGCACCACCATTGAGGATGGGATGAAAAGGGAAACACTAGCATAAGTAATGGAAGACAGCTCTGAGATATAAAATAACGATGCAGTAGATCAACGATTGATAAGATCATAATAAACAAATTAATAAACCACTAATACTAAAAGAACAAAAACATTTGAAGTAAGTCCTGCTAGACTTTGCTAATCTTGTTGTTTTTCTAGATTCATATCTTGCCAGAAGTTCCTTCCCATTTTACTCACCTCTGGTTTATTGCACCCATTAAAGAACTCTGGATCTGAGATAGGATCATTGAGATATGATCTCAGCAGATTAGCCCTTAATCCTTTGGGTGGTTCATTGGTCATCTTGATACCATTCTGTAACACTGATACCGGGAATGATGGAGTAGGATAACTGGTAAGCCACAAACGGAAGCTTGATTTGGTTTGCTCTGTGTCGGTGATGACTTCTTCACAGATTTTCTCCAGGGTTGGTAGCCATGAGGTTGCCAAATGGCAGTTTTGAAGCACGACCCATGTGCCCTCTTTCACAGCCTGGTGAAATAGAACACATTATTAATGTTATAATATTAACTTTATGACATAGTATACAAATATATACTGCCATGAGAGGTTCTGGTTAAAACTATGGGCCCGAGGTGAGATCAATAGTACTATTTTCCTGAGGGCGCAGCCCCAGAAGGAAAATAGTATTAATTGATCTCAACGAGGGACCATAGTTTTAACCAGAACTTCGAATAAAGGCAGTTTATATTTGTTTTATATACTTCATACTACTACTACTACTACTACAAAGTTCTTAGGGCGCCAATTAGCAAAGAAAGCATCGTTAAACTTACAGTAAAAAACAAATACATAAGAAAACCAGTTCAGAATAAAACAGTTCAGAATAAATAAGTTTTGAGTCTCTGTTTGAAAAGAGTGACCGATGGCGAAAGTCTGATTTCTGTTGGTAATGAGTTCCAGCGCTTAACACCAGCTACAGGGAAACGACGATCACCGGCGACACTGATGGATCTATCAGCCAGGAGACGCGTGGTGTCATTACTTGATCTGAGAGTCCTTTGAGGAATATAAGGAGTCAGTTTGTTGGAGATGTACTTCGGAGCAAGGTTGTTGTGAGACTTGAAGATATACAGAAGAATTTTGAAACTGATGCGTTTATCAATGCTGAGCCAGTGGAGAGATGAGACTAATGGGTGAGCTTCGACTCGACGCCCAACAGCAAAGATGACATGCGCGGCGGAGTTCTGAAGTCTTTGGAGACGGCTTATGTCTTTTGCAGAGAGCTGAAGGAAGAGTGTGTTACAATAGTCGAGCCTGGAGAGTATCAGTGCTCTTACTGCATGATGGCAGGTCTCTTGATAGATGTAACACCGGATACGCCACAAGTTCTTTATCTGGAAGAGCGTATTTCTGCGGAGAATGTTAACATGAGCAGTAAGAGACATGTTGGAATCAAAGTGACAACCCAGGTTGCGAATGACAGAAGACAGATTGATAGTGGAGTCACCGATGGTGAGTTGAATGTTCTGTATGTCCAGGAGCTTGAGATTATGATTTGATGCTGCAATGAAAAACTCAGTCTTGGAGTCGTTGAGTTTCAGATAATTGGCGGTGAGGCAAGATTTTATGTCAGCAATGCAGCATGATATCTTGTTTAATGCCTTGATGATGTCGTCAGGATTACGCGGGTTAAAAGCAACATACAATTGCGAGTCATCAGCATACTGATGGTAATCGATGCCGTGTTTCCTCGCAATTTCACCGATGGGCTTGGAATATGTGGTGAACAAAAGAGGTCGGAGGACTGATCCTTGTGGCAGTCCGAAATCAGTGGTAACTGGGGCTGACATGGTGCCGTTTATGTTCACACGTGATGACCATCCTTTAAGATATGAGCCAAACCACTCAAGGGCTGTCCCAGTTACAGCATATTTCTGCTCAAGACGGTTCAACAGTATGGCGTGATCCACCGTATCAAACGCCGCACTCATATCAAAGAGTACGACGAAAACACTTCATTATGTTCTTTGTTCATTGTTTGGTTACAAGACAATTATTTGATGTTTTGACTCTCCAGCTTCTATCCTGAGTGAACAGTACGACCACTTAAGCACAACCTATATTTTGCCCTTCAAAAAAATCAAATAGGCTAAAATCGGGCTAACCAATTACAGCAGCGCGAAATCACGCTTTGGCAGTTTCGCGTGCGTGAACTGTTCTGTCGCATCGAGTGCGCGCGAACGCAGAAGGCATGGTCAAAAGTACTATTTACGGCTTGGGAGGTACTATTTACGGCTCATCCGGGACATTGAAAATACTATTTACGGCTTAGAGGTACTATTTATGGATAGGAGTACTGATGGTAGAACTATTTTTGGTCATATGATCCACTTTTAACCAATCAATGAACAAGAATATATTAATGAAGTATATAATAGGTATTAAGCAGACCAGGTTCAATTCAATGCTTTTACAAGTAGCATTTCAATCAGTTTCGCACCAGTGTATGGGTACTAGAAACTTATGCCCATATATTAGTAATCACAAGGAATGTAGAATTTTTTATGACTTGTTTCCTTGATCGGAAAAGAGATTGCTGATGTAACTATTAGAAGTCCCTAGCATGCCCTAGCAACAAATTGCAAGCAGTTGACGCCAAGGAAAATTTCTATGACAATCGCTAACACAACTGAATGCTACCTAGCATGTTACAACCACTACCAGTGTTTGTTCACAAGCAATTGTAGATACTTTGTTAATCATCTTAGCAGCAACTATAGATCCCTGTCCCTGTCCAAGAGAGATGGTTTGTAGGTTGGATCCTTACATTCCTGAACAGACATCAAACACCCCTGCACCCCCGACTACAGGCCTGACTGTAATACATACCTTGTCAATCATCTTAGCAGCAATATGATCCTGTCCTTGTCCAAGTGAGATGGTTTGTAGGCTGGATGCTCGTATTCCTGACGGCTATCAAAACACCCCTGCCTCCGAATACTGGCCTGACTGTAATACATACCTTGTCAATCATTTTAGCAGCAATATGATCCTGTCCTTGTCCTAGAGAGATGTTTTGTAGGCTGGATCCTCGAATACCTGAATGGACATCAAACAACCCTGCCCCCGAATACTGGCCTGACTGTCATACGTACCTTATCAATCATCTTAGCAGCAATAGGTCCCTGTCCTTGTCCAAGTGAGATAGTTTGTAGGCTGGATCCTCCCATTTCTGTGGTGACAAGAAAACATAGCTTAATATAAGTCCACATCAAGAAAATTATCATTAAACATTTGTAATTAACAATAAAACATTACCTCATTTGCATTTACAATGTATGCCATGATAACTGATTCAAAGTCAACATTATGAAATTCCAACAAATGAATCATTCTGGGCATGTTGTGTGTCTCACATCATGGTCAGACAGTCTCTTACCAGAAACAAGCATCATTCTCCAGTCAATCAACAGAGTGAACATGGAATAACGATACATTCTGAAAGCTCTCAGGTAAGCACAGTACATTGTAATAGTTTAATATAGGGCCTATAGCAGGTGGTATGCTGTGGATACATTTTTGACTATGCCAAGGTCAAAATGGGTGTTTTGGATCAGAGACTTATGTAATTGATTGACTTATTGTTGGATTTACTTCATTTGTGCAGATATACTGGACATGAAGGGCAATAGACTAATCAGCAACAGGTAGAGTCCCATCATTACCCGATGATGCGGGCCAATTGTTTCATGAAGTGCGCTAGATGGAACCACATATTTTTATGGTCTTTTGCGTAAATGTGAATACACTCGGATGGCGTGATTTGCTACACATGGTTGATAGAACAATCCACCCTCATGAATATGCAAGAATTCACAGCATACAAAGCATGTGAACTTTGCCTGTTGGAATATGGTCTGTACATCTGTGGGCAATACATTCTTTCTTGGCATGAGATAAATTTATCATCTTGCCCCTAAAATCTAAAATTGCACCTTTGAATAACTCACCGTGAAAAACAACTTCCATTCTTCCCACAATGCACTTTGAAAATCACACATGTAACTTTCTTTTGAAAGGCAACATTATATAAAACTTTTAAAGTGCATTATTAAAAACATACAACCAACAGCAAAAAAAAGCAATGTGTTAGCAGATAATCATGCAACCGGATGTAAATACATGTATATTAAACTGTAAACATTCAATAAAGTAAATAAACATAACACTGCAACATAATTAAAGTTAGTGTAGAAATATCAAGCAAAACCATGCAAAGCTCTATAAGTATCACACAATTAGTGCAGAGGGGAAAATAGCATACAACAACATGCAAAAGCATTGAGACAGGTTAAAGATATGATTTATGTGTACCATCCATCCTGAGTTTGTTTGTTTCTTTTTTTGCACAAGCCACTCATTATGGATGTTACACACTTAGGTTACATTTCTCTACACTTAACTAGTGGTTAGGCTTCCTAAGCCACCAGGCTAGCCCTACCAATGTGGATCCATTTTATTGATGTATCTTTCTAGATGATGTACAATGTGAAATTGTAAGCACCGGTATATAGGACTAATTGGGCTTAAGAAGCCTGACCACTAGCTTTGCTTCAAGAAACCAGCCCTTAGAGAATTGTCACCATTATTTAATGTTGATAAAATTTGAAGCAACTCTTCAATTAAATTTACACACTTGCCGTTCAGTACCCAGTGGGCTATTCCAGCTGAAATCCATACTCCCCCTGTGGAAGATTTAGCTAGTCTTCACAGAAGGGTACAGGTTTCAAATACAGACAATTGGGCAACTTCCATTTGAAATACTTCAGTTTTGGAAGATATAGATAAGGGAGAGTAAAGGTTTCAAAACAATTAGATTAACCCTAGCCAATTCCATTTAAAAAACATACTGCCTCTGGGTAGGACTTTTTAAAAATCTTCTAGAGGTACATGGCAAATTTCAAATGGAATAGTTCAATGCATACAGTAACCACCATCAACTCATCACATAGCCTAGGAGGGAATACTACCTTGGTGGTTTACAGTCCAATATGCCAAACATAAAAGACCCAAACAATAATAGCAACAGTGCGTGCTTCTACATGATATTTTATCAACATTGTCAGAGATGACATACAGTAAAAGTGGTAATTTTCATCCAATAAATTTTTTGTGCTTTGCAAATTTTGAAACAGTTTCACCTGCTCGTAAAAAAATCATGATTCTAAGTTTTCTTACATTTTCCTATACACAAAAAGAATATATTCCTGTTATTTTAGCTGCTTGGAATTTGAAAAGTACAAGTATAAATGTTGCGTGAAAATTTCCACTTTTATAGTATAGGATTAAGTATTCAAGCAATAAAGTATATCAAGAACAAGAAAAGAAACTATTATTAAAGAATTCCCAAACCATCATTATGTTCAAGATTGTCAGATGTTAAAGGTGGGTAACTACCGTAAAATTCTATCTACAAGCATATATGCCTCTAAATTAGTGTTTTATTATAAAAGAGACAAAAGGCAGATACCCTCTACAAAACATTATAATTGAGTGATCTTACAATAATACTTGTTTGTACAGCCATATGTATCAGTAACACAGTTGCTCAGACTCCAAATAATGTTTGTGTGGAGGGCGTCTGTCATTTGTCTCGATCTTGCGTTAAAAAATCAACAACACTCATTTAGAGGCATATATGCTTGTGGATGGAATGCTACGTTATTCATACTTACAAAATCTACAATTAATGGTAACTTACAAAAATATTATGAATATATGAATATTACAAGTTTACCGAAGAGAACACATGAGAATTATACCAAGTTACTTCTTCCACCAAAGATATTACTAGTAGAGTGTATATAATTAATGTGATTCCATCCAATGTGGTATTCACTAAATGACATCTGCAGATTTATATTTGAGATTGAAGACTTGAAAGCTGTTGTAATGCTTCAAACTAAAAGAGATCATAAATTTGGTTCCCATGCACAGCAATTCAATAAAGACAGATTTCAAAGTATGATAAACAGGCCTATTTAAAGTGTTTATGTCATTCACCCTTTTTGCAAGATATTAAACAAACAACACTTGCCACAGAAAATTCATACTTTTTCTTCAGAGGCACATTTTGAAATTTATTAATTTTGTGTTATAAATCAACAAGTACCCAGTTCCTTCTACTTTCCCTCCAATACTGGTAATGCATTTTATCTAATATTTATCAATATTGAGCCTGCAATCTCATTAAAAATCAGTGGTAACATCTAATATTTCTAGACTAAAGCAAATTACTTCTCACTTATACGCTATATCCCATAACATAATGCGTGTGTACAATCACAGAATTGCAGAACAGAGAATCTGGACTTGTCACCATCTTTGTCCAGACATGGAAGACACTTTTGAGATACTTGCGTTTTGCCTGTAGCATATTCTGAAAGAATCATTGTTTGTGTATGGTACTTGGTGGACTACTGCTTGTACATGACACTTGGGGAGCAACATAGTTTGTAGTGCAAGACACTGATCCTATCGGGATGCAGAGACAGGTATGAATGAACCCAAACTTGAGCTCACCCTTGTTGCCTCCCTAGTCCGGACCAAAAACCATCAAACATTCCAGTAATTTGCAAAATTTTGCCCCTCCTGATTTCACTTGATCTCCCCCATTGTATCTCTCCAACCACAAAAAATGCCAGTCACTACACTGATTTCATCAAAGAGGGATACAAGTGTGTTTTAATCATATCCTGATGCTTGAGAAAAATAATTTTCTCTTGTTTTCACTGTCGGCTTGGACCTATATACCCCTCACTATTCTTCCATGACTGACAGTGACATTATATAGGATGGTGAAGTCTGGATTCTCAGTCATCGATTTCTATGACCATGATATAATATAATGTTCAATCAAACACATGGTGTACTACTTAAATGAAGCAAAATCCTATTCTAAACTTTAAAGACTAAAACAAACTAACCAACGAAGTCTCAATTTTTACTACATAATATAAACACTGACTATGCACACCAATTAACAATAATCAGTATCTTTTTGTTTCAGTGTGAAGTATTTTGCCATTTAGTAACGTTTTGATATCAAACTTCATGTAGGTTTATACATTTATATAGTTAGCATCATAATCAGGGATTACCTTTCCTTGCTATTTGCATGCTAGAGAGATGGAAGTTATTATAATTGCTAGACACAGGTCCAGTTTGACACAATCCAGCAAAATGGGGTCAGCAGGTTCGCTGGACCCAAACTTTTTGGAGGCAGCGAAATCCCTGATTATTATGCAACTTGTGAGTAACCATCGCCACATGAATATTATATACATTTTAGGTTATAGGGTTAAATTCAGCATGGCAACAAAATTGCTATGGCAACAGGTGCACAATCAAATGCAGGTTTAATTTGGGTTTGGGTTGAGGCATGAGAGTCAAACTAAATTTAGGAATGATTTGATTTGGGTATTAAAAAGAGTTATTCCAATTCATTCCAAACAAACTTGTTAATAAGCTTAATTTTATATGCGTGTTACATGCAGGACGAGCAACACATGTTACTTTGTAAAAAATTAGTTAGGGCAAGTTTGGGAAGTTTTTTTATGATCAACAAAATCCTAGAAATTAAGCACCAATAAGAGTTCAATTGGATTAAGCAGAGAACAACAACAGCAAAAAAGCTGTAAACAAACTGATGAAAATTTCAAACACAAAAAAATTTAAGTAGGGTCACTCCATATCAAATCAAGGAGGCGCCCCACCTGACCCCCTCAGATTTGATTTATATTTTAGTCATATGTTGTACCTGTAAAAATATTAAAAACCTGCAAATTTGAGGTCTGTAGCTCTTACGGATTGTCTGTGTCAGCCATTTAAAGTTGGAGTAGGGGAGTCTAAATTTGGACCCAAAAGTTGCCCTTTAAATAAATATCATCTTTGGGCGTTTGTGCCTTCTTTATAAAAAGAAGGAGAGGTCTGAAACTTTGCATACACACTAAGTGCATGCCCAATTTGTCAAAAAATAAAAAATCAAAAAAATCTGTAATTGTGTGTTGTGTCACGGGCTCATTAAATATGCAAGAAACAATGTAATGTTTTGTAAACTGGCAAGTTTAGCCCCCCTAAATTCACATTTTTTGTCAGATTAATTATTTTTTGTTGTCACCGATGCTATATATAGGATAAATATAATGCATACCCCAAAAATTGGGGTCACAACTCATTTACATTTCGAACAGCGCCCTCACGAAGATGGAATTTATTGCACATTCAACATTTTCAGGGGGCCCAAAGTCGATGTGGTCCACCTTCAAAATTTATAAAACATCACTTTTATATAACTACAAGTCTTAAATTACAACTTTGCTAAGTCCCAGTAATTGTATAGGTTGACTTCATATAAAATGACAAGCCCAAAGTTAACCATTTTCTTAGGATTGCATGTAGTGCAAATGTGCCGAATTCGGAAGGCTTGAAAGTCAAATTGGCCCCAATATTGAAAATAAAATGGAAATAAAAGTAAATAGGGCCAATAACTATGCATCTAGTCATTTATTTTCAATATTGTGGCCATTTTGACTTTTAAACCTTCCGAATTCGGCACATATGCAGTACATGCAATCATAAGAAAACGGTCAACTTTAGGCTTGTCGTTTTATATGAAGTCAATCTATAAAATTAATGGGATTGAGCAAAGTTGCAATTTAAGACTAGTAGTCATATAAAAGTGATGTTTTATAAATTTTGAAGGTTGACCACATCGACTTTGGGCCCCTGAAAATGTTGAATTTGCAATAAATTTCATCTTTGTGAGGGCGCTGTTCGAAATGTAAATGAGTTGTGACCCCAATGTTTTGGGTATGCATTGTATTTATCCTATATATAGCATCGGTGACAACAAAAAATAATTAATCTGACAAAAATGTGAATTTAGGGGGCTAAACTTGCCAGTTTACAAAACATCTTCGTGAGGGCGCTGCACTCCAACTTAAAATGGCTACCATAGAAAATCTGTATATATTGAAAACGAAATGGAAATACAAGTAAATAGGGCCAATAACTACTCATCTAATCATTTATTTTTAATATTGTGGCCAATTTGACTTTCAAGCCTTCCGAATTCGGCACATTTGCACTACATGCAATCATAAGAAAATGGTCAACTTTGGGCTTGTCATTTTATATGAAGTCAACCTATACAATTACTGGGACTTAGCAAAGTTGTAATTTAAGACTAGTAGTTATATAAAAGTGATGTTTTATAAATTTTGAAGGTGGACCACATCGACTTTGGGCCCCTGAAAATGTTGAATTTGCAATAAATTTCATCTTCGTGAGGGCGCTGTTCGAAATGTAAATGAGTTGTGACCCCAATTTTTGGGTATGCATTGTATTTATCCTATATATAGCATCGGTGACGACAAAAATAATTAATCTGACAAAAATGTGAATTTAGGGGGCTAAACTTGCCAGTTTACAAAACATTACATTTTTTCTTGCATATTTAATGAGCCCGTGACACAACGCAATTACAGAATTTTTTATTTTTATTTTTTGACAAATTGGGCATGCAGTTAGTGTGTATGCAAAGTTTCAGACCTCTCTTTCTTTTTTTATAAAGAAGGCACAGACTCCCAAAGATGAAATTTATTTAAGGGGTAACTTTTAGGTCCAAATTTCGACCTCCCTACTCCAACTTTAAATGCCTGCCACAGAAAATCCGTAAGAGCTACAGACCTCAAATTTGCAGGTTTTTAATATTTTTACAGGTACAACATATGACTAATATATAAAGCAAATCTGAGGGGGTCAGGTGGGGCGCCTCCTTGATTTGATATGGAGTGACCCAGTAACAACTTTTCCACATTACAAAAACAACAACTTAAATCAAGATTTTTCAAACATTGGATTTCAATTTTAAAAAATCCAGTAATTTCAAAAGACTGTACCAAAAAATGTTAAATTCCTTGCAATCATTTTATTATTAGTACTTGTGTGATGCAATTAAATGTGATACACATTTCAAGGCATAATATAACAGAAAACAATTGATAAAGCACAATACACATACTACTTAGATTGCTGATGGTCCTTGGCATTGGAGGCCTGTAGATCTTGGATGGTGTCTTCAGATCTTCTGATGCCTCCAGTAACACCGGTGTCCTGAAATACTGAGCTTGAGCAAGCAGTCTTCCTAGTCTTGGACTCTGCTGTCTTGATGTCTGTTGTCTTGGACTCTGCTGTCTTGATGTCTGTTGTCTTGGACTCTGCTGTCTTGATGTCTGTTGTCTTTCGCTACCATCCTCAGAAGAAACTGGATTATCTGAATCTTGCTGACTTCCATGAGCCCCTTCACTTGGAAGAGTGGGTTTTGTGTTGTTTGGTATAGTATGTGTGAGTGTTTGAGAGGATGGTTGAGTTTGTACTTTAAGGTTTTTGTTTGTTTGTAAGTTTGTCAGTGACTTATTTACTTGTGGATGTTGACTACTGGAGTTAGCATTTGTGTTGTCTGCAGAATTTTCCATTGGGATGTTAGTATCAATCAAGTTTTGTGATTGGGAAGGAATGTGTGTGTCATCATTTGTTTCTTTATGCAATATATTTGTTTGTAAGTCTGCCTGTGACTCGACTGGTGGGGACTTGTGTTGTTCATCTCTTAAATTGGCTTCTGCAATTGTGGAATTTGGCATCTCTGCTTGGGAAGACATTGGAATGCTTTTGTCCTGATTCTCTTCAGGTGTTTTTGACCCTGACGATGACTTCTGATAATTAACATTGGCATCTTTAGGCTCTTCTCTGTGGACACCATCAACTTGTGAATCATGTGAATACTCTTGGCCCTCTTTCAATGGTCCATTTTCACTTGCTGTCATGGCAACTGCTGAAGCATTACCACCGGCCGCAGCCTCCTTTGCTCCTATTACTTTCTCGTTTTCCTCACCATCTTTAGATAGATTCTTGATAATATTTTGTTTCTCTCGTTCATCTTCTTCTTGAGCTTCAAACTGTTCTTCATCAAGTTCATCTATTTGATCCAGTGGTGTCTTTCTTTCCCTGAATGGTCCTGATGGAGTATTGGGAGGAGCAGAGCAACAAGCCAATTCACCTGGCGTCAGCATGCTTGGAGTAGCCAGTTTAGCAGCATCTCCACTAGGACCAATGACTGTGCCTTGTGGATACTCCACTGATGAGCTTATGCCAACACCATCTTCCTCCTCACTGGACTCTGTGGTAGTTGTTGGATGTGGGGATGGTCTTGGGGAAGGAGAGTCACTTTGAGGTGATGACATGAGTGGATTTGGATCTGGATTTGGATCTGAAAAGGAGCAATTATCCCTAGGAGACGTTAATTGAGCAAGGAGGTTTGCGCCAGAATTTCCGCGACTGAGTCCAGCGTGTATTGAACCCATGGAGTCTTGCCTTGCTGGTTTCATAAATCCTGTTGAAAGGGGAGGTTAATATACACGGCAAAAAGCAAAAGAAAAAAACACAAAAAAGATCAAATTATGGTGCAGAGAAATATACAATTGAAAACAAGTGTTTTATGAATATGGTTGAGTTTATGAAAACCTTTCTTTATAGAAGCTTTTAAGTTTGCTTCAGAAAGGATTATAATATATCGTATGTTTAGGAATGTCTTTGAAGCAATTTTCATGTTGACTATTTGAAATGGCAAATACTAAAAATGATTTTTTTACAATTTAATGGTGCTAAACCAGTAAACTGCATGATTTTTCCTCTTCCATATTAATAGAACACTTGTGATTAACACATTTTAACATTTACAAACTGTGCATTACTAAATCTTGGCCATTTCAAGCATTCCAATAGAGCTAGTTCAACTACTGATTGATCAATCAATTAATCAATTAATCAATCAATCAATCAATCAATCAATCAATCAATCACAAATCATATATTTTATTTCATAAGTAAATCTGTAAACTTTTCTATCTCTTCTATAGAAAACCTGAAGAGAGAATGTACTAGGCCTACTTCTTAATTGGAACACAAAATACAACCTGCAAAAATATTTTCAAAACCATGTACTTAATCATGCAAAAATGTTTTCAAAATCATGTACTAAATCATGCAACTTGCTCTGTGTGTAATGCTTAATGGCCACAAGTGTATTCAAACTTCATAAGAGAGTGCATTAACTATTCTATCAATCTATCAAAACAATCAAGATTTTTTCAAAAAATTACATATTTATAAGAGTCATGCAAATTACCTTCCTTCTTGTGATTGACTTAAATTGTTTAAATTAGAATTATCCAGCCTATATTCTACTGTATAAAGCATGCAATCACATCTATTTGTATACATACCTTTCTCCACTGCAAATTTCATAAGCACATTCATGGGATCAGCACCTGGGGAAAGAACAAATATTAATGGCGTAGAGTGGCTGGAATCCTTGTAACTGTTAGCTAGGTCAAAGGTTGGTGGCTCGATGTAGGCTTGTCCCATTTTCTTGACGATGAAATTTTGAACAGCTGGTACCATCTGAAAACAAAGAACATAAACAAGTTTTTAATTTGACATTCATGTACTAAAAAGTAGGCTTGTCCCATTTTCTTGATGATGAAATTTTGAACAGTTGGTACCATCTGAAAACAAAAAACATAAATAAGTTTTCAATTTGACAACAGTTCTACCATGTACTAAAAGAAATGCAATATTTATTATTTATATGCTAAAATCTGCAGCAAGACTCTATAATAAGGGTTGTCATGGTACCTAAGGATACAGGTAGGATACTGGTTAAGTTTTATAGCAATAATAAGGGTTAAGGTTATGGTTAATGGTTGCATTAGGGTTAGATTTAGGGTTCAAATTAGAACTAGAGTGGCATCCTTTAATAATAATAAATAATATTTTTTGCCATATTGCTGAGAGCATGGTGGATATATGCTGTTAGGTTGTTTAAAGCGAGTGCAAGGTTGTGGATTTGAACCCCATCAGGGTCAATGTATTGTATATTTTTTTGCATCCTTGGGCAAAACATCCAATCTTGCTTGTTTAACTACACCCAGATATAAAATGGGGAGCAGGGAGAAGGGGGTAATCATACAGGTGCTATTACTGTTGGTAGCTAAGTAAAAAAATAGCAGAATAAATGTAAAGTGCTTTGATATCTGTTTAATTAAGGATCTTTGACATATTTCAACATCTTTGACATATTTCAACACCTTTGACATATTTCAACATCTTTGACATATTTCAATATCTTTGACATATTTCAACATCTTTGACTGATGTACTGAACCTTGGCATCAAACTTACCCAACAATATTCCTATTGGGGCTGCCTGCACAGGTACACCGGTACATGGCTGGTACTGTGCAGTACCAGAGGAGTACCAGTGTAGTACCAGTGCAGTACAACTGCTGGTGGGTCCTGTGCAGTAGTAGCATTGGTACTATGTAGGTACTTTGTGTGCACCAGTCAGGTACCTTGGCGACAGTGTACCTATGCAGACGGTCGCAATAAGAATCATGTAGTGTAAGCAGCCTACATGGCACAATAATAAAAACAAATATATCACATGTAGGGAATGTCAATATGCCACATCATTCCCAAAACTATTTTGCATGAATTCATCTCACCTTGTCTGGTCTTATTATTCTGAGAATGATAAGTTTTTGAAGGTTAGTCAGTGTCAGCTCCCATGGCTCTGGAATCTTATCTGTATGAGGAGTTGGTGAATCATACAATTCTTTCCAGTCTGATATCTGCAACAAACAGTAACAATTAGCGCACATCACAGGTTATTTTTCTTCTTTTAATTACATTGAAATTCAGCTTTTGCTGAATGCCGGTACATTTACATAGGTATTAAACCAAATATAATTATTATATAATTATTAATACCAGAAAGGTTACAACCACAGAGTCCCAACTCCACCCATGTTTGTGTGTCTCCTGATTATTTTGCCATGTGCCCAGTAAACCTCTATACCATTTTCCACCCTGATGTGGCAGTGACGTCAACAAGTTGAGGCAACTGCTTTGTGCGTCATCTTTGCGGAGATTTTGACCACTTCTGCCCATGACTTATCAGACAATATAACGTACACTGGCATCATTGCCACATCCAGATGGAAAATGGCATAATCAAAGTGTGTGATTGTTTGTCTCAGGCATGAGACTGCACTTTCCTAAAAAAACAAAACCTTGAAAAACTGAAAATGCACATGAAATTGGGCAAAAAGTACCAAAAACAGGCTGAAATTAAAGAACGTTGCAGAAATTTTGACTTAAAAGAAACTGAATTCAGTTTAAAAACTGAAAATTCTCATGCCTGTTGTCTTCTGTGTGCAAGGTCGATCAAATGCGCTAAGTGCTACATGTGCACACCTTTGTAATACTTTTGCTTAATATTTTTTGTTGGATATCAGGTTCACTATTTTGATCTCCATCGCGGCAAACCAATATGGGTGGCATATTTACCATAGCCGGCACCATAGCTCTACTTTCTTTGGTTTATAACACACATTTATTACATATTATATGTGTACATCTTTATCAAAAGAATGCACTTGTTGGCTGCTACATGTGTCTCTTTTTACATAGTAGCTAGGAATATCTACCTGACTCATCTCAAGTGGAAGTCGCCTCAAATCATCCCCAAGTAACATGCTTTAGAATTGTTTTCTGTATTCCTAAACCATGTAACTTTGGGATGATTTGTAGTGACCTCCACTTGAGATGAGTGTGGTATAGCTATTATGTAAAGAGACACATAAGCAGCCAACAGGTGCATCCTTTTGATACGGATATACACATGAGTAAAGATTTAGTGAAAGATGTTGATACTTAAAGTTTCTGCCAAAGAAGAACGGCACTTGTTTACATTTTGAGAGCGTGTAGAGCGTAAACACGGAAGTGGGGTTCTGAATGACTGACAATCATACCAACAGACCAATAATCTGATTGGCCGATTACGCGTCAAAACGTTCGTCGGTGCAGATCAGCGCCTTTGAAGGACACGCAAAGCTCCGCGTATGTCGCTCATTGACAGGGAATATACATTCTACTTACATTGGTTCTGAAGTTCATCATGAAATCATCAAATGAAGGCAGAGAAGAGACTCTGACTACTTCTGCCCATGACTTATCTGACAACCAATCAGGTGCAGGATTAGGAAATGGATTTTCTAAAGCCACACCCCCTGTCAATAGAAACCTCCACTCATTGTCATCAACTTCACCCCTAAATGATATAAACAAAGAATGCATTGTTAGTAAATTTGTTACTTTTGGATTTTTGCTGATCTGACAAGTGCCTGAAAGAACTGTTGATTATTTTTGATGAGATAAGTTTACAATAAGATTTACATAGTACATTGTAAATGCCTTACAATTTTAATATATTTATTGGTTTGGAATTTTCGGGTTTGCATCCTTTACTTATGATCCTCTCAAGAACTGTGTCTATCATTTTCTTAAGCCCTCTTTGGGTGAAGCATATACCCTCTTACCGTCTAATGAACATTTTATACACCTTGGGGGAAAGGCATGTTTTTGCATAGACAAAAGTGTAAATCACTGTTTTGGCAGAAATTAAACTGAACATTGTTTGTCAGAGACTTTATGAAACATACATTAAAATTCAACTGGTAAGTTATTTTTGCTCCAAAAAACCATTATAAAACACAAATTTAGGTGCTCCTAATTCAGATAAATGCAAATTTTGCATAGTTTAAGGTAGGTAAAATTGCCCTAACACCAACCTGCTCTTTGCTAAGCCAATACATAATAAGAAAGAGAAGAGAAGCTTGTCTTTTTCAAATAGTGATCGGCAGACATTTTGATAGATGCTATATGTGAAGTGATTGTTGAGATTGTGTATTCGTTCCTCTAGAGCATCTGCAGGTTCACTCTCACTTATTGACTGAAAAATAAAACAAATATAGAGTTACATTAGAATAGTCCATTTGAAATCCATACACCCCTATGGAAAACATGACCTTAATCTCCCACACAGGGGGTGTAGATGTCAAATGGAGTCACCCATTCAGGGAGGCCCATTTGAAAGTCATACTCCCTATGTGGGAGATTAAGGTCATGTTTTCCATAGGGGGTGTATGGATTTAAACTGGGAAAGCTCATTAGACATATGTGATGTGATCAAGCAAAATGAGTTGGAAGTCGGAAATATTGATTTTGAGATATAGCCAAACAAAGGAAGTTTTTCCTTTTGTTTCCTATTGTTTTGGAAACTCTTTAACTGCTCATATCGTTTGAACTGGTTCAATGGGATTTTCTGCAATATGAAGCTTTGCAAATATTTTTTACAATCCTATAAGAACTTAAAATTTAATATACCTGACTTTAGACTGATTTTGCTGATCACACCACATGTTTCACAAATACATTTTTGATGTTATTTTGGATCAAGCACACAGCAGCACACAAGCATATTATTAATTTCAAAGCACACAACTTCCTGTAATATTAATTTTATTTTTCCACACCTGTTCAATATTCAAAATCACACACTATTCAAGTGAAGTTGCATCATTGCAGCCGAGTACGAAATACAATAAAGCACAACACATTCTGTGCAGAGTATTATGCCTGGTTACACATACAATTTTTCCAGCTCTACCTTGGTTGTAAATAACTGAAAATATTTAGGCAAAAAGTGACATTTTTTCTTTAAGTTGTACTATTTAAATATTTTTGCAGTAATAGAATAGAAATCAAAGGTGTTGCAGTTTCATTTACACCTTAATACCATAAAAAATCGATAGTTAGCCAATTATTGAGCGCTTTTGAAAACATGGAATTGTACCAAAGTCCGGCACTTTATCAACTAAGCTAATGGGGGTTGAGACACAAATTTGCAGGTTTCCTTGTTCATATATAACTATGTGTATCGATGATTTGTTCAAAACCCTTTACACTTTTGTAGACAGGGCTCTTTATATTTGCATGTTTCTAAATCACACTATAGTAAGCACATATGTTAACTATCAAGTTTTTACGGTAATGTGTCCTTGGTAGTAAAAATGTTTAAACAATGTATTATTATTTACATTGTAACTGCCTGGGACACATAGGTTGGGTGTAAAGGATCCTGCATTAACTTTAATTTTTGTAAGTCAAATTTACTGAAATAAATTTATTGCAATACATCATGGTTGTTAGTTTTTGAGGTAAGTATCATGGGAGATTGTTCCACACACAATTGTTATAGCGGTCTGCCAAAAGATTGGGGGAAGTACTGCTAATATATCCTTCTGATTCCAGAAAATAAAAATATATAGTAAAAGCTGGAACAAATTGGGTATGTTTGTCAACATGAACCTATAGTCAGCCAAAAATAGGCTTTTTACATTCATTTTCTGTTCATGGCTAAAATGCATTTTTCTGGAATCAGGTATTGACACTTTTATGTGAAACCAAGCAACAATCACATTCTTTGTTTTTATTCATATGGGCCTATTATTTTAGAATGAATGTATTGAAATAGCTCAAGGGTAATGAAATGTTAGAAATAAAAATTCAAAACACCACTTACCATTACGGGGCTTGTACCATTATTTGTGCCAAACTTAATATAAATTAGTCAAACACCACATGTTTCTGAATTATACTTGTAATTATTTATAAATATTCATAAATTGCTAAATATATCAAACTTTGTGCTGTGATTACAATTTTACACTTGTTAATACATTTTCATACAAAAACTGTTTTTGTTAGTGTTCTGGATTTGTTTTGGCATCACAACATGACAAACACATTGGGGAGCAGGGAATGGCCATTTAGGGGTGGATTCAAAACCCAACTGTCGGTCAACCACTGGCCCTGGACCACTGGCACCCTGGCTGAAACTGAGGTTTGACCACATTCTATTATTCCAAACAGGCCAAATCACCAGTTCCACCAGAGTGCCAGCAGTCGACTGATGAATGGGATTTGAAGCCATCCCTTATTGCATGGCATAAAACTGTCATGGTGTTTTAACAAACCAATCTATGTGCAATTGATACAAAAATATCAGGATTTGGTGCTAATACAAACAACATTCATTGGTCATACATCTGTGCTCACAACAATGCACTTACAGGCACCGCTGCTAACATCTCAGCGGACATTTTTCTAGTCTCAAAGATAGACTGAAATACAAGAGGGTTATTAGATTTCAAAATAAGAAGTAGTAAGTTTTCAAGATTGGTAAAAATAGGTTGGGATCAAATTCATTTTTGTGTAAGTTTTAACTGTTTCAAACAAAGTAATATCATTTACAGTGACATTTTTGTGGTTAATCCAAGTATCAATTCTTCAACAATGATGGCTTGATGGTACTTGATCTTTCCATGAATCAGGTCATGCGATCGGGAGGTTGATTACAAGTCACATGAACCAATGTCATCAAATTTCTTGCAATAAAAATTCTTGTAATCAAGCTTCTTAGTATCAATTTTGCTTGTATCTTTTTAACAAAATCAGATGCTAATGTTTACATAATTAATAGCTCTGATGGAAATTAAACCCGGAACCACCAACATACTAGACAGGTGCTCTGAGCATTAAAATGTCAAGCATCAGTCTCTAATTGAAAAGGTACTTCAAACTGAACATACAGATTCATTTCTGCATCTAACACAAATAACAATATGTTATTCATTTGGTTGATATTTGAAATCGAAAGGTGAATTTACTGTTTTACTTCAAATTTTTCTCATTATATTATCGCAAATGAGAAGCTTGAATATACTTTGTATACATTTATACAAAGAAAAATATAATATTATCATAGATATGGAAATTATATCCATATCCCAAATGCATATTTGGTCCAGTTTGTGTGGGCTCTGTTCACTGTTTTCTTGACAGTACAAAGTAATAGGCTATATCAATGAGTACTCTTCTTGGGATTGAACCCAGGACCTTCTAATTGCCAGATGAGAGATCTACCCACTGAGCAAAATTGCTTGTTACACATAGACTTGTTTGATACTTACTTGTAAGTAGAGATTAATAAACCAAATCAATGAGTACTGGTACATAGGCTCAATGTTAGCCAAATCAGATATGGTGAAGAACAAGATGGAGGAATGCTTAGCAACCTATAGACATAAGAATTATAAGAAGGACAATCAATTTTTAAAACAAATATGATGATATTTTCTTCCTATAATCAGAGCTGTCAGTGCATTACAAATCACAGCATTCAACTTGGTGCGACAACTGACAGACACATGTCTTTAGAGAAAGAATAATAGTAGGCCTACCAAACACAAGTCGCCATGTTTTAAAACACATTTATATTAAAATGTTCCTGAAATGTTTCAGATTGCTTTCATGTAGAATAATATGCTCTACTTACAGGCTTGTATCCATTTCTAGTCTCATCAATTTCTTTCTCTGTCTTTGATGTGACTTCTTCTTTCTCAGATATCTCAATGGACAAGACTTTACTTGATGATAAGATCTTGATAGCTGTCTCATCCTCCAGAATGTTACCTTCAGATGATGATAGAACCTGGAAATAACAGGAAATATTGGCTGAATCAATAGTGCTACTGTCATGTGGGAACATTTGCTTCTGTTGGTTCTTTGTTAAGATCTGCCTCACAGTGATATAAATTAAGATGAAGAAAAAGAAAAGAGATTGCATACATACAAATGTCATATCAAGCTAAACAATTATAGTCCATCACCTTTTATCCATCCATGATGGGACCAAGAATTGGCCAGGTAAGTGAAAAATCCAGACAAGTAAATTATGTGTAATTCCACATTGAATGTCTAAACGAGGTCTGGATAAGGGAGGTTTGACTGTATGTAAATTGGTATGTTATTATCACTTAAATCTATTTTAATACACAATGTTTTAAAGAAAACACCCTTTACTAATCCAACATCATAATCTAATATCATACCAGTTTTAACCCTTCTGATTGCATAAGATACCATCTAATGTCTTTTGCAGGCTATGCTGACAAAAAGCTGCCACCATTTCTAACAATTTTTTAAAGGTAGGGTAATTTACATTCAGAACACAAACCTCCAATATTTTGTCTTCTATTTCTTTGAGTTGTCTTTTGTTCTGTGCACTCTCTATAATCAACTGGTTCTTCTTTTCTTCTAGTTCTGGTTTCTCCTTGGCAGCCACAAGTCCTAGCAACTGGTCTTCTAAGCCCATGGGTGTAATCATGAAGTTTAACAGAGTCACCTGATATAGAAATTCAATGGAAAATTAAGAAGTATCATGTAACCTATCTGATGCTGGTTTCATACTTTCAGCCATTTCCTGCTGCGGCATGATGCTTCATCATTCCTCTTGCACTTTCCTGCAAGTGGAGCAACATGCCGTGAGTAGCAGCTCTGTGCCCATCAGTCAAAAATCATATCGTGTTCTCATACGATAGAGCGGTATCACTTCAGAGTTGACTTGCATTCAACTCCTAGTGATCTGTCACATTGGGCAAAACAGTGGAGTGATCGATATATCGGCTTGCCGTTGTTCACCACTAGTGTTTCTGGTGTGACTGCGCATGTGAAGCAAAATCATCTTCAGAGAAAGCGGTAGGAACATATGAAACCAGTATTATACTACAAGACCTTATATGTACCCTGTGATTAGGGTTATAGAGAAAGAGTTAGGACTTGGGTAAGTGTTAGGGTGTGGTATGTATTTTATGGTTATAGACAATCTGCAGAAAGGGATGACCTTTTGATACATGACTAAAATTATTTTATTACAATTTTAAAATACATCAAAATTCTTGTTTTTCTAATAATTATGGTATAGATTAGGGGTATTAAATTGCTAAAAGTATAATACTTTTACAATATGCAACTATAAATATAATGTGGGATGTGAAAATATAGCATTTGAATTGCATACTTGTCAACAATGAATTTTACACCATTACGATGACAAGTGGTTGACATGGTTATACATGTATTGTCTTCATTTCATTCCTAATAAACAATACTTACCTTTACAGAGACCTCCGGTAGATAATGAGGATTGCGTAATCTGGTAGTAATGTACAGCTTGAAATCACGACTGTATTCAATGACAGTCTCACCAAGTTTGATGTGATCTAAACCTCTCTAATATAGGCAAAAGAAAATATGAATCATAAATCTGTCTTCAACAATAAAGCAATAAAAATGCACACTATGTAAAGATATTTACTAGGACTGCCAAATCATATGTGACAACTTGGAGTCAACCAGGTAACCTCATTTGATATTCACACTCCCTGTGTTATGTCTTTCATAAGGGGTGTATGGATGTCAAATGGAACAGCCAATTGTACCGTTTGGATGATGCTGCATCAAGGATATGCTCAGAAAAGCATTGTCAGAAAATTTCGCACTCCACAACCCTCAAGTTTTTTTTGGTTTTTTTTACTTTACTTGTTGATGAAATAATAATCAGGGCAAATATTACAATTTTGAAAATATTATCTTGGAAAACAAAATCTAGGCTACTGGACTTGCATGAATTAACTACCATTAATTACAACAATCAACTTACCATTCTGAAAGTTTGTCTAAGCAGCAGTGGCTCTAACAATGGGTCCAATTCTTCTCCTACGTTCTCCAGCATACATGGTTGACCAAACTGAAATGTTAACAACATGGTATGTGCTTTCAGTGCTTCAGAATAGGGTTGAAACCAAAAATGATGTATATTATTTGTTAATGTTTAAGTTTAAATTCAGATTGAGTGAGTGAGTACATATTTGTGGTAATATGCATATTCAGCTTATTTTTATGACCAAATACTTTTTGCAATGTGAATTTGCTCTTACAGCGAATGAAGTGCCAATAGTATATGTGATTCAATGAGCTAATTAGGACTCTACTTCTGTATTAAACATGGATGACCTGCATTGACAGCGTCATCAAAATACAGATGTTGGTATCAGGTGAAAGCTAATAATTTTCTTATAACGGCAGTGACAAACTTAACTTTGACTTCATTATATGGATCATACCTCTCACATAAAACAAAATACAGAAATCAATCTTTTCATGTGATGACTAACCTGAATGCAATTCTCCAATGTTCTTGTGTATGTAGGATCGGAAAGCTTGATGACTTGTAGGCTGTTTGGCTTCTCCATGTTCTTGACCCATTTATTAGCTTGACCCTGGGGGTCAATCATCAATGGCCATCGACCAGCATTGGTCACTATCAAAGCATTGTCGGTCGAGAAACTGTAAAGTAAAAAATATTGGATCATAAATTTCATCATTGGCAGTGTGGATAATATTTTATGGGTGTGTGTGTGTGTGTGGGGGGGGGGGGGGGAGGGGCAATAGGGGGTACATGTGCATGTACCTGTGTATGATATAAAGGTAAAGTCTACAGTATACCATATACCAAAAGGGAGATCTGCAGAATGTTTTCTTACTTGAAGAAGTAAATGGAGATTTTTGAAATGTGGGCATGGAGAAGAATAAGATCGAATAATACTTTTTTTCATCTCAAGTTTAGTATAGTTATAGGTACGTATTTCGCTGGTAGCCATATCGAATCATTTGTGCTAACCCAATCCCACAGAGCGTATACACATGTATAAGTACTATTTGCCGGCATGTTACTGCTCAACTGTGTAAAATCTAGAACCGACATCACTACCAAACCTGAGGTGAAATGAAGCATAATAATTAATGGACTTACTTGTCAACTGGCAACCCTGCTAATTGCCAGTCCCTTATCTTGACAGGATCTCCCAGGGTAGCAGACAGTAGGAATGTGTCTGATACAGGAATGCTTCCTTCAAGACACATTTCATGCCATTCCTTCATACAATCCTATGAACAGATAACATGGTGGTACAAAGAGATGGTTAGAATGCATACATTATAGAAAACATTCAATCTGTTGCAAACCGAGTCAGAGCAAATTTTAATTTAAGTTCACAAATGATATTAATATTCATGATGCAATTAACCAATTGCAGCAGATCATTGATAAAATGGGTTTCATGCATTAATTTTTTTCAATGCACGGACAAAAATCTGCATTCATGTATTACTGTGTGATGCGTGCGCATTTATGAAGAGGTGGCTTGGTCAATTTAATTACGGGTAAGCAATTCTGGGATGCCAATGTTGGTTTTATATTTTACTTTTGATTTTGATCATTTTTTAATACCTTAATAGCAAAATATCTTTCTAACAACAATGGTTCTATGATGTTTATGAATGACAAAAATCAACATTGTTTTGGTGACAAAATTAAAGGGTGTATGCATTTATTTTTGCCATTTCCACAACAACAGATTACATTCAGTCATTAACCTCTAATCATGTTTATGATTTGCTGTTGAATCTGTATCAATAAATCTGTATCAATAAATCTGTATCAAAGCACTATCACTTATTCACTAAATCTATGCTAACATAGCATGTACTTTATCTGACAGCAACATATTATGTAATTGACATACCTGTCTAAATGATGTCGTGAATGGTCCTAAGTAAGCTACTACTCCCGCTGATAACAGTACATCTCCAACTATATTGACAAAAGTAGCACCAAGTTCTTCTGCTAACTAAAATGCAAAGAATACATACATGCATAAATATTTGTTATGAAGCATAAAAATATTTCAAAAACATCTTACGTACTGAGTAACATTGTCAAGCAAGCAGCTGAAATACCAAGCAGGTCTGTGATAAAAAAAAGAAAGTATCTCTTGAAACATTTGATTCCAAAAAACAAAATGTTACAGAAATCAAACAGGAATCACAACAATAAATTATGTGGAAATTATTTTATTATAAAGTCATTCAAAAATAAGCATCAAAATGGTAACGATATGCATCAATTCAAAATGTAAATCACCTTCCAGCTTAAAAAAGGATTGGGAAAATATCACAAGTGCAGTCAAAAATCAAATTTCTTTTCTGCCTTATGGAACCAGAGACTCTGATACCTTGACATGGTAACCCAACGGCACACCCATGCTATAACCTACCTGCAACCAGAGACTCTGATACCTTGACATGGCAACCTGATGGCACACCCATGCTATAACCTACCTGCAACCAGAGACTCTGATACCTTGACATGGTAACCCAATGGCACACCCATGCTATAACCTACCTGCAACCAGAGACTCTGATACCTTGACATGGTAACCCAACGCACACCCATGCTATAACCTACCTGCAACCAGAGACTCTGATACCTTGACATGGCAACCTGATGGCACACCCATGCTATAACCTACCTGCAACCAGAGACTCTGATACCTTGACATGGTAACCCAATGGCACACCCATGCTATAACCTACCTGCAACCAGAGACTCTGATACCTTGACATGGTAACCCAACGGCACACCCATGCTGTAACCTACCTGCATCCATCTTTCTTTTTCTCCACCAAGTCCTAAAATCAGTTTCTCTGCTCTTTCAATCTTCAATTTTGTGAGCTCTATGTTATCTTCCAGATTCTACAAATCAAAAATAAGCATTTGTGAAAAGAACCGATAAATATTGTTGCTTAAAAGCCTTCTAATAGTCCATGTGGCTTCCTGGAGGCAGTGTCATCAGTACATTGTCGCACTTACTTTGCATGTGTACAGATAAACTGACTTTGATCACCTGTATAAACACACAAGTTCTTTAGTCAATGCACATGATTTAATACTAAGCCCACTGGAGCATGCACTGACATCATACTCCCAAGGAAGCCAAATGGACTACAAGGAATAGATTTATTCAATAAAATATAAATATACATTGCCACGATAAATGTTTTTTCCAAAGATGCATTTCAGCAATTTTAGTATGTTCTCTTTAAAAAAATAATTGCTGTAAAAAGAAATTACAAAAATGAATACAATATTCAAAATATTGTTAGAAAAAGTATTGTTGATTTTGGCACTTTTATTTTAAATGAAATAAAAATATGAAATATTCTGGGGAATTTTTATCATGCTCTTTTACAAATATGGTATTATATGTCATTCAGGTAGTGAGGAGAAGTTTTGTAGCTATAACCAAATGTTCATATATTAGTGAAATTATTTGACATTACATGCATGGTGGCCTAACATCATCAAAACCTCAGATACTACTTCACTTTGATAGTAAGTTTACCTGATTGATTTGTGACAAAATATTTATTCAACCAACCTTTTTCTCTACATTCTTCTGTTCCAGCTTATCATTAAGTGCTTGCAACTTATCAGTGACCTCTTTGAGAGCAGCCCTCTTCTCTTCCAATGTACCTTCTTGTTGAGACAGTTTGTACTCTGCCTCTCGCAGTCGCGCCTTCTTGGGAGCTACTACCTGAAATGGGATGGTATCAAATTTGTCAAAATAAGGAAGAAAGGCATACATATAAAAGTATAATCATTGTACTGTTATGCCAATTATGTGATCACAGCCACCATCACACAATCGCGTGCTGATGCAGTAGCTCAGTATTTATTCTAATGCTATAGATCATAGGTTATATCATGAAAAGAGTTGCAATGGGCTTTTCCATTTAAAATCCACACTACACCTGTGGAAGATTTAGGAAATATCCTCCACAGGGGGAGTATGGATTTCAAATAGAATGAACACATTAGGCAGCTCCATTTGAAATTTATACACCCTCTGAGAAAGAGTCAACTTGAATCTTCCACAAAGGGAGGGTGAGTTTCAAATAGGATTGATAATGTGCTTATTGAAATCCATACTCCCTCTATGGAAGATATTTCCAAAATCATCCACAGGAGTATAGTGTGGATAACAAAAAAAAAGTTAGTCAGTAGGTGTTTATAATATCAGTAAATTGAAGGAAACTTTGGGAAAATTTGACAATGTTTATTCAATTAATAAAAAACAATTTGATTTGACAATATATTCTAGAAACAACAAAACAGCAATTCCATAGCACCAAAATCAAATTTCATTAACTAAATGATGGTCTTAAGCAACATAGCAAATTTTAAAGTCCCATTCAAATAGTTTGTCTCACTCTTGGCACAAATGTGACTGAATTTGATAGTAACCAAATCATAATTGAATTACTTTTCATCAGGTAAACAAGGTCATAGAGAAGAATATCAACCATGTATCAAAGTAATTTATACTATGTACCTTAGCAACCCTGTCATATACTTCAATAGCCTTAACCCAGCTACACAGACCCTCAGCAGCAGATGACACTTTGCGGATGATGGCAGGATCAAAGTCAGGATTGTTGGAGTAGTTATTTCTGATCTTCTGAATGATAGGACCTGGTATGTTGTCTTTATCATACACTTTCAACGAATTTAAAAACTGCAAGTCTCCAAGAACCTGCAATATGAGAAACATTTGAAATTTTAGTTTTCTTAATTATTCTTGCAATATATAATTATGCAAATTGCTAATATAATGCTTTGCAGTGATTATTTTCAAAGTGCAATTCAGTTTATCAAGTTCACAACTTAATTAATGTGTATGTTAACACATTATTGAGGGGAAATAAAATCCCAGAACCCATCGATAAAAGAATGAAAATTTGTTGCCTGTTCAGTCTATTTTTCCATGAATATGAGTAAAAATGTTTTAGTTAAAAAAATATCCTTGTTTTCACACACATACAAGGGTATTTTCCTTCCTTATTTCCTATTTATGTGCTGTACTTCCACATTTGAGCACAGGCTTTAATGTGCACAGTTTGAAGTATACATGATCCTGGACCCTAGGTTTGATTGCAGATTATCAGAACTAGATGGTCCCTTTTCTCGTTTCGAATAGCTCCGAAACTTAACATGCACAGGGTTGGACTCTTCCTGTACATGGGACCGACAGCTTTACATAACTTCCAGACCATGAGACGCCACACAAATCTTGCTTATACGTGCAGTGTATGGGGGTGAAAAGAAATTCTATTATATTCTGCAAAGTAACTAAATAAAATTGCAGGGTTTCCAACCTTATAGAAACATTTTGGGAGAGGAAGAGAATTCTCACCTGTGGCAAGCCCAAGGCTCGAACTCGCCCAGATTGTATTCTCCTGGCCGACAGTGCAAGGTCGGCCACCTCACCCTCTCAGCACACTAGGGGTGCAACCACGTAAAGGTATTCATGTCACTACCAAACTGGAGTTGAAACAAAATTTAGGCAGCCAAGCTTACATATACCTACCCTCTTTGCTGCTGGCCAATAGTCATCAACAGGTTTGCCATTATCACCCATTTTCTTTTCAGGCTTGATACCCTGTAATGTAGTAAAGCAAAATTACCAGTAAAAAATGATCACAGAATAACAGGCATGTGTCAGCCATCAGAAAAATCCCAACATTCATAAGTTGCATTGGTAATAATAAAATGCTGTGACATCTTAGGGATGGCTCCAAAAACCAACTGTTGGCACCCTGGTAGAACTGGTAGTTTGAAACAATAGAAACCATGCCGGAGGCTTTTCTTCAATTGCATAAAAGGCCTGCTTGATACCAATATCCAAATACACAAAGCAATGCTGTAAAGCTTATGTAATCATTAAACTATAGTTGGATTTTGAAAAAGAAAAATGATATAAATTCAAGTCTTATTACTGGTCTCCTTTGGCCAATTTCACTCTCAGCTGGCCAGACCCACCCCAATGATAAGCACAGTGGATAAACTACCGGATACAAAAATGTTATATGATGGTGTTATTATGGATACCGTTGGCACACTTTTCACTTGTTCATTATACTTATTGATTACGGAATTAAGCGCATACACACGATATACTATTACGGTACCATACTTGTCTCTTTATAGGGCCCACTAATAAATACGTATATAATCTCCAATCAATAACGAACCTTGTCTACCAACAGGAGATCAGCAGGGGATAATTGGGAGTGATTAGTGGTTTAAGATATATTCCTTTTTTTTCATAGGTAAACTTGACTATACATAAAACCTGAGATACTGCCCTGTTACAATCCATTCACTCACCTTCATGATGCATATAGCTTCCATAACCAACTTGATACCAGGAGGTGGGTTACTCATAGACTTAATGATAGTAATGTCTGATTGCTTGAGTGTATCCAAGGCTTTGATGGCTGCATTCAGTGCTGGCATGGCAACCGCTAAGTTTTGTTCACACTCTTGCTGCAATGACAATTATACACATTTTACAAGTTTGTATAAAATGAACAAATGATAATGCTAATAATGGACTACTAGACAAGTATTCCACACAACCCTAAAGCATTTTCTGTACTATCCGTTGATGAGGGTCAAGATTAACGAGATGGTTGGCTTATGGAACTATGCTACTAGGGGCAGGAATGAGAACACACAGAGACACTTGTTTAGTGGTACATGGTGCTAGTAGAAGAGGACAGTTTATTTGCTTACCAAGCTATTTATGGTCAACCCTGATATTGGATATGAGAGTGTTTCTAGAATATAGATCCTTATATATTACATATTCCACCCTGATGTGGTAGTGATGTCAGTGTGTATTTCATTGGGCCCAGCTTACAAATCGCTAGTATTCGCTCAAAGCACTGGTGTATACACGCACATGCTTAAAGACGCTGCATAGATGTATGCGCGAAACAGCTGCCTCAACGCTTCGACATCACTGCCACATCAGGGTGGAAAATGCTTTAGTGGAAGATTTCACCGATTCCAGTTGCCCCTTATTTACCTTCAATCCAGCTGGATTTTTTTGCTAGTTTTATGTCAAATTCCAATTGCAAAATGTTGCAATTAATACCATTTTGTTTAGAATTCCAATATATTCCACAAATTTTTCACTTTTTATGGATGAAAATGTTTGGATCTGGAAGTATTGCAACTGCTAAATTGGGTTGGATTATCACAGATTTCCTCAGTGGGGCATGGCTTTCAAATGGATTAGCCCCATGAAACTGACATTAGACTCAAAAGAATGCTTTTAAAAAGTGTAATAACCACCTGGCCTTTGTCATTTTACAAGAACTCATTGCATCTCATAATTACACCTGAGGGTTCTTGGTTCAAATAGTTATATGGGGATGTGTTGTTGAAGTGGGTCTTAAGGATGGCCCCTTTTTGTGTGAAAATTGGCAAGTAGATGAGTCACTTTCAAAGATTTTTGAAACTTGTTGGAAAATTAGCCCAATTTTGTGAATCAAAATTTTTCCAAACTTACAAATTATTTGAGAGAAAATGTCAAATTTTGAGTAAATTTCACCAAAAATCTGGGTATCTGGTATAGAAATGGGTGCTATTTTTGGCAAAAATATATATAATGTTTTGGTCCCCTTTCAGGCTCTCCGAGGTGTGTCCCTACCCAAAACAAACTTGAGCACCCCTCTGGGTAATTATACCTTGATACCCTTTGCCTCTTCTGCTGCATCATTAGCCATCTTTTCATCAGCAGCAATGAGTACTCTCTTAGCATCCACTTCCTTGGTCTCCTCCTTAATGATCTCTATCAATTCTGCTGTTTCTTTGCTGGTCTGGATTAGCTGTGGTTGTAAGGCTGTCAAGTCTTCCTGCATCACAGAAATCTGAAAACAAAAGCAGAAAATAGACAAATGTTTCTGTATGGGTTTGGGCCTATGTATACTTCTCATATATTATATGAGCATGTTTCATTTTGGTTTATTAGTCTAAAATTTAATACTAAATAAATATGTTTGGTTTTTATGTAGCTC
The DNA here is from genome assembly GCF_039555335.1 of Amphiura filiformis. Classification (NCBI taxonomy): domain Eukaryota; kingdom Metazoa; phylum Echinodermata; class Ophiuroidea; order Amphilepidida; family Amphiuridae; genus Amphiura; species Amphiura filiformis. The sequence goes on along the minus strand of NC_092635.1, from coordinate 25,840,002 downwards.
AATTTTATCTAGACCACATAATTCCTGCTTGTATATGTCAGATTCAGTCCACTTCCTCCATATTTTTAGCACAGGTCTTGTCTGGTCAATAATCAAACAGAGTACCAGAATAGACTAGCCAGCCACAAGTTAACACCCTATTTTTTGTTCAGCTGACTGCAAGCTACACTTGGAATGCCAATAGTGATCTAAAATAGTACTTTTGAACAAATTACCCATCTGTCAGCATATTAATCAACGATGAGGTACAGGTGGGTGTTAAGGGGCATCCGTAAATTAATCTGTGAATCCCACTCTGTTTTTCCGAACTATTGCTAGTTGGGGACATACCATCATTTCCTGTCAAATATCACTATAAACATTTATGTGTCAAGCTGCGATTAGCACATACCTGAGAAGCAGCAAACTCCAACTTCTCCAGCCCCACAATGTATCTCTGTTTCAGAGTCATAATCTCAAGACGTTTTTGATTCAATAAATTCTTGAAAGTCTTTATAAGCTCTAGGTACGATGTTGGTGTCACATAGTTCTTCCTCCTTAATGCAGCAAAGAATCTGAAAATGAACAATCACAAATGATGTATGAGATATCATGCAAGAATGGATCAAGGTCAACTTGGGAACAGGAACATGATGTTAAAATAAAAACTAAATTTATAGCTCTCTGATGCCAAATCTAACAGATCCATTTCCTGAAAATTGACCTACACCTTGCAACAGGTGGCCGAGGGCTTACATGCAGCAGTCTGCATTTATGGGGGCTTATCCGGGAAACAGGCTATGACAGGGGTTTACCGCCTTAATTATTTTTGCTCTTCTCATCTTCAAATACATTGCTTTCTTTTAAAAATTTTCTCATTCCCCATCTTCTTTTTTCATTTCCAGATTTTTGAAATGGCTCTATTCCTGGAAAAACTAACACTCCTGCCCAGATCATTGCAATGTTGATTGAGAAAAAAACAAACAAAATAAAAGTGGAATGAACAAATATTGTATAATACCAGATTGTATTAAAATGTGCTTATTCAAATTGTGCTTCTATATTGCTTTGCATTTTATAATTTTTTATTTTGAGGTGTAGCAAAAGAAATAATACTTACACATTTGACATGGCTCTGACACTCTCATGGAAGTGTTTACACATGACAACAGTTTCTGCTCGCACCTCATCAGACATCTCAACATCATCCAAGAATTTGTGAGCAACTCTTTCAAGAGCATCTTCTGGCCAGGCCTATGATAACAAAATGAAGTAAACCAGTGGGTCATAACCTAAAATGGGTATCACATGCTCAAAATTTGAGGTTAGAAGGCTATCCAGAAATATGGTGTGGCATGTTATTTTTACATGGGGTGGGGTCCCAAGTGATCTAATTAGGGGCTCATTAATAGAATTAAGGGTATGATCAATTGCTTATGCCCAAGGCGGCGGCTAAGATCATAAACAACGACCATGCCCTCAATTCTATTAATGAACCTGTTCATACATTTCCCAACATTCTGTGATTGTTTTTCACTAAATAATAACAAAATATATGATATAGTATGCTTAAAAATGTGATTTTCCTTTGTTTTTTTCAATACCAAAATTGTCACGCCAAAGCATGCATTAATATTGTTTATGCCTGCTTCTTGACCACTCATATATGTGGTGTTAGATAATTTGTATGTAAGAACACTGATTAAATAATGTGGTGGCATTCCAAAACAGGTTGGAAACCCATGGTTGAAAGTAGTCATCAGAGACTACACATACAGCAGTATAGTATATGGCTCTATAGGGTTAAAGAGGAATGATCAAGAAGGAAGAGGATGAAGAGGATGCTAAGCCAAGTAGCTTACAAAAACTTGCAGACTTACCTTAAACCAATCAATAGTACAGCAATTAATGAGAGAAGGGAACATACGAAGCCTGTTGCGGAATGCATCACCAATAGGACTGAATGCCAAGACAACATGAAGGTTTCGTCGTATACGCTCTATGAACAAGTTGTACATGTTCAAAGGAGTCATTTCAATCCTGAGATTTTGCTGCACAGCAACTTGTTGCATCTGAAAAAAAAATTAACCAGTTATTTATTGGGCCATACATAACCACATAAACATAAAAAATGGCATATGGCCCATTTTCCCTAAAATTGTAAAAAAAATAAATTAAAATTTGACTTTTATTGCCAGTTAGAACAACTAAAGGATTTGCATTTAGCTATGTTTCATTTGGCAAAACAAGATAATATTTCTTTAATTCCAAAATATTAGTGCTGCATTTTTCTGTAATCAGGAGTAGTTATATAGAGGCCCTGCATGCTTTTATTGATTGGCTCCAAACAAAGGATTTGAACCGGTGTCCTTCACCGTAATCATGGCGCAGTGCAGTCCATTCAATTAAATATTGTGATCAACCTATTTGATCTGAGTGCATTTGTTATGTGTGTGAGATGAACTGTCGCGGTAGATTGCAAGCATGCTTTTGTTGAATGCATTTGAGTAGTCTGCCATATTTACGGTATGATACGTCATATGCACAACCTCTATAAACATACACGACATAAAGCATTTACCTTTTCAATAATTTCTAGTCTCTCCTCATTTTCATACAGGTTTGCTATGTCACCAGTGTTGAGTATCATGTTTACATCTTCTAAAAAGGATTCATCCTGAAATGTAGTGATACAAAGGTGACATGTATTGTATGACAAGATATAAGAGAATGAAATCATGCAATATATCTAGCAGGACTGACATGATCCTGGTTATGTGGGAATAGATCACAGCAGGATTTATGTGACATTTTTTACATATTTATTTAGATATTTTTGCTTAAATAAAAGCCACATATCGAAATTCCTTGTTTCCTAAGAAAATGGTCAGACAGTAACATTAGTAACTGGTCAGTAAGACTCAATTCCATGTTCCACATGTTTTTTCAAGTAATGGCTTTAACATGGAGGGTATCAAAATAGCAATGCTAAACTTAAGGGCTTCACTTCAACAAACCAGGATGGATTAAGGCAGTCGAGAGGTAAATACTCTTTTCAAAATTGACTGTGATATACATGTATACTCGCTATACACTGGACCAGCAGCTTCAAGTCCCCTCCAAAGGATGGATTATTCTCATGGTTTATTAACCCAATTCTAAATGGACCATGAGGAGAGTGGAAGTTTGAATTTACTCTTCAGATGTTGCCAATTATATTCAATATATTCAAAGTCAATATCTCACCAAGTTACCGCTGTCAGGAATTGAACTTGGGACCTCATGCATCAGAAGTGAGTACTCTATTCACAAGGCTTCACTCTCCCATAGGGTATCTGTTACTCTAAGTATTTCAATACAACATTCAACCAACCTTGATCTGATGGTCACCAAAGAGGAAGACTGTTGATGTTCCTTCATCACCAGCTTTCCTCAATAGTTTCCTGATATCCTCCTTCCAATCAGCTACAGAATAATTCTTTGTAATCTCAATGCTGAAGATATCATACATTGACATGAAAGCTGCTAAACGTGCTGCACTCTGACGACCACTGCCTCCAATACCTGTAAAGTTGAACATGAAATTATTGGTTTGCGAGATTATTAAATAAAAATCAAATAATCACTTCTTTCCTCAAATGGTATTCTATAAATGCTCAGAGTCTGATGCTGACTTTATTAATTGAAAGAAATCACATCTTGAGTTCTTGACAAAGTTGATGCAAAACTTAGTTGTATATATTTTTCCATCATGCCATGCACTTTTCCAGGGGCTCAAAGTCCCACAACAAATTCTCAACCTAGGGAAAACAGATTTGAAGGTGTGAAGGCCATGGAACTCCAAGGCAGACATTCAAAATGCATGCATACTTTGATACTGCCAGAGGAAGTGACATCTGAAAAAAGTACATGATGGGATGTTAAATTTGGTTAGATTGAATTAACTGTGCTATCAACCACACCTGCTTTATTATAAACACGCATATTTAGTTCCAAAAATAGAGATAGGTATTTGCAAAGTTTGCAAAAGTATTTTAAAATCCAAAGCAGAATGCTTAAACTCAGTTAAAAGAAGCTTGAGATATTCAAAACTTTCAAAGCTTACATTCTTATACACACAATGAAATATTGTCACTAAGTGTCAATCACATAATTCTTGTAACAAATGCTTAAAAACATATTTTTACCGATATCCGTTTTTAAATAAATAGCTCAGAGACACTTTTTTGTGCTTCAATTGTTGTATCTCCTTACCTACTAGCAATGCATGTCCATTAGGTTGTTTTAGCACCCTACTGATCCTTGATATGTGTTCTATAGCAAACCTAAACATAACAAGATGCATTGGTGATGTACTTATGGTGTTGTATTCACTCAGGTACTTCTCCATTGACTGCATGACAAAATACAATAAGATACAAAAAAGTCAGTGGACTTTTCAATAAACTCTACAAATGAGGGAAAGTGGCTTTATATATTCATCTTTAAACGTCTCTTAAAAAATTACCATGCTTTACCTTAATCACTTCTCTTACTTTAATATTTTCCTTCTAATGTTCTTTCTTTTTCCTTTCTCTCTATTTCGACCTATATCGCTTATTTGAATAAATAATCGCATTCACTGCGTGATGTTGAAGTGAATCCAACTCATGGACAAAATAGCTAACAGACTGCGTACAAGCAATCAAAGTCTCAGCATCATCCGATAATGAGGGCCGATTGTTCCATGAAATGCGACAGGCAAAACTGCTATGCATTTACCGCATATTTGCGTAGGCACGCAACGCTCTATCACATACCAACACAATGGCGTGATTGTTAGACATGTTGCAATTGAACAGTCGGTTAATCGGCCCTCATAAATATGCGAGAATTCACAGCATACAATGCACAGGGACGTAGACTGTTGATACATGGTCTGTTAGTAGTCTAAGATCCAACTCGCTCCTGATTGGTTGGTATTTCCAGAGTCATGAGTATTTTTGCCCCATCCAAATTTACCTTTGAATTACATTCACATACTGATGTGTTCATTACAGAAAGAAGAATCTTGGTCAGCGAACAAGTTACCAACATAGGAATTGCTTTATTCCGTGTGGAGGTAACTTGATTTTTGACCAAGATTCTGCTTGCTGCATGTTAATTCAAATGAAGTTCTTAATGAAAGTATTTGTACATGATTTTCAAAATAAAAAATTGTTTCAAGATAGCACCATCCTACCTCTCTTAACTGGTCCATGTCTGTGATTTCATCATACAATTTCGCCGAATCATCTTTGTGCAAATAGTCTCCAAAGAAAAGGCTAAAAAGGAAGATAAATGTTTTTGTTATGGCGAGTGAGATGCCAGAAACCATAATTAGAGTTATAGTTTTAGCCATTTAACTTAAAAAACTGCAGTGTGCTTCTTAATATTATTACATTTATCTTATCTGAGTCAAGGAAGCCAATAATTGAGTTCATTTTTCCACAGGTCTTTCAGTTCTTAAGTTAAGGGATCTAAAATGAGCGTTTATTGCGTTTCGACAGTATTTTTTGTGGGACATGAGAGCACCTCGGACTTATCGAATTGCATTCTGAATACGAAGCATGTCTTTCTGATATCAAATAATTTTCATTTTTTGAAAATCACAATATAATACAAATTTTATGACAAATTATAAAAATTTGATATTTTTGATAATTTTTGATATATAACAGTCCTCGAAGTAAATTATGTAAATCTAATTATATATTTTTAAAGTGTATGTAGCAGGGAGGAAAAGCCGACGGTCAATTGAAAATTTTGACCTTTGATATTGAAGATATGGATTTTTTTCCCAAAAAGACCTAATTTTTGTTGGTGTTTTGGGGAAAAAAAATCCATATCTTCAATACGAAAGGTCAAAATTTTCAATTGATCGTCGGCTTTTCATCCCACCTATATACACTTTAAGTATAAATCATCTGATTTATAAAGTTTACTTCAAGTACTGTTAAATATCAAAATATCAATTTTTAATGATTTGCCATAAAATGTGTATTAAATTGCAATTTCAAAAATCAAAATTATTTGATATCAGAATGACATTCTTCGTATTCAGAATGCAATTCGATATGTCTGATGTGCTCTGATGTCCCAAAATAAATACTGTCCAAACGTTCATACCCCAGCCCTTAAGGCCAATAATATATCAAAACCAAAGTTTTAAGCATTTTCATCCTTCCAAGAAAAATCATACAAATATGGCAGAAATGACAACCGTTATATCAAGCCTTGGAATCTCCTTTATAGAAACGATACCATTCCTCTTGTGTGTCACCTTTATTTGTTATGATCCCTTCAACATTGATTGAAAGAAACCCACAATGCATAAAATACAGGATGCAATACAAACACAAATTAGTGATTTGCTTACAATGGAATGGATACTTAAAATGTTTTGCAACTGAATGTATTCAAAAGTGCTATATGGCATACACATTGTACGAAATAAATGAAAATAATTAATTTGGCATGTTTAACAAACATTTGGGGTTACTGATACAATGAAAAAATGAAAGTGTTTACATAGTCATAAACCACTATTTATCCTCTTGAATGAAAAAGACTAGTTTGCATATGACGTCCTGTTAACCAGACCAAAAAGGCCGTACTGCACAGGTCACACATGCTTTTGCCCTGATGTCAGAAGCAAACTAGTCTTTTTAATTTGGTCTTCAATTATAGGTAGCTGGATAAAGCTATATAGCATGCGTGTGTCAACCTATAATCTGAGACAGAATTAAAAAGACTATACCATTTTCCACACTCATGTGGCTGTGACATATCAGTGTGCATTTCATTGGGCGCAGCTTCAACTCGCTAGCGTTCGCTCATAGCGCTGGCGTACACATGCATATATGCTTAAAGACGCAGCATAGACATGCACACAAGACAGCTGCCTCAATGTGTCGACGTCACTGGGGTTAAAAAATGGTATAGTTTGCATCTGATGTCACTGTCAATCAAAGTCCTCACAACCCTAAACTGGCTAGTAGCATGTAAAGGATGGTTCATTCATCTGGTGCTGATCACAGAATAGGAATTGCAGTAAATGGTGAAACATTACAGTACTTTTACAACGCAAAAAGCAACTTAGTCATTGTTTTGACTTACTTTTGAGACCTAACATGTAACAGCAGACAAGTGCATCCTTTTAATATGGATGTACACATTTGTGCAACATTTTCATTAAAACAGTGGTAAGGGGTTAATTGGTACACATTAATATTTAGAAGAAAAATTGGTGGTACAAGTCATTCTCACAAAGGTCACCTTGTCCTCATAGATCTGTTATAAGTAAATTGCAAACAAATATTGTAAGGCACCACAAGAGGATACTGAAAAAGATATTTAGCAGAAAAATTAGTGTAAAAAGCACACAGATTATCTTTTCCCGATAGACCTGTGTAAGTAAATTGCAAAAAGAATGTACTGCAGTTGCACTCAAAATAAAAACGCTTACAAACACTTCAATCAGTTGAGTATCATCAGAAATCGATAGTTCTTAGGCGAGGTTTACTTGAAGAATATGTTAACCAGTGTTTCATATCATTATATTATTCATGTCATGTACATCATACATATTTTGGATCCATACAATTCAACACCATACATTACCTGGCAGATCAAGTTTTCTATATTATTTTTTAGGAAAGTATTATTAAATTTCTTTTAATGATATGTAGTAGATATTATATTAGTATCAGTAGAAGATATGCCATAGTATCAATGTTGTTATATGATAAAAAGCTGGAACAATATTAAATTGTGCATTAGTTGTGCTTAGGAAACAGGTACAATAGACATAAAAGCCAAATTGGTGCATAGAAATAATGTCTGTAATAGATTAAATGGATGGGAAGAACATTAGTAGATCCACTATTAGTGAACTTAAATGCATTAATTGTGAGTTAAAGCATGGACATGCACAGTACTTGGTTAATAGTAGTGAAAGCATTTTAAATATGCATAAATGAACATTTCTTATCTGTGTGCAATTAAAGGCGGTATAGGGTTATTCCAGTTGAAATCCATACACCCTAACAATGGAAGACATGACCTTAATCACACAGGGAGTGTGAATTTAAATGGAGGTTTGTAATCTGCACCCCTGTGTTGGAGATTAAGGTCATGTTTTCCATATGGGGTGTATGGATATCACCTGGAATGTCCATAGACACCAGTCTGGCTTTAAAAATCCAGCACAAAAATCATTGTTATTTTGGAAATGGAAGATTTCCACTAAAATAATTAAATATACCAGTAACTAAGACAAGGGTCACTGGCCATATTCATAATCAACATTATTATTTCCAAGGATTCCCCTCAAATCACAGAAAATTATAAGTGAATCTGTTAAATAGCTAGCAAAGTGATTCCTTTAAGTAGCTTTAATTCAAGGCATTCAATTCAATTTCTCCCATAAGTTTTAAGGGATCACATACTTCCCTTGAGTTTTGTCCTGGCCTTTTCGCTTCTTTTTCTTCTCATTTTGACAAAAACCTATGAAAGGGACAATATTATTTTAAAACCAAATTTTGTGTGGGATGTTGCAATATCCTACTTAAATTACACAATACTCATGTACTTAGTCAGTCCAAAAATTGTGCAACCATTACGGATTTCACTGAGGTGTTACACTTATATGGGAAGTTTTGCACTAAGTGTATGCAGAGTAATGTAGCGCATCATAGGGGCATGTTCCCCAAATCAGATTCAAAATTTGAAAAATTCCATATACAAATTACCAAAAACCTGTACCTTCTCAATCAAACCCAGTGTCAACTCATCAATCTGTCCAAATGCCCTCTATCAGATTACTCATGCTACACCACTGATTTGTTATGAATACAGCCACAGGGAGTCTAGGTCAAAATGACAAATGTGATATTTAAACACTTTGCCTTCAAAGAGAATTTCACATCAGTATAAGAAATGTTCACCCAACAGTGTCAAATCATGCAAAGAATGTGTTATGTACATGCATCATGCATCTGTGGTGTTACACTACAAAGAAGCCATGCAAACTAACTACTACCTTCTCATATGACCATCACTAATGTCTTGATGTACATCACTGGATGCCGTTGTCGGCCTACGACCTGTTGTTGGTCTAAAATTGGCAATGGGTAGCAAGCAATGCAATATTACACTATCAAAAATGTGCTCAAGCTATATGTATACATAATGATTAACATAATGAGCTATATAATACTACAGCTAGTCTAAAGCTATTTGTGGAGAAAATACAATGTAAAAGCTACTTAATAAAGCATTTGCATATTATTCACATGTTTGTTTGTAACATTAATAAGCATTTCTTATGTTAAGCTTTCTTGCACAAGTACAAACTGTGTGACTGTTGTACATTTGCATATGTAAACTGTGTGTATATTTGAATATACCTGAATATTTACCAAAGGTAAAGTGATTTTTCAACTGTCTTCTTTTGTACCAACTGTCAAGTCTTGTCTATCACAAACATAATCTTTAATAAACATGTGAAAACAACATTCCAAGTTTTCCACTGTTCTCCATCTCGAAACATATTATGAGAAAAATAAATTGAGGTTTCAGGGCAAGATGGCCCCATTTCTAATAGCTACTTTTGTTCGTATCTAGTACTCAACATACCAAATCTAACACATGGCAACTATTACAAATAGGGCCTTCTTCTTGCCCTGATCCCTCAAAATATACAAGCCCTGAATGACATCCTACCTTCTCATATTATCTTCTGTTAAACTCTTGCCAATCTCAAGTAGATGAGTAAACACAGCATTCATCTTCTCTTTGAACTGACTCTGCACAGTACTCTATATTAGACAACAGGATTTCAAACACAAAGGGTTTAAACTTTCAGACATGGCAATTTTTATTACTCAAATATTTTTGGCTTACAATACATACAACACTTTTAGCACATAGCTATTTTAGGCTTACAAAACATACACTACTTTTAGCACATAGCTATCAATGTCACATGTTCCAACATAATTGGTAACATCATATCAAGAACCACATGACCTTTCAGCGCATCGGTGTTTCAGTCTTACGAAAGATAACTTGTCTTTTCTACAATCTTCTATCTAATATTTTCATACAAAACAAGCACTTGTTCAATCAGAAAGTGAGGCTAAGACAACATTATACAGACTTGCTTTGGAAAGAATCGTCTTCAACCATGCATAAATCAAAGACTCACCGAGTCCCCGCCCCCCAAACTCAACACAAATGTTGACAACCATGAGAGTTACCAAATCTTTCAAAAGCCCCTTTTTCATGCAAAATGGAGGACAAAATATGGCCAAAAACAACCCCTTTTTTGCAGTTTTCAATGACTAGAATTTCAAACACCCGCTTTCAATGATTTATTTTCAAACAACCCAATGACACTAAATATTGACATAAAATTTCTGGATTTTCTCAATTACCCCTTTTATCCAAATTTCGCAGACAGTGCAAATTAAATACCCCCTATTTTGCCAATTTCAAGGTTCTTGCTACTGGTAAAAAAATACCTCCTTTTCCGCGCAATTTGGTAACTCTCATGGTTGTCAACTTCTGTGTTGAGTAGGGGGGCCGGGCCGGAGTCTGATGAACATCTACTTTTACCTTATTGAAAGATTACCATCATAACATTTCATCACAGTGGTATCAATTAACAAGCCCTATAGCAGTGTTTTAACAAGTCATGACTTAATTATGACTAAATGTAAACTGAGGCGACTGACTAGAGTGATATTCAGCTGACTCAACCCACTGACTTTGTACAGTGACTTGACTTGACTTGACTTGACTTGAGCTAAGAATAAGCCAAATCTCAAGAGAATTTTTGGTGACTTGTTACTGCCCTATAGTCTGTCTTGTCTCAAGTTGAAAATAATGCCATGTTGGATTTTGCCACTAGTTATTGCGTTTACATGGTTGCGTTGTGCGCCTGTGTGTGGACAAATCACCCTTCTACATGTGTGTATATGCCCGCGGGATTAGATTCCGGGATTAGATTCAAATCTGCCACTGCAAACTTCAACATGGGGTTACTTGAGACAAGTCAGACTATAGTAAGGGTAGCACTTACCTTAATAATACCATAGAAAGTAGCCCTATCTTCCTCATCAACAAGCCTATCATAGAACACCCTGTAGACTTCATGCACCCAGAGTCGTATAAGCTTATAGGCGCCATCCTTGCCTTCGGGTACACTCTTAGAATTGATAAGAAGAATGCCTTGTACTACACGGGCAAAGTCCCTTAGGTTGAAAAGGTAGTGTGACTTGGAGGGAGTCGGCAAGAAATTAGACATGGCTTGAGTGTACACTTCAACTGTGGCATACACTAGAATCTGTGACACAACAAAAATGAAGTATTTGTGAGTGTGAAAAATAATTATGCTAATTAGTACTAATTTACCTTCTTTTTACTTTTATTCTTTGCCAGTGTTACAGAGTTTTATCCTCTTGAATCCATCATTTGGTTCCCTGCTGGCCAGTTGGAACAGATTTTCTGTTTTTATATTAATTTAAACTCAATTACTGGTATTTATTCCACTTCTTTCAAAGCTCATCATTCGTGTGGAGTTATTTCCAGTTTTACAGTAGATAGACTGATATTGTGATTGACTTTGTCATTCTTACCCTTGAAAATGACTTGAAACTTGTGTGGAAGCCCTTGTTGAAATGCCAGTCCATGATTGGAGTAAATATATTCTTCATAGTCTGCTCATCAAATGAATCTATGGTGATAACATTGAAATGTCGCACAAATCTTGGTGTGATGGAGTTACGTCCTCCTCCTGGAGGTCCCATTGCGGCTACCATGATGAGATCAGTCAACCATAATTCACTTGTGTCTTTCCTGTGAGAAAAAAAGAAATCAATGATTTGAAGAATAAAATATATTGGAGAGACCATTCTCAATCTGTTTTGATAGTCTTGGTACTAAACTTATTATAACATTTTCAAAATTCACCCTAACTCTGTCAAATCCAACAAAACCTAACATCCAAACAAGTTGCCTTCCAATGAGTAGGGTGGATGGGATGGGCAATGCACAGTGCATCATTACCAATAACAACCCTTGCCGGTTAAGGTTATTGTTACATGTCTCCACACAATGAGCCAGCATATAATACCCATTGATACACCTGGGTCGAGCAAGGAAATATTTGCACAGATCCTTGTCAATATATGTAATTCTCGGGTTGGGCGGTTCTCGTGATAGGCCTATCTCTAATTACCCAACACCTGTTACCCATAATACTTGTCCTGACCTTTCAAACTACTACGATATATGCTCTCAATGATGTTAATCATGTCTTAAAAATAGGCCTATTGGTCCGATGAGATGCACCTGCTATAGTCACTGTATATGCTTTCCGATGCTCGCACTGCGCCCGTCGGTACTCCACGCACTACGCGATAGCGCGCCGCTCGCACGCGTTAGCGAGCCACGCGCACGGACAGAGGTACGGACGGACACGCCGTAATTAGTATTAAGATAACAGTCTCATACTCTCATGACATTTGTTTTCATAATTCCACGTGCAGAAAGTAAAGCTTGGTTGGGAGAGTAACACGATTGAAATAGAGAAGTATGATTATACGCTATGTGCGGACTGTACTATATTGGAAGAAGAAGAAGAAGAAGAAGAAGAGGAAAGGCACACTGTTTGGGAAACCCTGTTACTCTATGATTTCATTCATCTCTTTTCTGGGATGTCATCTTTAACAAATTCTTTACCTGTCAAACCAGTATCCATGATCAATCCACTGGCGTAGCAATTCAATAGGAGGCTGAGCACCATACTTCTCTTTTGCAGGCATGTTCAAATCATCAACAAATACAACCAGCTTCTTTCCAATAGGGGGACCATATACACTCTTTTTCCTCCTACAAATAGGTAATAAAACCGATATTAGTTTTTATTATACATAAAGACAGAATTAAAAAAAAGACTAGTTTGTATCTGACGTCATCTGTCAATCAAACTTGGGCACGGTTTGTTTAGGAGTGTTGCAATGATTTAGTTCCTGAACTCGTTTTGCACCTTCAAATATACAAACCGTCTCAAAAGTTAGGTATCAGTAATAGGAAACTTTCTTTCCTGAAGGCACCATTTCATCAATGATAACCACACAGCTCCAACAAATATCAGTTGGCAAAACTTTTCAGCCCGAATCAGGGGTCAAATCTTCAAAAAGTTGCCCAATTATTTTCTTAACCATTGGTTTCTTTGGGACAGGAAACTACCGCAAGTCGCAGAAGCCAATGTTGAAAAATCACCCGATTTTTTTCTTAACCATTGATTTCTACGGGACAGAAAATGTTCAAAAGTTGTGTGAAAAACTTCAAAAAATGCCCAATTGGGCTACTGCCAACAATTCTTTAAACCCTTACCTGTCTAGTTTTGAGAAGATGATATCCTGCGTCTGATTGGCTGTTGTCTGAGCAGAGAAGTTGACATTATTGGGTATATAATTGCCTTTAGCTAATTCCAGTAGGTATGCATTAGTAATGGCAGATTTACCAGTACCAGTTGGGCCTACAAACAGGATTGGCTGGTCATGGAGTAAGAGTTTCTCCAGGAAGTACTTCTGTCTTTGTGTCTCTACAGTGTGGATAATAAGCTCATTGACCTGCAAGATCAAAATTTGTGATTTTTTTTCATTACAAAAAAAGCAGTGATTTATAGTGCGATACGCACAGGTACAACGCCTAGACGTTGATCCACAAGCCTCAGTACACTATAGAGGTTGTCGCTGACCACTACAGCCCCACATCATTCCATAACCATTTAACAACAAATCAGGTACTTTGCTGCTTCAAGAGTGCACACTTTAGACATTCCACAAATAACCTTCGCAACCAGAATCAGCTCCCTGAGTTTCGTACAGGTTACAAGGAGACAATTAGCAGTAAGTTCCTTGTCCAGGGGAATTTCAAGCTAACTCAATTTTTCCACAAGAGCGTACTAGGCACCGCCAGGGTTCGAACCCGCAACCTCTTGCACCATAGTCGAACGCCTTATCGATTGAGCTAACTTGACTGCATTAAACCTGCAGCTTATAGATACCTATATTCAGCATAGAAAATGCAAGACACTAGCAATATTGCAAAAAATAATAAAAACACAAAGCCGGATGCTTCCATGAGGAAACAAAAATGTAGAAGCAATTAATGCAGGGCACAACTAAATGCACAATAGATGTAATATTTCAAAGTTCACAAGGTGACATGATCTGATCCACTCATACCAAATTAGGTAATTTTGAAAATTTGAGTTATTACCATCACCTACTTATTCAGAACCTCAGCTTAATTATTTTGAGATCCCTAAGCCCTTGGCATAATTGATTGCAAAGTTATGTTTTTATGTATGTTTTTTATTGTTTGCTGATCCATATTTTAGTCTGCATCTCAATTTCATTATTGCCGACATGTGTGTGATTGGATCAGATCATGCCTCAAATAGGGATACAAGCCAGAGGAAAAATGGAGATCAATTAAATTCAAAGCTGACTAACATGAAATAGTTCTGAAGAAATAGATTCAGAACAAACTGAACTAATGGAACTGGACCACTGCAGTCATTAGCTACAGCCGTATAAACTCAACATCATCAAATAGATTCTGCCTAGTTTGCTATATATCAATATCTCATATTTCAAATAAAGTTCACATGAAAGCTCATCTTTTATTATATATTCTTTTTGTAAGTTACAGACTGAAGTACACAACTAGTACAAAATACTTTCAAGTTATGGAATAGCATATACTGCTTTTAAAACATTCATAAATACAACTACACAGGCCATATATGAAGAAATAAAAAAGTTTTTTGTGTGTGTCTGTATCTGACTGACATAACTCAACAAAACTAAGGTACCTTACTCTTCTTGCTTAAAAGCCAATGATCTGAGATGTTTTTTAAAAAGTCTCATTAACAGGTATTTTAGAACCACTCATCAAAATGACTTAGTTGTATGTAAATAATGTAAATTTCTCTTCATGATTTGAAAATATTTCATTTATATGAACAAAACTAAATACATTGTCATTTTGTTTGATATGCACTCTGGTAGTAAGCATATTTTGCACTACTGGGTTACAGGTTTTCTGCATCAATGGTTGCTATTACACCTACTACAAATAATCAACATTATATGTAATACAGATCATCTGTTATCTCTCTCTTACTATAAAATTATCTTCCTTTTCCTTTAGAAGTGGCTAGAAGAGGAGGAAAGAAAGCAAGTGAAAATGATAAAGATTACACTAGCTCCATAAATCAGATAACTGACAAATGTCAATTCTTACAGTACAAAATCTAACAGATTTGGGTATCAAAGGTTTAATTTTAAAAAGCTTCATAATTTCTTCTATTGAGTTCCAGTGAGTTTGCAGTATTGGTACTTAATAATCAATGATTTTAAACAAGCCTTATATGGCCAAACTTTAACCTGGAGTCGAATATCTGAAAAAATAGCTCTCTTCCTGCGATTAAAAAAAATAGAACATGTAGCCACTTTTCTAGAAATCAAATCTAATGTTGCACTAGTGTTAACTGACCTTTGACATATGGCAACAATAATTCTGATTGATATAAATATTTAAGATAACAAACAACCAATAACTACTTACATGTACAGACCTGTACTGATTTACAGAGCTAGTATAAGTCTTAATAAGAAAGAAGACAAGTAGATTAGTAGAAGATAAAATGTGAGAAATTATATACAAAGTATGATGATATGAAACTTTTGAGAAGAAATATTTCATTTTTTTTAAATACAGTACTATTGAGTTATGACATTTATGAGAGAAATGTATTAGAAATAATATTAAGATAAATGAAAATTATGCTGAGAAGTTGTGGGTAATAAAATTGCTCTTTTTACACTGTATTGGCACTATATACACTTGAACTTCCAGTTTCAAAATCTAAGCCTTTATTACTGCATGTCTCAGGTCTAGATTACTTCAGTTGATATAGTGAATCCTTCAGCAAATAAACCATGATGGTGCTCTGTGCTTATGAAAGGACATTGAGTCATCATTCCCATATATACAGATATATACCACAGGTGTAGCCAGGATCTGTTCCTCTGGGGGGGCTCAGAGGGGCTTTCAGAGTTAGGGGGGCTAAATGGCTAAAATCGCCAAAAATCGGCCGATTTTACATTATTTTTAACAAAGTGCCGGGGCTTCAGCCCCCAAAGCCTCCCCTCCCCGACACGCCACTGTATACTTTATAGTTAGTGTTGTAAAGAGTACCCAACTGTCCCAATTTACCTTGGTTTTGTATTGTTTGGATATTCACAATCTAAGTACAGATTGTGAGAAAGTGAATTGATTCTGATATTCATAACGAGGTTCTAAAACTAAATCAACCTACCTCAACCTTTTCTCCAATAGCCTCATTTTCCACCAGGCTCTCCCATTTAGTCCAAGCACCATAGTTCTTACGCATGTAGACATAGTCGTAAATCAAGCCTCTCTTTGGAATGAGCAGACTACGGGCGATCTTGAGGTCCTTTGGTCGTGCATATTTACCAGTGTCACTGTCACATAGCTGTTTGAAAAACTCACTGAAACTGCATGCAACAAAATTACATTTTTATATTACACATCAGAGCCACCAAAAATAAAAAAACTCAAAATACTTTTTACATTAGCAGATAGGCAAGGTTTGCTTTTTTTCTGTTGACAAGGGATAGTCTTCAGTGAACGGCTCTTTTCAGAAACACAATTATTGACTTTTCTCTGTCGACAAGGGACGGTCTTCAGTAAACGGCTCTTTTCAATCCACCTAAACCTTTACATTAGCAGAAAGGTAAGGTTTGCTTGTTCTCTGTTGACAAGGGGCAGTCTTCAGTGAATGGCTCTTTTCAGAGCCATCAGTAGGCAAGAGGCAGTCTACATATCTCATCCTTAGGTACTTAGTCCTGAAGAATTTAAAGCTACTCCTGACGAAAGCTTGACAGCTCCAAACTTGTCCGACGGCAAACCCACTAAAAAACTTACTAATTGACATCTCATTGTTGAATAAGGCACTGTGTTATCCTCAAATACCATCTTTGCAGTGTTCTTACCCCATACAAATATTATCCCAGTTTTAGTATTATTATTCAAGGTTTATTAAAATGCATATCGCAGCCAAACAGCTGAATTACATACATTGCACAATATAAAAAACAATTAAATAGCATATATAATACAATTTGACAAGCAAAAATACAATAGCCCATAACATATGAAAACAGTCTGACTCACACACTCACTCACTCACTCACTCACTCACTCACTCACTCACTCACTCACTCACTCACTCACTCACTCACTCACTCACTCACTCACTCACTCACTCACTCATTCAATCACTCACTCACACACTCACTCACTCACTCACTCACTCACCCACTCACTCACCCCACTCACTACCTCAATCACTCTCCCACACACACCCCAACTCACCCCTCCCTCACTCTTTCACTCACCCCCTCTCAAGCACTTTAAATAAAGAAAAATAACCAACTACTAAATACATGCACTAATAAGCAAAAAAAACTTCAAACTGAGCCTGAGTGCCACCAAGAGATGCTATAAACAAAGCAACTTCAATCAAACCTTTGTAGCTTCCCGATTCCACAGCTTAACCATATAAGGGATTGGACTGTTGGCGTACCTCTGGGTTCTCACCCTGGGAATGGAGAGGAGGTTGGCGTTGCGCAATGCTCTTCCATTCTCTCCACGCAACCCTGGCAACCAGCTGCGGAACTCGGGAGTCTCCAAAAGTGTGTTTGCAAATTGCAGGCATATTTGATCACGTCGAGACCTGAGTTGAAGTAACTGGCATTGATCTAAAGCATCCTGGTAAGAAACATAGTTATTATATCCTAGCATAATTTTGCACGCTCTCTTTTGAATACGCTCGAGAGCTGAATGGTGATGCTCAGTGAGCCCCGGGTGCCAAGCTGGAACGGCATATTCAACAAGAGGCCTAATGAACCCAATATATATGGTTTTCAAGTCTTCCAGTGGTAAACCAAAGCGCTTGAGAGTGGTCAGCATGAATAAACGCCCACTGGCACGTTTAACAACATTTGATATGTGCACATCCCATTTAAGATCATTCGTGATCTGAACCCCAAGAATCTTGACACAACTCGTTGACTGCAGAACCTCCCAGACAACCTCAATGGGTCAACATTTGGTGGATGCTTAGCGAAAGAAACATTCATAAACATACATTTTTTAGGATTTAATGTCATTTTGTTGATGGTAGCCCATTCATCAAAATCATCCAAGTCTTCTTGAATGGTAGATGTCTTGTTGGCAAAAGTATTTTCAACCAATGTCAAATCATCGACGTTTATTTGAGCACCATTTTATTTTCTTCCGTGGTCAGAGCAGCATCATTTGCTTGACCAACAAAAGTAGCTGGCCCGTCAGAGTGCCCTGAGGCACACCTCCAGAAAGCTTAAGCCAAGAGGAAAGAGCATTCTGGTATTTTACACACTGAGATCGTTGGGATAGGAAACTACAGATCCACGGGATAATAGAAGGTCTAGCTCCCATTTTGATTATAATGGTAATGCGCACATTGTGATCTACACGATCGAATGCCTTGCTGAAGTCTGTTATTACAATCC
This sequence comes from Amphiura filiformis, assembly GCF_039555335.1. Taxonomy (NCBI): domain Eukaryota; kingdom Metazoa; phylum Echinodermata; class Ophiuroidea; order Amphilepidida; family Amphiuridae; genus Amphiura; species Amphiura filiformis. The sequence goes on along the minus strand of NC_092635.1, from coordinate 25,821,346 downwards.
TAGACATGCTCTTGGATTTTTCAGCATGCATCAGGATGTTATTAATCAACTTGACAAGGTAGTGAGACGTGGAATGCCCTTTACGATTACCAAACTGGTTAGGATCGATTTGATCTTCAATGTCCTGCATAAGCCATTCAATAATAAAAGACTCAGCAACCTTAGCAAAGTGATCCGTCAGGGAAACAGGCCGTAGCTGGTTCCAAGTTGGCGGACTGGACTTAGGAATGGGAACCACTATGGCCTGCTTCCACTGTGGGGAACTACCCTTCTCTAAAAGATGTATTTAATATGTCAGTTAATGGTTTACTTATTTCATATGCAAACTCGCATTTTTTCATGAAATTCCATCAGGTCCACCGCCTTGTTCTTTTGATCTTCAAGAGCTTTTGATGCACATCCCAAGGATATATTTCGGGAACACCGGCTGGAGCTGGGAGAAATGCGGGTAATTCCTGCAAGACTAAAGGGCTTATGTCGCTCCCTATAGAAACAAAATGCTCATTAATTGACTGCGCAACATCACCAGCATTTGAAGGATCAACTCCAGAAGGAGGTTGTATAGATGTGTGCGACTTGTTGTTAGTGGTCATTACCCGGATTTCTCTGTACCAGCTAGCCGGATTGGAACTTTTTAATCTTTTCACCCTATTATGATAGTACTCTTTTTTGTCTGCAACAATAGAACGCTGGACTTTATTTCTGTAAAATCTCCACAGCGGTGGACGGTCTGGAGAGAATACTTCTTGTCTTCTGCATATTAACTCTTTAGTTTTGGAAGAAATCCATGGCTTATCCGAGACGTGTATTTTGATCTCACGAACGGGAAAATGCCTGTCAATTTCTGTCTTCAGAATATCATAAAACGCGTCAGTCTTGGCGACGGCTCCTTCGGCCTGTTCTACTTCTGCCCAACTACAATCATAAATCCAGGAGCCAAAATCGCGTATACCGGAGTCCTTGATCGGTCTTATTGAACGCTTCGTGAAATTGTTTGGTTTCTTAGCAATTTCACAGTTTGGCAACCAAATCACAGTAGAGTGATCGCTAACACCTATCGGTGTTGATGGGGTTGGATGATGATAATAAGATGACATATTCGTTAAGATCTTGTCTAACGTGGCGTCGCCTCTTGTTGGAAAGTCAACTAGTTGGGAGAGTTTGTTATTTCTGCCCAGGCCAGAAATATTAAGATGATTCATGTCACCAAGAATGTATATTCCAGCATCAGGGTGTTTAGCATGCACAATGTCCAATGTATCTTGTATATGGTCAATCATACATTTTTCTTGTTTGGGATCAGGGAAATATACAGCTGCAAATATTAACACAGAGACAGATCTCGGTAGTCTTTCAGGGCGAGCCTTTATCCAGAGTATCTCAAGATCAGATGGAACATTAACTTGTAATTCAGTAGCGTGAAAATTTTCACGGATGTAAAAGCTACTCCACCCCACCGCGAGAAGCCCGGGTTTAGAAAAAGTGTATATCCATCAATGTCAAAATAGTCTTGTGATCTTTCGGATACTGAACCAGGACTCTGAGACTGCACATGCATCAAGACTCTGACTTAAAACACATGATCGGAATTCATCCATCTTCTTATTTAGCGATCTTGGGTTGCAAAGATAAACAGATGGAAGATCATATGGAGCTTGTCTTTGTATCACAGGGGATTGAGGGATGTACCGTAAGTTAGATCTGATTACACCACGGTTCTCGTATTGATTGTTATCAAAGTTACTGTTATTTCTGTGCAAATTGCAGACCTTAATCTTCCTTTTAATGTGTGTACCTCCTCTACGCCCACGGGTCGCTTCGAATAGTTTTGATAATTTCACTGATTTCATGAGGAATTTCGTATTTGCCATTTAGTTCAAGCAGTTGATTACGCGTATACTTGATACGGTCAGTTGAAACGGGTGATTTGTTGTGATGACCACTACACGTATTAATAGTCATAGGACGTGGGCATCGATCTTTAACAATACCGAGGTCATCACAGTCTATTGTGTGTTGAAATATGGCGTTACTGTACTCATCACTCACATTACAAACTCCAGATTTGAATTTCCTCCTCTGTCATCCTCCACACTTCCAAAACTCCACAATTCATCGTCTGTTGAAGGCACTGTTCCTTCCAAAATACACTGATTCAACACAAAGTTCGCTACCACACTCAAAACCGCAACAAAACGGAGATACTGTACTGAAGACATTTGATGCAGAATTACAATTTATTCACTTATTCAGATGTTTTATTATCTGGCCAATGCTTGGTCTTATCATGGCTGGATAAGAGAGATTGTACTGTACATCAATGAATGCAATACTTACTTCTCTCTGGAGTTACCATCAACAGTTGCTCCCACAGACCAGACCAAAGCAAACAGGAAATGACAAATAAGCATGTTTGTTCTTTCTTCAATCACTTTCTGATCAGACCTTGATGTAGCCTGCATCTGATTGTCTTCAGCACCTTCCATGGTAGTACTGGCAGAGTCAGGGCTGTGGAAGAGACGGACAGGTCAATACTAGATTGGTAATGTGTAAAGTTAATTCTACAACAATGGCAAATTGGAGTTTTTAGGCATATAAATAATTTTCAGATTTAAAATTTATGAATATTTGATATTTCAATATAGTATTATGTCAACTTTTTATTGAAATCCTCTATAGCATTTAATTTTATTTTGCAACCAAAAAATGCAGTAATTGACAGATTATTGAATTGAACAAAGGGAAATTGCCTGGAATTGTGATGTGTTTTCTTTTTATCAAAAATTTGTCAGCAACCAAAAATAATATTATATTGGCTTGGAAATTTGAAAACTAATAAAATTTTTCTTTTAGAGTGAGCATGTGACTCCTAGAAATGAGAATAAAGTAACTCCTTAAAGGAGTCAGGTTGATATCAAGTACTCCTTGAATGCATAATGTGACTCCTTTAAAATGATCATAACGTGACTTGCTTTGAGAAACCCTGGAAGCAAACTTGGTTTCACTCTCTCCTAATAAGCATAAAGCGACTCCCTAAAGAGTGAACACATTTGAACTCTTTGATAGTAAGCTTAATATGACTCCATAGAATTGAGCATAAAATTTTACCGTGATGATTCAATATCCATCATATCAATGTCAGCTTCAAAATCTTCATCCTCACTGTCACTGTGATGATAGCATGCAGACAAACAAACATGAAGGGAGGCAAAACAAACAAGCATCATGCAATGGTCAGTGGTTGGGTTCACACAGGGTGACAATGTAATCAATGAAAACCTTCTCAAATGAATAGTATACCAGTGGCCAGGGGTGGCTTTAAGGGGGTACTACACCCCTGCCCAATTTTGTGCCTATTTTTGCATTTTTCTCAAAAATTATAGCGCATTACAAGTAAGATATGTATATTATAGGGGCAAGGACTACAACTACTGCACTGGAAATTTTATTTCAGTACAGATAACAGTTGTGGAGTTACAGTCAAAAATGAGGGAAAACCAATATTTGATCAATAAATCAATAACTACTTGCCTTGAGTTGCTGAATTTGTAGTCCTTGCCCCTATAATATACATATTATATGCGCTATAATTTTTGAGAAAAATGCAAAAATAGGCACAGAATTGGTCAGGGGTGTAGTACCCCCTTAAGGGCTTCAGTTCTTGGTTTTCAGGAAAATAACACAAATCAGCATTTTGGAAGCATTTCAATTGCTCAATCTCCTGAGCCCTCTCCCCTGGTGCAGCTGGTTTCTGGGCATTCCCCTGCATGAAGTGGGAACTGGGCATTTGAACAGCCATTTAATGGTGGTAACAAACCAGGATTCATAACTTGTCTTACATGCTTGTTCCATCCCCTAATGAACACTAAAAATAACAATAAAAATATTACATTTTTTATAATATTCATTTGAAATGATTTTCAACATATATGGCAAAATAATCAGTTAATGTATTATATGAAGCACTTTTTAAACATGTTGATATTATACACACTTTGGGGTATTGATTAATGTGTTTGCACTGAATATACTGGTATACATAAATGTAGACAGCAGGAGGGTAACCTACTCTCTAATAGGTTTAAATTCTAACTAATTTTTATTGGATAATACCTGGTATATATCTATTTTATTGATGAAAGTTCCACTTAAACATTAATCCTCACAGCGATGACTTGGCTAATGACGTCTTTCAATAAAATAATCATAATTTTGATCTGCTTTTTACAAACTGTTTGAATAATAAGTATGATAGTGAATATTTTAGATGTACTGAAATGGCACTGTTTATAATATGCTTTGAAAAACAAAACTTACCATCAATGTAATTTTTTAGATGAAATTCAGGCATGAAAATAAACACAAAATATAAGTGGCTTTTACAAGATCATTTTCAAAATATTTTTAGTCAATCTGATAAGCTTCAACTCAAAGCAGTGCCACACACATCAAGCATCAAACTTCAATGTGATACTCACACCCTATCTATATAATCAGTTTATACGCAGACCAAAACATTATCACACAACAAATACCCTGCCATCCTTCAAAACCTATGTATATGGAAGTAACTTCATATTACAGTCTTTGTTCAACAACAAGGTCGACAAAAGTTTGAAATTTTGTATGCTGAACATTAACATTGAAGACGCAACTATGATATTGTATACTTATAGTCACAGACATATATAACAAAACCTTTGAGTCTAACATAATGTGTCAATCACGCTTGCATATATTGTGATTGGTTGGCGAGTCCCACCCACACGTACATACTAGCCAATCACAATACAAGCTGCTCTGATTGACACAGAGGCTATCTGCATGATATTTTAATTGATCCAAATCCAAATTGCAACAATTGTTATTTTTACCACTCTGAAACAATAAACACAATTTTGGAAATTTGTAGAAAATTGGCCAAATATCAGGCATAAAAATGGGTCCAAGTTTTCTTGGAAATTTGGTACAAATATGGACCCACTTTCAGATTCTATGAGGTACATCCCAAACCATACCATGAGTCACATAGATAGCCCTACTATATGTTGACTGCAAAACACTGCTTTAAATGCTTGTATGTGACTTTTTGTAATTTTAAACTTACCTCTCCAATTCATGATCAAACTTTATGGCCCTGTAACATGGGTTGTCAAGCAGCACACACACATTTACATAGTTAAGTGCAACAGAATTCAGAGTGCAGACAAATTGGCAACACACCACCAGCAGGATATAGTTGTTACAAAACAATACAAAAAAATCAAACATTTGTTAGTGAGACATTTTCAACAAAACATAACTATATTATTTGATAAACTGAAATCTGAGTTGAGTAATTGCATGAACCAGAATATCCTCTTTATAGCTGAGTTACTACATGGGTATTCATTTCTCTAATTGTTTTACTGTAACTTAAAAGAGATATGTGGCAGGCTCGGGCCAGGCTACTGCCAACAATCCCCTACTCATCCACTGGATACCTACATCTATGACTATTGCTCTGTGGCAGTGGTAATTAGCCAAAGCCAATCAAAGGCATTCTAGAGTTCTCATGTGTTTTGTGATCCAATCAAAAATATAATTACTGGAGTCAAGAATTCTGTTTTCTAGAATACTGAATTCTGTTTTTCATACTCAATATTTCAGTTTTCTCCATGTTATGTATAAAATCAAAATTGGCCAATTCTCGGATTATGTAACCGAGAAACATATCCGATAAGTCCCATTTCAATATATTTTTTTGTGAGTTTCTCATTTTCCACATCCTATTGCCATGAGATTGTTGCTGTTTTCAGAACAATGAAAAACATGTGTCTTTAGGTAAAGATACGGAGAAGTCAGTGATTGTTTTACACTGTTTTACACTATCCTTAAAAAAGTGAAACAGCTTTAGTCCATTTGGTTTCCTTGAGACAGTAGCGTCTGCATGTAATATGCACACAATCAAAGATGGTGTATCTGTAGGGCACTGTCACTTTGCGCCGCATTGTGTGCTACCGATGCACCGTCTTTGATCGCGCGTGTACGACATGCAGACACTACTGTTGCGAGGAAACCAACTGGACTATAGATAAATAAATAGTTATGTTTTGTTGAAGCAGTGCAGTGCATATTTATCAATCATTATTGCGATACAAAACAGGTTATGATTAACTGTGCTTCAACCCAACACTATGCATAAAAACAAAGCAAATCACACTGGGCTGTTCCAGTTAAAAACCATATACCCCCTATGGATGACATTACCTTAATCTCCAACAAAGGGATGTACATTTTGAATGAAGTCACTCATTCAAGTAACTCCACTTGAAATTCACACTCCCTGTGTTTAAGGTCATATCTTCCATGGGGTGTATGGATTTCAACTGCAACAGCCCTTTTAAACAGCTTTGCAATGCTGAAATCCCATATATCTATCACACTTGGTTGTGAAATTATGATATTTAGAAATGTCCCATTTTTGTATGTTCTTTATTATTTTATGACCCCTTTTACCTACAGAATTATAAAATTTGGCATTAGCTTGATCAGTAGACCAGATTGTGTCACATAGAATATGACAATATGGCGAAATATTTTTGTAAATATGAAACATGAGCACAATGATTCACTATCAATCAAGCACAATGCCACAAAGCATTATACAGTCCTCAGTCAAAATTTTAAATGTGGTGTAAAAGGATTATCAACAATTACTTCCAAACCACATCACTTTGTTTCTTTCATTCAGAAATAGAGGGATTTATTTTTATTATAGTCAAAAAGATTCACCTCTGATTCTCATATAAAAATTGAATATGAATCAATATTCACACTAGTATTTTGTGTATGGAATGTTCATCATATTAAAAGATCAACATTGATAATTGCAATTTTCATGCAAGAATCATTGAACAAAATTGATCAGTCGATTTTTGCCAAAAATTAAAATTAACTTCAGAAGTACTGCTTGTTCAAAATACTGACAATATAAATGCTTAACATATATGAAGGTAATGTTTAAATATTTTTTAATGAGATGTTAATGAATTTGTCTGACCCTATTCATTCAGTGGCATCAACTTGTTATTTTTAGTTTTAGTTGAATACTTTCCAACACCTTACTAGGGCCAAACAAGACGGTTATGTGTATAAGACAAATATTTGCTGTAATGCATATGATTTATATCAACTTTCATATAGTGGCCCAACAACTCTTCCTTGAGGAATACCACTTTACTTACCTGACTTCATCTAGAAGACATTTGAAGAGTTTCAGCATTGACATTGTCATATGCATCTCTGAGATTGGGACTGCTTGACGACAATTCTTGATGACATGGTTCAGACATGGAGACATCAGCCAATCAAACAACAACTGAGAATAAATAAAACAATGTTGATTTCCATGATTTAAAAAATTCAAAACCTGTAAATTACAATCAACAAATATGTTTTCAAATTTGCATCTCCTGGCTTAAATTGTATTCATCCTCTCCTGAAAACTTTGGTCAAAATCTTTGTGGCATGTTTAGAATGAGTATCTTGTTCAGTATCAATGGCCATTTTTATATATATTTCAACTTAATTTAAATTACTATATCAATAAATAATAAGGGTCTGTGACCTTTTGAAACAGAGTGCACCTGTCAGAGATCTCTTGTATAATTTGTGGGCACGTCATGTAGCAGAACCACTAGCAGAGGCTGCTCTTTGGGTATCAGCCTTTCTGAATAGCCAGGAAGCTTTAGTTTGGACCAATTTCTTTAGTTTACATATAGGCCAGGATGGAGCTACGTCATGCCGGTGAAACCGACCAAGTGCCGGTGAAAACAACTTGCGCAGATCAATCAAATTAGGTCACTGGACCATGCACTCACTGCACATCAAAAGCGTTACACTTTGCGCCAAGTGCGTGCTTGATGTTTTGTTTTTGAGCTGCAAGTTGCCAGGGAAATTTGCTAAAAATAACCCAAGTCCACTCTCTCCTATAGTCCGTCAACTCAAAAGTACAAAGTAAATAGACCTCGGAAACGGGAGGTATGAGAATAATTATTTCAGTGCAATGCGTGTGTAAATGCTTCTTTGGTGTGCCAACTGCTGCACGGTTTGCACTTGCCGCATCAACCCCCGATGCCACAGATTTACTTTGTACTTCTGAGTTGACGGACTATATAATGATGATGAAAGAATTGATTTTTTTTGTAAGAGGCTCAGTGCGCCACTTGAAAAGTTGATGCATGCCTCATTTGGACATACGCTGGTGTTTCTTACCTTCAAAGTTTCCACCTGTTGGCTCATGATGAAATCTGGCATCTCATGCTGGATCCATGATGTAACCAAAGGCTTCCAATCTAGCTGCTGGGGCTCCATGTAAATCATACCACATCTTACAAAACAAATACAACAATGAAAACCAATTCAATGGGATCTAAGAAGGTAAGAAGGTTCATTTTTGATATTGATTTTGAGGAAATTTCACAAAAACCATTAATGAAGTTGGTAAAACTGCGATAGGCAAAAGCAATGGTGGACAAACAGAATAAGATACAAAGTCCTCCAATGAGATCACCAAATACTAAGAGTGAAGCAAAATTTTAAAATGTGATCAACAAACCCCATAGGAATTCTTTGACCCATTAAAACCTTGCATCTTTACCAATATAGCTCAGGATAAATAAATCAGTGGAAATAGATCTTTTATCATCAAATGGTCAAAAGGATCAGAAATGATCTAAACACCTCAAATAAAGAAAGTCCGCAGTCATGTAACCCGTCCTACACCAAAACCTAATCTTGTTATGACAATTTGATTGATAAGGTCGTGTGCAGAATCTCTTAATTCACAGAGATTGATACCAGTATATGAAATTTGGTGCATTTTCAAAAGTTGCAAATTAAAAGCGGACCACACGAACCTGTAGAGGTGAATGGCAGAGCACGACCATTGACATAGCCCGAAATAACCGCTAGGTCATATCGATCACATTGTGCCCTAGTATTCATCAGTAAATCACTGTAGCAATCCATGCGCTTTAAATTAACAATTGAATAAAGCGCGCACTTGGGCTAGTCAACAGGGGCCCATCGTGGGCAAGCAAGCTCGACCATATTGCAACGCTAAGCCATTTCGACCACAAGTGCTTCGCTTTTGATTTGCAACTTTCAAAATGCACCAAATGCCATAAACTGGTATCAACCTTTGTCACTTTTGAGTGTTTGGTAGCAAATTGGGTATCAAATTGGAGATAACAAGATTCTGCACATGACCGTATCAATCAAATTGTCATAACAAGATCAGGTTTTGGTGTAGGACGGGTTGTATGACTGCGGAGTTTCTTTATTTGAGCAGTTTATAACAATCAGCAATAACTTTAAAACTCTTACCTGCTGACCGTGGCTGGAGAAGCTTGTTCTAAATCCGCTGGTTCAAATATCATGTTCTGTTTGGAATTCATCTGGATGATTTCACCACTCATTAAGCACAACTACATGAAAAAAAGCACAGATGCACAAAAATTAGTCACAAAAACTTGTAGAAGTTGAATAATATTATTAGTCAGTAGCTGTGTTTAGCTTGTATTAAAACACTGAATCTCATTGGTTCATGCATGTCATCTATCACACAGTAGACTGCAGTGTCTGCATTGTACATGCTTGTCGAGGTGCGCATTTTCCACTAAATAAAACTGGCCTTAGTTATTAAAATAATATTTAACTGACTAAGAATGAGAATAAACAATATGGATTTTTGTTTTTGCTATCCTCTGCCATATGATAGACGACAGACAGACATCCACTTCTCAAAATATTGGACCTATCTGTCATTTATAATATGGACCATGGTAGAGGATAGTGATGAGAAGCGATAAAATCAATAAATGATTTTACACTTTTTTACAACTACAAACAAATTTTTAAATTATTTTTGATACTTTCTTCATTACAATACAGGAATTATGAAAGAATCTGTAATTTTCTTTAGGGTTTTATTTAGCGAATTTAACAAACACAAATATAAACTTTTGTCACATAATAATATTGTTAAGGCATACGTTTAACAAAATACCAACACACAAAAAAGTCCCCTTTGTTGGAAATTTTTAAAAGTCTGTAATTAATTCAAGCTAGCATTACCTTTTTATTGTCATCCAAGACAGTGTTCATGTTTTCAATCCACACAGCATCTACTGGCCCATCAAAAACACACCACTTGCGGTCATCTGTCTGACTGCTGGCATGTTCTCTGAATATGTTGGCTAGTACACCATCTGACCACTCATGAGAGATGGGATCAAAACGGCCATACAACTGACCCATGGTAACTGCTTTAGGATTTATGATTCGCACATCAACCTGTGGAGAATAATACAAGCAAGTGGTTACATGATTACTAGGGGAGGAACACATCCCATTCAGAGGTCCATTTGTCAATATATAGAGGTCACAGTTTTGGTGTCAAAATCTAAAACAGAACCACTTTTGGTGCTAAAGTGCCAAAATGTTTTAAGTTCCTTTTAGGCTAACATATAAGAAAGTCCAGTTTATTTTGCTAAAATGTTTTGGGTGTATTCTTAGTGTAAGAGGATTAACAAAAAAAGTTCATATTAAATCCGTTACTGCAATCTATACACCCAAATTCTGTGCTCTCTTACACAAAAGATAAACCATGTTTTGAATGTCAATGTTTCAAACAGGTTGCATTTTATTTGGGGCAACCTTTTCACAAGCATTTTACAAAACATTACTTTAGTCTCTCAGTACAAAAGATCCAATTTTTGAAAATTCGGCAATCCCAACCTTCTAAAAATAAATCTGGTGATGTATCTGGTCCGGAGCTAAGTTTCCTGTTTTAAAGGTGATATGCGACACGATCTGGTCCATGGGGGCCAAAGGAGGCATTTTTGAAAATTGAGTTACTGTAATTATTACATTATACATACAATAGGCTATCATTTACTGAAAACACCAAAGGTCTAGCATACTTGTTTCTAAAGTTATAAAGATTTTTGATGTCTATTTTCTTATGTGTTTTATTGTTTTTTACTCCATATTTTTCCCTTTATCTCAGTTTCAAATTTGCCACCTTTGGCCCCATGGACCAGATCGTGTCACATATGCAATGCTACTTTACAGCTACACAGATCTGGAGGCATTACTATAAACTTGGGTATGGAGAAAAGGGGCTTATCATTTTTGGATTTTGTTTTTATCTCTACAGTTCAGTGTTATTTAAATTTTGTTGCACAAATATAGATAATATTAATATACTTACTCTGAATTCCTCCATGAGTTTACTCTGACATAGGTCTCCTAATGCTGCAGCTAATACTTTGAAGGCACTTGTCTTTCCACCCATAGTATCCCCTACTATCATAAGACCATGTCGGACAAGAATCATCTCATAGATCTGGAAGAAGGCAATCATGTTAAAAATTAATCTATTTTATTATACCTTGAAGCTTTTGGATTTAGAAAGTTTCAATTAAGTAGCTGTGGACCAAGTCTCAATTTGATCATATAATCTGTTGCAAGGTTCCTTTTATGCGTTAACCATCGCTTATACATGAGCGACGTCAACCTTGTAGGAAATAATATACACTGGACGGTTAGCAGTATGCTGAATTTGTGAAAGGAATTCTGCAAAAAGTTATAGCAATCTCAGAAGGAATGTTTGTTTTGATATTAAACCTATTTAAAATTGCTAGTAATTGTCATTCATTCATTTAATCAACCATTCAGATGATCAATCAGCCAAATCAATCTGGGCCTCACATATGTGTGTATTAAATATAATGAGCATTGCAAAACGTCTGTCACATAATCATGCTAGAAAGTTAGCACGCACACCTACCTGTATAATCTTATCAATAAACCATGGTACAGGTTGCAGTTTTCTCTTGGCTATGTTATCATTTAGAGCTTTCTCCAATAGATCATAATCAGGCTGAGGTTTGGACACTCCAGGGAACAAATCTGACAGAATACCCTCAAATAATGGAATGTCATGCGACAGAAACTGCAAAGGAAAAGAATAGACAAGTAGCCAAGTTAACATCTGTATGAGTAATACCAGGGAATAATTAAAATGGGAAATGACAATGAGCTTCAGCAATACCATCTGCGTTATGTTACTTAAGGGCTTAGTTATACAACTTTTCAATCAAAAGTAAATTCTTGATATTCAACACTAAAGGAATGTACCAATATTATATTATTATAGGTATGTGATTCTGTAATCTCAATTTCTGACAAATATAAATTGCAAATATATCTTCCCGTGGAAGATATTATTAGTCTTATATTTGTTTATTTCTACATTTAAAGTTAACATATTGAATGCTACAAGACTTGCTTGTTATGTCTAAAATGGACTATTTGCATGCAGTTGAAATCCATACAACTCCTATGGAAGACATGACCTTAAATCTCTCACACAGGGAGTGTGAATTTCAAAAGGAGTTAACTGAATGAGCGACTGCATTTGAAAACAATGCTCCATGTGTGGGAGATTAAGGTCAAAGTCTAATGTCTACTTCTCTGTAGTTATGGTCTGAAATTATTTAAGTCTTAACAAATGTATTATCCTTCTGTTTTGAATGCATTTGCATTTTGCTGTTCACATTTCATTAATTTCTTATTTAGCCTGGGTGAATCATTCAATGTCAGACACTGTTCTTCCATGATACTAGGGTAGATAACCAGGATAGTTATTGGAACTGGTTGCGAGATCTTTGTCACCTACTGTATCTGCCCCACTATTCTCCACAATGGAGAAAACTGAGATCATTTTGTTTTATATTTGCCTCCACCAGCAATTAAACCAGCAACCTCTTGAACCATAGTCAAAGACTTAACTGCTGTACCATGCTGTGTTTCATACCCATAAGTATGTAATTATAACCATCTTTAAAGGTTCAACACTTTTCTAGCTATAACTTGATGACTTACTTTGGGCAAGTTGACATCTTTAATAGATCTGAGCACCAGAATATCTTCACCTGTCTCTGGGAAGTTAAGCTTAAGATTGCCGGCTGCTGTAAGCACTGACTTGACTGCCCTCATACCGTAGTCATAGTGATGTTGGGAGGAGAGCTGTGGGTATAATCAATAAGCAATAATCAAGCAATCAATCAATCAGTCAATCTGTTAAATGGTCAGTTGGTCTGTCCCTCCACCTATCAATCAAGCAATCAATCAAAATCATCCATGCAATCACTTTATCTGTCAGTCACTTAAATATTGATAATAAAGGGATTATCAAAATAATAAATCATTTGATTGATCATTAAAACAACGAATTATGCAAACAAATATCAACCAACAAAAAACAAAACTAAAAGAAAGCAGCATTTTCATTCATATTGGAGCTAACTTTGAAAACAAATCATTTTTATTAGTTTTGAAAATAAACAGACAAAATACATAAATTATAAATATACTTATTACCGTACTGACGCGAGTATAGTCCCACCTTCGAGTAAAGGGTTTTTTTTGGTTTTTTTGTAAGTTATTTATTTTTTCGACTTTGAGTGTCCCAGGACCTAGACCTAAATGCTAGGATCATTCATGGTTGACCTAAAAAAAAAAATTTAAAAAAATTTCAAGATGTTTTGTATTTTTAATATGAAAATTGATACTTGGTATTCATGTCATAATCTATTAATGATTTCAAAATGCATTCAAATTCAATGCATTTTGAAATCATTAATAGACTATGACATGAATACAAATTATCAATTTTCATATTAAAAATACAAAATATCTTGAATTTTTATATTTTTTTTAGGTCAACCATGAATGATCCTAGCATTTAGGTCTAGGTCTAGGGACACTACAAAACCGAAAAAATAAAAACTGAAATTGAGTATAGTCCCACCCCCAATTTTGACAAATGTTCACCCAAAAACGGGGTGGGACTATACTCGCGTCAGTACGGTATATCACTTACAGTTTTAAGCTGAAATTACATTTTTGTTACTTGAATTTCATAGACCACAACATAAAACAGATTTTTTACCTGTTCTGAGCAGAGTTTGTATGTTGCCACAATTTTGGTAGACAGAGCTCTTGCTTTCACAAATCCCATGGAATACAAGCTTATCTCAGCAATCAAGGCATAGTCTGGCACCATCATGGCTACAGTACGGAATAAAACCTGCAAAAAAGCAGACAATTACATGCTAATTTCCATACAAGCTACAGGATATCTCAAAATAATTAGTCCCAACAAATGCTAACATACAACTTGTTGACATTACAACATCATATGTTTACACCTAATAGTTAACAACAAAAAGCTTATATCAAAGTAATATTATTTATCTTACCTTAAGATTATCCGGTAGTTCAGCCCTTCCAGCATAACCAGGATTCATGGTAATGAACATAGTACAAGATGGATCTAAAGAGATCTCAGTGCCTTCAAACACAAAGGTCTTGAGTTGTTCAGCAACAGCTCTTTGAATACTTTGAATCTGCTGAGCTACTACTGACAGTACCTAAAGAAAATGGTAATATAAACAGGTGAATCTGACAACTTTGTCAATGAGAAAGTTATTAAGACATAGATATAAAGAAAAGAACACATTTGTTACTTCCTGTCACAGAAGACTCCTATCAGAAACTTTTCTTTGAATGATGTCTATGCTTTGGAATAACTGCAATACAGGGAGACAATATTGAAACATATTTTTCTATTAACACTTTGCTAAGTCATTAAGTCATGGAGTGATACATTCTCAATATTTTACATGTTCTGTCAATTTGCAAGGGTCAACGTGCAATGGTCAATGTACAATACTTTATAATTTCAAATCTTTTTCTACAGACTGTTATGCCAAATGCTTTATCCCATACCTCAAGCTCGATTCTGTTGAACTCATCAAAGCATGCCCATGCTCCAGCCTGTGCTAAACCTTTGAAGAATTTCCCCATAGCTTTGTAATCCAGACCATCTGAGCAGTTGAAGACAACACATTGCTTGGCAACGGCCTTGGCAAGATCTTTACAGGTCTCGGTTTTACCGGTTCCTGCAGGACCTTCAGGGGCACCACCAAGGTTGAGAAGTAATGCTCCCATCAGTGTTCTGTAGAGTGAAATTATGAAAAAGGATAACATGGATGATTTATATATTGATTATGTTCATGTGGACAACATACTTCAATGTGGCAACATTGGGGGTCTTTTTGATAGATTTATTGTCTTACTGATTTACTACTGATTTCTTTAAAAAAAACCACTGCTATATTGTGGAGTTTGAAATGCCAATCTGTATAAATAAATTGATCTACTACTGTTGCTATTTTTAATTCTCAGCCAAAAGTGTATGTGTCAAGCATCGTGTCAAAGGCTCTGACCTTAAGCTCCAACCTTTGTGACTGACTGCTTAGTAATAAACTTGCGTAGTATGATTGGTTTATTTTTTATGAGTCATAAGTAGTTTACATCATATGCGTGCAAAATGCTTGTGTATGCACACTTTGCTTTCAAATTGTACATGTTATGTCCGAGAATTAAATAAAGCAACAGCACATATGTTTTGTTCCATTGTCTAATGTTTTAAAATGATATAGAAGTATTTTGTATGCCATACTGTACTAAATTAGGCATTGGTTTTGTTATTGTTAGTCAGACTGTTGGTGGTCAATTGGTTAAGACGTCTACTTGGCTCACAGAGATTATACAAGTGGTGAGATTCATAACATAACATAACTTAAGATTGCGGACTAATATAGACTGGCGTGTACACAGTTGGGCGTGCACACAGTTGGGCGCAGCAGCTCTGCTAAGTGCGCTCTATGTAATAAGTGACTGGCGCACACTTATGTGAATTTACACAAGTGTATCTTGGGACTTAATTCCTGCACAGAGTAACAAACTCAAATAATTTGCCATTTATAGGTCGCACAAACTATAGCAGGTTTGCTTCCTCATCTGGAGTTTGGACAGTAGTTGCAAATTTTCTTCAACTCAAATATAATAGCACAAGATTAATCCTGTTAACATGAAAATGCAAATTCAAGTTACCTGTAGCACCTATCTGTGAGTGGTGTGATCACCAGCCTGGATGTGTTGCCTAGATACTCATACCCATAAGGCACTGTGGTAGTTATCATCCTAACCATAGTACTCTTGTCTTCAAAGTAGTATCGCATCTGACTGATCCAGGAAAAGCTTACTGGATCACTAACACCCTCTTTGTATAGATTGGAAACAACATCACGAGCTGAAATTGTCAACATTTAGCAAAAGTGATTTATGTTATCGTATAATTTTTGTTGTCTATATACAATACTAGCTGTGATCTGACACTTTGGCTCCCCTGAAAGTGTATGCAAAGTCCTTTTGCACTGGCAAACACTGGCCTACGCGCGTCCTGATTATTTATCACGTAAAAGAAATCACATCTGGATTATGTAATGCTACAACAAATGAGGTGCCGATATTTCATGCGATTCAATTAGCCAATCACAACTCCACTTCTGTGTTTCTGTGGTACCTGGCTTTACATGCAACAAGTGTAAATAGTATCTAAATACTAGTTTCCGCCATTATGTACTTAGTGGTTTTGACACACTCACTTTAGCAAGCCTTTTATTGTGCATCTTGGTGCTGCTATGAATACAACAAAAGCCTTCATAACTTCTATGTTTATGTTTTTGTGTACATATGATACATCATGAATCAATACATATGTAAATGTCAGACTAACTTGTAGGTTTAAAAACTCTAGGTTTAAAAACAATTTCATTATCTAAAGACTTACCATGTACATCTATGACAGTGAGAGCTCCTAGGGTAATCCTAGCCATTTTCGTAAGCTTTCCTCTAACTAGATCCACTATGTCATCTATCTGTTTATTGCACTGTTCCAGGTATTTCTTCAAACCATCTTTCTCTGTAATTGCCTGTGAATTGGATAAGAATATACATAAGACAAAGCTCTGCAAAGAAAACATCACATTGTAAGCTTGTACAAGGAATTGTTTACCTAGTAAAATCTTTATATCTTATAGTGTGTCTCATTTCAAGTTGAGAGTGACTCCATGTTGAATTTCACAGTGGCAAATTTGAATTAGTGCGTGTACGTGGTTGTGTTGCCAGTGTACAGACAAATTGCCCTTCTCCACATGTTGTATACACCCGCATGATTAGGTTAGCGTGCATGATTCAAATCTGTCACTGCGAAATACAACATGGCGTTATTCTCAATTTGAAACAAGACTACAGCTTACTTAGCTGCAAAATTACAAAGCTTTTACAATGTCAATGTATTTGATTGTTTTTGCTTAGTATCTTTACCTATATTTCAATTTCACAACAGCCGTTTTTGGCCTGCAGCTGATTGGATCAAATCATGTCACATATATTTGTGGAGTGTTGAAGTTTGAAATGAATAATATTACAACTATAATTGATTTGGATTGCAGTCTGGATTTACGGAACAATATTTTTGAAACTGCTGGTTACCTTGGCCAGTTTCCACCAACCTGTTCAATTGTCCTTGAATTTAACTCCTTGTACTTACTTTTGTCACTTCCGCTGTCCAATAGATAGTACTAGCAGCAATGACCACTTGACCAGGCCAGTTAAGGACCCAACTTTTCCTTGGTGTTGATGGATATGCATCTACTGCTTGGCCATTTACTTCTCTTAAGCTTAGCTTCATCAGATCCTCTACCTGTAACCATGGAAATGGTAGGAATTACATTGAGATGAACCATTTTGATAAGTGTTTAATAGTTGCACTTTTACTACTGCTGTAAAACTTATAATTTGCATGCAATTGTTTTGTTGTAATCTACAACATTTACTGCTGTAAAACTGTTCGAACAGTTTTTTTTTCTTTCTTTGTAGTTCTAGGTGAAGTCCTTTTGCACTGGAAAATTGTCAGTCATTAATGTTGTATAATACTATGATGAACAATATTCATCATATCACCTTCTAGGATATCGCCCATTCCTAAATAAATAAACGTGCCGATCATGATTGACTAAACTTTGAGTATGTTGTGTTACAATTAAGACTGGCCAAACGTGCTTGGCCTTATGAGGCAAAATGATCAGTAAAGCTTTTTTGTGTCGTAACATCTCAAATTTTGATTGAGAATATTTAATTCAAAGGGCATTTACAAGATAACTAATCAAAAATAAGAAAGGAAAAAACTTAGGCTAAAGCTTACTTGAATAAGCCATTTCTCCACCAATCCATGAGCATCAGCAGGGATAATCTTGGAGCATAGAGCAACTTTCTCTTTCTCAGCTGACTCCATGGCAACAATTTCTTTTTCATAATTGAAGGTCAGCTGTGCAATTCCCTCAAAACATTTCTTGAGATGAGGCTGCACTCGAAGTGGATCTTTGGTTTCTGACAGTATCTCAAGGAGTTCATCGTTGGAGAGGAAGAAGAATCTGAAGCAAAAATTACATCATCAGGTAAGTTTATATGAAAGTGCAACTTTATTTGGGTTTAGATGACACAAACTGTTGATATACCTTGAAGTAATACCCATTCCACTGCTTTATTAGAGGGTGTTTATAAAGTTAGAATTTGTCAAGTTTGTAGCCTTAATTTTGCGACAAAACCGTCCCTAAATCAGTAAGTGATGTAAGAGGGTTTTGCTGGAGACAGAGAGACTGGCAAGAAATGCTAATTTCTAGTATGTTTCCATCTGAAAAAGGGATTATGGATTAAATCCACAGAACCCGGACTCCTTATACCACCATGTAAAATAGCGCTGACAGCTATGGGGAAAAATTAGGGGCATTCGGGTCCTTGTCGATGGTCCGCCGAAACAAACGAAAACAATCATCTCATCTCAAGCATTTAGGTATCACGTGCAGGTCGCATCAAGTGCGTCTCTCAAATGCGTCTAGTATGCAATGTCGCTCTCAAATGACAATGATTGCCTTTAGCACATTACGAGCGAAACTGAATAACCTCAATTTGTAATCCATGGCGGGAGAGTCCTGGTTCTCTGGTTTTAATTCTGTGATTCAATTTGATATTTCTAAAACTGACTTTTTTTTTTATTGATGCTCATGTTCACTGGGTATAAACCATTTATTATCTACACGCCAAGGTTTGTCTGTAAATCCTATTTCTATAATGCAAACATAAATATG
Organism: Amphiura filiformis; assembly: GCF_039555335.1. NCBI lineage: Eukaryota > Metazoa > Echinodermata > Ophiuroidea > Amphilepidida > Amphiuridae > Amphiura > Amphiura filiformis. Next base: position 25,802,237 of record NC_092635.1, on the reverse strand, counting down.
CCCTCAAAATAATTATATCCTCACCTTGGGAAGAACAATCTCTTTTTCTCCAGGTAATCATTGAGGCCTTTCTGGATGGTATCCAACAGACTTTCTGACTTCTGCAGTTTTTCCAACATCTCATGTTGTGAAGTCACCACTAAAGCATTGGTATCAAGCACAGAATTCTTCATGATTTCTCTCCTGTAAAAAATCACAACACATATTTACTTCTTATTATTTTTTCTTGATATTTTCACAAAACAACATATGCTTTTCTTGGTTTCTGCAGATGCTCTAATGCATGTCCTTTAATGTTTTAGACCATTTGCCAAATCAACATATTTTATTTCAGGAAACCCAAGAAAATAAAACACAAGTAGTCTAAGTTTAACATTGTCACCATGGATCATCTTCAGGTTTGTTTTATAGGCCATGTTTATTCATTATGTTTAATATGCATGCTTCTTATATGTCTACATTGACTGTCAAATTATTTGGCTGGTTCCACAAAATTGTTGGATCACTGTTAGCATGTGCTTTGTCATTGATCCCCTTTCCCCTATCAATGTTGAATCCTCAAATTTTGTTTCTGATGTTGTGTAAGTACCCAACATTGACTGGGAAGAGGGAGGGATTGGGGGATAGGTATTGTTTGAAGCTCTGTTACAAATCAATATGTATCATAAGTGAATTCCATGGTGACTGTGAGGTCATTTGAAGTTTCAAAAACACCTTGGATGATCCAACACATTTTGTCCTGGATTGCAGACCTAATTATGTATACATTTGCACTCATTAGTCTATTTATAATCAGATTTTCCAACCTACCAGTGATCATCTACTGTAGTAAACATGGCTCCTTCTACTGGAATCTGTCTTCTGATGTCTTCAGAACCAAAGATTGGTTCCAAGTACAGCCATGCTGATTGCACTTTTAGCCATGAATCCAATATGTCACGGATACGATGCTAAGGAAAAAATTTGTCAAATTTTTAAAAGATTGGTTTTAGAACTCAGTGTAATAAGGTATTTTACATGGAAGAGAGAGGACCTTTGAATAAAGGGCTTTCTAGCTATAAATTGCCTTGAATTTGATTAAAAATACCTGTATGTGGTGTTAAAATAAGTTTGACTTACTGATAATTCTTGCAGTTTTTTGGCATCAAATAAATTCTTATCCAAAGATTGCACATACCTACTGTTCATTTTAGTAAGTTCACTTGCCTTATTCAACTCAATTTTTTTGGTTATGAAACAATTAGCCTACTGACTCTAACTTGATATCACAAAATATTATATCGCAAGTTATATAAAGTTACAGTAACTATACCATGCTGAAAAGTCTAGCTTACTGTATTTGTACTCTCTGTGAGTCAGTAACATCAACATGTTGAGGCAGATGTGTCACATGTGTATCTATGCAGAATCTTTAAATGTGTGCATATACGCCAGTACTATGAGCTAACACACACAATTTGAAACTGTGTGCAATGAAATCCACACTGATGTCACAGACTTGTCGAGAGAAAAATACCATAGCAGTGCTAAGTATAGTTTGCAATTACTTACCAATCGTAACTCCCACTCTTTGACCTCATTTTCTATTGGCCCAATGAATGGAGATCCTCTCATGGTTGCAGTCTTGACCACATGGTCATCAATAAGCACCTGGACATCATCTGGTGCAGCTAAGATACTGAGATCAGTGTCTTTATACTGGGTAAAGTTGAAGTTTACAGCTTCCCAGTCCTTTTGCATCTTGGATAAGGCCTACAAAGGACAACACAGCAGTTAGGTGACAAAAACAAAACATGTTCTACAGGCCCATATTCTGGTGATTGGGGAAAAACAGTCATTTTGGGCTCGAATTAGATTGATTTTGACAGAAATTTTCAAACAAAATTAAGAAAATTTTCAAAATATGTGTGTAAAACTTTTTCAGACTTTCTTCAGATTTTTCAAGCTTTCTGTGATATTTTAGGGTCATTAAGCCTTTTCCAGAAACAACAAAATTTAAGAACAAAATTGACCGATCCCACTTGGCAAGTCCGTCCACCTTACTACAATTATTATTTCTACATTATATGGGCTTTAAATTTCAAATTGACAGAGTTATCTTATTTCCGTTCATTTCATTGGTCAAGTGAGTAAGGTCAAGTTTCATCCTGTAGCAGAATTCTAAATGTTGTGAACATACAGCAGAATGTGGGCATGCTGCCTATAATGGGGGTCACTGCTAAGTAAGGGGTGCATGAGCGCAAATAATGCAAATATATACAAAAGAGACTATAAGATGAGTGATGTCGCCCAGTCTGAACTCTGTACTGGTATCAGCTAAATTCTACTACGCTTAGAGAGCACATGCATTCCCATCTACGAGTTATTAATCTATGGCATGTGGATGAATAACTACTCGGATGAATGAAATCCAATCTTCTAATTTATTTACAACTTACATTCTCCAATGCAAACTCCTTGCTTGCTTGTGAACTGATTTCTCCCAGTGGTTCCAAGTATTTTTCCAGCTCCATTTCAAGCATCTCTATTAAAGGTGTTTCTGCACCTGGAGTGATGTCAAAACCAACCTACCAAATATGGACAAATAATAATTTATTATTAAAAGCTTTTAATTACATTATTACCTAAGGAAGGAAAAACGTTGGCGTTCAAGATTTTAGACTTACTATTAGGGCTGAACCAAAATGACTTAATTCTGTCAACCGATCTGATATCTGATATTGATTTTATAATATCAGCTGATATCCAAACCGATCTGATATTTTGTTGCAAGAAAAAAATCATGAAAATAGGGCTTGGCAGAAATGGTATTCCAATACATATCCGCACTATACATATAAGTAGATCGTTTCATGTTTGATCAAAACACAGAAACAACAGAAATCTCCATCATTTTCAAAACATAGAAACAACTACACATAAGCCCCATCACTTTCAAACCCCTTTGCAACAAAATGCACCTTTAAACACCATTTCGCATATCATTATGTATTGACTAGTTTCTGAACTTTCTGCCAATCTGATATTTTACCAATGATTAGGCTGCTCCGACATCTAATATGATTGTTGGTTCAGCCTTACTTACGATTAGGTTTAGGGCTGGAATTAGCAGCAGAATTTTGGTAACTTGTGTTGAGTCATCACTAGGGTTATGATTCAAGATTTGGATTGAAATGGTGACATTAATTCTACAATTACTTTAAAAATTACAATAAGGCCTAAAAATGTTTAAAATAAAAAAAAAATTGGGGTAGGTCGGTTACCAATTTTTTTTTACACACTCATTTTAAGCTTTAAATTGCGTACATGATAAAGGCTTTGGACATTTTTTTTTACTTTACGTATTTTAGTTTGATTAATTTTTTATTTATTTATTTTTTTGCATAAAAATAAGAAAAAAATTCTAGGGTCTATTTTTAGGGTTGGTCGGGTTACGCCAATCAAACAATTTTTTAGGCCTAATTTGCATTTCTTACCTTTTCACTCATCATATCCCAATGCCTCTGTTTGATTCCAGGATTACACAATGTACTTATCAATGGCATATTGATCTTAAACTTCTCTAGTTTACCCTTGATAGTAGCAGCTGCTCTCATTGGACCCTTCATATCAGATGTGGCAAATGTCTTTGTTAGCTTGTAACTTGTTCTCCACATCGCTTGCACCTGGTAACGAACAAGAGCGAAAACTATAAATAATACTAAATTTACAACAAATGTCCAGTCTTGCTTTCCAGACAGTATCCAAGTAATTAAACTGGGCATTTCTTTTTGAAATACACACTCCCTATGGAAGACATGAACTTAATCTTCCCCACAGGTGTATATTTCAAATGGAATCACCCATCAGGTAACCCCATTTGAAATTCACACTCCATGTGTGGAAGATTAAGGTCGATCATATCTTCCATAGGGGGTGTATGGATTTCAACTGGAACAGCCCAATGAATGGTCATTCAATTAGAGAATAAATGATAGGAAAAAGCGCTATCGTTTATTCTCATTCTTAGTCAGTTAAATATTATTTAATAATTGCAAACTACTTTTTAAAGCAAAAATTAACTTACCATCGTAAAAACTCCCCTTATTGTAAAATGAATGAAACTTGTTTACAACTTCACATCTATGAGTGTGTTAAGTGTTATCAACACTCATGATGGCGTGGGGTCGTCTATGGCCTGATAGACGGCACCCAAAATCATGCAATTGTCCAATCAGATTATGTGTCTATGAACTAGACCACTCCCACTGACTTAGAATCTCTAATCACAGGAACAGCTGTTTGAATGAAATTTAAAATATGAACATACCTCTTCCTCTACTTCTTCTGCATTGACATCCAGTAGTGGTCCATTCATCCATTTGTCATACATCTGATGGAATTTGACAGCAGCATGCCATAATTTCTCATAAGGTTCCTTCTTCTCCTTGATGTTTTCTAGCTCTGGATACGGAGTGATTTGACCAACTTCTAGAAGTTGCTCCTCAACGTTGATTTCTCCTTTCTATGTAAGTAAAGTAGACGAGAGATTTTTTAATTTGTATAAAATAAATATGGCCGAATAAATAATATGCTCCTCAAATATGATTTCTCCTTTCTGTGTACGTAAAAGTAGATGAGAGATTTTTTCAATTTGTATGAAATAAACATGGCCGAATAAATAACATAAACCCTATCTGTAATACAGAAAATGGCATGATAGGGTTGATTAGGTGACATCAAAAAATAAAAGAAATAGAAAAGGAAAAATAAAAGAAAAAATAAAAGAAAAATAATTCCTACCTCTTTGTAGAAGAGATCCAGCTGTTCCTGTATCTGCATCAGTCTATCATAATAATCACTAGCCTCTGACATCCTATCCTTTGACTTAAAGTTCTTAACCTCATCTTGTATCTCTTTGATACGACCGACAAAACCCTTCTGCCGTGTGCGTAGCTTGGAGACGGCTATCTCATGTTCTTTGATGAGTTTCATCTCACTGCTTCTTATCATGGGTATGATCCTATCAGGCCAGGTAAACGTGTTGCCATTCAGGAAGAGGTCATCTTTGTTCAAGTAGGTGTAGTCCATCAGGAACAGTAAGTTTCCTGCTGCAACTTCCAACTTGTTCTGAATAGGCATTGATTAAAAAAGATCACTTACAATTTGAACAAAAGCAAATTTACTGTTATTGGGATTTATGTAGCAACAAGAATATTATTAAGTTGTAATTTACACTGTTGCATTGATTTCAACATTGTCAATTAAAGCCATAATGTACAATCTTATAATATGAAATTGGTTGATTTTTATCAAACCTGATTTTTTTGCATATTTGTAATGTTTACATATGCCCTAACTTGCACCTAAATGGAATCGGCCAAATTTGTTGTCTTTGTAAGTCAACAGAGCAAAGTTCCGCATAAAATCATAAATTCTTGAAATTATGACTTTATATCCTCCCATAGAACTGCATGTTAAATGGCCAAAATAACCAGTGGGATTTCTTTCACTTAAAATGTAGCTAACTATACAATCATGTACAAAGAATTGGGTTATTCTAGTTCAAATCCATAAACCCTATGGAAGACATGACCTTAATCTTCTACACAGGGGGTGTAGATTTCATATGGAGTCACCTATTCAGGTAGCCCTATTTCAAATTCATACTCCCTGTGTCAAAGATTAAGATCATGTCTTCCAGAAGGGTGTATAGATTTCAAATGGAATAGCCCATATATCCAAACAGGTAACTGTGTAAAATAAATAAAACTAAAATCATTTGATCAGGTTAAAGATTACAGCAGACTACAAAATAGTCTGCTGACCAAATAAAAATTATTTTTTATAATTGATAAGAAAACATGTAAAATAAACAAACAACATGCAATTATATGAAAAAAATATGAAGATCACCTTGAGTTGTAGCAATTCTCCGATTTGTAGTTTCCCCACATACTGCTGCAACAACACCAACTGATGCGTGCTTTCTGATTGGGTGGTGATTTTCTTCACAATGGAGTCATATTCTGCACAGATACCTCGGTTGAAATTACGACTTGTCACTACAATCTTGTTGGTCATGACTGCTATGAGGTCTCGTGCACGGGAGATAAGCCACTGAAATTCAAAGAAATAGTACCAAATTAGCCATAACATATCAGTAGAAATAGAAGCTGATAGATGACATTCTTCATTTTGCTGGTATTTACATCAAGCAATGACCATCTGACCTTGAATATACATCATAAACCCAGATGGAAACTAACATTTGTAAGCACAATAATATATCTTAAATTATTAGGCTGGCGGGTAAGCATCATTAATTGATCTCGTACACTGGTATGTATGTGTTGTTTGTACTGTTTACCCTGACTGCTCATATCTATAAGTACCAGACTTGAATCCAGTTTATCAGGGACAGTCTGTGTAGCTCAGTGGTACGATCATGTCATAGCACAGATATACTTTTGTAGGTCCTGTGATTCTCAAGTTATGTTGTAAAGAGGGTTGAAACCACATCACCTTTGTAAAACGTACATAACTCATTAACAGCAATACATCAAGCAAGTTTTCAAAATATGATTTGTAGACTTAACTTCTGCAAAACATCACGGTGTTATTTTTCAATAATATATTGATTTAGACAATCAAAATCAATCTTTTTGGCTGCCTCAAAGAAAATTACTTAGTCAACACTTAACTTTACAAAACTTACACTATTGATATCATTGCAGTCCAACATAAAAAGATGCATAGGTACATAGACTGGTAGTGAAGCAACTTGACTAGCCATTCCTTTAAGCTTCTCTATCTCTCTGACGTAATCTCTCAAATGCTGCTCTTTGCTGACAAATTTCTCCACCCTGAGGTCTGACATCACTGACAGGAGGTAGGAATAGGGCTCATATACTGACTTGTACCTAGAAAATAACATCAAGGGGTTAATCTAAGAAAGTCTTATCTGACATTTGACAATGTCTTAAATCTATATTGTACACATCTAAAAATACGTCATCTTTCAGCTGCCAAGCAGGGTACTACAATATTTCTCCACACACAGCGATCTTGGGCAAATGTGACTATCTGTTCTACTTGAATCATGCCTTCATCGTACCCTAGCACACATTGGATATAGGTTAAATAGGAGGTGCGTGGATGTCCAGGTCTCCCTTAGCCATGAGTTTGTATGCAGATGATATATCTTCTAACAGGCTCTTCCTATGGCAGACAAAGGATGTGCCATAAGAATCACAACTGGCAATACCTTACACAATGTATAAGAAGCTCAGTGTTGGTCATGGTATAAATGCAGTGATTGTGACTTGATCGATCTGGTACCAGGAGGTAGCAATAGCACTGATTTTGCTCTCCATGTCTTGCGATAACACAACTATTAAGAAGAATATTTACAGGTAGTCTGGAATAATTTCACTTTTGCTGAGATGGATAATTCATGACTTCTTTACACTGCAGATTAGAACTTCTTGCACAAACCCCTCAAAATATTATTCTAAGTGGTTAGACTGCATTAGGCTATTCCAGTTGGAATCCACATACCCTCTATAGATGAGATGACCTTAATTTCCCATTTCAAATGGAGTCACATCACGTAGGATTGATTCATATTACTTTTAGTGACAACATTATTAGCGGAAATTTTGTTAAAAATAGCAAAGATCACAGGATTTTTTCTTGTGTATGAAATAGGCTAAAAGATGTGTATCACTTGTTGTTGCTTGAGAAATTATACAAATCAATGCACTTGTACTGAGATGTAGGGGTTTTGCATTAGACACATAAACATCTCAGTATGCATGCAATTATTTTGTACAATTTCACTCCCAACAAGTGATACACATTTATTAACCTATAACTGTTCAGCCTAAAAGTGGCAAGACTCATAAGATCATGGATTGATATAGAAGGGCATACACACAGCTGGGTGTGCACGCTGTTAGGCACAGCACCTAAGGAGAATTCTCAATTGGCGTAAGATTTCATACCTATTTGGCCCATGACTATTGTTCATCACTGCAGTCTTAATCCTCTCTTTAGCAACCTCTATAATATATTCATCCTGTTTGATTGTACTGATGCATTTCACATCCAAGTCCTCTACTGTCTGGAACAACAGATGTTCAATACACTCCAAGTTTTCTGTGCTCTTGATCATCATGTGGACGGCATTAAAGAAGAACTCAACTGATTTCTCAAAATCTGGTGTGAACTTACAGGTTGTTTTGTCCATGTGTGGACCCTGAAATGAGATTAAGCAGACGGTACAAAGTCAATCTTAAATTATATAACAAATTTTGGGCATCTTTAGAGGAAATTAGAAGCTCTGGTAATCACACAAGGGACCATTTTTGAGTGGAAGTCGTATATTTCAAAAAAGCACTAATGGGACTAGCTTAATATGTTAATCAATTATTTGAAAAAATGGTCCTGCAAATCCACATGCCCACAACTGGTAACACAAGTATAACTGAAATTTTACAGTTTTGTGTATATTTCCTTTCATTCTATACAGTTAAGGTCAACAATAACAAAGTTAGTCTTACCTCACATCCATAGCTATGTGAAATCAGTTTTGGCATGTAACTCTGAACAACCAGCCCATTTTGGGTGTTTTTATTTTAGTTGTTAGAACTTTTTTTTTAACCAGCCCATTTGGGGCATTTTCTTTTTAGATGTCAGAACTTTTTTTTTAAAGTGGGCTAAAAACACAAGCTTTTTCACCAAATGTTTAAGAGACAAACTTTTTTCTTTCTTATGGCCTTAGTAATGTACTTCATCACAAACTATACTGGCAAACTGCAATAATCTCACAACAAATTTAAGCTTACCATAAATATTGTGATTGGATGTTGCATTGTGGGTAACCTCAAAGGATTCTGGGTATAATCTCCTTCATATTGATTTCCAGCCAGGTAGTATTCTAACCATTCCACCATATCATAGATGGAGTGTCTAAGACCACTACGCAAACAGTTGGACATCAGGGTGGCTACTGAAGCAAAGAAATGATCCATCTGCCTCATCCGATCACTCTGTAGGGATAATAATAATAATACATAAAAGAGACATGCTCATTAACAAAAATTATCATGAAATAACAAGTTGAAAATCCCACAAATTATGACACAATCACATAAGTTGATGCAGAAGCATGTATTCTTTAAGAATACAATGTAAGCTATTACTTCATATAATTATCTTTGACACACTAAGTATGTAAAAATAATTATGTTCTGAAACCTCAAATTGAACATATTCATACTGCTAAATCCATGTTGCTTGGGCTTTGCAATAATTTGCTTAAGAACCTAGTGTCATAGTTATTATTGTCACATGTGACAACACCATCAGTTGAAGCTGGGTGGTACACCAGTCACCAGTAGCTACACTATCCATATCTTTTTTGAATAATGTTTAACTACCATCAGGAGCTGAAGGCGCTTTGATGCAGTTCCACCACAGGCATGCCAACAAACCGCCTTTGTATGTGTTTGTATACACTCTGTGTGATTAGGTTATCGCACATGATTTGATACTGTAATTAGTGAAATATGCACCTACACCCAAAGTACAGATAAGTTGTTGAGGATGGTCATGGTGAGAGTTACAGGGAGTACATCTGCACAATGGTGCATATTTCCTAACAAAATACTGGTACTTAAAGCTGTACTGTGCAATTAGTCTTAACTGGGTTTCCTCATTACCTCATCTGAAGGCATCCATTTTTCAATAGTATCTCTCTGCTCCCCAACAATGGTGGCACACTCTGACAGCCAACCATCCATAAGAATCTGGCGCCCTCTTTGACATGATGCTTTAACATGGTCTAGGAAGTTCTCCATTGTGATAGGAATTATCTCTTTAAGACCTGGAATGTCAATTAGCCTTAATGATGCATATCTGGAACAAAACACATTTCATAATGTTATTGTGCAGTCCTTATCAAGTGGAACATGCCTCCCAAGTCTGAATTATTGCTTGAAATTCTTCCTTTTCGTTTCATGATTTAGGCCTATCACCTCATACTGTTGTTTTTGCTTTGCTTAACTATATTTTGTTATGTATTAATCCATACTCTTAATCCATACTATTATTATACAAGTGGATATTCATACGTAGTGGTAGATAAAATGAATTAAAGTTTTAACTTCAACACTTCACTATTTTTCACTGCACCTGGAACATTTTCACTAGTCCGACTAGCGTCTTCAGCAGAAGGTGATACTTTGATGATATCTTGTCTACAATCACGATATCTCTCACTGATGACGCCATATGATTGACAGAATGACATCATATATAGGATGTAACGATGTAGCGCCGCCCCCTCTGGGCATCAGCATGTTAACCCAAATAGGATCTATTTCTAGTCCAGATTGATTGGGAAAATGTCAAGGTGCTCGAACAGGAGCAAAAAGAATTTTCCCGGAGAGCTCTTGAAGCCATACAGATAAGGACTCAAAACCAAGACTAAATCGTGACCAAGGACTAGAAATAGATCCTATTTGGGGTAACCTGCTGATGCCGGGGCTACATCATAGATGAACTCCTGGATGGGGCAGCTTTAATTAGCATGAGGCCGCATTGATATGTAAGTAGCGTATTGTTATTTAAATTTGCGCCCAGACGTATTGAGGGCGACAGTCATGTTATCCAGACGGAGAATGGCTGCATATGCCGGGCATGTCAATTTGCTGAGTGAAGGCTGATAATCACCTTTCTGTATAGGTAATAAGCTAGTATATTTCGTGTACCAGTTGGTTATAACAAAAAATTAGTATCATATTAAATATATTAAATGTATAAACTTTGTGAAATTTACATGAATTTGAAGAGCAGAGCTTCGAAATGTAGCTAAGTCAGGTGATGTGAAATTCTGCTGCGTGACCCCCTCTGCGTGGTATAATTATATTCATAAAACATTGAATTTAACAGATATCATGGGTAGCCAACCACGATTTATCAGCATTTAAAATATATGTTAATTAACAAAGATAAATAATAAAGAGTACAAATGGCAATTAACTAGTAAACAAGCCTGAAATCTTAAAATGTTGCCACGTGATTTCCCGAGCACATGATATGTTAACATGTGACCACTATTCAGATTTAGCGTAAATATTTGGAGTATGCTTGCACATCATGCACATACACTGTGCATTTCTTTACTTCAGTATAAAATCAATAATTCATGCTGGGAGCCAAGTAACATTGTCTGCTCAGAGCATAGTGGTATTTTATTTTACTTGAGAGCATAATAGAAATACATAAAAGACGAATAAGGCGCCATGATGGAAGGTCAGGTCGGGTATCAAAGGTTATTATAACTTAAATACTACTTGTATTTCCCACCTTGCCTCTGTCACATATTTCCTTCATATTATTGACAGCAAGTCCTAATTTTGACTTTGCTATTGCAAAATGTCATTTCATATCAAATTAGTAGACTTTCTTTGAAAAAACATATCACTGGTGCCTGATGGGAATACCGTCCGCCATTTCATTAAACTGGACAACAAAATGTTGCCTCAAAGCAATGATTAACAGTGGCTGAATTTCAGAGTTGTAATGGAAAATGACAAAGTCAACCCCTGGGAGTCAACCTGAAGCAAGAACCTACAATAGCCAGGTGTCTTCTGGAACTAAAGTCAATTTGGCTTCCTCAGGAGAGTGATGTCAGTAATTGGTTGGAGTTGGGGTGTGTGTGTACATGTACCACCTTTGATTGCATGTGTAAACACACCAGTTCTTTAAGATATGCGATCAAGGACGGTATATCTTTACACACACAAAATAACTCTGACAACAAAGTACTGACATCACTCTCTCTCAAAGCCAGGAAAATTTAGAAGGTGGTGGAGTCAGGGAAAGAGTGTCACTGCAAAACATTAACATGTGTCAAGTTAACCTGCTATCCCATGAAAAGGAAACTTTATTTCCCAACAATGCTATAAAAGGCACCATAGAAAATTTAAAAAAAATACACATAAGTAAACATGGTCTATGTTACACTAAAGAGAATGACTTACTTAGTCTCCCACAGAAACAAGATCTGTGCCAATATTGGATGAGTGGTATATAACTTGGTGTTCATGAAGTTCCTTGCAGCTACCACTGCTTGATGCCATGGATACCAGTCTCTCCCTGCTGGATTGGAGTGCTTGATGGGTAGAGGAATTCCTAGACGATCTTGTTCAGTTTTTTCTTTGAGGATGTAGTCCATGATTCCTTGTCTCATGCTGTCATGATAATAATTTCTAGCCTCCTAAATGAGAAAATGAAAAGAATCCATCATATCTGACGTGTAGAGATATAAAACCTGCTATGTACAAGGCTTGGTGCACCAATCGTGAATGCAAATGGTTACCACACAAACTTTAAAATTCTTAACCCCCTGAGCACTACCTGCCGATCTAACATTGCCTCTGAATGGTCAATTACATGATATCTTCACTTTAATCACCAATCAGAATGGAACTTTGCAAATAATTCACCTCAATATTTTTGCGTGGTGAAATTATTCTAAACATTTTGCTGATTGGGCCAATTGATAATGAAAACTTTGTTTTGGCCAATCGGCAGGTAGTTCTCATGGGGTTAAGAAAAGATATATTGTGACATTGACATGAGAATTCTAATTCAAATTCAGATTCTAATGGGCTACTCCAGTTGAAATACATACACCCTATGGAAAACATGGCCTTAATCTTCCACACATTGGTGTGTGAATTTCAAATGGAGTTACCTGGATGAGTAGCCCCATTTGAAATCCACACCCCCTGTGTGGAAGATTAAGGTCATGTCTTTCATACAGGGTACAATGTATGTGGAATTCAAATGGAATAGCCCAATGCGCTCACATGAAGCACAACATTCAATGCAGCTAACAACAAGGCCAACAAGGACTAATAACAAGGACAAAACACTGGACAGAAATTGAAAATAAGGTAAATCATATTGGTGCACAAAATAACAGATAAAAAAGAACTGAAAGATAGAAATACAACATGTGATTTCTGTAAAATCCATGCCATAAATTGAAAAGTCACAATCAGAATTGCTAAATATTTATGCTATAATTGTATTCTTGACAACTGTACCTCTGTGACATCCTTCATACACGATTTCAGGTTGTCCGCCTTTAAAGATTTAGGAATAAAATTATGTATTTCCTTTAGCCATTCTTGACTTAACGGAGCCACCATCGATGTAGGTATAGCACCCTGAATCAAACTGTAATACCTGAAATAAAAACATATCCAAATATACAATTAAGTTTACACAAGAACTTACACAAAAATTATACTAGTCATATTGTGATTCCAGATTGTTTCATTTACTGTAAAAGTCAATATTTTCGCGAGAAGATATATTCGCGATTTCGAAGATTTTGTCAATTGCGCGAGAATTAAATTTCGCGGTTTTGATATTGATACAATAGAAACCTAATACAAAAGGTTATTTTCGCGAGTTTTTATTTTTGCGATTTTATGTCCACTCGCGAAATTCGCGAAAATAAAAACCTCGCGAAAATTTCTACTTTTACAGTACTCCTTATTTAAAGGGGCATTTCGTAATCCATAGCACCACTTTTCTGTTGATATTATTTTGAATACACCATCAGAAACCTCTGCCTACATAATATTTGTGTGCAAAATATTTCTTGCAAATTCATTCATTCATTAAAATATGACAGCTTCTAAATATTTAAGCTCAATCTTTGCTGCCCTACCATTATTCTTACCATGCTGCTGATTGGCTCAAAAGATCATAATAGTCTTCTTGTAACCAATCAGCATGTAGTTCTCATGGGATCTGATTTGTAATCAATTTATAATTATACCATACTAACCTAGGTCTGTCTTGCTCTTCAGGTGTCGGTGGACGCGATAGTCCATGCGTAGAGAATGTATAGGGTGGGAACTCAACCTGGAGGACATGTTGAGTCTGCTCATCAAAATCCCTTTGCTGCTCAGCAATAGACCTCTTGTGTCTTTTACTTCGTGATGATTTGACTTTGGGTGCTGTGAATGAAGCAAAAGAAAATAATCCACTTTGAATATATTGAAATTATTCCCTTTGATGCACTGCATCAATGCTAAATCTACGCTGATACCCAGCAACATCCAATGCAGAGGTGAAAACATAGGTACACAGGTGAAGTTGGTGAAAACCTTTTTTAGAATATTGCATTAACTCTATCCGCCTAAGGGCTTTTTGGCAACGGGAAGGGAAAGAAAAAGGAATAAAGAGAGAAAACAAAGAAAGAAGTTGTTTGCTCTAGGTGGGATTCGAACCCGAGACCCCTCGCATGCCAAGCACTTGGTCGGCGACACTTTGCCATGGCTGTTGGGCTTCGCTGACCAGCAAAACCGTGCCTATATATCACTTAGGGCGATTGCGTCATCACACCATGTGGGATGCATGCACGAACAGCGCATATCAAGTAGTATTTGGTAGTACCTGGTCCTGTTAGGGTTAAGACTTTTTCAAAAGCTAAGAGTAAAATTGTTTAGTTGATACTCTGCCAATAGCTTGCTTTCTTAATCCATATATCGTCAATGTAATTTCTTTCTTGTCATTCTGTATCAGGCAGCATGCTTAATAAGCATGCTTATATTCATGTATAGTAAAACAAACAAACCAAACAAAGTGCATACCTTCATGTCCATTTGTGTTGATTCCATCCACATTAATTGGGGGCACAATGTGCGGACCCGCTTTTCCAGCTTCTCCTCCTCCTCCTCCATTTTCTACTACTGATAATTGCACATGATGTTCCCCATTTCTTAATGGGGAAGTCCTGGTATTTCCATTGATGTCCCCATCAAATGACTGCCTTGGACTGGACGGTGGGGTGGATTGGATTGGAGGTAGTATAGTGCCATTTTGAGATTGCGATAATTGCTGGGTATGAAGTGGAGTGGCACTGGATGCTCGAGGACTCCTGACACTATGCACTGATTTTCTAGATGAAAGCTTTGTGCTGAAAAATTATATAAGTAAAATATATTAAAATAAATTACAATTTAAGTAAAATAGTGTGATAAAATATGTAACTTGTGGTTTGCACACATACACGGTACACCTGTACTTATCTAGCTTGCTGCAAATCAGGGCATAAAGTTCGAAAATGAACTTGGTTAATGAGAGCTATAAGCAACCATATGTGACACGATCAAGGTAAATGAGCCGGATGTCGCTAATATTGATTTTGAGATATTGACAAAGAAAGTGTTAAAATTCTTTTGTTTTATTTTGTTTTCAGCGATTGATAAATTGGCGTAACTTCGCAAAGAAAAGTTGTAACATGGGGTTTTCAGTTTCTGAAAGCTCTAAATGTCCTCTTTAGAAATATGTGTAAAACTCATTTTCAACCAGGGTCGACACGTGACTCATTTCCGTTGATCATGTCACATATGGTATCGACGTGGACACACTGTTTTTATGGGCAACTGTGGAAATTAAAGTACGGTATAAGAGGCTGTAGGATATGGACAATGAGTGTCTTACTTTGGCCCTATTTTAGCATTACATTTTTTGATTGTATATTAATTTTAAGTAAATAAATATCAGAGTCCAGTTGACACATCTTTACCTCCCAGTGCTCCCACACACTTCTATTAACAAATTGAAATACCATATTTGTTCTATTTATTTTAGTTATTTTGGGTGGGTGCTTACTTTTTATATTGTTTACATAATTGCATAGATAAAAAATTGCCCAAAATATGAATTTTATGTGTCGCTGGTTCTGTCTTTAATACATGTGTAGTTGGATTCTGCACATTATGATGAAGGATCATGTGTAGTAAAGTTGCTGGGTGGGTGGTTAATGGAAGGAATATGGTAATTGTGTGGAAGCCAAAGTGGTTTTAGAAATATTGTTCTTTGTGTTTTCAAAATGATACATAGCATACTCTTAGAGAAGTAATAAGCTCCCGGGAATAAGCTATCTCCATCATAGGCATTTTACATTCAGACAAGTTTGTGAGGTTTCATTTATCATGTTTATAAGTAATTACATTTCCTTAGAGGGATGATAGGTTTCTATAATTACTTTTGGATCTGGTCTGAGGGATCTGGTCTGATTTCAGTGCAGTTGCTAATTAATGAGTAATCAGTCACTGATATGAGAGTTACAGATGTTACACAAGAGTATTCTCATCTCATTCTCTGGAACACAAATTTTAAAATTGAATTTGAATGCATTTTGAAATCATTAATAGATTATGACATGAATACCAAGTATCAATTTTCATATTAAAAATACAAAACATCTTGAAATTTTTATTTTTTAAATTTTTTTTAGGTCAACCATGAATGATCCTAGCATTTAGGTCTAGGTCCTGGGACACTCCAAAGCCGAAAAAATAAATAACTTACAAAAAAACAAAAAAATTTTTTTTTTAAATTTCTGAAATTTTTCGAAAATTTGGGGGTGGGACTTTACTCGAAGGTGGGACTATACTCGCGTCAGTACGGTATATATTTCATAACACCTGGACAAAAATCTTTAGCACTATATAGGGGCAAGAGAATGTGTCTTGGATGATAAATTTTTTCGTTGTGGATGATAAGCATATAATCAAAATACAAAGTTTAAGAGATAATAAAATACACAAGGGAAACAAAAAAGTTCAACCTCCATTGAGCATGTTTAAGCAAAAATTACCAATGAGAACTAAACATGGTCAATTGGCACTAAATTTTGGGTTTTTGTTTGTAATAAATCATAGCAAATATTAGTATAATTGTATGATATGGCTCAAATTAATCATGGCTGCACTCAGGGCCTAATGAGCTTCAATTTTTAGCCAGTATGTGTTTTCATGTGGAATTACATCTACAATCCCAGCCATAAGTCGTCCAAACACTTGTGTAAAACTAGGATAAGTTGTTTTAACCCGTATCCTACTACTGCAGCTCGGGCTGCAGCCCTCCCCCGTCCCCACCAATCAATGTTGGATGTCTCTAAGGGTGCATGGCCAAATAAACATCAACTACCAACATTGATCCAGGGGAATGGGGGGGGGGGGCATATTTGCAGTACTCATGTTAAAGTGTTCGAACAATTATGACCGGGATTGTAGGTAACAACCCCCATTGCAGGTGAGTCCTGTATGTGTTTCATGAGCATTGAGCCAGTGTATCTATAAATAAACAAAACAAGCAGGTAGAAATATACATTGGTATTTATTGCACGTAACTTAATTCTGGTACAGGATTCCTTTCAGCATGGATGTAAAATTCCAAAAATAACCAGATAATTATAGCTCAAGGAATGTTTCAATAAATAAAAGTACAATATATATTGAACTTAAACATGAACTTAGTAATGCACTAGAGTTTTCAAAGTACATGACTTCGTGTTACATTTGATGATAATAAATAAGTTTGGCATCTTTTCAAACTTACATGCTACAACATTCAAAAATATGTTACAGATGGTAGATATTCATGTTCAGCTTAAGTATGTCTTTTGGGTTTTGAGCTATGCCTGGGCCGGAAGTTATAAAAAGATGAAAAGCATATGTTGAACAAAATGTTGTTTGGTTGATCTTTCATTTGGACAAGCACTGTATACAACAACAAAAGAGCACATCATTTCATGATTCAGGTCACACAATTAGTATGTAAGAGAACTAATAACATTAGGCTATTCCAGTTGAAATCCATACACCCCCTATGGAAAATATGGCTTTAATTTACTGCACAGGGGGTGTAAATTTCAGATAGAGTCACCCATTCAAATACTAGTAACCCCATTTGAAATTCACACCCCCTGAGTGGGAGATTAAGGTCATGTCTTCCATAGGGGGTGTATGGATTTCATCTGGAATAGCCCACTGTTCTCATTTCCCTTGATCAGATCACATATGTGACATGATCTGGTCCATGTGGGCCAAAGGCGGCAAATTTGAAGTTGAGATCAAGGTAAAAATATGGAGTAATAAAGCAATAAAATACATAAGAAAATAGACACCAAAAAACTTCATAACTTTAGAACCAAGTATGCTGGGCCTTTGGTGTTTTCAGTAAATGATAGGATATTGCAAGTATAATACAATAATTATAGTAACTCAATTTTCAAAAATGCCTCCTTTGGCTCCCATGGACCAGATCGTGTCACATACATATTTGTCCTCTCCCTCCCCCAGGTTGAATCTTAAAATAACTCAGTAAATAAAGTGATACAATGGCTCACATTATTCTATGTTTTGAACAACAATGGCAAGTCAAATATATCAACCTCAGCTGTCTGCTTACTTAACTTTTCCTTGGCACAGAAGAACAGAACATAATTATTATAATTTCTTTGGATGGTTGTACTGGTGTGTATATGAGATGGGAAGGTGAAATAATTCATAAATATCACTAAACTTCAATGTTGGATTATAAAGAAAGTGCACCAGTATCCATGGGGCCAGATTTACCTTTTGTTGGCTCCTGGCTCTTAGGTCCAAGTGTTAAACCCCAACCCCACCCCCACCACTGTAACCAGTTTTTTCAAGAATGCTTGCTTCAAGTTCCTTGAGTAACCACAAATGACTTGAGTGGGTCAAATGCATGCAACAATTTGCAATTTTAATGCTAAAATAGGGCCAAAGTATTCAATTATGGCCCTAACATGGGAGGTGAACATTACAACTTATTTCAACTTCCTCTTCCTTTTTAAAAAATTTGACACCCCTTATATCAAGCCATGAAATCTCCATTAGCGTACTCATCCCATTCCTCTTGTGTGTCAGCCTTATTTGTTTCATTATTTGAACACTCCCCTCTGACCCACCTTAAAATGAAGAGCATAATTGAGACTTGTTTACCGGTTTTTGTTTATTATGCATAGTACTATTAATGCATAGTACATTACTCTTCTATCATATATCTGTATTTGAACAAAGACATTTACAATGTGATTCCAGCACTCAATACTTCATCAAGAGTCATTTTGACCTTTGATCAGATATTGACAAATATTACAATTACATAACATGTATGATCTTTCCTAGTTATCAACATAAAAAATAATCATAACCTATTTTTGAGTTGGCCAATCCATAAACTGACGGAAGCATTGATTGATTATGTGCTACCTGAAGACAACATCTAGTACTAGTAATACCTTACATGTGTAGGACAAACTAATCAATACCCAATAACTAACATTATTAATCAATACTTCAGATGTCCTTGTCGATCATGTCCACACCATGACCAACATCTTTAAACACAGACTTTTCAGCTTGAGGAATTCTACCATACTCCTAAACTGCGCCCTGCACACACTAAGTTCTGAAACCAAATTATCTGAATTCAGCCACTTATTTTTCTGGTCCAAAACCTACTCCTAAACCCAAAATGTTGGCATGGTGGACCTTATTCAAAAGTCTTATGCTGATTGATTATTCAGTGTTATCATAAATAGTGAAATCTCAAGATATTGCTCCCTATGTGAGCATGACAACTGATGTGAGTAAACTTGGTGCAGCCTCTCATGCAACTATTGTGAGTGGTGCCCGGGAATGGTGAATTAATACCATTACACAGAGTCAGTGAAATTTAAGATATTTTGCCTCATGTGAACATGACTACTGGGTGTAAACTTGGTGTTTTCTCTCATTTGGTCACAACACAACTCCATGTTTGACAAAAACTTAAGATCGAGTACCGTATTTCATCAAATAGTCGCCCCCCCCCCTCAAATAAATGCCCCCACCACTTTTTTTCAACCAAGATGTTTCAAAATTCTGATATTTCCATGCTATCTTGTGTAGTAAGCTTACCAAGTTGCTCACATGGTCGGTAATAGCAGCAATAAATGGCGAAAATCTGCATCAGAAACCCGGAAGTGAACTAAAAGTCAGTGTCAAAACTTCAAAAGTTCATAGTTCGTCATTTTAGTTTGACTTTTAAGCTTACCTAATGATTTTAACGGGAATTGTCGTGCTAAAAATGACCTCTAATGAACGCCCCCCTCCTTGGGAAAATGTAACACCCCCAGGGGCGTTTATTTGACGAAATACGGTATGCCCATGCAAATATCTACTGGGATCTACTGTTGGGTGTAATCTTTGTGTCTGGCAATCTTTCACTTGGAGTATTTCATCAATTATAATAAGTTTTTAGCAGAAATCTTAAGAATATGATGGCAGTATGGACATCCCTATCAGGATGAAGATCTTTAATTAGAATGATAAACATTGCAGTGGTTTCCTAAGCCTTTATAGTTGACATTTCTAATAATATTGGCTGTAGTTATTTGAAGTAACTAAGGACGCAGACTATGCATTAAGAGGCACTCTTCACAGGAGTTGTAAAAACACACCTCTTCACAATATAAGACTTTTTGTTCAAAACCAGTGACTTTACAAATTGGATTTTTAGACAATGTTAGTGAATGGTTTCTTCAGAGTTTCATTTACAGATAATTATTGATGTTTCTGCAGAAGCAGATATCATGAAACAAATTAACTTTTTCAATCGATTGAATTTGAATTTAGTTTCAACCTACATTTTGGTAGTGGTATGTGTGCTGATTTTAAATACTAGGGTTGGATAGGCTTTTTGACTGGTTTGGAATGCAATTTTTAAGATTAATAAGAAGAAAATCTATATGTATATAATGTCTTCTTTTAGACTAAAATTGAGGTTGTAAAGCTAAAAGAAAATGTCATCATCTCTGCAGAAATGAGACATAAGGTGCAAAATCTCTTTTTGGCATGTTCTTTGGGAAAACAGGGGATTCAAAATATGCGGATAAAAACTGTGATGTGCATCTTTTAAATCTAAATTAGGATCATTTTCAACTTGATCATGGTCTAGATTAATGTAACAATTGTAAAATTTTACATGCTTGGCGTGCATTTGTCTCAGTACTGTCATTTTGCAAACTAGTAACCAAGACACCTCATAATTAACATAATATTATCTTACCTTCTTCTGGGTGAGGTAATACTAGTTACAGGTCTTTCCCTTCCATAGTTTCCATGCTGATGCTGTTGCTGATGATGCTGCTGTTGGGATTGACGTAACTCTGTAAAATAAACCACATCATACAAAAGGGGGTTTATGAAAATTGATATTTGATATATAAAGTTCTATGAAAATATTTTTAGGACATTTTGTATGAAAACACACTGAAACAACATTGTTGAAATGTTGTCAAAATGCTATTATAAAATGTTTTTTTGCAAACATTTTTGCCAAATATTTTGTTAATACTTAAAGGAGTATTTTGTGATCCTAGCTTCCTCTTTTTATAGCATTTTGTAGTTGATATTCATCGAAAAAGCTTATTCCCAAAATTTCAGTTGATTCCGATTTTGCGTTTGCGAGTTATGCATGATTATGTGCATTACACTGCTCCATAGACTAGTGTTGTAATTTTGTTCTGGTGTATCAGGACAAAATTCAAATTTGGCGATATTTTTGCAAAATGAATGTATCTGCAAGAATTTGTTTGACTGTTTGTACACAAACACTATGTAGCCTGAGGTTTCCAGTGGTGTAAAAATCTCAAACTTTTTTTGAGAAAAGTGGGGGATGAGGCTATGGATCACAAAAATGCCCTTTTAAATAACATTATGTTAGAATATTTTGCAGTGTGTTATCAAAAAATGTTTTTGAATTTCATGAAAACATTTTATAGACTTTATACCCTTTATAATATTGAAACGTTTTCTGGCAACCTTTTCTAACCTTCTGAATAATGACAAAAACATTTGTTTGCTTGGTAACTCTCTCTCCATATCCTCCTTTCACCATTAGTCAATGTGTTCAAGAAATTGTCATCCTATAAGGAGGAGAGGTAATTTGAGAGAGGGTTCTGGGAATCCACATGACATTTGAGAGCGAGTGGAGGAGCACTCCACCATGGAAGAAATTCTTCCATGGCTCCACTGACAAGAAAGGAGGACTCCCTTTCCAATTGCCACACACATAAGACCTTGCATTACAACATGCTTCCCTACCATCTGACGTCACACCATCATCAATCTAGACTGCGCTGCATTCCTTTTTTTTTTTTTTTTTGATAAACAATTCATACGTTTCCATGCATGAAACCATTTAAAATCTATGAGGAAACACCTCACATCTCCGGTGACTGCCCTGCCCAGAGAAAAAAGGACTGCGGTAGTTGGATATGACCTGTGTGACCCACCATATCTTAACACATAGACTCAACCTCTTTCATCTCGAATCTGAGATGAATGTTAATGAAGTAAAAATCAATGTGGGTGGTAAATCTTAACCAATAACAGATAGGCAAGCATACATGTTTATGCATTAGCCCAACCCACTGTGTTCACTGAACCCAACCCACGTGGGGTAGCTCTATCGGTGTCATTCAGATTTCCTTTGACAGCTAAACCATCGAGTATACGTGCGCGACGTCAAGCGTATACATTGGACCTTGTGCAAATAATACGCGCTGGACGGCTATTCAAACGACTTAATTGGTAAAAACCACAGGATATGTGCATAAACAGCCAAGACTGCATTTTTAATGAGGTAACATCATACCCACTATAGAGTGCATAGTTCATTTTATATTCGAAATACAGTAGACCAGTTTTCTCATGGATATCTGAGCTGTTGAATCAGATCAGGAATGATGAGTTTTCCATGGACAGGTCAGATAGATTAATTTAGGGAATGATAAATTAAACTGGTCTACTACAGTAGACTATCATCAATCAGATGCTTGATGAAGTCCCATGGTATTGGAACATAGCAACATAGCAGTGAGTTGCCACTTGCCAGTAGATTAATTTACAAAATAAAAACTTTGATATCTTACCTAATTTTCTTGTGACCTCATAGATGTATGAGGTTGTCAGATTTCTAGCTGACGGTGTGTAATTGTTGGCAATGGAATCACTCACATGACGACTGTGCTTAACCTCTTTCACAGGTGCAGCTTTTGTCCATGAGCCAGGCTGAACTATCTTGGGTTTCTCACTAAATGCAGGCTGTGGAAGAGATAATAACATGTTGGATATAAATTTTTCATTGTTTTAACTTTTTCTCTTAACAATGCATGAATGTGTCTGCCATCCCAGTAACATTGGTCCATCCCCGGTCTAGATCAGTCTTGCTTTTAAACCCGGGGGTTCTCAGTACAAATGACCATACGGGACGTGCCGCAAATATGGGTAGCATTTTCAGCCTCTTGGTATATCAATGACCCCTTTTTCAAAGCCTATTTTGGTATATGAATGGGTCCTTTTTCAAAATTTTCTCATTTTTTTCGAAAATAGCCAATTTTTCGTTAATTTAGCAAAAAATTCAAAATTTTCCCAAAATTTTAGGAAAATTTGTAAAAACTAGGACACTTTAAGGTTAAATTCGGCCGAAAATTTTGACTTTTGGTATATCAATGGGTCCAAATTTCTTGAAAAATTGGTATATTTATGGGTCCACTTTCAAATTCTCAGCTGCACGCCCTACCAAAACCAAACTTGAGTACCCCGGCTTTTAAACTCAAGATCCTAGTCTAGGGCTGTCATTTTCTTTGGAGGGGTGTCCCAGACCAAGTCAATTTGTTATAACCTTATATCTGAAGCTCACAATTTTTATGACCCCCAACCCCTTCCCATATAAAATTACATATTGATGTAGGCTCCATGCACCCACTGGAAGCTATTAGGGAGTGATCGTTATTTACGACAGGGGGGGTAATGGGCATTTTGAGGGGGAAATCCGAATTTTTTTTTGGGTCTTAAGGGGGGAACGAGAAATTTTTTGTTGAACCAAGAGGGGGAATGTTAAGTTTTAAATGGAGAAATTCGGCAAAACAAGGGGGGAATCCGAAAATTTTGAGCGGACGCGAGGGGGGAAACGCGAATTTTTTTGTCGATATTTTTTCCAAAATGCCCATTACCCCCCTGCCGTAAATAACGATCGGTCCCTAACAAGTGAAGGAGAGCTCTTCTGGCACGTACTTCAATATTATTTTTAATTGTATGATTTTGCTTCCCCATTCCTTTTTTATATTTAAAAATAAAAGTGGGATATAAAGTATTTTCTGGAAACTAGAAATGCTCTGAGCATATTTAATAGAGTACGGTAGGGCAAAGTATACTGATTAACCCTAACGCTAAACACAGTTTTTGGCTATTGGAACCGAAAGGAGGAATGAAAAAAGAGGGGAGATGAACAAATTTGAACCTTAGACCACTCGAGTGCCACGCACAAGATCACAGACTTGTAGAACTGGGGTTTTGGCTGGCCCAGCCAGTGATTCCCTGGGTATATATGACTAAGGCTGATTGCGTCGATCCTGACACATGTGATGCATGGATGCGCTGTGGTTTCCTTTGTAAGATTTTGTAAGATTTGTACGAGTTAGGGTTAATATACTTTTTGTTTGAAGCAAATCGGACATATGGCTTTCATAATACATCAGTTTATATTTCTTATTGCACAGAAAGGAGAAAATAAAATATTGAACCATGAGATAAATCTTGATGAAAGATATAAAGGAAGAATATACATACATACAAATAAACAGACAAACAAACAAACAAAAACCAATATTAGAAATAATAGTTTGTTTCCACTTTGCCCAATTCCAGTACAAAATGACTCTAAGCATCAGTAATTTTCAATTGTCGCAGTAAAAATTAACTACATAAAATCAACGTTTAACATTTCAATTCTATTCAAAATGATTGATGCATGATCAACAGTGAAACCAAAAAACAGCATCAGTTGCCATCGGAAACGATTGGTAAGTGAAGTGTACGTAAGTTCCTGGGCAGGTGGGTGGTTTCCTTTGTTGTGACAGTTAAACAATGGCTTGATGTATGAAAGGAAATGCAGGGGACTGTGTCTACAACAACTTTACTACATTATGTTTGATTACATGACCGGAGGGGGGGGGGGGTGGGGGTTTTAAAATGTTATGAACAATATTTAAACAGACTTTGCTTTCGGAAGTTCACAAAAATGTAATTTGCCAACCTAAGGGTCTGTGATTTTACTTTTTTAATAAAGGAAATGTTTTGAAAAAGAAAAACCTAAAATATCTGTGTCAATATTTAAACCAGAGAAGCAGCTAAGACTTGACCGCCATCTTGATACATACATGGGGCAAAAATTGGGGGTAGTTGTGTGCGATACTTGACATGAATGGTGCAATGCACTGACACATGGTTCTCTGGTTTTCATTCTGTGGTGAAAACAAATGTATTGGTATCACCCAAGAAATTACTCATTTGTGGTGGATGGTCACATTTTAAAGCCATATTGTAACATTTCCATAAAAATTAGATTATTATTTCTTTCCCATAAAATGTTAGCTTTTACTGTCAGATGTGTCCCATTTTAATTTTGAGCCAACAATTATTGTTATGAGTTAAAGCAAAGAAAATTGGAATCTACTAGTACTAGTACCAGCGCCAATGTCGTCAATGCATGTCTTGCTGTGGTGCGATGCCAGCCCCCCGCCACTCTGTGCATCTGCGGGTATTCATGCTTGTCGAAATAAGGGGTGTTTTCAGATGAAGAAACGTGATTCGCAAAACACAAAAAAGGGCGTTTTTTCAAACCATGTGTTCACGAAATTGAAAAAAAAGGGTATTTTCATCGAAATATCACTTCTCTATAATAATGCTTTTACCAGAGAAGCAATTCAATATTATTACAGGTCCTCCTAGTCCTACTTCCCGGTCCAATTCAATTTTCCAGTCTGCAGAATAAACATCAATGAGGCTATAAAACGCCTGCACCGGTGCAATTTGTGCATTGTACGCAGCCTATCGTTTCTGCCAGAAAAGGGAATATTAGAAATATCATTCGTGTTTTAGCTGAAATAGGGGTACCGTATTGTCAAAGGGCAAATAATTTGTGAACTCGCTAAAAAAAGGGGTGTTTTTCCCCTGAAAATTTCGCGAAATGAGATGCAAAAGGGGGTGTTTTTAAAGTTCACCGACAAGTATGAATAACCACGGATGCACAGAGAGCGGGGGCAGGGGGTGCGATCCAGGGGCTGTGCAATAATTGTCAATTGAGCCTGGGGGTACAATTGAGGGAACAAGAATTTTTTGTTAAGCCAAGGGGGGGGAGGGCAAACAAGTTTTGGCAGGTCGAAGGGGGGGGGGAGCAATTGTCACATATTTACAGGGCAACTTTAAATAAGCTCTAAAATGGCTTGGGAAAACAGAAACGCTCAAATAATGCAAAATATTCTGATCGCTAAGCTTGTATCATATATCTAGACCATTTAAGGTTTTCAAATCGGGAACCAACAAATTTGGTAAATTTAGCAAAGGGGGGGGGGGGGAGGTGGGCAAATATTCTTTGGCAGGCGGGGGGAAAGCAATTTTTTACAGGCCGAGGGGGGCAAGCAATTTTTGGCATGCCGTTTGGAAATATAATTACCTCAATGGGAGGGGATTTCATAATAATTTGCACAGTCCCTAAACACATTGCAAGAATTTGAATGCCAATTATGCTTGACTAAACATATTTACATGCTATTAGAATTAAATAGCGATGGTCCAATAAAATACTGTAATAATCATGCATATCGTGTTAAATTTGCTGCATTTGGCAGAGATATAGTACATATAGCGCTGATCATTATAGGGTATGGACTCTGGAGGCATACGTATTTGGTAGGAAAAGGTCATTGAACTTTACATGGAGGTCAAGTTCAAAATTGCTCGGACTTGGTTAACAAATTAAAACAATGTGTTCCTCTAGTCATAAGGATTCAGAAAAAGTACAGTTTGATATATGTACGATGTACAGTTATGGAGTTTAGGAGCAAAAATGTAACATCGTGATGTCATAGGTCTAATAAATTTTGGCACAACTGGGTGCAAATTTAAAAAATGCTCTGATTTTGCTGAAAATGGTCCCAAATCATTGGTCTTTTCATGATAAATCAGAAAAATAATACTTTGTGTTATGTAGTATGTTTCGTTACGTTAGTAACACATCAAAATCTACAACATTGAGTCCCATTCCCGGTCCTATTGAATTCTATTGAATCAATTTGACCTTGATAAATTGTTGTGTTACCTGGGTAAGAAAGCTCCCAGATGGTTAAAACTATTCTTTTTCTGGTTTCTTGCAACAAGGCCAATAATTTGACACCAGTTTCATCAAAAACAAATTTCATTTTCGCCCCCAGCGAGGGAAATAATTGGACCTATGACATCACACAATGTTACTCTTTTGCCCATAACTCAAAAAATTACAACATAGATATGTCAAAGTATACTTTTTCTGAATCCTTATTACTAGAGGTTTGAGTAATTTTGAACTTGACCCTCTGTGCAAAGATCAATGACCTTTTTTTACTAAAATGGGGTACTGTTAAAATGCCTCCATAGCCTAGATTATTTAGCACAATAAGTACTACTCATCTGCCAAATATGACAACTTTAACATGATTTGCACGATTGTAGTGCACAAAAATATATTAAAAACAGCAGTAATTAGAATTGATTAAAGAGAGTGACATCATCAGCTAATTAAACATTAGACCATTTAACAGAATCGGTACTTGTGCTTATTATGCTTATTTTAAGCCTGATTTATATTATTACTTTCACTCAAGTGTTGGGGTTGTGTTGATATAATACACATGTCACTTGTATGACCCACCCTATGACCCCCGGGAGTGGTGAGTCACTTTACATAGGTGCGCCGGATTTAACTATACCATGACCCACATGTGCGCCTAAACAATGACTGACATTTGCGGACAATGACTGAGCCCCTGGTCAAAATTGTGACGCACATGTTAAGGATTATGACTGTCCTCATGACGCAAATTTGACTCACCATTTTAGGCATTTAGGTATTTTGACTGACACTGATGCGTCTAACCATTGACGCACCTAGGTAAAGTGACTGACACTGACGCACCCCTCGGGGTATGTTGTGACGCACATACTGAGTAAATGACCGTACCCTGCGTCACTAATTGGTTGGTAAATGACCCAACCATGACGCACATCCCCCGGGGGTCCTAGGGTGGGTCATACAAGTGACATGTGTATAAATGATCACTGCTAATTAAGGTAAATTACAAATATCTATATATACATCGACTGACTAATGTACATGTAAGGGGTTGTGCAATAATTATGAGCCCTAGGAGAATAAAATGGAGGGGGGGGGGCAAGAATTTTTAGGCAAGCCAAAGGGGGGGGGCAATTTCTGGCAGGTCAAAAGGGGACAAGTAATTTTTGGCATACACATTTACAGGAACCCTTTTAAATAACACACTCTGAACAGTAGCATGCTTTTTGTTGGAACTTTTGTTGGTCATTCGGGGGAAAAACGTGAAAACGTCAAAATTTGCTCCTAATCAGACTCCATTCGGGGGAACTGAACAACCTGCCCCCCCCCACTTTCAATGTGCTGCGCACGCCACTGACTCTAAAATCAATTACTAAAAAATGATTTATTTAAAAAAAGTAAAATTGTATTATGATAAACTCAAAAACCCCAGCAAAAACAAATATTGTGAAAACATGATTGACACAAAACCACTGAATTAGGTCCAATATATTAGAATGCCTAGCAGCAATTATCACAAATATTGCAAATAAATTGTGTGCTTATGTACATAGAAAAGATCTTCTTTGGTTTGCTCAATCATGAATGACTAATTAATACCCATAGAAATGAAAAATTAAAGTCTGTTTACGTCACTGATCATTAGGTGATTTACGCTTTCATTAGTTTCTAAAATGCTCCACATAGTCAATGAATATTTATGACATATTTCCATCGATCACCTAGGATATGATATTGAGCTCTATATTTTACAAGTATGTGCTTCGTCAATGAAGTTTTTACCACCTACTGTGGCAGGGATTACACTAAATACACTTTGCCTCAAATTGCAATGTTGTATTGTAATGACAATTCTTTTGTCATGACCCACTTCTATGACTTATTGGTAAAACATTCAATTTTTTATGATCCATGCTAAATATGGATCATGGATTTTATAGAAACAGCATTTGCACAAAAGTAACAAGTAGATTAGTATTAGTATTAGATTAGTATTTCATGTGGTACATAAAATACAATGTATGCCCTGTTGAATTACACGATCAGGAAAGTTTGTGAAGAATGAACATATTTATTAGTTTACCTAGAGCAGATGACCTCTATACCTCAGATGACCTCTATCAAAATGGCCTTTGACCTTTGTCACTGTGGGCAAGTCCTATTGAAATCCATCAAAGCAGGTAGGAGGGGTGGAAGAAATGACTAGTAATATATAAGCGGGTATATAAGGGCTCGGATACCGACGTTTTTCACATAATTTTTGTGGGACCTGAGAGCACATCAGACATATCAAATTGCATTTTGAATACGACGAATGTCTTTCTGATACCGTGTCAAATAATTTGTATTTTTTTTAATTTGTGACATAATACACATTTTATGGCAAATGATTAAAAACTGATATTTTTGACATTTAACAGTCCTCAAATTAATTGTATATATCTAATGATATGTACTTAAAGTGCATGAATCTGGGATGAAAAGCCATCCAGCATATGAAAATGTTGACCTTTTGTAATGAAGATTGAAGATATAGATTTTCCCCAAAAAAACACCAAAAACATGTACCATATTCAATAATTATTCATTCCAATAAGCGCCCAGAGTGCTTAACAAAGTCATTATGGGTGGGCGCTTATTTTTTACATGGTATACCTAATTCTTCCCTAACAGGCGTTAGAGATGAATTTATGTACGTTATAAAAGGGTCCTGAGACTAGTAGCGTTTCTGATGCAGAAAATGTATTGCAAGTTTACCCAGGACTTCTAACCCCCCGCTATTTCACTGTATCAACATCTATCTGTCACTTCAATATTATTAATAGTGCCCTTTAGCAAATTGAAAATACCCTGGGTGGGTGCCTATTGGGGCATGGGCACTTATTGGAACGAATACGGTAGGTCTTGGGGTAAAAATTATATCTTCAATATGAAAGGTCAAACTTTTCATCCCAGCTTTAAAGGAGAATTTTGTGATCCTACATGTAGCGTCCTCTTTTTATGACATTTTTAGATATCCACTAAAAAAAGCTTATTCCCAAAATGTCAGTTGATTCTGATTTTACGTTTGCGTGTTATGCATGATTATGTGTATTACACTGCTCCATATGCCAGTAATGTAATTTCGTTCTGGTATACCAGTGGTATAAAAATCTCAACTTTTTAAAAAAAAAGTGGGGGGATGAGGCTGTGGATCACGAAATGCCCTTTTAATTTTTAAAGTACATATCATTAGCATGATTAGATTTATAAAGTTTACTTATATCAAAAATATCAAATTTTGATAATTTGCCATAAAATTTGTATTACCGTACTGACGCGAGTATAGTCCCACCTTCGAGTAAAGTCCCACCCCAAATTTTCGAAAATTTCAGAAATTAAAAAAAAATTTTTTTTTTTTTTTTTTTAGAAGTTATTTATTTTTTCGGCTTTGAGTTAGTGTCCCAGATCTAGATTTAAATAGGATCATTCATGGTTGACCTAAAAAAAAAAAAAAAAAAAAAAAAAAAAAATTTCAAGATGTTTTGTATTTTTAATATGAAAATTGATACTTGGTATTCATGTCATAATCTATTAATGATTTCAAAATGCATTCAAATTCAATGCATTTTGAAATCATTAATAGACTATGACATGAATACAAATTATCAATTTTCATATTAAAAATAAAATATCTTGAAATTTTTTTTTTTTAATTTTTTTTAGGTCAACCATGAATGATCCTAGCATTTAGGTCTAGGTCTAGGGACACTACAAAACCGAAAAATAAAAACTTAAAAAAAAAAAAATTTGTTAATTCGAGTATAGTCCCAACCCCCAATTTTGACAAATGTTCACCCAAAAACGGGGTGGGACTATACTCGCGTCAGTACGGTATATCGCAAATTTCAAAAAATCTAAATTATTTGATTTCAAAAGGACATTCCTCGTATTCAGAATCCTATTCGATATGTCTGATGTACTCTCAGGTCCCGCAAAAAATACTGTGCAAACATTACTATCTGATTCATTGTGCCCTAAATCACCATATTAAAGTTCATAACCTTTTTTGTGTGTTTATACAATGTACGTAGTTGTGCAGGATACGGTCTGCATCTTTATGCATTTCCCAGTGGGCACAGGTTAGGATTTCGACGTTGAATCAACGTTGATACAACGACGAAGTTTCAACATAACCTGATTTCAACCTAGAGGTTAGTTGAAATCAGGTTGAAACTTCAACGTTGATACAACGTTGAAATTTCAACCTGATTTCAACCAACTTTCAATGCACATTTGCAGGTAGGTCTGCAGTTTAAAAGTCTTTCACACCAACGTGCCACTTACACACAGCAACATAGCTCATTTTATAGCCCCCCCCCCCCGAGTACAATCAATGAGAACAAAATAGCAACACATACATTTGACTGAGCTGAATAGTTTAGTGTATGACCCCATCGCACCGGCCTCCATAGTTTTATCTTACAGCATATTGTTTCCCGGGATTGTTTCTAACTTGATATTTTACAATTGTTGCAGATTATTCCAGAAATCAAGATCTAATATTGATATTAGTATTAATACTTGCTGTTGTGCCATAGCTGTTGCCAGAAAAACTCATGGGAACAAAAATCATACAAATTCATAACAATAACAACTTATAAACAAACAAATACATTTCTTACCAGTGAAGAACTCAATGGTGGCAGATGTGAGATGATCTCCGGTCTGTATTGTTGCTCAAATTCATTTGGATGTGACGGCTGATGACGGACACCCTGTAGATCAACAGAAAGAAGATAGACTTGAGATATTAATTATTGCGCTGAGCCCTCGGGGTGCTAACTTGCAAGGTGCTTGTACTGCTACAGAGGAATTTATCATTGACGTTTATTGGATACCGAGATACAATAACTTGTTGTATTGACATGGTGTACATACAAATAAGAAACATTATGTGGACTCATTTTTATAGCCCAGGGCTCCAAAAATGACAGAAGTCTTGCTTGACTAGAGTTAGTGAAACACGCACTAGATTTAGGTAAAAGGCGAATTCAAATTTGTCATAAAACCACATCATGATTTTGTATATCAATCAATTATCTCTACCTATAGGCCTACATGACATATATCTATTCTAGCATCATGTCACGGTCTTCTGTGGCTGTGCATGTGATAAGCTTAAAACACGATAAGTTTAATATGGGCCTAAAGCTACACTACAGACCAATTTCATCAGGATGTGGAGTAACTCCACTCACGTCACGTCAGTTAAGAGCTGTTAAGGAAATCGACAATAATAGAAGCATACATACCCCATTCTCATTCATTTTGGTGCTCCATGTGCAGCATATCAAGTTGTTTGCAAACTTGCTCCTCAACTTGAAGTCACCTGCCCGTTCATAATAGTACGCTACCAATCATTCCAATCAATTATCTCAGCTACAAGTTCAATGCACCTGTCACAGCGTCCACTGTAACTACTATCAACCATCAAGAGATGGCGCTATTTAATTTTTATAATGGTCTCAGGCAGGCTGATAAGCTGGGGACTGTTCATAAATTACTTTGGTGGTGCACTGATGGGGGTTAGAAAAGTTGGACGACATCAAAAGTTTTAATAGACCCCTTAAAATAAACGGTGGCGTTGATTTGTTTTGAATCCACTTTTTATTGTCTATAATTCGTTTGATCCCCCTTCATGTCCTATTAAAGAAACCAAAAATATATGTTAATAAAATCCTACGATTTCCGTCAAATTTTAATTTTGTTATTCTTTATTCAATTTATATTGAAATAATATTTTTTATTAGTTCTAAAAATGGGAGCACATCATAAGTCATAATTATGATTTTAAGTCGAACTTTGCTCTGTTGACAAGTTGGCCGATCCCATTTGTGCAAGTTGGGACACGTGTAGAACTATAAAAGCAACAACAAAAAATCAGATTCAAAAAAAAAAAAATAACCAATCATACTGCAGTTACTGTCCGTTTTCCTATACACAATACACAGTGCTCTTTCCCATTGACGCGTGACCTCTACAAATAGCCCTACGTTAAAAGTATGGGGATATGACTAGTTAACGTCGCTGTGTGAAAAATAACCGGCCAATATTAAAAGTACTCTTCTAAAGTGTTTTAGTTAATGTTATATAGGTAATAGTACATTGCCTAATTAACGTCGCTGTGTGAAAAATAACCGGCCAATATTAAAAGTAGGGCCTACTCTTCTAAAATTCTAGACAATAATTATAGTTTTATAACATGTCCTAAATTTTTAGCTAATTTAGGTGTTTGGAGAGGGTCGTACTTTTGTGTTTTAGGAAGAATATGTAAACGACAGATAACACCAAAAATATGAAGAAATTATTTCCAAACCGTGTTAAGTCAACAATCATTATGTTGCTCATTTTCAAGAATGCTGGTTTACAAAAAGCACGCCATTGTCTCATTTCGTGAACAAAAGTACACATACCATTGTTTCCTTTCGTTTCCTTTATAATCGGTTACCCAACTGAAGCTATAATACAAACTTTATTTCGATATCGCACATGAAAACAGTCACATGTGCACAGCCAGAGAAGATCCGATTTAATCAGTTGAGCTGTTTCAATGAGTGTTATCTTGGTTTAATAGCTTTTCCTAAGTCCTGCAAAGGTCGAAATGAATTCTACTGTAGACATGACTGCATCATGTTTCATCATTATACCAGGCTTTCATGTTTTCTACTAACCTTGCCTTTTTGATGAAATGTGTTTTATATATTTATTTGTTATTTGTGCTGTTTTTGATGTCTACCCTGCATGGGTGTGGGTCTTCCCAAACCCTGTCCTGGGTTTCATGTTTCCATTCTTTGTGTTTTTTAATGAACAAAGAGTGATTGATAAAAAATTTAAAAAAAAGGGCTATAAGATCATTAGTAATAATTACCATTTTGGAGTTATTACACTGGATGGAGTTAGGCTAACATTGCAGTGTACATGGTGTACATCCAAATTGTTTTGGCGCATTATTTTGTTGATTTGAAGCTAGTAGGCCTACACAATTGAATAGGCCCGGGAATAGGCCCTACTTACTAGGCTCGCGTAGCGCACACAATTTTTGGAATTTTACCCCATCATGACTTTTATGCTCAAATTGTTTTGATGGATCCCTTTTTATAGGACCCATTTTTTTTAATCCCCCTATATATTCCACCCCCACCACCAAAGTATTTATGAACACTCCCTAATATCATTGGGGGTTGAAAAAAAAATAAGGGGATCAAAAATATATTAATTTTGCTAATTCATTAATAGACCATAGAACACTACCATGACTATACAGTCTATGGTTCATTCCTGAGATGATACCTAGACAGGACAATTCTTTTAGCATGTTTATAAGTATTCTAGAGAGAGGGGAGGAAGGGGCAAGCATTTTTGCCATTCTGTTCAGCCGTTTCAGTACTCCCCCCTCCCAATTTGTTAAGGCGGGGATGGATCCATGTCCCCTCCCCTACTAATGCTAAGTAAGGCCTACATACAATGCTGCTTTAAAAAAAATATCATCCTGTTTTGCCAAATGAAACAAAATTAAATCTTATAATCCTTAACTGGTAATAAAAGTCACATTTCAATTTTTGGTCAATTTATGAAAATATACCGGCAAGGGCCAAAAAACATGCGTTTTAGGGTGTGTTTTTTTATATCCCGTGACAATCAAGCTGAAAGACTGGTAGAAAGACTAATTTTTTGTTATGAATTCTAATTTTTGGAAAATATATTTTCAAATCTTTTTCATAACCATTTATCAAAAATACCATAAAATATTTACATTCTGAGCTAATTCTTAGCCTATAGGCCTACTCAAGATTTTAAATGCTTAGACTTGTGCCAAGTCTTAGAATTTTGTGATTACAATTGTAAGAAAACATTGCAAAAATGTTAAAATTGGACTGTCACAGTTACCAGTTAGAACTAACTAAAGGATTGAGATTTAGCTATGTTTAATTTCGCAAAACAGAATTAAGCCCCCTACAAGCCCCTACATTGAATTCAAAAAATTTAGAGCTGTATTTTTCTGAGAAGGGCTAGGCCTAGGCGTCAACGCGGAAGGGGCAGGGAGGAGGAGGGGGGGGTAAAGGCTAACCGGAGTGCCAGAAAAATGCTTTGCCCCCCTCCTCGGCTTGCCAAAAATCGTTTTATTGCTTGCCCCCCCCCTCATCATGACAACATTCATTCATTCACTCACTTTTCCCCACTTACTCCCCCAATCACTCTCATCACACTCACCCCCCATTCACTCACTCACTAAGAGACCGTTCACAAACACTTGTTGGGGGCTGATGCAAAAAGGGGGGCCCTGAATTTTTTTGACCCTCCTAAGGGGGGGGGCTGAAAAAAATGACCACAAATTTTCCTGGAAAAGATTTAGTTTATATGCTTTTCAATGGGGTTGACCCATAATTTTCATGTCAAAAAAAAAAAAGGGAGGGGCCTGAAATTTTGAGATCTGTAAAGGGGGGCCCCGAAATTGTTTTGTGATTCTTTTTTTTTTTGCATCAGGCCCCCAACAAGTGTTTGTGAACGGCCCCCAACGCCGGGCCCAACGCCCACTGACTAACCCAACCCACTTTCAGTACTGCGCCTATTTATTTATTTAGGCCCTATTTATTTATTTAGGGAGCGATCGTTATTTATGGCAGGGGGGAATGGGTAAATTTAGGGGAACACGAAATTTTTTGTGGTCTTGAGGGGGAACCTGAAATTTTAGTTGAACCAGGAGGGGGATTGTTAAATTTTAAATGGAGAAAATTGGGAAAACAAGGGGAACGCTAAAATTTTGAGCGGACGCGAGGGGGAACGCGAAATTTTTATCGATATTTTTGCCAAAACACCCATTCCCCCTGCCGTAAATAACGATCGGTCCCTTTATTTATTTATTTATTTATTTATTTATTTATTTATTTATTTATTTATTTATTTATTTATTTATTTATTTATTTATTTATTTATTTATTTATTTATTTATTTATTTATTTATTTATTTATTTATTTATTTATTTATTTATTTAATTCGTTCGTTCGTTCGTTCGTTCGTTCGTTCGTTCGTTCAGTAAGTAAGTAAGTCAGTAGAACCTGTCTGGGTCTGGGCTGGGAAAAAATCTTTAAAAAAAAATCTTATTGTGCGCCCTCTATTACAAGTAAGCTCGAAGATGTGACCGGGAATTATGGGAAATTTGAGAATTGTGGGTAAAATTTAATGGAAGGAGTGGGTCGGCCGAGCGGGCGCAGTGCAGTATTCACGAATTATTTACAGTAAGCCCATTTCCAATATTTTGTACATCATTATATAATCAAGGTGCAGCCAGCTTAAAATTGACTGGTGATGGAGCCTCAAATATAAGTGATTGTAAAGATCATGTCAGGTTGAGTTGTGCATACATTTTCACGTGGTGGTATGGCCTATGTCTGAGTACACAGTGTACATGTATATTGATAACATCAACATAGGATGCATGCATGCAGCTCAGTAACAGTATGATCTAGCTATTCGCCACTTGCACGGTTCCGCCATTATGCACTATATGCGGGGAGAGCCTCGAACTGGCAGCATCCATGAAAGGAAGAATTACGTAACCTTACACAGAATGTTATGACTGGTTCAATTCCCATTCATGTATGCTGCCAGTTCGAGGCTCTCCCCGCACATAGTGCATAATGGCGGAACCGTGCAAGTGGCGAATAGAATAGAACAATACCATTTAATATTTGAATGTACTGTACACAGCTGAACTGAAGTACCATACCATGTAGGCACATGATGTATAATTTTTTTATGTTGTTCAAAATTTTAATATGGTGTTCGAAAATCAAATTATACAATATATGTGATGTCCGGCCACAAAAATGATTGATGGAGCCATATGGCATATTTGGACTTCTGATGGAGTGACAAACATTATAATCATGATCCTATTATTATTTTTTTTACCTCCATTCCAAATTGATGATTGCTTGGCTTATGGCAGGATGCCATCAGCCCGGTGGGTTCAGTTTGTATTTAAAGGTAGGACGTATGACCGTTCCAGGATTTAAAAATGACCCCTATTTCACGGGGAATCGAGGACATTTGCAGCAATTTTACCCCCTATTTTGCGCGAAATCAAGGAAAATTTGCCCCCAAATACCTCCCTATTTTTATCATTTTGAGGACGCATTTTCATTTTACCCCCTTATCACGAGGAATCGAGGACATTTTTCTGAAATAAATACCCCTATTTTTACCATTTCAAGGATGCTTTTGAATTTTTCCCCCTACATGTATTTCACGGGGAAATGAGGACAATAACGAAAACGTGGACGAAAGTCCTAGAAATACACCCTATTTTTCATATCAGGGACAATTTTGCTCCAAAACACCCCTAATTTGGACAATCGCTAACAATTTTGTCCTCGAAAATTCCGCGGACATTTCTTGAAAAGTACCCCTAATTGGAACCATCATGCGTACACATTGTCAGTGAAGACTGAACCCACCGGGCCATCAGACTTCCAAAAAGTGGATTTAAAAAAAATAAATTTTAGGATATATAACTTGACTCAATTCCATTATAATTTGCGGCACAATTTGTGAATTTTGGCTCCAAATTTTGTGCATTTTTGGATTTGGAGAGTCCCTGGAGCGAAGTACAATGTACTGCAATATGCTTCCAGGTTCCAAAGATGATTGACATTCCCATAAAAAAAATAAAATTGGGTATAATTGCGATTATACAGCTAGGTCCCTCCATCGAATTTTAAGATCTAATTCCCAAAATAACCATTTGTGAACCACTCTGACAAAACCAGGAAGTCACATTTTTTGGATAAATTTCATGAATTGAATGCATGCATGCATGCCTGCATGCATGCATTTTAATACTTAGGTAGATCAATTCACTTGTAATAAGTTTTTTTTTTAATTTAGCCATTTCTTATTTTTTGGGGGCATCGAATGCATGGTTAATCAAATAAAAACAAATCATTTCATGTTCATTTTGCATAAATTATGCAAATTATAAATCCAATATGGCCTGCCGCTGATGGTGGCCATATTGGATTATTTTTGAAATGTGATATATCTCGATCATGATCCAAACATCCCCACTTCTAGTTTTCACAGAAATACTATAGTTTTGCAATTTCCAGCCTCCAGGTATTGACTGTGTCAGTTTTTAATTTTTTTAATTGAAATATGGTAAAAAAGTGAAATTTCAAAATTTCGCTATATGTATTTGGCGCCTAATTATATACCGTATTCGACACCCCGTAGACCAGAAATGATGATGAAAATTAAAAATCTAAACATACAATACCTGACAAACATTATAAAGACAAAATATGGAGCAAATCTAAGCAATTTAATGTGGCAATCTTGAGTTATTATGTTTCAAAATTTGAAAAAAGCAACAAAAAAAAATTTCGTATATATATAATTATAATATGGCCGCCGATATTATATTATTTTTGAAATGTGATATCATGATCCTAACATCCCTGCACTTTCATTTCACAGAAATGCTTAGTTTTGCAATTTCCGGTATCCTGACATGTACAGTTTTTTAATTTTTTTCAGTAAAGGCCTAAAGTCGTTGCTAAGGACATATTTGGTCGTAAATATGCTAATTAGGTGCTAATTAATTAATTAATTAAAATCTATTAATGATTTCAAAATGCATTCAAATTCAATGCATTTTGAAATCATTAATAGACTATGACATGAATACAAATTATCAATTTTCATATTAAAAAACAAAATATCTTGAATTTTTTTTTTTTTTTTTTTTTTTTTTTTTTTTAGGTCAACCATGAATGATCCTAGCATTTAGGTCTAGGTCTAGGGACACTACAAAACCGAAAAAAAAAAAAAACTTAAAAAAGAAAACTTTTTTAAAAAAATTTTTTTTTGTTTTTTTTTTGAAATTCAAGTATAATCACACCCCCAAATTTTGAAAAATGTTCACCCAAAAACGGGGTGGGACTATACTCGCGTCAGTACGGTAATTTTCCAGGGGGTTTGGTGAAAAAGTAGTGTGATTTTTGGATTCCTCATACATACATAGTTACCTACATTTATATGCAAAAAACCAAAAATCCTTATTTTCTCAGAAAATTGAGATTAGTTTTCACTAAAATTAATGATCTGCAACACAATCCATGTTGAAAAAATATAGAAAATAGACTGTCGCAAAAAAATTACAAGAAAATATAGAAAAAAATTAAAAACTTTTTTTAAAAATATATTACAAATTTATTCAAACTTTTTGAGGAGACAAATCACATCTTTTGGGAAAAAATGCGCAAATTGCCAAATCGCAATTTTTCAAAAATCGACGAGCGCATTTGTGATGTGGTCAAGCAAAATGAGTCAGATGTCGGGAATATTGATTTTCAGATATATCATATAACCAATAAGGGAGAAACCCAAAAGTTCGATGAAGCCCTTAAACGAAAGTCCTTTTTAAGCATGTTTAAAAGAAGGCTAACCCCCTCCCCTCCCTTCTAACGTAAGTGTCAAATATCGAAAAATTCCAACCCGTATTCATAGGATACAGGGCCGTCGCTATGGTGGATGGGGATGTGGAGGAGGTGTGACAATAGGATATTGATTACGTTTAGGGAAGAACAGATATTCTTATTTTATTATAAAATACTTTTCTTTATACCTTTTTTGGCACACATAAAAATAGGACTTGCTGGATTTTCTAATAAAAAAAAGTGCGGTACAGCTGCTTTAAAAATGAACTTGTTGTAGGTTGCGAGTACTTGATTTGAAATCATTTTGAGCAACGACTGTAAAATGTCAATATCGTACTTCAGAAAATACTTAAATTTTAAAATTATATATTAAATCCTTAAAAGGGCATTTCGTGATCCACAGCCTCATCCCCCCACTTTTCTCAAAAAAAGTTGAGATTTTTATATCACTGGAAACCAGGCCCGTACGCAGAATTTTTTTTTGGGGGTGCTGATTTTGAAAAAGTGGACTTTTTTTTAATGGGTGGGGCTATTTTGTGAAAAGTGGACTTTCTTCCCATAATTTGGACCTTTTTTGACCAAAAAAGCATAAAAAACCCGATTTTTTGGGTCGCTACGCTCGCAAATTCTGAAATTTTGGGACTTTTTGTATACTTTTGCAAATTTGAGGAGGTGCGGTCGCACCCCCCTGCGTACGGGCCTGCTGGAAACCACTGGCTACATAATGTTTATGTACAAAATATTTCTTGCAGATTAATTCGTTTAGCAAAGATATCGTGAAATTTGAATTTCGTTCTGGTGCACCAGAACGAAATTACAACGTATTGTCTATGGAGCATGTAATACACATAATCATGCATAACTCGCAAATGCAATATCGGAATCAACTGAAATTTTGGGAATATATGCTTTTTTTGTGGATATGTACTGAAAAATGTCATAAAAAGAGGATGCTAGGATCACGAAATACTCCTTTAAGTTAAAAAAGATCGACTTTGACTGATGTTTTAACTACTTTTTTACAAACGTAATCGGACTTTTTGACCCCCTCCCTCCCTAACGAAAGGACTTTAGTTTATAGGGCTTCATCGAACTTTTGGGTTCTTCCCTAATAGTATTCAATTATGATGGGGTTTTGAGTAAAATAAAGCTCTGAGAATGGGTCATTAAAGAAATTGAAAACTGAATTTTGATTTTGATCAACATCAGACTCATTTTGCTTGATCGCATCACATTTTGCTCTCAAAAATCATGCATTCTCCTCTGCTTAACATCAGGAGTAACAATGTTACAGCCTGCACAATATGTCAAAGGTTCACTAAAATGTGATGTGATCAAATGAATTGTTTGTCACTTATATTGATTTTGAGATAAAGCCAATACTAATATGTACATTATTCAACTTCCTTTGTATTTATTGTTCTGAGCAACACTAAAATTACCATGTTTATGGAACTGTATTAAAGTCCAGTTGTAATAGTTGTCATCAAAATAAATGCACATTATAATGATTTTTGCTTGACAAACGACTCAAATCATTTTGCTTGATCGCATTACGCATCACAGATATTAAAGGTTCATAATGTTGAATATGATATATAAGGTTTCTATGCTAAATCTAGGCTAAGCAGCCGGCAGCCCTATAACCCTAGCTAACTGTATTTCATATTCAACATTCAAACCTATTCTTCAAATCTGCGGGGAAAAAAATTGCAAAAAAAAAAAATTCCAAAGATTTTTTTCCAAATTTTTTATAGTGATTGCAGCACTTATATTAGTTAACGTTAGAACCAGGGACTCTCCAATTCCGCAAAAAAACCCCAACATTTCTTGACTTTCTGATCTACATGTTTACAGGTTTTGACCAACTAAATAACCATGTCTGGGGACTCGTCCATGCCAGATTTTGAAGATCTGCTGGCAGCATTTGACATACCTGATGTAACGGTGAGAATCCGAGAAGCCACTGACGAAGATGAGCTATCTCCTCCTGGAGATGGGAGCGGTGAGACTGGTGAGAAGACCACAACCAAAGATGATGTAGCATCCAACAATGGTTAGTTGCCACCACTTTGTCTTTTTATCCCTCCCCCCACTTTTGAGGCAAAACCGCCCAAATTACGTAAATTTCCACTTTTTGCGGCAATTTTGCCCCCTGAAATTCATTTTGCCCCCCATGAATGTCCCCCTCCAAAAATAAAATGTCCTGGTGCCGCTACTGCCTCTATGTGAAAAGAAGCTAGCGTGATCCCTTTACATTCACAAAGTAGTAAAAGTACTATTTGACAAAGGAAGAATCTTGATATTAAAAAGATATGTAAAATATGGATTCAAACATTTAAAATGACATGTTATATGTACATGTATCAACAGGAAGGAAATAAAATTGTTAATTGTTAACCCTTGATTTTTTCATCCAGGCCGCTTGTGAATATAAAATGAGGTTATAAGGGGACAATTTTTTTTCTGGAACTAAATTTGACAATGCATGAGATATTACTTCCTTGGCATGAGAGTGTGAGAAAGTACTCAAATTGGTGAAAATGTGTGAGCCTCACACCGAATACATAAATAAATTCTCTATTTCCGTAATTATAGACAATTACAATGTTCATCAAATAAACACTTTTTTAAAATGGGCAATGAATTATTATGGAGGAGATGGCCTGAAGGTCAGTGTACGACAAAGAAAGGGAATCATACAATATGTGTTTAGTAATAAAATTTATCCACTCAATTCTTGAATAGAAAAAAACATAACTAGTATTTAATTTACAAGCAAATATGGTATATTATTATTATATTTTGGAAATATATTTAAACCTTTTTTCACTTTTTACTTTTACTTTTTCAACAGAATCTGTGAATAGAGAATCTCCAAATGAAATCCAGAGCAACCCTGTTGAAGGGAAGTCATCAAATACAACTACAAAAGATACTGAAGATATAGTAGCAGTTACTGGGAGGAGACTAATACTAGCCATCAATCTGAAGACAAGATGAACCAAGAAAAGACTGAGTCAGAGACTAAACCTGTCCCTGTTAGTATTAGCAAAGCATCTCATGTAACCATTTCAATAGCAGATGAACAAAACCAGAATAAAGGTCGGCAGAAAATAGTTCTTCTGTCTCAAACACCTCCTTCGACACAGGGATTTGGTTTTAAAAACACCAGTAGCGATGGGCCTAAGATTTTAAATGTAACAGGGGGTGCAGGTAACATAGTTAGAATACCATCCTCAGGAGGTGGTGTAAAACCGATTGTACTCAAGCAGATTG
This sequence comes from Amphiura filiformis, assembly GCF_039555335.1. Lineage (NCBI taxonomy): Eukaryota > Metazoa > Echinodermata > Ophiuroidea > Amphilepidida > Amphiuridae > Amphiura > Amphiura filiformis. The sequence goes on along the minus strand of NC_092635.1, from coordinate 25,759,436 downwards.
TATCTGGCAATGCGACAGGAAACATTCCACCTGTTTATCAACCTAGCGCAGCAAAAGTGGTTGCTTCAACTAAATTGGTGTCATCTGGGCAGAAATCATCATTGCCAGTGTTTCGGATAACGACAAGGCCAGGCACAAAACCGATTTCTTCAACTACAGTGACAGTGCATGAGATGAGCAAGATAGATCCAGTGGAGGTAGCAATAAAAAATCTGGCCTCGAAGCAGCTTGCTAGAAAGAATCCGATAGAACAATATATTATGACTCCACCACCGGAGGATCTAGGACTGGACATTCCTGATGGAGGATATCAGTGTAAAGAATGTGGTGACTCTTACGCCCTTGAGGAGAGCCTAACTAGTCACATGGAACGACAAAGTGTGAAGATCTTGATCAATTGCTCTGTCTGCGGTTATAAACGTGAGTTTTACAACAAATGCAGCATGCATGCCCACATTCGTAGCCATAAAATCACTAGTCTCAATACCACGATAGATGCAATTGTGTCTCCATTAGACTCATTATCAACCAACGGACCTGGACGTCCAAAAGGAAATGGGAAAAGGCCTATTGTTGAAGACCAAAAAACGTCTGGAATCGAGGTAAAGGATCTATTGCAACGGGCACGTCAGAATTTAAAGGAGAAGCTCTTAAAAGCACCTGCAGTCATTCCTGATATAAAACTAGATGCATCGGATCCATTCAAATGTCCTGTTTGCTCAACAAAATTGAACGGACAGGTTGAAAACCCTCTCAGACATCATCTGCAAACGCGGCATGACCAGGACCAACAACACAGCTGTATGCATTGCAAAATGGTACTACTTAATTTCTGTCAACTTCAAGTTCATACTAAACTCCATTTCCAATCGAGTGACCAGGCACCATGGTTTTGTCCAGAGTGTGGTTGGAAATTTACCAAACTTGACCTCTTTCTCGAGCATGTCAATCTGACGTGTCTTCACTTCAGTCGAAGTGCAACTTTTAACTGTAAATTGTGTGGTAAATTGTGCCCGGCATCACATTTGAATATTTCACGTTCCTCCTATAGTATGCATCTCTCGTCAGGTCATAGGAATTCTTTCTACAAATGTTTGAATTGCCACCTTGCTTTCCGAGGTGTAGATGCTCTGAAAGTCCATGGTCGTGAGAAGCATAACTACACGGGTCCACCATTGTGCAGTGTCATATCCAAATGCCCTCTTTGTGACACAGTTTTTACCCAGAATTCAATGCTTGAAACCCATCTACAAGCTCACATCAAGACTTATGCACCAGCTGGATTCCTATTTAGTTGTGTAGAATGTTCATTTAAATCCAGTAGCTTTGGGTCTTTGAAGAATCATCAAACTGCAGAACACTCTCGACGGAAATGGTGGTTTTGCGATATCTGTCTCAACAAGTTCACAAGAAGGGATTTAGTTGCAACTCACCGCAGGGCAGCACATGCTAAATATGTCACACCAAGTCAAAATTCTTCTACTCAAGGATCCCCCAATGTTACAAGGGCAAATGGAGTTGATCGGACCAAAGCAGAACTTTTATCAAATGGCAAAGTAGATGAACAGAATACAGATGACGACAAGAGGGAGTCCACCAAAGTCATCATCAAACGTATGCTACGTTGCCCAGGATGCAAAGCTCTTGGCACTGATCTCTACTTCAAGAAAGAAAAAAACTTGCGCAAGCACATCAGTCGCAATCATTCTCACATGGATCCCAACTCGATTCGACCAGAATTTTTAGAATACGTACCATTTTATCCGGGGAAGGGAAATACAAAGGTGCGTGACCATCGTGAAAGCGGAAGTAATGATGTCTCGGTAGGCCACAAGCGAAAGCGGACCCAGGAGTCTGAAGCCTCGGCTAAACGAATCAAGAAGCTTAAAGAAGACAAGTTATCTTGCAGTAAGTGTGAATTTGAGAGCAAAGATCGTATTGTATTTAGCTCTCATATTGAAGAACATTGTGAGGATGAAGATGTCTGTCAGTGCCAGGAGTGTGGCATCTGTTTCCGTGTGGCAGACTCTCTTAAGAAGCATCTGTTCATCAAACATCAAATCCGAGATATCGCAGCTTATGACAAATTTCAGAGCGAAGTGCAGGAATCTATTGAGAAATTCAAAGCAGCTAAGATACAGGAGATGAGGGAACTGGACAAGACTCCCGAGGGATCTCCGGCCAATCCATTGGAATGTACTGTGTGTCATAAGGTATTTGAAACTGAGGTGATGAAAAAGAATCACATGCGTAGTCATGGCATGGCTTTCATCAGGGCTAAGAACAAGCCAACATAAGGGTACAGTTTATATTGAGTTTCAGACACTTCAGTTCTGGAGGGGATGTCATAGACTCCTTTAAATTTGACAAACTCCTCTGGGAATTCACATTACTGCATTTTTAGCTAGTTTTGTTTCAAGGTGCTTATATTTAGTAAGCCTTATATTGCTGGGCTTTTTCCTGTGAGCTACAATAACATAATGTCTTAAAAAATATTGAACTAAGTTATGTTGCAAGTTTGTACTGTTAAAATTTTAATTTGCACAGATGAATTTGAAGCAAAATAGCTTAATTATAATCTAATGGACAAGTCGGTCTATGGAAGTAAGTAAGCATGTGAGTTCAAATATGCTTCCGCTGCTGTTGAAATTGAACAAGTATATTTTAAACAGGGTCAGCAGTCAGCACCCCCAAACATTTCTATAGTAGTGAAAGGCTAGGATAAAATAAATCCTAAATTATTTTCTTTACAGTGTCATACAAGAAATGTGTGAAAGAGGTAAGCACCTCTATGTTTGGTTTACAAGGGTTATTCCAGTTGAAATCCATACACCAGGCCTTGCCATTTGAGGCGAGCGATCGCACTCGCTTGCCCAAACTCAATTTCTAGCACTAAATATCGCTCGCTCGATGCGAATCGCCCAAAATTGAATCCAATATCAATTTACATTCAAGATTCAACACTTCAATGCATTCGATCTATTGTAATAAGTTGGCCTTAATCCCTGGATACGAGAGGTTGTGAACAGTGTGTAATTGTTTCATATTACAGTGGAAACTCATTATAACGAAGCTGTCAGGAACAGAGAAATTAGTTCTTTACATCCAAATTTTGTTATATCAGGGTTGTAAAAACAATAAATAACAAAAGAATTTTGTATCTTGGTTCTGGAAAAATACTTCTTTATAACAGGGTTTTTCTTGTATCAGATTTCGTTATAATGAGGTTTTACTGTAGTATGAATGATCTTTCAGACCTAGCGACTAATTCGATTTATGTAGAGAGTGATTCGACCACTCGCCTAGCATCATGCAAACAAGTGATTGACCACTCGCCTTTAAAATCTGTACACCTGCTATGTAAGGTATTTCTTAAATCTTCCACAGATTGAGTGTGAAATTCAAATGCGGTTACCATAAGGTTATGTCTCCCACAGGGGTTGTATGGATTTCAACTGTAATACCCCAATGTATAATTGTTATATCTTGTTATTAATCCAGTAGTTCAAACTTTATATTGTAAATTAAATGGAAAAAAACTTTTTTTGCTACATTGCGCCTGATATCATGTCTGTTGAAGTCAAACCATCTGACGTTACCATCATCAATCAAATGCGTGATAAAGTCAGATGTTTTCAGACATGACGTAGCAAAGTGAGTTGCAAATTTAATTTCAGTATTAGATTTAATACAAAATAAATAGAAAGCTATATTTAAAAAATCCTTTGTCTCAAAGCTTTCAGCTTTTGAAAATCTAATGGGGAATGCGATTAAAAAACTGTTGTTTTTTTCTTAATATAAAATTTTGAAATGCTTGTCAAGGTGACCTTTATAAGCATTTTGATACTATGATATCCATATGATGTGCTTAAGACTGTTTAAAGAAATATAAAAAATACAGACCATATCTTGAGTTTTTCAGCTTTTTGTTGAAAAAAAAAGGAAAAAAAAATATGACTTTAAAATAACCTAAAAATATATAATGTGCACGACTTTACTAACATGCGCAAGCTTTGGGACAAAGGATTTTTTTCAATATAGCCTAATTGATACTTGCAAGCCAATCAATGTAGATTGTAAACTGATGATTTGCTAATTGGTATTTAAATGAAGAATTCATAGAAATCAAAGCATATTATGTTGTTGCATACCAGAGAGTGGATGTTAATATGTATGTAATTATAATGACTATTAATTTGTACACAAAATGTGCATTTTGTAGTATGTGACACAATCTGGTCCATTGGGGCCCAAAGGAGGCAAATTTGAAATTGAGATAAAGACAAAAATATGGAGTAATAAAACACTCAATAAAATACATAAGAAAACAGACATCACAAAAGTTCAGAATTTTAGAACCAAGTATGCTACTTTTCTTTATGATAAATGTTCATAATAATTAAAGAACTAAATTTTCAAAAATGCCTCATTTGGCCCCACGGAGCAGATCGTGTCACATTTGTAATGCATTTGCAAGAGAAAGTGATGGAGAGAATGATGCATGTTGGGTGATTGCAGTTAAAATCTATACATCAAGATATACATCATATCTCCCACACAGGAGGTGTAGATTTCAATGGATTCACCCATTCAGGTAACCCCATTCACACTCCCTGTATGTGAGTTAAAAGGTCATGTCTTCCATAGGGGTTGTATGGATTTCAACTGCAATAGCCCAATGAGTGGTTGTACAAATCGTCTCCGAGAGAGGTGCAACATGAAACTGATGTCACACATAAATAAAACCTTTGTTTTACAAGGAATCACCAGTTATTCATTGTGGATTCCACTTTTGTAACTTTAATGTTTAGAGAGGTCAGGTTTCCTCAGAAGTTTTATGTGTAACATCAATGTCATGTCCAGGCCCGTAGCCAGGATTTTTTTGTGGGGGGTGGGTGGGGGGGTGCTGATTTTGAAAAAGTGGGACTTTTTTCCGGGGGCAATTATGTGAAAAGTGGACTTTCTTCCCCAAATTTAGACCTTTTTTGACTCGCTACGCCCACAAATTACAATATTACTGTCATGTATTAAAAATTAAACTTGTTTGTCACAACCTTATGATTGACCTTAAAATTTCAATTCACATGCATATCAAGGGTTGAGAGCCAGAAAGCCTCAACTCACATGCTCCCACATGATCACATGCTCCCACAAAATAAGTATAAAGTCGCCAGGGCACTATACAGTCATTAATCATGACAAAATTCAAAGAAAACAAAAGACATTGTGGAAGAATTATTGATTTTTGAAGACCAAAGCAAGGAGCCAACTTCACGCTCATTTTGTGAGAGCTGGTCATAGTGAGTTACGGCTTTCTGGTTCCAAACCCTCGATATATTTGATCCTCTGACAATAATTGTTAATCACATGTCTTACATGTGTTACCAGTAAGTTTGTTTGGTTGTTAATGAGAAAATCAACAATTCGAGGGTTGAGAGCCAGAAAGCCTCAACTCACTATCACTTGCTCCCACAAAATGATGATAAAGTCCATTAATCATGACAAAATTCAATAGAAAACAAAAGACATTATAGAGGAAATACTGATTTTTGAAGACCAAAGCAAGGAGCCAACCTTATACTCATTTTGTGAGAGCTGGTCATACCGAGTTACGGCTTTCTGGTTCTGAACCCTCGAATTTTAAATACATCAAGTTTTGACAGAACAAAATATGTTGTTTTCCAGAAGAAGTACATTTTAAGTATTATACTTTTAGAGGTACATTTTGTAATCTTTCTAAAATGTTCAAGAAGATGAATTTGTTATTTGAAGTTACATAATTCAATAAAGCTGACAGAAAGAATATTTTAGCACATTTTGTATTTTTTGAATTCATTCATTATAGCATTGACATTAACTTACAGTGACATTCGTATGGCAGACCTAAATCCCTAAAATTCATCAAATTCAGATGTTGGCAAAGTTCGAATAAACAGATTTGATGGAGATTTGTTGGCTCTATTAGATGAAAACTAATTATCTATCATCACATTATCTCCATGAATGTTTCCTTACGAGCTTCCTTGATAGTTGGTTGAACTATTCCATATGTTCTTATACGAACCTGATCTACATGTTATCCAGCTGCAAACTATTGTTTTATTGGGTTAGATAATTTTGCCAGTTAGTGTTTTTCTTCGCTGATTATGAACGAGGGGTGCAGAATTGTTACCCCTGAGCAATTCAAAATTTCTAAGGTCAAAGTTTATATCAGGGTCAAAATTCAAAATTGTACTTTTTTTAAAACCCATACCATAATGTTCCTCTGATCCCAAGTATTCAGAAAATGTATAGTTTGCCCCACCTCCGACTTATCGTTTCGGAGTTATAAGCCAGCCTAAAGGTCAAATGTTAAATTTGAAGAGTGCAGCTAAAAGATATAAAATGTTCAAATTTTGATCTCAATCGAATAAAGAATAGTTATTACCATGATAACCAACTGTAATGACTCGTTACCTAGGTAACTATTCAGGGAAGAACCAGTGGGTCAACATCAGTAGGACTCAATTGGCAATGACCTATTTTGATGTGTTACCTAGGCATTGAACAAGTCATTTTAAGTGGTTCAAACTATTCTTTATTCGAGTTGTTGCAGAGAGAACCATTTTAGAACACTTTCATCAAACTTGGGACATGTTTCTATTTTAACCTCTGTGTAGTTCTCTTTTAAGCCTTTGACCTTTTTGCTCATAACTTCACAAGGATAAGTCGTAGATATGTCGTAAATATATTTTCTGAATCCTTATGACAAGAGGATTAATTCAACATAGGTTTGGACACAATTTGACAAGTGTTTAATTTTGAGCCCTGCATAAACTTTGGCCATTGCTCATTCTAATGACGCTAGTATATGGACAATATAAGTGTGCTTTTTCATTTAATGACATAAAAATTGAAAAATATTGTAAGGAACATTTGAGGTTTTGACTTTTAAAACATACATTTTGGTCAAAATATGTGCTTGGATAGGTAGTTTTCAACAGATTTAACACATTCGCCTTGCTATAACATTTAATTGCATTATCTGTTGACCTAGTGACGGAAAGTGTTTTTAGGGGGAAGTGTTAGCTTTTGTTTGATATAAAAAATCTGATTGGATGAAGGGAACACTTGAGGTTTCGACAAAAACCAATCACAGAGGACCAATTTCCAGCTAGAAGCTCCACAGCTCTTACGATGATGTGCACTCAACCGTGTAGTTTAATCAAAGACTGTGTGGAGACAAGTCAATGCTTGCTTGAGAGATCTTGGACGAAAATGTGTGCTCTGGTGTGTCTAGGTGGAAACTGCGTAGATGGTTTATAAGAGAATCGTTTTTGCTATAAGCAGCAGGTAGCAGTCAGGGTTATTGCTATCAGCAGTAGATAGCAGTCAGGGTTATTTCTATCAGCAGTAGATAGCAGTCAGGGTTATTGCTATCAGCAGTAGATAGCAATCAGGGTTATTGTTATCAGCAGCAGATAGCAGTCAGGGTTATTTCTATCAGCAGTAGATAGCAGTCATGGGTTATTGCTATCAGCAGTATAGATAGCAGTCAGGGTTATTGCTATCAGCAGCAGATAGCAGTCAGGGTTATTGCTATCAGCAGTAGATAGCAGTCAGGGTTATTGCTATAAGCAGCAGATAGCAGTCAGGGTTATTGCTATCAGCAGTAGATAGCAGTCAGGGTTATTATGATATCATCAGTAAATATAGGAAGCTATAATAAAAGTCAATGTTGTTGCTATCAGCAGTAGATAGCAGTCAGAGTTACTATCAGCAATAGATATAGCAGTCAGGGTTATTGCTATCAGCAGCAGATAACAGTCAGGGTTATTGCTATCAGCAGCAGATAGCAGTCAGGGTTATGATATCATCAGTAAATATAGGAAGCTATTGCTATCAGCAGCAGGTAGCATGGATAGATGGTTATTATGATATCATCAGTATACATATACCGTAAACGTTCGCCTAATGGCGCTATAGAGTTCATGGAAATGAGAGAGCGCCATCCCTGTAAAAGCCGACTATTATCACTGATCATTAAGGGTACGTGTAGTTAAAGGGTGAAACCTATCGACACATACAATTATGAACAAGATCGAACAAACTTGTTCATGATAATGCGGTAATCATTCACCTGATACGTTGTGGCCCAGTGAGCAGAGCATTAGACTATAGTGTGAGGATAAAGAGAACTTGTGGAGAAGATTGATGGTTCGAATCTCATGCAGTAATTTCTGACAGATTATGATGTCTGTCAATGTTTTTTTTTCTGATTTGAGGAAATTTTATTCTTTATTTTCTTGATTTTATCTTTAACATTGTTTATATAATTTTATTATTTTATCTTGTAGGCCCTATGTGTCTTTTTTCATGATTCTTTGTTTTTATCGTTTCATTTTAGAGTAACTCAATCCATTCAATCAAATGTTGTAATGAACCTATTTGATTGTATAGGCATTTGTTATGTGTGTGAGACGAAGTCTTTCAATTCGCGCGAGTGTCCTTGCCTATGCATCGGTGGTCATAAGAGGTATATCATTTTATTCGAAAGGGGGGGTCCAAATATACGGGGGTCATAAAGTCTTGGAAAGAATAATAGGAGGGGGTCATAAAATGTTTTATGACCAAAATGTAGGGAGTCACACGATGACCACAGAAAGTGTGTTATTTTATTCAAAAAGACTGATTTCAATACAATTTTGGGGTTTGGGATCATAAAATATGTGTTGCCGAAATGGGGGGTGCGCAATTTTATTGACGCAGACTTTTTGTAAATTTGGGACCCACTTCCGAAAAAAATGATAGCCCTCTAAGAGGATTCAATAATCCCTAGCTATATTTGTTTGAAACTGTTCCACGGAGGATGTATCATAATAGGCTCAGTCTTCAAATGATATAAATAAAATTTGAATGAGTGAACGAACAAAATCATACAACGACCAACTGAATAGAGGCTGTGCATATGACGTATCATCCCGTAAATATGGCGGACTACTCAAATGCATTCAACAAAAGCATGATTGCATCTACCGCGACAGTTCGTCTCACACACATTTGACTGAATGGACGGCACTGCGCCATGATTACGGGGAAGAAACCGATTCAAGTCCTTTGTTTGGAGCCAATCGATAAACGCAAGGCCTCTATAGCTATCATTGAATACTGGCTAGGATTCCACAACACAATGAGAACATGTTATAAGGCGCTTTGGAAGGCACACAATACCCCAATGGCTTTCCATATTATGTGCACTCAACAACTATTCAGTATCGAAGCCCGGTATCGAAGTTACGTAATGTTACTATATATGTCAACGGGATCACGCGCTTAAGTAATGAACCACGATCGAAACAATCAGTACACAAAAAAGGCATACCAAAATAGCGTGATCGTAATGATCGCCATACAAACAGTGCTTGGTTCCGATAACATCACGGAGTTACGTAACTACTTCGTGGTCTGATAGTTATATGATCAATGGTCTGATCTACTTGGGTTCGATCCTTTTAAGAAAATAAAAAATAGCTGATCATTTATAATGCATAAATGAATTAAGTAATGTAGTTACACAATTTGAAACATTGAGGCCGTTCTATTTTTGAAAGGTCATAAACTGTTAAATGTAGTGGAATATATCACGCATTGATAGGTAGCAGGTGGAGCAAATTTTGTCAGTGGTTTTTGTTGCCGTTTGTTCGCAGTGCCTATTTATCTAAAAAAAAATAAGAAAAATTAAATTAAATTAAAAAAAATTCACAATATTCGTTCGTAAAATGGGGACAAAATCCAAAAACATTTCTTGACCCTTCTTCACATAAAAGTGGGGGCAGAAATCAAGATTCGAACCAGTACCATTCACCATTCAAGGCGCACCCTCTACCGACTGAGCTAACCGGTCAGACAATAGAAGGGTGTAATTTTGAACTGAAGAATATTAAAAAAATATGAAGAAATTACAATGTTATAAAAAGATTTACCAAAATGAGTTAGGTATAACGTATGAATCAATTTACAAATTAAGTCCAATGGCACTTTGAGAAAGAATACCTGAATAAACCTCAAAACATTTGCTGCTCTAGCAACTAACCTAGTGACCTAAAGTATTGGGTCATGTCACGATATTTTTTTCTGAGGCATTATGTCCAGGTTGCTCAATTTAACATACACGTATCCTTAATGCTGTTGAGATTTTACAAGGATGGCGCTCTCACATTTCTAAGAATCCAAAAGCGCCATTAGGCGAACGTTTACGGTATGAGCCTGAGGCAGTGTTATTGCTATAAGCAGCAGATAGCAGTCAGGGTTATTGCTATCAGCAGCAGATAGCAGTCAGGGTTATTGCTATCAGCAGCAGATAGCAGTCATGGGTTATTGCTATCAGCAGTATAGATAGCAGTCAGGGTTATTGCTATCAGCAGCAGATAGCAGTCAGGGTTATTGCTATCAGCAGCAGATAGCAGTCATGGGTTATTGCTATCAGCAGTATAGATAGTCAGAGTTATTGCTATCAGCAGTAGATAGCTGTCAGGGTTATTGCTATCAGCAGCAGATAACAGTCAGGGTTATTGCTATCAGCAGCAGATAGCAATCAGGGTTATGATATCATCAGTAAATATAGGAAGCTATTGCTATCAGCAGCAGGTAGCATGGATAGATGGTTATTATGATATCATCAGTATACATATATGAGCCTGAGGCAGTGTTATTGCTATAAGCAGCAGATATCAGTCAGGGTTATTGCTATCAGCAGCAGATAGCAGTCAGGGTTATTGCTATCAGCAGCAGATAGCAGTCATGGGTTATTGCTATCAGCAGTATAGATAGCAGTCAGGGTTATTGCTATCAGCAGCAGATAGCAGTCAGGGTTATTGCTATCAGCAGTAGATAGCAGTCAGGGTTATTGCTATAAGCAGCAGATAGCAGTCAGGGTTATTGCTATCAGCAGTAGATAGCAGTCAGGGTTATTATGATATCATCAGTAAATATAGGAAGCTATAATAAAAGTCAATGTTGTTGCTATCAGCAGTAGATAGCAGTCAGAGTTACTATCAGCAATAGATATAGGAGGCAGTGTTATTGCTATCAGCAACATATAATAGCAGTCTCTGAGATTCTAAATGCTATCTTTACTTCAATAGATATAGCGAATTACACGTGAAAACAATCCTTTTATTGAACAGTGTAGTATTCTGAAATTAGAAAATTCTGAAACTTAAGTTTTAGGTGCGATTAATAGCGCATACATCGTAGGGAAACGGCGTTAACATTGTCAATTCCGATGGTTTGTTCTTGATATTCACAGTATTAATCCCAACAGGTTTTTTGAAGGTGTATCGATGCATGAGATGGGTGAAGAAGATGAAGAGTTCCATACGGGCTAGTTGCTCTCCAAGGCAAACACGTTTACCTGGATGAATATGACAGAAGAAGAAGAAAACCGAGACGAGAAAAAATAATAATATTATACATTTAACAATGATAACATGGTGCTACTGTCAATCAAAACCCTAGAACTACGAGGGGGGGGGGGGAGTTGTATCAAGCCCCTAAGATTTTTTATCCGTCATAAAAAAAGCGCACGCGTTTACGCCCAAACGCCTTAAGCTAATCGTAGATCCATCCTTTGCGCTCATTTTAGTGATACAATTTTACCCCAGTAGTCAGTACCCGGACCGACCGTCAAAGATGACAATAGAGGGGGGAGGCCCACCATTGGTTTTACAGTAAAATCAATGATTTTCATTTCACTCTTGTAAAATTATGCCAAGAGCTACTGGACTTTTTACTTCTTTAGGTTGAAATGGTCATCTCCTTTTATATTGAGGAGAATTTTTATCCGAAAATCAATTTTGCCTATAGTGGGCGCCCTCAAATTATGACGTCATAGCGACATTATGTGGGGTATGTTTGTACTTATTTTTGGTATCACTGGATAGAGGAGACCCATAGCTATACATTGGTACCAAACCACCTCCCCTTTCGTAGTCCGTGTTACAAAATATGGTTCAGTAGAACTAGGGTTAAGTTAATAGATAATTCGCCTGCGAAACTTCAGGGTTCAACCATGGTGCTAGCGATGCTATATATATGTAACCGGGATATGTAAAAAGAATTGTAGCCGTTAGTCTATTAACAATGCAAACTGTATAATTGAAACAAAATACGATTTAGTTTTAACGATTTAGTTTTACAGAAATCAATTGCTTATTATTTCATACCTGCTCCGAACACCATGTTTTCCTGAATCTTAATGACTTGTCCTCTCTCGTCTAGAAATCGCTCGGGTTTGAAGTCATCTGGATCCCGCCAGATTGAAGTATCTCGTGAAACACTGTACAGGCTGGCTTGCACATAGGAACCTTTGGGAATTGCAAACCCGTGGAAATTGGATACATGTTCACTGGTGTATCGCAGCAAAGGTAATAAGATGCTAGCAAATCGCTGGATCTCATGGATAACCGCAACTGTGTACGGCAGATTAGGTTTATCAGACATCTTGGGTAAACGATCTCGTCCAACTACTGAATCAAGTTCTTCATGCACTCGTTTCTGTACTTCTGGATACTTCAGCATGTATAATAAAGCCCATCGTAAGGTGGTTGCTGTCGTCTCTGTCCCAGCACCAAAGAAATCGCCAACCGCCGCAAGTAGTTCGACATCGCTGAAATGAGTGCGTGTTCCTTGATCTTTCTTCACCTGCATATCATTCAAATAAACATCTATGTAATCTCGCATGTTATCTTTATCAAAAGTATCACGATGGTTATTCACGATCTCCTGAAGTTTTCGACGAGCTGATATCATGGATGGCAACGACCCCTTGGGGAGAAAAGGAACCATGGACATGTAGGATACAAGTCTTGGTGCAAATACAAATAAGAGAGTAAAAACACCGTTGTTCAGAATCTCTTCAAATGAATGCAAAAACTGCTTGAATTCTGGATCGTCATATTCAAATCGCTTTCCTAAGACAACAATACCGATGATATTGGAAACAGCATTGCTGAGAAGGTGTGTTGGATCAAACGCTTTGCCCTGTATTGAAGTAATTTCTTTCATGAGTAGTTCACTCTCTGTAGCAATTTGATCTTCAAAGCTCCTTTTTCCTGCTCCAAATGACCTTAGAACTGTCAAGGAAAATCTGCGATGCTCTTTCCACAACTCACCCACTGACATAAGAACGCCTGCAAGATAATGACAAGCATAGTTAAGATGCGGATTGAATGAACTATGTAGTTGACATGTACACATGCACACTCTGCAAGCTCAAATATTATAATCAAAGCTTTCATTATTATACTGACTATTGATTTGTAAGCCATATTATAACCAAAGTCTTCATTATATTGACTTGTAATCTACCAGTATATTATAACCAAACCCTACTGATTGTAACCTATTATAACCAACGCCTTCATTATAATTTTGACTCACTTGTCAACTATATTAGTCTAATATTTTAACCAAAGCCTTCATTAATTATACTGACAATTGACTTGTAAACTATATAACTGACACCTTCATAATAATCTTGACTTCTTCTTCTTCTTCGGCCGCCGTCACTAGCACTACTGACGATTGGCTATATACCATCTGGCTGCCATAGGGCCTGCACTTTGGCTCGACATTTGAAAGGGGCGTGAATTCATTTTTGGATACGCCCCTATTATAATTAGGTAATACTCGACTCACACACATTCCCTATATTAATATGTATATACATGTACCACATGTAGTCAATCTGTCTGCTTTATCTGTATTGTCCCCCTTCTTAAGCAAATACGGTAGTTAAACACGATTTCATCAAACATTATAACAATAGCTCTTTTACAGTGTGCAATCATCCCGGGCAATAATTGGGCAATAATAGAGGATGTGCGTGAAATTATTGATTGGCTCCATACAAAGGATTGAACCGGTGTCCTTCACCGTTATCATGGCACAATGCAGTGCATTCAATCAAACGTTGTCGTCAACCTATTTTATCGTATTTGTGCATTTGTTATGTGTGTGAGACGAGCTGTCGCGGTAAATTGCAATAGCTTGTAATCATGCTTTTGTTGAATGAATTTGAGTACTCCGCCATATTTACGGTATGATACGTCATAATCTAGGTGATTATTTGCATTGGATATCTTGAATACGCTGGTGAGGTTGTGTAATAATCGGATTGATGCTATAACAGTAGGTGAATACAAGTTTTGAATATATCGCGTTGCAAAGCCCCATTCAGTGATCCCAGCGAAAGTGAAAAAAAAAATTGGCACAAAACCCAAGAAAACGGCAGTATTGACGAAGTTGAAGCCCCATTCAAATACATGTAGCTAATTTATATATACTGTCAGTATATAAATTACAGATTCACGTAAATGCATTATTTTTGTCTTAAATAGGCCTACACGGCTTAGGGCTGAACCACTAGCAGAAGACACCAAGTTGATGTTTTATGACCTTTGACATTCTTTTGTGGCGAGTGACATGGTCAGTTCAATTCACGCCGAGTGTCCTTGACAGGTTTAACTCTGCTTCGGTGGTCATGAAAGAATTCAAAAGATAACCTCTGCCCCAACAATCCCAAGCAATTGTCTGAAACTGCTCTTCGGATGATGTATCATAAGAACTCAGTCGTCAAATGATGATAGTCATATAATGACCAAAAGATTATTACTGACTATATCATTGAAGACTGAGTTCCGCAGTCTTGTACAAAATCTGAATTTTGATGATTTTTACGATCGTCCGGATGAAAAAAAATCACTGAATGGGCCGTTAGTTCCTCCTCTCCTTACACTGGCAATATGGATCAAAGAAAAATAAAGAAAAAATAAAGAAAACAAGAAAAAAAAAAGACAAAGAAAAGAAACAATAAAAGAAAAACAAATATGAAAAGTTCGAACAATATTTGGTTTATAAAATTAATGTGACCGTGATGAGGCTCGAACTCACCACCTTCCGATTTAAAGTTCGAAGCGCTAGTGTACCAAATTCTGATGCCTTACCAAGTGAGCTGTGCTCCTGAGATACGAAATAAAAATAAAATAATACACTGTATACCTGCTTGTGTCGGTAATTGATTTGCTCAAATTCCATAATGGTACAGTGCAACAGAGCAAAAATGCCCAAAATTAAAAGGCTAAATAATTTATGACCACTATACACTACACATAAAAATACTAATACAAGGGAATTTCAACGTAAGAATCCAAACAATTAAGTACCAACATGCACAGCTTTGTCCTTATATCACATTTGGGTTTTTAACAAAATGTTATCAAACCTCTACTGTGATTGGCAGCTGCACAAGGCATCTCTTTGATAGCTGATCATGGCCATCCATTCAGCAAATGGCTACTAACTGACCTTGGCAGGCTTGAATGAGCACTGTCATCTGCTACAAAACCATCACACTCTAGGACCTGGTCACTCCATAATGCTACAGCTACAGGGAGCACAGTACTTTGACAATGGAGTGAAAGACTATTATAATTGATTAGGCGCGGATTTTAAAAGTACAGCTCCTATTCGCCACTTGCACAGTTCCGCCATTATGCACTATATGCGGGAGAGCCTCGAACTGGCAGCATACATGAAAGGAAGAATTACGTAACCTTACACAGAATGTTATATGACTGGTTCAATTCCCATTCATGTATGCTGCCAGTTCGAGGCTCTCCCCACATAGTGCATAATGGCGGAACCGTGCAAGTGGCGAATGCGTGTATAGCAAAAAATTGGAATAGAATGTTTGGAATCATGTAACTAAAGTACTAAATGCATTCTGCAAAATGCGCTCTGACCAATTTATAAAGCATTTCATTAGCTTTAATTTGACATATTGTTTGACATATTTGGAATTATGGTAAATCATTAAATAAAATATTTATTAATTAATCAATTATGTCAATTAATTAAAAATTTAATGCAAATATGCATATTTTCTCTGACAGAATTGTAGGATTTGACAAGAGCCATCTTTCTTGTAAGTTTGATTCTTATAACATACCGGTATCGTATTGCGTCCCGTTATAGTTGCAGAAAAAAAAATACGCGTGCAGGACACACATACGCACACACCCCCCACACACCCCCACCCAGAGGATCGTACCGTTTTACAATCTTATAACATTCATTGGCGCTAGTAGTAGTAAATTTCAATTTTCTTTACTTTACCTCACTTGTTCTGCTCAAAATTAAAATAATAATAGTTTAACTATTTGCTTAAACAGCACAAAACAGATAAAGCAGACAAATTTACTACACATAGGCCTATACATGTATGGTATCATGCCAGGGACTGTTTAAGAATATAACATTAGATTTATGATATTTACTTCGAGGACTGTTATTTATCAAAATGTGAAAAATATCAAATTTTAATAATTTGTCATAAAATTTGTATTATATCGTGAATTTCAAACAATGAAATTTATTTGATATCAGAAAGACATTCTTCGTATTCAGAATGCAATTCGGTATGTCTGATGTGCTCTCATGTCCCACAAAAAATACTATCGAAACGCTTAATTAATGGTTAATTTTCTTTTCTTGTTTTCTTTCTTTATTTTTCTTTGATTTATATTGCCAGGGTAAGGAGAGGGAACTAAAGGCCCATTCAGTGATTTTTTGATTTTGTTTCATCCCGACGATCATAAAATCATCAAAATTCAGATTTTGGATACTAGACTGCGGAACTCAGTCTTCAATGATAGTCAGTAATTTTTATATTTTGGACATTATTATGACTATCATTTGAGGACTGAGTTCTTATGATCCGAGGAGCAGTTTCAGACAATTGCTTGGGATTATTGGGGCAGAGGTTATCTTTTGAATTCTTTCATGACCACTGAAGCATAGTCAAACCTGTCAAGGACACTCGGCGTGAATTGAAAGACCATGTCACTCGCCACAAAAGAATGTCAAAGGTCATAAAACACCACTTTTGTGTCTTCTGCTATCTAAAGGCCTATGGCTGATTTTGTACCTTTCGTCATTGTCATAGATGTGCTAACATAGCTTGCTAGTGCAGTGGTTCAGCCGAAAACCGTGTGTCTAAGACAAAAAATAATGCATTTACGTGAGTCTGTAATTTATATACCGGTACTGACAGTATATAAATTAGCTACATGTATTTGAATGGGGCTTCAACTTCGTCAATACTGTCGTTTTCCTGTTTTGTTTTTTTGCCATTTGTTTTTCATCAAAAAAATTTATAAACGTAACAATTTGATTTTTTTTTTTTTTTTCGCTGGGATCACTGAATGGGACTTTATAGCGCGGATTATTCAAAACTTGTTTTTACTACTGCTATATAGTATTAATCCGATTATTACATAACTTTGCCAGCGTATTCAAGACATAGGTTATGTAGGGATAAACTGTACATGGGTATAGAAGCCCTGCATGCTTTTATCGATTGGCTCCAAACAAAGGATTTGAACCGGTGTCCTTCACCGTAATCACGGCGCAGTAGCCTACAGTCCATTCAATCAAATGTTGTCAGTGTGCGAGACGAACGATGTATAAATCTAGAGGTCACATCATCACTTATCATGCTTATTGTAAAAAGTGTGTCCAATGCATATACTGTGTGTATTGTTCCCGGGTATTGTCAATACAGTCAAGCAAACAGGTATTATATTTTGAAAAGGCCGCTATAGTATATTCAAAGGGGTGTCTTGAATGGCCAATCATATGGGACATAATCAAATTGCAGTGACTGCTTCCTTTGTTACCACATGTCAGTCATCTTGTGATTATTGGACCATGTAAACCTGCAAAAAACGAGCCAAAGTGCAGGCCCTATGATCTCCTTTTCTCCTTCTTCCCAGCTGTTCTGTTCTGAGCTAGATGCTTGGCTTGCGCTAGGTTCATTCATGTCCATTCTTTGATCTCTTTGATGTTGTCAAACCATTGTTTCTTCTGTTGTCCTCTCTTCCTTTTCCTTTCAATGTTTCCTTCAATTACCTGGAGGATCCTCTGAGGATGTGCCAAAGGTAGGTTAACTTTCTTGTTTCCAACTCTCCAAACAGCTGTCTCTTCATACCAAGTTCCTCAATGATGCTTATGTTTGTTCTTTTCTCCTTTCAACTGATGTTTAGCATTCTTCTCCAGAACCTTATTTCAGCGGCAAGCACCCGGTTCTCATCTGCTTTTGTCATAGTCCAGCTCTCCAAGCCATAAAGGAGTACACGGCATATCAGTATCTTGATCAGTTTCATTAAAAAAAAATTCCACAGATCATGAAGTTCAATCATTCTTCCTTTGGCCATTCCAATACTGGCTTCGATGTCTGCTGTGCACTTTGCATTGGATGTATTCATCGAGCCCAGATACTTGAAGTGGTTGGCCTGTTCAACTTCCTCTCCATCTATTGTGATGTTGTACTCTTTACACAGCCGTGACGTTAGTCACGGCTGTGTCCTTTTTCTTACAAGTTCTTTCTGTCAACCATTACATTTGCTCTAGCACTCACATGCTTACATCGATTTTGACCTAACTTGGTCACAATGATCATTGACCACGCCCCTACATGTCACATGAAACTCGCGGGGTCAAAGGTCACGCAGGGTCAAAAACGTGATTTCAACTAAAATGCATCTTCTCCCACAACTTACGTAGGACAGCGACCCCACTTGCACACATGCATTGTTATTACCCAGTGTCTATGTGGTGTACACAGATTTGGGGTTAAAGGTCATTAAGAGGTCACTTCCGGTATAAAACGAAAAACCTTCAAAAATTTGTATTAGCTAAGTAAAACATAGCACAGTAACGGTATGTTCACATATGATCTGCAGTCACCCAATGTATATGTGGTATTTTTTTATTTGGGGTCAAAGCTCATTAAGGGGTCACTTCCGGTATAAAAAGAAATATCTTTAAACTGCATCTTCTTCCACAAATTATGTGGGACAGAGACGCCACTTGCACACATGCATTGTTATTACCCAGTGTCTATGGGGTGTACACAAATTTGGGGTCAAAGGTCATTAAGGGGTCACTTCCGGTATAAAACGAAATACCTTCAAAAAATTTTGTTAGCTAAGTAAAACATGGGACAGTAACGGTATGTTCACACAAGATCTGCATTCACCCAATGTATATGTGGTATTTTTTTTATTTGGGGTCAAATCTCATTAAGGGGTCACTTCCGGTATGAAACGAAATACCTTTAAAATGCATCTTCTTCCACAGATTCTGTAGGACAGTGACGCCACTTGCACACATGCATTGTTATTACCTAGTGTCTATGGGGTCAAAGGTCTTTAAAGGGTCACTTCCGGTATAAAACGAAAAACTTACAAAATTTTGTATTTTTAAGAAAAACATAGGACAGTAACGGTATGTTCACACATGACTTGTGGTTACCCAGTTTATATGTGGTATTATTTTATTTGGGGTCAAAGGTCATTAAAGGGTCACTTCCGGTATAAAACGAAATGCCTTTTTAAAGTGCTTCTTCTTCCACAAATTACGTAGGACAGTGACGCCACTTGCACACATGCATTGTTATAACACAGTGTCTATATGGTGTACACACATTTGGGGTCAAAGGTCAGTAAGGGTCACTTCCGGTATAAAACGATATACCTTCAAAATGCCCCTTCTGCCACAAAAAGCATAGCAAAGTGATGCCACGTGGACACGTGCATTGACATTAGCCAATGTCTATGGGGTTTTCATATATTTTGGGGTCAAAGGTGATTAAGGGGTCACAACACGGCTGTGTTCGTGGTCTTAGACCACAGCTAAGTCTAGTTTCCTTCTGCCTCTGCAACAAGAAGTTTTGTTTTCTTCACATTGAGTTTGAGATGCATGTCTTTGACAGCTGTTGCCTATCACAAGATGCACCGTGAAGCCCATTTCTTCCATTACAGCAAACAGTTTAACGTGGCTGACTGAATCAAACGCCTTTAAATAATAATCAATGAACATGACGAAGACTTCATCACCTATTATTCCAAGTATCTTCTCCATCAATATCTGAAGGCATACCAACATGTCTCTGGTTCCTCAGATTTTCCTGTAAGCGACTTGTTCTTCTGGTAGCTCTTGCTCCAGTTGTGCTTTCAGGCGATAAATGATGATCATCAAGAGAACTTTGCTGGTATGATGAGTGCGGTGGGTCTGCAGTTGGAACATTGCTTGGGGTCCTCAGATTTGAATAGCATCACAAACTCTTGTATTTTCCATTCTTCTCCATTCTTCTGGCCACTCACAACTTGTCCATATACTTGTGCATAGTTGGTTTAAAGCTTCTAATCCATACCGTCCTGTTGATTTTATTAGCTCGGCAGGTACTCCGTCAAGACCTGGTGATTTCCCAGTCTTAAGTGCTGTCTGCATGCTCTGCCTCGGCAACCGGTGTTTCTGACATGGAAAGTGGTACTTCTCCATTTTGTCTTTCAAACAGTTTTCCACCATATTCTTTCCAACTGTTCATGGTATCTTCCAACTCACTGACTACTTTTCCTTCTCTATCCTTGATGCATGCTTGCTGTGTTGGGGTGGACTTGGCTTTTACTGATATAATCTGTTCAAACGTTGCCCTGGATTCACCGGTTGCAAACAAAGTGATCTGCTTAATTGTTCTTCAAGCCATCTTGTCTTGTCTCTTCTGATCCTCTTTTGTATCTCAGCACGCAGTTCTTTGTATCGATGTTTCTGGGTTGGCGTGTTACTTTGTTTGCTCAACCTGCTCTTTCCTTAGCTAGATCAAGTACTTTTTGGCTAATCCATGGCTTTTTGGAGAACTCTTTTGGTTCTTCCAATTGTTTGCTTAGCTGACTTTGTCAATATGGTTTTGTATATTACCCACAAGGATTCAGGTTTGGTTTCACTTGATGTAAATCGGTTCATCGCTTCATTTTTGAACTGCTGTTTGGTTTCATACTCAAACTTGGCCTTCATGCAGCCTCTTAACATTCGGTTTGCCTGATCTTCTCTTTGATTTGGTGCATGTTGATTTCACTTGCATCTTTGCTGCTAGTAGTATGTGATCTGTATCACAGTCCGCCCCTGGGTACGTCTTTGCATCCATGACACTCGATTTCCACCTTCTTTTCATCATGATGTAGTCGATCTGATTTCTGTTACGGTCGCCAGGTGATTTCCATGTATACATGTTTCTTTTGTGCTTTTTGAAGCAAGTATTCATGATGGCTAGGTTGTTGGCGCAGCAAAATTCAGCAAGCCTGTTCCCTCATTCATTTCCGTCTCCAAGGCCAAACTTTCCAATACCACATTTCTTGTCCTCGCCTTCACCAACTTTGGCATTCATGTCACTAATGACCACACATACATCTCCTTTCTTAAACTTGTCCATGGCTGATTGCACCTGTTCATAAAACTTTTCAATGGTTGCATTATCGTGACTGGATGTTGGAGCATAAACAGGCAGGATGGTTATTGGTTTGAACTTAGCAAGAAGTCTTACAGTGATGAGTCGATCGGAGATGGAATTGTAGAGCTTTGTAGCTTGCAAATGTCTTGGATGCCGCTCCTTTGAAGATTGCAGCAACTCCATTTTCTTTCTTCCCACCCGGTTATCCAGAGAACATGATTTTGGCGTTTTTATTCGGTTAAAAAGATCCTTCTCCATTCCATTTAGTCTCACTGAGGCCAAGAACATCCAGATGTAGTCTCTTTGCCTCTTCAAGTTTTTCATCCTGATTCATAGTTCTTACATTCCATGTTCGTATTTGGAAAACCTTTCCCTTCTTCACCATCAGGTTGATATGAGACCGATTGGTAATGCTGCTGATAGGCGCTATCCTTTACGTAGAATTTGGGGGTAACACCGTCATCATTAGCACTCCTCCGAGGCCCAGCAACTTCTTCCGCAGTAGTGTCTTGGGTGGGTGCCCTAAGGGTTCCAACACCCATCTGTTTAACACGACGTATTGTTTCTGATCTGCGACTCATAATGGTATTCGCGGGAAACTAATACTGTCATTGACAATGTTAATAATTATATATGTTGCAGAATTCATTAGCACCCACACAAATGACGCAACTTATTATTGAAGACCGAATTAAAAAGACTAGTTTGCGTCTGACGTCAGTGCAAAGGCGCGACGTGATTGGTCGCTGACCTGCGCAGTACGGCATTTTTGGTCTTGTTGACAGAACATCATACGCAAACTGGTGTTTTTAATTCGGTCTTCAATTATAAAGTCACTTACCTGTGCCATTCAATACCTCTACAGGATTATCCAAACGTGGTAAAGGTACTCGTTGGTCAAAGTTTGGACTTGTGAACAATTCATTAACGGCCTTATACCCACTGACAAGAACTACATTAATACCAAATGGCAATGATATGTTACATACATGCCCGTACGTCGCACACACCCGTGAAAATAAATGATCGATGTTTCTTGTCTTTAAACACATTAACAAAAGTTGTGGTAAGCAGCCGACGAGAGGCCAGGCCATAGGACCTGGTAGAAGATTTGTGATACGTTGTCGATAACTACGTACAATCCATGACATCGTAAGAAAAACAAACAGCCCAAGGAGTACTGTACGGATATCAAAAACTTTTGCCACGTAATTCAGTAGAGTTGGCAAGTTTGCCATTTTGGTGACTTTAATTGATTATGAATTTTTGTTGGTAATACTTGACCTAGTGTAATTATTTTCTTTGGTAGCAAACTGACCATGCATGTCAGAATATTTCGAGTTCAAAAAAAAAAAAAAAAAAAGCTGAATTATATAGCGCTGAAGTCGCTGACCACTTTTGCCCAAGACACACCATGTAAATTATTTAGAATTTTTCTGGGATATAACTCTATAGACCTTTTTCCCTCTTTCCCATCATGCACTATTCCAGGGGGTATGAGTGTCGCAAAATACATCATCTCCCCGGGGGAGTACAGAGTTATGTTCATCACATTCTGGAATACGGACATTTCGACTGGTGCCTTCATCACAAAAAAGGAATCCCCGATAATGATAATAATGGCGCCACGGACACTAATACCTTTCGGGGGCAAAAAACAACATTTCTATGCCTTATGGACATGGTGTATTCACCCAAAAAAGTTTCCTGTTATTGAAACCTAACTTTGCATACATTTTATAGAACTAATGGTGAAAAACTGATGACGGGACACGCAGTGATATTTTACCGGCGTCTGTTTCACTTTTTTTTCGGAGTTGAAAATAAAACGAACACAAAATCTCTTACACAGATGTTCTGCATCGCTCCGTAACTGCATCACTCGTGTATTCAATAATTGCATAATTAGTAACATCGATGGCCTTTACGATAATCCGCATATATGGAATCAGTATGCCCATATTAAGACAAAATAATTGCAAAGGCCTGGCAAAGACCATCGGATGCACACGATCTATGAGGTTGATGAACTACGTCATACCCCCCTGGAATAGTGCATCGTGGGATAGAGGGAAAAAGGTCTATACAGATGCAGTACTCCCGCGAATAACCATCGCATGAGTAGACCAGGACAATTTACAGAATAGTCTGCAGTAAATACTTTCTATTGGGCTATTCCAGATGAAATCCATACTGAGACTAATGTTAATTCAATGCATTGAAATCGAATTGAATTGAAATGAATTTTGGGCGATTTTCATTTCAATGCATTGGAATTGAATTGGAATCGAAATGAGTGGGCTTGGGCATAAATTGAATTGGATTGGAATTGAAATCATCGTGAGCAATGAAGAATTGAATTGGATTGGAATTGAAATCATGTTGAGTGATGAAGAATGAAGTGGAATTGAAATGAAATTCAGCTTTGATTTCAATTCACAAGCAGATGTCTGTGATTCCAGATCATTCCATCTGTAAAAAGTGCCCTTCCCCCGTTATGAATTCTGATATACTTCCAGGTCTATAGACACACAAGAGACACACATTAAAAACTTTTGGCACTAATCATAAAGCCCCTATTTTTCTCAAGTTCCTAATTTTTATGCTCAAAAGTCATTGTACATTTGAACAAATTGTGAGAAAACCATTAAAGAAAATACTTATATCTTTGACAGCTTTTTTCACACTTTTTCAAAAGTACAAGGATTTTGGTGTAAAATCCTAGGAGGAGCTGGAGTCAAGTAGAGGCTATCTAATAGTATCAAAACCATGATTTTTGACATCTTTGAGTTCAGTGTAGGACAGGGTCCCATTATCGATTGTACCACACACCTGAAAATAATGTGCATGGTGGACAAGGTGGACAAATATTAGGAAGTCAGTTACCTAAGAACTGAGATGTTCCAAAGTTTCATAAAATAGGACCCAGAGGTCAAGGATCACTCGCATTGTTTGAATGTGAAAAGCATAGGCGTAGATCCGGGGGATAAATAAATCCCCCAATATTTTGCCAGGAAGAGATGGTCCATTAAATCATCCCCCAACCAATGTTGACGCCTGTATGTGGGTTTCTGACCAAATTAACCTCATATTTGGCCATTTTAGCCCCAAAAGTGCCAATATGTTCGCGCTCCGCGCGAATATATTCCACTTCTGCACCATATTTTAGCTTCAATATGGCGCAAATTTTTGCGCACTTCGTGCGCATTTGTACCATGAACTTATTTGATTGCCATAAGGTGCTGGATTCACTATGCTTGAAGAATTCCCCCCCCCCATGTCAAAAAGAAATCTATGCCACTGGTGAAAAGTGAGTTAACATAACAATAAAGTATCTGAAATGCTTTTATAACAAGTAGTGTACTTGACTTTGACTTTGTGTTGCTGACTCAAGTATTATAAAATTGGTAGTAAAATTTAAAACATGCACTGCAAAAACAGTGTCTAGATAAAACACCATTCTAGACACCATCAAGCTTGTCCTCAATTTGTAAATCTTGTCTAAATGCTAAACATGTTTAGTAATTTGAAGCCTTGTGTTTAGATATTAAACACCTGATGTTTTGAAGTTTGACATTTGTGTTTAGATTTTACATGTGTTTACAAATCGAGGACAAAAAAGTTCAATCTCTAGACACAGTTTTTGCAGTGTGCCTTTGGTCAATTAACACAAACTGCAATTGTATTGGAATTGGAATTGAATTGGAATTGAAATGAATGCTGAGAATTGAATTGAAATTGATTAGCTGTTAATTTCACTGCATTGGATTGGAATTGAAATGAAATGATTTTAAAATTGAAAAATTGAATTGGAATCGAATTGAATTAATTCTAAAGCAAGGTGGATTGAATTGGAATTGAATAGCAAGACTCCGGGTGTAGAAAGAATTGAATTTGAATAGAATTGAAATCAATTTTCTGGAGTGAAATAACAATAACTGAGACCCATACACCTATATGGAAGACATGACCTTAATCTCCTAAACAGAGGTGTAGATTTTAAATGGAGTCACCCATTTTAGGTAATTCACACTCGCTGTGTGGGAGATTAAGGTCATGTCTGGCATATGGGGTGTATGAATGTCA
The DNA here is from genome assembly GCF_039555335.1 of Amphiura filiformis. NCBI lineage: Eukaryota > Metazoa > Echinodermata > Ophiuroidea > Amphilepidida > Amphiuridae > Amphiura > Amphiura filiformis. The sequence goes on along the minus strand of NC_092635.1, from coordinate 25,734,022 downwards.
ACTGGAACAGCCCATTCTGGTCAGTCACTTTGAAAAAAGTACGTGTCATAATATCTTTGTTCTCTGGACCATGTTGACCTTGAAGAACTATAAACGACTACAATATTATTATTACGTTGAGCGTTTTTCTCCAGATTTTTCCTTTTAAATTGTCATGGATAGTTTGCTGTTACTAGGCCTGTTTGTACTTATATCCGTAGCTGTTTTGTTTATTCGGTATAATAAACGCCGATGGCCAGTTGCTAACTTTCCTCCAGGACCAACCGGCTTGCCTTTCATAGGAGCTTTTCTTTCCATTCGCAATGAAGCGTATGCGCACAAGATTGTAGAACAGCAAGTACCGCAATATGGAAAACTGTTCAGTCTGATGTTAGGTAAGTTTAGAATTTATCCGGATTTGTTTAATAAGCATTAAGCATTATTATATGGGTATTATAATGAGCCTATTGGTTAGAACAAAGAATTGATTAAAACGAGAGGTGTCATCTTTAAAGGACATATTTTCAGCGAGGTTATAAAACTACAAAAAGCAACATTATATAAGAGCTCATTTTACGTTATTAGGCAGAAAGGCAACTGAACAGAGATAAAGTTAACCAAAAATAGAAGGACATTTCCACTTACTGTCACACTTCAAAGAATAATAATTAATTGACATTTTATCAAACGTATCAAATAAACTTCTTGTGTAGAATGGAATTTGGAGAACAGCGGATAGGTACGTGTTCGGCTGCAACTGGCCTAGTTAAATAGACCCGATTCTTATGATTCATAAGTGGCAGCGAATTTATAGCGCTTAAAAAATTCACTATATAAATCTAACATGAATTTAATTTGTTATATATATTTTATAAATATTTCTTGTTAACATAATCTAATGTGGTGCTCACTACATGTGGAGCCGATGCGGAACTTCGGATCTGCAAATGTTCAGTGCATGATGGCCAGTAGAGATAGCTTCATGTTCAGAGTAATCAAATGAAATACTATAGTTGGATATCATAAAAAATATATTACAAAAAAAATCGTGGAAAATGGTATCCCCTATCGCAAATCACCAAATTGGTCGTAGGTTTGAATTGCTAGTAGAAAAACCGTGAATTTAGCTTCACACATAGACGACTTAGCTTGAAATAAGGTGAGACACAGTGCGGCCATTACCCGTTTCGGGAATATAGTCCACCGTTCGGTGGGCATGTGGTCAAATGTAAGTAAATAACTAAAATCGGTTATTTGGAATACTACCAACCAGCAACGGACATTGAGTCAAGACTATGAGAAAAGTTTGGCGGTAAATAAAGCATTTCCTTGTTATAAAAAACAATCCAAAAGCAGTCCAAAATTCAACTTTTTATCACAACGCGATCTGAAGTTTGAGGGCCTACGCTGGTTCTTTTAATTCTAATTCTTTTAATTCTAGTTTAAATCTGTTCATTACCTGCAGTCTGATATGGTATCTATGGTTTCATCAAAGTCTTGGGAAATAATGTGAATGGTATTTTGGTTAAAAACCCCGATACTGTTAAAAGTATTTATGCAAGCGACATTACTAGCGTGTAAAATGCATACATACATGAGTGTTGTGTTTACACTTTTGTATCATACAGGTATACCCTGGGTATTCGCATCTGGGTACGACGTAATAAACGAAGTATTTCAATCCAACAAAGGTTATGACTTTGCAAGTAGGCTTGAACCGTCGTATAATATCCAGCTACATAACCCTAAGAAGTTAGGTAAGTGTTCAATTAGGGTATTAAAGGCCCATTCAGTGATTTGCTCATCCGGACAATCGTAAAAATCATCAAAATTCAGATTTTGGTACCTTTGTCATTGTCATAGATGTGTTAACATGGCCTGCTAATGGTTCAGCCAAAAGCCGTGTATTTAAGACAAATAATATATGTATATACTGGTATTAGGTATATAAATTAGCTACATGTATTTGAATGGGGCTTCAACTTCATCAATACTGCCGTTTTCTTCGTTTTTTTACCAAATTTTATATTTCAAAAATAATTTTAAATGACTTATCTTTCACTTTTAAACAATTTATTTTTTTTACAATGGCGCTGGGATCACTGACTGGGTCATTAATTGGGCATTTCGTGATCCACAGCCTCATCCACAAAAGAATTTGAGATTTTGATACCACTGGAAACCTCAGGCTTTATAATGATTATGTACAAACAAATTCTAGCAGATTAAATTCTTTAGCAAAAATATCGTCAAATTTGTATTTCGTTCTTGCACTCAGAACGTTAGTACATCGATGCCTTTTGTTATATAAGGCTCATGGAAACGGGAAATCACAAGCAGCAAATAAAAAAAGAAGCTAAAAGGGAAATGTAAGACAGAACAGATTTAGAAAATAATGGGAATGGGGTTAAAATAATAACTAAATAACATGGAAACGGAAAATCACAAGCTAAGCAGCAAACATTTTTTTAATGGGAACAAAATAGCCCCATGTATATAGAAGAAACAGAAAATAAATAAAAAAGGAAATGTAAGAAGAGACAGATTTAGATGAATAAAATGTACCTTTTCAATGATTCTACCTGTTCAGTAATTCTTCCTGTTATAGTGAACGCTCCCATTTACTCATCTAGCGGGGACCCGCGCGAAGCGCGGGTATCCCGCTAGTTGATCATAAAACGAATTAATACACCCATCTCTCAACACGCGCACGCGATATTCAAAAATTCCCGGGCGCCGAAATTGTCCAGTGCAATGACTTCCCAGTAATACAATGAAGGCTGACAACAATTGAGCACATAACCATGATGTCATTGCACTCATGATCAAAATCACCTTTTGGAATGGCCGCGACCATGGCCACGACATACTCTTTAATATACACTGTCCAAGCTCTTACACAAGGTCCTGAGCTCACACTGTCCTCACTTATGCGATCGAAGTAGTGTCTCTCTTAATTTAGTACTCTCAGATTGATCATAAAGGCCAAGGCTGAGACCAAGGCATTTGACATATCAAGGTCAAAGCTTAAGCAGCACTGGGTTAATATCTTACATTTTATATTTGACAATGTTCTGAAACGGGTTATCTTTTTGTCTTTTCTATCTATACGTAGGTTTGTTCAATGCTGATTACAGTGAAAGGTGGCAACAGCAAAAAAGATTTGTGTTCTCGACCTTACGTGGATTTGGCTTTGGAAAGGCTAGTTTTGAATGGAAAATTGCTGATGAAGTTAGCTTGCTATTAAGTCATCTTAAGGTATGTAGTAAACAGACCTATAAATGCAATGAAACAAAACCTGGTCACGACTTTAAAATCGAGAACAAAACCAGTTGTCAACAGACAAAAAAGACGATACACATTCATCTGAATCAAAATGAATTGTATATTCTTATTTGTGGTACTTTTGTATAGTAAAAGCCTGGCTATTTCATAATTATTTAAAATATTAGTAATGATAACATTATTACAATAATAAATGAATGAATAATAATTAAAGCAACTTCCCCGATAGGTCAGCGTTCAACGTGTCCCCAAACTCATGTGCCAAAACCGTCCTACAATACTTTCGGAATTTGTAATACCGATGTCGCTTATTGAGGGTCTCTTACGGGATGAAATCAAAACTCGACCGGCGGTTGACCGACAGGTTTCCATAGGTTTCCATAGTTTAGAACAATAGAAACCGGACGGAACCGGACGGAAGCGGTGGTCAACCGCCGGTCGAGGTTTTATTTTATCCCTTAGCCAATTTTACAATACTGCTTTTACCTGTATGGTTCATGTTCATGATGTTGACGTTTTTAAATAAAAGCAATATAACTGTTACCATTTTCTACAGGATCTAGCCGAAGTTCCCCAGGATTTATCTACGCTGCTAATCTCCTGTGTTGCCAATGTGATGTGCGATACGTTCTTGGGTTGCCACTATGATCATAATGACATTGAATTCCAACACATTCTTCATGTGTTAGATGAAATATTCCAGATGTATGGTAGGCAAGAGAGTCTGATATTGGAGTACTTGCCCATATCACGACCATTTCTAAAACAACATGCACAGAAGATAATTGACCTGAACGAGGAATTGTATGCATTTCTAATGAGCAAAGTCGCAGAACATCAAAAGACGTTTGTAGCAGGTAGGGAGCCTCGTGATTTTGTCGAATGTTACTTGGCAAAGAGTTTGGAGGAACCAGATATCTTTACCATTGAAGACTTGAAATATGTGTTGAGCGATTTGTTCTCAGCATCTACAGATACGACAGCAAATACCCTAAAGTTTGCCCTATTATATATGGTGATGAACCCTGATGTGCAGGAGAAGGTACATCAAGAATCAATGAGGGTAAGTTACCGTAAGTCTAAAGTAGTTCAACAGCTAAAATCGTTCTCATTTCGGATGCATTGTTATCAGAACCCTTGGTAAATTGTACCATTATCTTCAAAAGAAGAAACAGAAAATGGCACACAACCCGAATTGTAGCACATTTTAAGGCATATTTTCGAATATTTGGATTTACAGCTATATATCAGAATCTCAGTTTTTATCTGGAGACATACTTCGGGGATTTAATTGATACAAGGGAAGAGGTTTTATTTGATGTAAACGTTGTGGAAAACGAGTCTCATAATTATGACATTGTGAAATAAACCGTATGATATTTAATACCTGTAGGTGGTTGGCCCATCTCGACTACCTTGTTTAGACGACCATGAGAAGATGCCTTATACAGCAGCTACAATATATGAAATACAAAGGTTGTCTACGATCGCCCCAGAAGATATTCGATGTGCTACTGTTGATACCACATTAGCTGGTTACAACATACCAAAAGGAACTAATATCATATGTGATATGAGGTACTTAAAGCCTAAAATGTATTCGTGTTTGTGTTTGCAACTTTGATGTGATCATGGTGATGGTGATAATCATATGACACGATGATGTGTGATTTGTATTTAGAGAATAAATATATTGTTTTCCGCCTGAGTGCATCTATCATCTCATAGATCATATAACACGGGCGACATCATTATTTTAAGTAAAACAATGAGGCGAAACCGAGTTGTTTTGCGCCTAAAATAATGATGTCGCCGTGTTATTAGTCGATAGATGCACGACAGCGGCTAAAAACGATACCATTATTCTCATTCTTAAACACTTCAATTCAAATAAAAATACCAAAGTATACCACATTTTAATCAAATTAATTAAATCCTACATTTTACATGGCTTAAAATCGATCAGTCCCGTTGTTGATATGCACCTCCGATTGGTAGAAATAGCGCATACGAGTAACGCGTCGACACCCTCGCTCTAAAGTGTGTTTAAGAATTATTTTTATCTTGTAAACAAAACCATGATCATGATATAGATATGGATGTCCAGGCGGGCCCTGACGGTGATGTAGTTGTTTTCGTTGCCATGACGAGAGCGTCGGGTTGATGGTTTGGTTTTAGGTATCGGTCACACATCGTCCACGCCTGGTAAAGAATTATTTTGTATAGGCATCAAAGCATGTGTCTTTATAAACTGCCCGCCGGCTGCTGAGAGTAACTTCTATTACAAAATTAGCTTATACTTGCACTCCGCGCAAGTATGCATGGTATGGTGCATTTTGTCACCATACCTGTTCAACATATATGCCGAACATATCATGCGGAATGCACTTGATGGCTACGAGGGTATGGTTTCAATTGGAGGACGACAAATAAGCAACCTCAGGTATGCTGACGATACCACCCTCATTGCACGAACAGCTTCTGATCTACAAGATCTCATTAACCGAGTTAAGAAAGGCAGTGAGGAGTATGGATTGTTTCTCAATGTCTAAAAGACAAAGGTCATGATTTGTGGTGGAAACGTAGACCAACAAGTGAAGGCAGGTGGAGAGGACATAGAGGTTGTTAATACTTTCAACTTCCTTGGATCCCTCATTGTAGAGGAAGGAGGCAGCTCCCAGGAAATCAAAAGACGCTTGGCTATGGCAAGAACATCTGCCATTGCACTCACAGACATCTGGAAAGATAGAGGAATCTCTAGAACAACAAAGATGAACATCATGGATGCCCTGGTCTTCCTGATTGCCACATATGGGTCTGAAACATGGGCTATTGGAAGAGCAGATAGATCTAGAATCCAAGCTTTGGAACAGTGGTGCTGGAGGAAAATGTTGAGAATTTCTTGGAAAGAACACAAAACAAATGAATTTGTCAGAAGCCAGATAGGAGATCACACCTCATTATGCCAGAAGATTGACCGTAACAAACTTCAATATTTTGGCCATGTTTCTAGACGAAACGGAGATTGTTTGGAGAAGATCATTGTTCAAGGTCACGATGAAGGACATCGCAGAAGAGGTAGACAGAAGACACGCATGATGCAGTCATGTCTACAGTAGAATTCACCTCGACCTTTGCAGGTCTTAAACCCCATTAAAAGCTATTAAACCAAGATAACACTCATTGAAAACAGCTCAACTGATTTTTAATTTTTAGAACACCAAAATGTAAATATAATTTAAAAATTGAGTGGCATTCTGAATGCGCCTAATCACATGAATCGGAATCAATTTTGAGAATAAGCTTTTTTCGTCGATATCTACTGAAAATGTCATAAAAGGAGGATAGTAGGATCACGAAATACGCCTTTAAAAGGTTGTATTTTATCAGTTTCAAGTGAAAATTACATCTTAGTGTTTATGAGTATCAAACAATCTCAAATTCATTTTTGACGAAAGTATTCATGCACCTTACTCCCCTAAGGACCTTTATATTTTATTTAAGGCCGGCAACCGAACCAATCAAACAACACGTATTTGAATACGCTGGCGAAGTTACGTAATAATCGGATTAACTACCATAGCAATAGGTGAAAACAATTTTTTGAATATACCGCGCTGCACTGATACGTTCACGCGGTACCTCTTCATTGAACCATATCATGCTGATCACTTGCACCTGTAAGATTAGTATCTTTGAAAAGACCAGTATTGTATTCAATCTATGATTGCAGATATACACAGGTGATGAGTGTAACCTGCTTGTAGTGCAGCGCGATATGTTCAAAATTGTTTTCACCTATTGCTATGGTAAATAATCCGATTAATTACGTAACTTCGCCAGCGTATAATGGTAATAGAATGAACGGCAATATGGTAGACTGATACTTGGTTTTAATTTTGTGATGTGTTTGTTGATTATCCAGGGGACTACATTACGATCCAGAGCTGTGGCCTGATCCGGAACGATTTGATGCGACCAGACATTTGAATGAAAAGGGGGAAGTGGTCAAACATCCATACTTACTACCGTTTGGAGCAGGTATAATACAAAGTGCCCATAGCCCATAGTTTTATTTTTAGAGAATAAAGGTATTGTTTTTAGCCGCTGGAGTGCATATATCGTCTCATATAACACGGGCGAGATCATTATTTTAAGTAAAACAACGAGGCGAAGCCGAGTTAAGTTGTTTTACGCCAAAATAATGATGTCGCCCGTGTCATATGAGACGATAGATGCACGACAGCGACTAAAACCAATACCTTTATTCTCATTCTTAAACACTTCAACTCAAATAAAAAGTATTACAAATTGTAATCAAATTAAATCCTACATTTTACAAGGAATTACCTAGGGCTTAAAATCGATCAGTCCAGTTGATGCTATGTGCCTCCGATTGGTTTAAATAGCGAGTACCCGTATCTCGCCGCTGCACACGCGATGACCCGTGTGATATCGTGTCATATCACACGGGTAAGAACCAATAAGATTGCAGGAACGCTTTCAAGCGTTTAAGAATTACCAATTGAATACAGCCTCATGATGCAGTCATGTCTACAGTAGAATTCATCTCGACCTTTGCAGGACTTAACCCCATTAAAAGCTATTAAACCAAGATAACACTCATTGAAACAGCTCAACTGATTAAATCGGATCTTCTCTGGCTGTGCACATGTGACTGTTTTCATGTGCGATATCGCAATAAAGTTTGCGTATTATAGCTTCAGTTGGGTAACCGATTACAAAGGAAACGAAAGGAAACAATGGTATGTGTACTTTTGTTCACGAAATGAGACAAAGACCTGCTTTTTGTTAACCAGCATTCTTCAAAATGAGCAACATAATGATTGTTGACTTAACACGGTTTGGTGTTATCTGTCGTTTACATATCCTTCCTAAAACACAAAAGTGTGACCCTCTCCAAACATCTAAATTAGCTAAAAATTTAGGACATGTTACAAAACTTTATTTTCTAGAACCTATTTAGAATAATTTAAATGTAGCTTTTACCGTTTTTTTGTGGCATCCTTCAGAAGTGAGCGGTCCGATACCAATATTTTCGGTCAAATATCCATTCAATTAACACGGGGAGTTGGCTAGCTATGCCTTGCCCTCACTCATATTTTACAAAAGTGCGACCATTTCTGAACATCTAACCTAGCTGTAATTTTAGGTCATGTTAGAGAAATATATTTGCTAAAAGTTTTGGAGAATAAATAAAATATTGGCTGGTTATTTTTCACACAGTGATGTTAACTAGGCAAGTGTCCATTCTCCCAACATACATCATTTGTAGAGGTCACGCGACAATGGTGAGAGCACTGTGTATTGTGTATAGGAAAACGGACAGTAACTGCAGTATGTTTGAATCAAAATGAATCCAAATAGATACAACTGCACAACAGTGTCACAGGAAGAAAGAATCCCAGGGGAAGAATAGTTTTGAATTTGATCATTGAAAGAATTTTTTTGACACAACTCACATGAGGGTTTATTTAGTAATTTTGAACTATAACATTTTCTTTCATCTTGCCAACAGGTCGACGCATGTGCATGGGTGAAACTTTAGCCAAGATGGAGCTATTTCTATTCTTCTCCAGTTTAATGCATCAATTTAAGTTTGAACTTCCTCCTGGTAGAGAACCACCTTCACTGGATCCTGCTCCTGGGTTCACCGCGTCTCCTTTTCCATTTGAAGTAATTGTCAAAGAATATGAATGAATTTATCCTTGAAATCATTTTAAATACTAAGACAATTAATAAAGATAATAGATAGTCTGCCTATTTACAAAGACTGGACCAGTTACTATGGTTTACAACTTGCCCGATAGCATTTCAATTTACCCAAATATTGCACAATGATGAGCATACTCAGTTTTTGTTCATACCACTTAAGCAAAGTAAATAATAAAAACATATCTTCTATAAAACAAATTTCTGTATAATTGTATTGGTTTTGTTTAATTTCTTCTTTTGCCTGGGTTACTCATTTAGTAGATGTTTTAAGGTAACCTCTGTTCTTCCTAATGATACCATATGACATATGACAAGACGACTATGTATCCCGGGGGGCACTTCAATATGAAATGGATATAGGTGTAGGGCTGGCACTTTCGCACTAAGGGGCATTCGGTGAGAGCAAAATGTAAAAAATATGGGGTCATTGGGTGAGAGCATGATTTTTGGCATTCGGTGAGAGCAAAAAATGTAAAAAATATGGGGTCATTGGGTGAGAACATGACTTTTTTTTAATTGAAATTTTTGGGTGAGAGCTGAAATAGCGCCACAAAATCCTCGAAAATCGAATTTCTAGTTCGAAATGGCTTCAAATTTTGTTGTTTTTTCAAAATAATGAATAATGATTTAGTGATAAATGAAAGTTGCTGTTCAAATTGAACTAGTAAGGGTCTTTGGGTGACAGATCAACTGGAAAAATAGGGGTCTTCGGGTGACAGAGCATGTGTTCGTAAAAAATATGGGGTCTTTGGGTGACAGCGATGCTGAAAAAGGGGTCTTAACAGCCCTACATACGCGTCACCTCCAAAGTTGGAGTGCCCCCGGGCTATGTATACATGTACCTACTGCTTGAATGAACTGTTGGAGCTGATAGTGCTTTAAAGTCACGATCTTTTAAAAATGAATTTGAATTATGTTTTTCGAAACCAGATTTCCTTTTGGCATATTTGAAAGTTAATTAAAAAACATGTCTCAACTTACAACTTAAAATTTATCTCACATAATGTGGTCTCGCTCTTCACTAATATTCCTATTGATGTGGGACTGGATATAAATAAGTTCGCACTTTAATCAAATCAATACAATTTAAATTCAGGGGAATTCGGGAAATGCACTCTAAAAATTAACTCCCCACAAATGAATAGAATCTATTCAAATTTGACAAGTATGTACATTGGCAAATTGGTTTTTTAAACATTATTGCTGCAATATTTTGGTTGTTTTTAGATTACTTTTAAGGTGTAGTATTTAATATACAGTGTCAATTTTATATTGTATATTTTATGTATGTGCATTTTCCTTTTTTAGTTGTTCAATGTAAAGCGCAATGGGGCATCTGCGATGCAAATTACGCTATAGAAATATTGGTTTATTATTATTATTATTATTCGGAGGAGGTTAACAGATTTTTCTTAAAATTTAACCGATTTCTCTTCAAAATGAATCGGATTTTCTCATCAAAATGAAAAGAAACTCATCAAACTTGAGGAGATTGCCTTGTCATTTAAAACAACGAATAGGTGCTTGTCAGAAATGAATAGGTTCTTATAAAAAGAAACCCCCAAAAAACAGAAACTATTCATTTTGATAAGATTGTCGGTTCAAAGTGATAATATACCTGATCAAAATGAACAACATATCTCATCAAAACGAATGGTTCGGGATCAAAAATAAATGAGTCACTTCTATTTAGAAAAATTAATAGTGTGAAATTAAGAGTGTGTAATCAGTTCCTACTCCATAGAGTCTACGTTTAAAATTTACCACGGCACACCACCAAATAGGTCCAAATTTACAAAAACACGTAAACGATAACTTCACAATCATTAACAGCAACGACAATTTTTATAACTAATGAATGAGTAATAAAGTTCTTAGGACATGATAACTTGGCTCTTATCAGGCAAAATCATTACACTGCTCCAAGTACCGTATAGAAAATGCAGTGCAATGCGTGTCAATGAATATATCTCATTCATCAGCAGGAACATTTTCCAGAATAATACGCATTTTGTGACATTATTTAAAATTCTATGTTGATGACACCTTAAAAATTTTCAGCTCCTTCTGAATCGGGCTATATAGCCAAGGCTGTAACATCTCTTGAGTGAAAAAACTTAAGTGAGAAGTGGCTTTTCATTCGGCATGGTATCCCGTGGTTTTACAGACTTCTGCTTCATATGAACACGTTCATAACTGCTTGAATCTTTGTTCCTTGCGCAAGGTAGTTTTTTCTCAGCTATGATATCGCCCAAAGTGTACAAAAATGGATTGATGGAGGAATTGATTGGTAAGACAAATGTTGCTATCCAGGCATAAGCAATTGGTTCGACTTCCAATGCTCCTGCCTGTACAAGGATCGACAGAACACTAATTGGAACCCAGCAGCAAAAGTCAGTGATCACGATTAATGACATTTTCTTCGCAATACGTATCTCATGTTTAGATATAGAAGAACGACCAGATGTCGCTGCAGATTTTCTCACATGTATAAAAATGCGACTGTAACATATGCCTACAGTTATGACACACAGTAAATTCAGTACAATGAATATAACAATGGAAAAATACATTGCTACTTCACTGCCTCTAGTATGGTGTTCCGCCACATTTCTAGTATCTGCAAACCTTTCTGTGAGTTGCAACTCAGTGTAATTAGTTTCATAGTTATAATATCTAGAGAATGGAAGTCCAACACAAATCTCAGAAACATCATAGATGTTTGCATCTATACCAGGTAGTACAAATGACAAGATGCAGATGCTAAGTGATACCATCCATATTACACACACTGCTATGCGTGTCGATTTTACATTAAAAGATTATTGTTGAATGGATACTTTACTCTCAGAAACCTGACAACGCTTATTAGAGTTATGAAGAACACTGAAGCCTCACTGGATAAAACGGAGAGAGAACCAGCTATCTTACACAGAGTATTGCTACGCCATGATTCTGAATGGGATGGGAAGTAGTCTCTATAGTACAAGTCAACTGAGAGAAGAATCATTAGGTATACACCCATGAGAAAGTCTGATATTGATAAGTTACTGATCAGCAAAAGCTGGACTTTATTTATATGTTGCCTTCGTTTATATCTTGCAATAGTTCCCACTACGTTGCCGACTATTGCAAGAATGCTTAATACCCATACACCACCTCTGAGACCAAAATAGGGTAATAAGCGTTTACAAGTTAGAAAAGGAGATCTGGGGGAGGTGAAATAGCACTTTGCTTTCTTGAGAAAGCAACATGGTGCGTAATCATCGACGAACACTTGTGTGTTGCTTTTCAAACCTTCAAATGATGCAGTATCGATCCACTGAAGAGGGTTACCAGTAATGTTCAAGGTGTCCAGAACACACACATGGAATACCTTTGAGTCTAAATCATTAAGGTTATTATTAGCCAGGTTAAGAACTGATAAGTTATATGTATTTCTTAGAATTCCATTGGGAAGAAACCGTAATCCATTGTCCGATAGTACAAGTACTGTCATTTCTGTCAAGTTTTGAAATATATCTGGATGCAGATCATTCAGTAGATTATGAGAAAGTTGTAGCACCTGTAGGCTAGTTATATCTGCAAATGCCTGGGGCTCAATTTCTGTTAGTAGGTTGTGGGCCATGTTTAAATATGTTAAGCTCTGCACTCCTACAAACACCCCGCGCTTCAATACAGTCAAGGTATTGTTTTGCAAATACAGCTTTTCCAGATTGACTAGATTTTTAAACATGCCAGACTGGGCCTCCAACACATTGTTACTTAACTTCAATTCCAACAGGTTCACCAATCCTCTGAACACATCGGCTTCGATGATTTTCAACTTATTATACCTTAAATCTAGCCCTTTTAGATTTACCGGCACTTCAAATACACCTGGTTGAAGGTACTGTAAACTGTTATTGGTTAGATATAGATACTCCAATGTGCTAGTCAATCCTGCAAATGAATCATTGTGAATGTGGCGAAGTTTGCTATTTATCCATTGCAGGTGTGTTAAGTTAGCTGGATACGATACTGTTGTAACTATATCACTTTCATTGACACAGTTAATCAGTACTTCACGAAATTTCCCCAGACTGCAGGTACAGTTCGGTGGGCACCCGATGCTGCATATAGCGCCATCATTGGTAGTATAAAAAGGTGAAAAATAATCTGGATACCACGATATCTCATTGTTGTATGAACACTCAACAACTGCATCATCTTGATCACCTTCTGCAACAAATGTGCCCATAATTAAGAGAGTCAAACATACTATGACTATTTTCATGAAGTAGGAGAGAGGAGGGTGTCCATCAGTACAATGCCAAGCCATGATGAGCCGATGCTGGTTATGAATGATGCTTCCAATGATCGATCAGTCTGTTCTAGTCAACTACTCTGTGAATTGCATAAACTGCAGATGTTTGTTCAAAACAAGTACCACTGCAGTAACAGTGACCTATATCTTGCGCTGAATTCGTGCATATCAGACATACAAATGGAAGGAAACCTTCTGTGTCTCCTTCGATCTGCATAATAATAATAAGTTACATATTGTTATAAGTTGAGAAGTATTGTGTCAGAAGTCATATAAACCATATCGGAGACAAAAATATATGCAGCTGCAGGTTATTAATGCTAACCATTCCGACTAACCATATCAAAATTAGTCGAGAAAAATGCAATTTACTTCCGCCTTTTAAAATTGAGAAGTCGGTACAGTAGTAAGAACAAGTACCAAATATAGGTAGACCTCCGCCAGCACCGAGGCTCATTGTGTTATAGTTAGTCAATTGTCTGGGTCAGGCAATCTTGTCAAAGCAATATGGTAACAGGAACAATACCACGTACGCGTGTGTCAATAGAATAATTAATGGATGCTTCAAGATGCCTCAGGCACTGACACATTGAACTACGTTCGATTTCATTGTGCCAAATTATAACAATGAATAGCTGTCTGCAGTGCTTCTTTGCATTAAAGGTTGTAAAGTTTACACAGAATTAATTTTTGATATGTTTAATATTTGAAACTGGTTTGATATGATTTGATTTGGTTTATGTTGATGAATTTCTAATCATGTCAGCATATGTGCAACATGTTTACACTATAGATGTTAAGGAGGCGAACGGGCGGGCATTGCGATTTCAATGGTTGGGACAGTGTTTTACCGTATCTCCATTAATTTCGAAGGTGTCAAAAATGCAAAGAGGTATATTAAAATTATCGTTAGGTATTTTTGCTATGAAAAATCTGGCAAAAAACGAATAAAACAGCAGTACTGACAAAGTTTAAGTTCCATTCAAATACATGTAGCTTAATTTCTCTACTTTAGTACAGAAATTACAGATTCACGTAAAATGTCTTATTTTGTCTTTATTATGCGTCTTTCGGCTTAATCACTAACAGCCTATGTTACCACATTATTACACTCACTACACTACTTGGTTTTGAAAAATGAACTATGTAATCACAAAGCTCGGTGTTTATGAAACGTATATGTTGAGCCAAGTAATGAAGTTTAAAGCTCTAAAACATGAACAAACTCAATTAGTTATTCATTGATGTTTTTAAGGTGCGCGGAAATTTACCACAACTTATACCCCTGGTGCAAACAAAAATCACATTCATCCTATAGTAATGGGTCGGACATTGCCATGATTGTCAACATGATCCAGAGCTTTTATTAAAATACACAACACGAGTATCAGTAATAAAGAAGAGAAACATTTTATATAAATAATAATTGGTCATTTTACTTTGAAAATATTCATACACAAACGCAAATATACAAAATACATACAAATCTGAATTCTTAAGGAGAGAGTGTAAATGCGAATGTTTACTTCCTGAACACATTTCCTATCTGATCAATGTATTAATATTAAGATGTGCATTGCCGGATTTATGTTAAATAGCTAAAACCGGACAGATGTGGCAATAAAAGTTTAAACTTTCATTCAGCAGAAAAATATTAAGACTAACATCAATAGTTCGACGTGACGACACACACGTCCTCGTCAGGAGAACGCTAGAGATGGACAATATGGTTCAAACCATCTAACGCGCCTTAAAAGAAGCCCAATTATGTTCTGCACAATTTTTCTGTCAATAGCCTCTTAAGGTTAGCAACTATTTTAAACTGTTGCGATTTGGCAGTTAAAAGCATCTTGCGAATGGTAGTGAGCTTTGGCAAACATTGCATTGATCATTTCATAGCGAGTGTGTAGAAGAATTCAAATATCACAGACACACTTTTGTAGATCCTGTGGGTCTTGAGTTAAGTTGTAAAGAGGGCTGAAACAACAACACTTTTTTTAAAACGTACGTAACTCATTAACAACAATAAATCAAGCAAGTTTTTAAAGTATATGATTTGTATGAACTTTTGCAAAACATCAAAGTGTTATTTTTCATTAATATAAATGGATATTGAAATTTGATTTTTTTTGGCTGCTTCGACCAACAATAAAACTCGTCTACCCTTAAATGTGTCACGGAGACAATTTGAATGAATTAATAAACATGCATCTTCCAAAGTTGCACTTAAACCCCTTGCTTGTTCACCACAAGCGATTCTTAACCAGTCATGTAAAGAATGTAATGTTACATTGGCTTAAGTAGCATTTAAGTACAACTTTTGAATCTACATCTTTTTTCATTCCAAGAGTCAACAGGACACCAATAATACCGGCTATTATTTAGGTATCAACATTTACAGAACATTTGTGGGCTTCTTTTAGCTGTTTCTGTGTCGTGTGGATACACTTGGCAGGGGTGATAACACCTTGACTTGATGACACCTTAATTGTCCAGCCCATTTGAACATGCTAATGTCAAGTCAGTCTAGTATCTACTGTGTGATTTACCATGTAATTCTCTTGTTTTAATTCAGGCTTCTGCTTCACATGAACAAGTTGTACATTCGAACTGGTATCTTTGCTCCTTGCACAAGGTACTTTTTTATCAGCTATGATATCACCCAAAGTGTACAAGAATGGATTGATAGCAGAATTGATTGGTAATACAAATGTTGCTATCCAGGCATAAGCAATTGGTTCGACTTCCAATACCTCTGCCTGTACAAGGATCGATATAACACCTATTGGCACCCAGCAACAAAAGTCGGAGATCACGATCAATGAAATTTTCTTCGCCATACGTATCTCATGTTTAGATACAGAAGAACGACCAGATGTCTTGGCAGAATGTCTTACATATATAAAGATCCTTATGTAACATATGCCTACAATTATAAAACACAGAAAATTCAATACAATGAATATAACAATGGAAAAATACATTGTTACTTTACTTCCTTGTGTGATGTGTTGCACTACTGTTCTAGTATCTGCATACCTTATTGTTAGTTGTACCTCAGTGTAATTCATTACATAGTTATAATATCTAGAAAATGGAAACCCAACGCAAATCTCAGAAACGTCATAGAAGCCTGCATCTATCTCAGGTAGTATAAATGCCAAGATGCTAATGCTAAGTGCTACCATCCATATTATACACACTGCTATGCGTACCGACTTGAGATTTAAAAGCGTATTGTTAAATGGGTACTTAACTCTTAGAAATCGGACAACGCTTATTAGAGTTATGAAGAACACTGAAGCCTCGATGGATAACACGGAGAGAGCACCTGCTACCTTACACAGAGTATTACTACGCCATGATTCTGAATGGGTTGGAAAGTAGTCTGTATAGTACAAATCAACTGAGAGAAGAATCATTAGGTATACACCCATAAGAAAATCTGATATTGATAAGTTCCTGACCATCAAAAGCTGGACTTTATTAATTCGTTGCCTTTGTTTGTATCGAACAATATTCCCCACTATGTTACCGACTATTCCAAGAATGCTTAATACCAATATACCACCTCTGAGACCAAAGTATGGTAATAGGCGGTCGCAAGTTAGAAAAGGAGATCTTGGGGTGGTGATATAGCATGTTGCTTCCTCGAGAAAACAACATGGTGCATATTCATCGACGAATACTTTTGTGTAGTTCTTCAAACCTTCAAAGGAAGCAGTCTCAATCCACCGAAGAGGGTTACCGCTGATGTCCAAGGTATCCAGATCACATGTTAGGAAGGGTTTTGAATCTAAAGCATTAAGACGATTGTTAGCTAGGTAAAGAACTGATAACTTATATGTGTTTCGTAAAATCCCTTTTGAGAGAAGGCCTAATCCATTGTCCGATAGTACAAGTACGGTCATTTCTGTCAAGTTTTGAAATACATCTGGATGAAGACTATTCAATTGATTATGAGAAAGTTGTAGCACATCTAAGCTGGTTATCTCTGCAAATGCATGGGGCTCAATTTCTGTTAGCAGGTTGTGGCTCATTCTTAAAGATTTAAGCTGAGGAAGATCTCTGAATACCCCAGATTGTATAAGCATCAATGAATTATAGTCCAAGTATATATCCTTTAGAGATTGCATTCCTGTAAACATCCCAGGCTTTAATACACTGAGGGTATTGTGCTGCAAATACAATTTTTCAAGCGTGACTAGATCTCTGAACATACCAGGCTGAATCTCCAACACATTGTTACTTAACTCCAATTCAAACAGCTTCACAAATCCTCTGAATACACCGGCTTCGACGATTTTCAACTTGTTATACGTTAAATCTAGCCCTTTTAGACTTATCAGTACTTCAAATACACCTGATTGAAGGTCCTGTAAATTGTTATTGGTTAGATATAGATACTCCAATGTGCTAGCCAATCCTGCAAATGAATCATTCTGAATGTGGCTTAGTTTGCTATTTATCCATTGCAGGTGTGTTAAATTAGCTGGATACGACACTGTTGTGACTGAATTACTTTCATTGACACAGTTAATCAGTACTTCACGAAAGTTCCCCAAACTGCAGACACAGTTCACTGGGCACTGGGTGCTGCATATAGTGCCATTATAGGTAGAATAATAAGGATTAAAATAACCTCGATACCAGTTTATCTCATTGTTGTAGGAACACTCAACATCAATTTGATCACCTGTCGCACCAAATGTCCCCAAAAGTAAGAGAGTCAAACATAATATGACAATATTCATGAAGCAGGAGAGATACTGAGTGTAGTAACAAGCCATGTTGACAAATCAGCCGATGTTGATGATGAATGAAGCTGAATGATGCTTGATTCATTGTCAATGAATATGTCAATGATCAGTCATAACCACTTATTGTAGGAATTGTGCTGCAGATGTCGTTATTACTCGCGTATGATATATCCGTGTAAAAAGTACCCTTGCATTAGCAGTCAACTCACTTGCGCCAATACCGTGTATCAAAACTATTTAATTGCTGACAGTGTATTGAAATGTCATAAGATGGAAGGATTTTGTCAGAAGTCATATTTCCGCACAGAGCGATCGTTTAAACAGACAAGCAAACAAACAAACAAAAAGAATCGAGAAACACTGCAGACTACTATCGGCCAACTGATTCGACAAGTGTACCTTCCTACACAAACAAGTGATACAAAGTGAGAAATACTAGCATGCACACTGATTGTGTAGGTCAATGTTATGGGTCAGTCAGTATGAAAGCAACGTGCAACAGGAACGTGGAAAGGACAATAGAGTGGGCGGGCCCTGGCACGTGCATGCTTCATACAATGTCTAAGGTATTTATTGAACTTGACTTTAAAGTTGTAGAGTCTACCCCCGGGAGTCTACCTTTTAACTGTTTTATTTTTTGTTACTTTGATCTGCCTTGATTTGGTTTGTTTGACAATTTTTAACTGTGCAACATGCTTACACGGTGATTTACATATAAATTCAGTTCAGTTCAGTTTATATTGATTCACATAATATCCTATCTTTTGCACATAAATACATTTTATGAACAAAATAAATAAGATTACAATGATTGCACATATGATAGAATATTATATAGTCATAATTTCCACAAAAGGAAATATTTTAGCAATGGATACAAATAATGTTTATAATTATAGAACGGAACTACAACCACCACCACCACTACTACCAGTACTAATAATAAATATTAAAAATAATAACACTAATGGTAATAATAATAATAATGCTAATAATAGGCCTACTAATGGTGATAGAAAGAATAATAATGGTAGTAATACCAATAATAACAATTCTTTAATCAATATTGTACAAAAATTTACATTATAGGCCTACTAGAAATGTCCATAAAAAGTTCAAGCGCTTTCACTAAACCATTTGGGAATAGTAGTTTGCAGAATGCTAATACTTTTGAACTTGGATAATCATACACACGGGAATACGATAGTTTGATTTGTTGGAACCATATTGTGGTAGGTCACTCACCAGCCCAGTACAGTTGCTATGCTCCCAAACTCAGAGCTATAATGCACTTGACGGTACAAGCATGAGAGTTTGTACACATCACAGTGGCCACCCAATGGCATTTGATCTTGTTTGCCCTCTATCTCAGTAGGTTAACACAGTAGACATGCACAACCATACTTTAAAGATTCTTTTCAGCTAAACAGACAATTTGCCTCATTTTTTTTCTTCAAAATCGAAACAAGTTGAAATGTGCAAGCAAAAGCGCGATATTTAAACTGCCGGGTTAACCTGGAACTGAGGGTTTTGTAGATTTATTCCACAACGATAGGTCATATCGGAGCATTTTCAATGTTTACCCCTGTATGACCTCTAACGGTCACCTGCATGATTCCCTCGGCTCTGATCTCTACTCAGCTGCAAGCACAACCCGATGACCGTGCGCAGCAGTTGAAGGACTGGGTGATCAAGTCTAGCGGTCGCTGGGGTCAAATCCAAAATAGCTCCACGTCTTAAAACCAAAATATACCCAGCAAACACAAAATGCTAAAATGTCGGGTAATATATAAAGCCCGGATATAAAGGGTATTAAAACGTTTTAATAACATTAAAAAATATCACAATAACGTTTTAAACACGTTTTTATGACCTTATAACCTGACATTATTAAAACATTTTGAATACACAATTTAAGAACATTTTTGTGTTTGCTGGGATTGGACCTTGCACTTCATGGGTGGAAACTTCCATGCTTCTAACGGAAAAGGCACAATGCTTCAGGTTAGCAACTGTATTAATACTACTGTAATAAATGTAGGCCTATTACTGATGAAGATATTCCATTCTCCGAATCCCCTGGAAACAAAGCTGTTTCCTACGTAAAAATGCCATTTTCCGGATCGCCTTGAAACAATTCTGTAACTAATGTTGATTTTCCATTTTCTGGATCACCTTAAATCAAATCTGTAACTAATGTAGATTTTCCATTTTCCGGATCGCCTTGAAACAATTCTGTAACTAATGTTGATTTTCCATTTTCCGGATCGCCTTGAAACAAATCTGTAACTAATGTAGATTTTCCATTTTCTGGATCACCTTAAAAAATCTGTACTAATGTAGATTTTCCATTTTCCGGATCACCTTAAAACAAATCTGTAACTAATGTAGATTTTCCATTTTCCGGATCGCCTTGAAACAAATCTGCAACTAATGTAGATTTTCCATTTTCTGGATCACCTTAAAAAATCTGTAACTAATGTAGATTTTCCATTTTCCGGATCACCTTAAAACAAATCTATAACTAATGTAGATTTTCCATTTTCCGGATCGCCTTGAAACAAATCTGTAACTAATGTAGATTTTCCATTTTCCGGATCACCTTGGAACAATTCTGTAACTAATGTAGATTTTCTATTTTCCGGATCACCTTAAAACAAATCTGTAGAGCCATTCCTGGGATGTGCACCGCAGCACCTCTTTGATTTTTTTTCTTTTTCTGTGTGGTGGTAGATATTGATGAGAAAGTAAAATCCTGAAAATTTGAGCTTCATACTCTATTTCGTTTTCCGTGGCATCAATTTGAAATTTAGGGGGTCAGGGTAAAAAATGTGTCGCAACACGAAAGACGATGTTTGGAGGTCCATAAATGTATAAAGGGAACCCCCTACAACTTTGAAAAGTATATATCCTGGGGTACTTTTTTGTGTAGAATTCAAATCTGGCATCACAAAACTTGTAACTCCTTTACTTTAAAAGATATAGGGCCCTCAAAATGCAACTTCGTCCATCCAGGACCAACTTCGGGGGGAACTCCAAAAGTAAAAATAATTTTTTGTCCATTTTTTTTTGCCAGTCAGAGCCCTTTGGTAGGACATTACTCTTATCCCATATTGAGCCTATTAGAATACTTTTAGCTGACATATTACCCACGCAAAACTCCAATTGTACATTTTTCCCCCCTGAAAACCAATGTCAGACATTTTGCCCCACCATCAACTTCAGGTATGTTGAAAATATGTTCTTGGACAACATTTCTGAGAGAAAAGTGGCTTGGGGTCTTGATGACTTTGCTTTAAAAACATCAGTTTATGTCTATATACTCCATACTTCATACATAATTATGAGTTATTCCATGACATATCAACAAGTCAGTGGTCATCCGTCAGATTTTGCTGAAAATCATTTCTAGCATACCTCTATCTATGAGCATAATGAACACATGCATGGAAAAAATGAATGCTCAACTCCAAGCGGTTTTGGAGATATGGCTTGTCAAAATTTGGCCCAGACCCCCACTTTTTGCTCTCTCGAGTCGCGTCGTTGAATTAGTAGCGTTTTGGGACACTCATATTTTGACTTTGTAAAAAAGATATTATGCTGAAAAGTACTAAACAGAAAAACAGAATCTGGAATCCGAAACAGTGTATCTTATCTATTTAAGAAGTTATGGGTCTCTCAAAACCTTGTTTCGTTTTGTCAGAATTTTATTTGTCAAAAACGAAACGAAAAGAGACCCATAACTTCTTCAGTAGATAAGATACAATGTTTCTGAGGCAAGATCCTGCTTCTCTGGGTAAAAGTCACACTAGGTGATACTTTTCAGCTTAATATCTTTTTGCAAAGTCAAAATATGAGTGTCCCAAAACGTGAATAATTCAACGATGCGACTCGAGAGAGCAAAAAGTGGGGATCTGCGTCAAATTTTGACAAGCCATATCTCCAAAACCGCTTGGAGTTGAGCATTCATTTTTTCCATGTGTTCATTATGCTCATAGGGGTATGCTAGAAATGATTTTCAGTAAAATCTGACGGATGACCACTGAATTCTACACAAAAAAGTACCACAGGATATATACTTTTCAAAGTTGTAGGGGTTCCTTTATACATTTATGGACCTCCAAACATCGTCTTTCGTGTTGCGACACATTTTTTACGCTGACCCCCCTAAATTTCAAATTGATGCCACGGGAATACGAAATAGAGTATGAAGAATCCAGGTACTAACCGTTCGCTCGTTTTCCTATCTCTTTTTTATTTACAGTAAAGACTAAAAAGACTCAATTTGTTTTATTCTTTTATCCATATGCCTAGAATGTAAACTTAAATTAACCTTTTCTTGAATTTTATTTTGGTATAAATTGCAAACGAAGCACTGTAATAAGTCGACTTTTTCAGTTTCAATTACGCTTTTCCTTTTCCCTTTCACACATTCTTGTGTCGAAAAACGATAAACGACTGGTTACTGTGTTTTATTTTCTTAAAAATGTAAGTGAAAAACAAACCCAGAAATTACCGTTTAGATTTCTGATTTTGAATTAGGAAAAAAGAAAAAAGGTCATTTTCCGTTTTCTTAATGAAAACGGAAAAGCGAAAACAGTCATTTACCGTTTTTCTATTTTTATAAAATTCAAAATAGGAAAACGGAAAAGGGTTGTTTTCCCTTTACCGTTTTGATATGCAAATTTGATATTTTAATGTATAGTGATGAATAATTAACGTAATTGTGTCTGCAAACATTTCACTGCATACTGGCCATGCTGGCATATCAAATCCAGGTACTAACCGTTCGTTCGTTTTCCTATCTCTTGTCACCTAGAGTAAAAACTAAAAACACACAATTTGTTTTATTCTTTTATGATATATTTTGAATGTAAACTTAAAATAACCATTTTATTAGTGTCTAACCTGCAAAAGAAAAGCAGTAACAAGTCGATTTTTTCTGATTAAATTATGATTTGATTTCTTTATCCTTTTCGCATATCTTTGCGTCAAAAAACAGTAAACGGTTGTTTACTGTTTTTGTTTTCTTCAAATGTGAGAGAAAAAATGAAAAAATACCATTAGACTTCTGATTTTGAATTATGAAAAAAGGAAATAAATAGTTTTTCGTTTTCTGTAGGTCAAGTTGTCCATAGGTCGAGTTATCTGATATGCCATTATGCAGTGAAATGTTTGCAGACACAATTACATTAAATTATTCATCACTACACATTAAAATATCAAATCTGCATATCAAAACGGTAAAGGAAAAACAACCCTTTTCCGTTTTCCTATTTTGAATTTATAAAATAGAAAGAAGGGTAAATAACCGTTTTCGCTTTTCCGTTTTCATTAAGAAAACGGAAAATGACCTTTTTCCATTTTTCCTAATTCAAAATCAGAAATCTAAACGGTTGTTTTTTCACTTCCATTATTAGTAAAATGAAAAATAGAAACCATTCGTTTACCGTTTTTCGACACAAGAATGTGTGAAAAGGAAAAAGGAAAAGCGTAATTGAAACTGAAAAAGTCGACTTATTACACTTTTTCGTTTGCAATTTATACCAAAATAAAATTCAAGAAAATATTAATTTAAGTTTACATTCTAGGCATATGAATAAAAGCATAAACAAATTGAGTCTTTTTAGTCTTTACTGTAAATAAAAATGAGGCAGGAAAACGAACGAACGGTTAGTACCTGGATTATTGAAACTGAAAAATTCGACTTATTGCAGTTTTTCGTTTACAATTTATACCAAAATAAAATTCAAGAAAAGGTTAATTTAAGTTTACATTCTAGGCATATGAATAAAATAATAAAACAAATTGAGTCTTTTTAGTCTTTACTGTAAATAAAAAAGAGATAGGAAAACGAACGAACGGTTAGTACCTGGATTATGAAGCTCAAATTTTCAGGATTTTACTTTCTCATCAATATTTACCACCACACAGAAAAAGAAAAAAATCGAAGAGGTGCTGCGGTGCACATCCCAGGAGTTGACATGGAATGGCTCTGTAACTAATGTAGATTTTCCATTTTCTGGACCACCTTGAAACAAATCTTTAACTAATGTAGATTTTCCATTTTCTGGATCACCTTGAAACAATTCTGTAACTAATGTTGATTTTCCATTTTCTGGATCACCTTGAAACAAATCTGTAACTAATGTTGATTTTCCATTTTCTGGATCACCTTGGAACAATTCTGTAACTAATGTTGACTTTCCATTTTCTAGATCACCTTGGAACAAATCTGTAACTAATGTAGATTTTCCATTTTCTGGATCACCTTAAAACAAATCTGTAACCAATGTAGATTTTCTATTCTCCGGATCACCTTGAAACAATTATGTAACTAATGTTGATTTTCCATTTTCTAGATCACCTTAAAACAAATCTGTAACTAATGTTGATTTTCCATTTTCTGGATCGCCTTGAAACAAATCTGTAACTAATGTTGATTTTCCATTTTCTGGATCGCCTTGAAACAAATCTGTAACTAATGTAGATTTTCCATTTTCTGGATCACCTTAATACAAATCTGTAACTAATGTAGATTTTCCATTTTCCGGATCACCTTGAAACAAATCTGTAACTAATGTTGATTTTCCATTTTCCGGATCACCTTAAAACAAATCTGTAACTAATGTTGATTTTCCATTTTCCGGATCACCTTAAAACAAATCTGTAACTAATGTAGATTTTCCATTTTCCGGATCACCTTGGAACAATTCTGTAACTAATGTAGATTTTCCATTTTCCGGATCACCTTAAAACAATTCTGTAACTAATGTAGATTTTCTATTTTCCGGATCACCTTAAAACAAATCTGTAACTAATGTAGATTTTCCATTTTCTGGATCACCCTTGAAACAAATCTGTAACTAATGTAGATTTTCCATTTTCTGGATCACCTTGAAACAAATCTGTAACTAATGTAGATTTTCCATTTTCCGGATCACCTTGGAACAATTCTGTAACTAATGTAGATTTTCCATTTTCTGGATCACCTTAAAAATCTGTAACTAATGTAGATTTTCCATTTTCCGGATCACCTTAAAACAAATCTGTAACTAATGTAGATTTTCCATTTTCTAGATCACCTTAAAACAAATCTGTAACTAATGTAGATTTTCCATTTTCCGGATCACCTTGAAACAAATCTGTAACTAATGTTGATTTTCCATTTTCCGGATCACCTTAAAACAAATCTGTAACTAATGTAGATTTTCCATTTTCCGGATCACCTTGGAACAATTCTGTAACTAATGTAGATTTTCCATTTTCCGGATCACCTTAAAACAATTCTGTAACTAATGTAGATTTTCTATTTTCCGGATCACCTTAAAACGAATCTGTAACTAATGTAGATTTTCCATTTTCTGGATCACCCTTGAAACAAATCTGTAACTAATGTAGATTTTCCATTTTATGGATCGCCTTGAAACAAATCTGTAACTAATGTAGATTTTCCATTTTCTGGATCGCCTTGGAACAATTCTGTAACTAATGTTGATTTTCCATTTTCTGGATCGCCTTGAAACAAATCTGTAACTAATGTTGATTTTCCATTTTCCGGATCGCCTTGAAACAAATCTGTAACTAATGTAGATTTTTTATTCTCCGGATCACCTTGAAACAAATCTGTAACTAAGATAGATTTTCCATTTTCTGGATCGCCTTGAAACAATTCTGTAACTAATGTTGATTTTCCATTTTCCGGATCGCCTTGAAACAAATCTGTAACTAATGTTGATTTTCCATTTTCCGGATCGCCTTGAAACAAATCTGTAACTAATGTTGATTTTTCATTTTCCGGATCGCCTTGGAACAAATTTGTAACTATTGTAGATTTTCATTTTCTGGATCGCTTGGGAACAATAACTAGATTTTTTATTCTCCGAATCCCCTTGAAACAAAGCTATAGCTAACGTAAAGGTTACATTTTCCGGATTACCTTGAAATAAATGTTCTACTAGCACGACTGTAAACATGCCAAACATATTCATGTTTGTCATTGGGAAAGTAAGAAATATCATGTTTCTTGAAATTTCAAAGAAAATAGGGGGAATCTGAATTTTATACTTGAACCATGAGGCAGGAAGGTTAAGCTACTATCTGTTTTTGAAAATACAGAAAATAGTATATTTTCAAGCAAATTATTTAAAACAAAAAGATTTTTTCCTGACAGACAGACCTGACTTTGAATCAATACCGCTAAATCCTATAAAAACACAACCTATAATGTTCCCAAGACTTATAATTTTCATCTCTAACCAACTCGGCATTGATTTAACGATTAATATTTGTGATTCGAGGCACACGTTTCCATAAATCAATAAACACATATAAACGCATTTTGGATTTCAGGCCACATATACAGGAAACTTGGTTTTTAAACCTAAAAGCAAAACATTGATCATTGCATAAGATTGGAAGGAAATGAGAAGCAAATTAAGGCTAAAAGGTTCTAAATTGTTATTGTCCGGTTTGTTGAAAAAAACAACAGGAAGTCAGAAGGTTATTATCAGATGAAAGCATATACGGTGCTCCTCAGAAAAGATATCCAAGAAAAGATATATGGATTATGGATGAATTAAATATCAAGGATGATGAGTGGAGGGGCAAGAATGTTTCAGTATAAAATTAATAAGGACCCTGTTGGAAATATTTTCTGGATCGCCTTGAAACAAATCTGTAACTAATGTAGATTTTCCATTTTCTGGATCGCCTTGAAACAAATCTGTAACTAATGTTGATTTTCCATTTTCCGGATCGCCTTGAAACAAATCTGTAACTAATGTAGATTTTGTTATTCTCCGGATCACCTTGAAACAAATCTGTAACTAAGATAGATTTTCCATTTTCTGGATCGTCTTGAAACAAATCTGTAACTAATGTTGATTTTCCATTTTCCGGATCGCCTTGAAACAAATCTGTAACTAATGTAGATTTTTTATTCTCCGGATCACCTTGAAACAAATCTGTAACTAAGATAGATTTTCCATTTTCTGGATCGCCTTGAAACAATTCTGTAACTAATGTTGATTTTCCATTTTCCGGATCGCCTTGAAACAAATCTGTAACTAATGTAGATTTTTTATTCTCCGGATCGCCTTGAAACAAATCTGTAACTAAGATAGATTTTCCATTTTCTGGATCGCCTTGAAACAATTCTGTAACTAATGTTGATTTTCCATTTTCCGGATCGCCTTGAAACAAATCTGTAACTAATGTTGATTTTCCATTTTCCGGATCGCCTTGAAACAAATCTGTAACTAATGTTGATTTTTTATTTTCCGGATCGCCTTGGAACAAATTTGTAACTATTGCAGATTTTCATTTTCTGGATCGCTTGGGAACAATAACTAGATTTTTTATTCTCCGAATCCCCTTGAAACAAAGCTATAGCTAACGTAAAGGTTACATTTTCCGGATTACCTTGAAATAAATGTTCTACTAGCACGACTGTAAACATGCCAAACATATTCATGTTTGTCATTGGGAAAGTAAGAAATATCATGTTTCTTGAAATTTCAAAGAAAATAGGGGGAATCTCTGAATTTTATACTTGAACCATGAGGCAGGAAGGTTAAGCTACTATCTGTTTTTGAAAATACAGAAAATAGTATATTTTCAAGCAAATTATTTAAAACAAAAAGATTTTTTCCTGACAGACAGACCTGACTTTGAATCAATACCGCTAAATCCTATAAAAACACAACCTATAATGTTCCCAAGACTTATAATTTTCATCTCTAACCAACTCGGCATTGATTTAACGATTAATATTTGTGATTCGAGGCACACGTTTCCATAAATCAATAAACACATATAAACGCATTTTGGATTTCAGGCCACATATACAGGAAACTTGGTTTTTAAACCTAAAAGCAAAACATTGATCATTGCATAAGATTGGAAGGAAATGAGAAGCAAATTAAGGCTAAAAGGTTCTAAATTGTTATTTTGTCCGGTTTGTTGAAAAAAAAAAACAGGAAGTCAGAAGGTTATTATCAGATGAAAGCATATACGGTGCTCCTCAGAAAAGATATCCAAGAAAAGATATATGGATTATGGATGAATTAAATATCAAGGATGATGAGTGGAGGGGCAAGAATGTTTCAGTATAAAATTAATAAGGACCCTGTTGGAAATAAGCCTGAAACATTGGCTTTTATGGGTTATCCTGGTCCCTAGTGTATTTTCATCTTCACTTCATGTATCTATTATTTTTATTTGTCTAGTGTCATATGTAAATGTATTTTAAACTTAAATTGGAATAATATATATTTATGTATTTCCTATTTTATAATGATCTGTTTTGTATGGAACCAAATACAATCATTCAATCAACCTGTTTGATGACAAATAGTTAGTAGATTGTAGATGAATATTGTTGATATTGAAACATGTACACATAACACATTATAAGAATTTTCCCCAGACATAATCACATAAAGTCATATTTGTGGGGTTGTAATCATGCCGTGAAGATGAGGGATGAATTTCAGGTATGATATGAATATATTTTCTTAAATACTGCCCAGTAGCAACCATATGGCCACATTTGAATATCTTTGGTCACATTTCCTGAATGTAGCCAGTTTCTATTAAGTGTTTTCAATTGATTCCAAAACTTATGCTATTAGTGGACTACAATGCTTCTTTGGTAAAAGATGCGTAAAAATCACAATTTCGGGGCAAAATGTCCCCAAAACTACTCAAAATTAAAATCTAATTTTTGGCAACACCCAATTCCACACATAGTATGGTGATAAAGTTCCGAGGGTTGCCAAGCTTTATCAAAAAAATCCAATGGTCATCCGTCTGAAAGATATTGGTAGCCTAATTCGTTTTGCACACCTGGTCCAAGCATGATCCCGCATCATTGTGTATGGTAAACTTCTCCGTAGTCCACTTGCCCATTTTGCATACTCTGGCTATTATTACATTTAAGCATAAAACTCTGATTTATATTGATTTGTGTGCAACTGATAGATTTTCACATCTGTATCTGATCTTTTCAGTCACCGCCTCCCTCTGTTTGTTAGCTTCCCAAGTGGACTACTGACTTTGCCTTGCGGTTAAGATTTTTAACACGGGACTCTATGGAGAGTTAGGCCAATTTCTGGCCTAACTAAAATTGGCCATGATGTAATGCATCTTTAAATGGATCTGCCTTGTGATTGGTCGCCCATATCTCGCTATGGTTTAAATCTTCCGGGCCCGCGCCATTACCATTAACTACACCGTACACAACCAGTGTTCGAAATATGCTTCAAAAAGTTACAGGCCAGCCGGGCTTGACCTTAAAAAGTTACCGGCCAGCCAGGCCGGCAGCTAGATGCCCGTCAGAAAAGTTACCGGCCAGGCCAAAAAGTTACAGGCCAATGGCCGGCTGACCGGCCCTATTTCGAACGCTATACACAACTATCTGTGGTATTTGCGGCGCTTTTGTGTTGACGCGAAAGTTAATCTCTCATCAAACATCTAGCGCGTCCTGTACTATACCATGCTTAGTACTTGTGGTTAATGGACTGATAAACAAGTATGCTTGACAGTGTGTTTTTAGAGAGCAAAGTTCTGCTTAAAATTCAAAGTCCATAGTCAGATTTTCGTGGTTCGCTATCAATAAACTGGTAGATTCCAAAATCAGAATTGTTCAGTATTTAAGTGAGCCATTATAATTATGCAAGATAATGTTGCATTCAATTACTTTTATTGTCACTAATCATCTGATATTCTTAATTCTTTATGACCATTTTAACATCAGTATAATTTTGAGTTCAACGAAATGGGTTCATCATGACTAATAATAACATATTTTTATTAAAATTCGACTATGGCATAGTCTATGTGTATGGTCACAATGGCCAAGTACATGGGATAATGATTTACCCAAACAAATTAAATTTTACCAACACATAAAGTTGATGATCTTGCAAATGTTATTGTGGTACCAGAATGGTACAATACTTATAATTATGATATATGATAAATGCATTCAAATGGTTAATATGTCTGGTTGGCAGACTATTACACCATGCAAAAATTACATACATATAACACAATAGACAAAAATAACAAGTGTTTCACTCACATTTTTTTTTTTTTCAAAAAAAAAATTATATATTTAATCGTTTTCAATTTTCTCCAGTTCATCATTTTCACATAATGATTTACTGAAACATATACACATGTTCTTAAGAGTACACAACTTAAGTCTAACTAAGAGGCAAACATAAGCATAACAAGTTCAATTTCAGGCTACCAGAAGTATTAATATTGGGCTATTTCAGTTGAAATCCAAATACGCCCCCTATGGTAGACATGACTTTGATCTTCCACACAGGGAGAGTGATTTTCAAACGGGATTACCTGAATGGGTGACTCCACTTGAAATTCACACCCCCTGTGTGGAAGATTAAGACCATGGGTTCCAAAGCGGGTGTATGGATTTCAACTGGAATAACCTATACCAATTTATTCAGTAACAGTATTGTGTTGACTAGCCTTACGCATAGCGTAAGTCATGCATATTCTGCCATAGCCTGAGTTCTGTATTCTGTCATAGCCTGAATTCCATATTCCGCCATAGCCGAAAAATAACCTCAAATCGTGCACTGTCTAAAAATAAGCATCTAAACATGCAGAGTTGGAAATAGAAATGTGGTATAAGTGATAATGTTGTGCCATTTTTTTATCTTTCCACACATTGTGCCATTTTTGAGAATAGTACCTTTACATTACTAACATTTCACATAGGTGCTATCTGAGGTTATTACTACAGCTAAAAGGTTACTTCAAAACTGTTAAACCTTAATGAGAAATTTGTCATGGGATATGGGATACACAACAATTTAAATTAACACAAAAAAGTTTGGAATGACTTCAGTTTGAAAATAAGTTTCTCTTAAAAATTAAATCCTCAGGTTTCAAGATGTTATACAAAATGTTTTTATTTAATTGGTAATATTCCTGCAATAAAAAGGAGCCTTGCAAAAACTGCAAATTAGCTGCTACATCATAGATGAATGTATAGATAAATGAAGATCGCTGAGCTTGAGTTAGTACGTTGCCGTTTCATTGCCGTTCCCTTTCTGCTCTTTTGAATGCCTGTAATTTCACTTTGGTCTTACAGGAAATAACAGTGGCTGGGGTCTTGAAAACTAAGCTGCTCTTATGATCTTCCTCCTCCTTATTTTCATAGAGGTTATCCGTGTTCTATAAGTTGCATATCCTATCAACGACTTCTATACCTTGTTTAGGACTTTCAAAAGAAGTACCTGCATGTGCAACCATGACTGCTTCAAAATAATCCGCCAAAGTCATGTAGGTAACTCAGAGGTCGTGCATTAAATTGCTTTGAATGAGGAATACTACGGGAATCAGCACCTTTTGTTAGAAGTCATGCATGAGTAAAGTGGATAGCCTCTATTCTGGACCATGCTGCCTGATCTTTCCCATGGAAAATGACATTAATGTACAACCAAGGGCATAGACAACCATCATGCCTAAAATTTGTCCTTGTTCATACTGCGACTGATATTTGTTGAAAAAATATCTTTTTCCATGATGTTCCCTACTTTTCTATGCAAAGTAGCAGGACATTTTGTTATTCATGTCTGACCAATTATGTGAGCTGTTATGTAACAAGTATGCATGAAACATTGGTAATACTAAATTAACATTTAAAAATTTAGTACTGATCCTACAATTGGCCTATTCCAGTTGCAATCCATACAGACTTGACCATATTCTCCCACACTGGGAGTGTAGATGTCAAATGGAGTCACCCATGTAGGTAGCCCCATTTGGCATTCACACTCCTGTGTGGAAAGATTAAACTTTGACTTCCATAAGGGGTGTATGGATTTCAAATGGAATAGCCCATTCTGACTTAACTGTAACAAAATATTATGAAAAAGAATAATAAGAGTTGTCATTTTTTTGTACAAATAATCAGAGAATTTTGCTACCAGCATAACAATTATGCTTTATTGCTATTAATTCTTCTTTCACTTTGTTTTTGCAAGAAACATGGCATAAATCATGTTGCAAAATATCTGTAACCTTGTCTGACATCTCTTGCAAATTGAGTTATGCAAATGAACTGTCCAGTGAACAGAATACAAAAAACTAAAATACGAATTACGGAAAAAAAACTTTAAAAGTTGATATCCTGAACACCCCTAGAAGCATGTGATAAGCATGGTAGAATGTGTATCTTCTTCATCCGGGTCTGTTACCTTCATTAATTAAAGAATTACAATGAACAAAGGCATGTATACTCTGTAGAGTTATACAATGTGAGATCCATTAACATGAACAGATAAATCTGTTGATTTTTGATGTAGCTTGCTGACATAGCTAACAAAGCTGTCTAAACATTGTATAACATTGACTTTATTCAATGTAATTCTCTTATTAATTGAAGATTAATAGATCTATGCATATGTCTTCACAGAGTGTTATTCCATCATATCCAACTGAAAGAGAAAATGTACAATCAATGTAAGTATTTAGATTAAGAGCAAGTTAAGTATTTAGATTTGAAAAAACAATAACAAAAACAAACACCCCCCACACACACAAACAAAAGTGGGGAAAATTAATTTCAGGTTGATTTTTTAGACTTCTGTTAATGCAACAAAAATGTGTCTCAGAACTGCAGCTCATTTGTTTTGGGTACACATTTGACTTGGAGAAATTGACCAATTTAATTTTTTTTACAGAAAATGCTAAAAATATGTTAAAAGCATTTTCTTGGAAGAATTGTCTGATTAACACTTTAATTTATAAGAATGTAAGTTTTGAAAGTTTCGAGTATCTCACATTTATTTTGAGTGAGTTTGATTAGGGGGCAGGGTTGAATTCCACATTGGATTTCAAAATCTTCGCAAGCTTCGAGACATTTCTTTTGACCTTACAGGATATGATCAGAGAGCCAGCATTGGCGTTTTTGTTCAAAACATTGTATTCCACTGTTATTTATCACAAATATTGATCTTTTAAAGACACCCAAACTTTGAGCCTAGCAAATAACAGGCAGTATGCTTAGCTCAGTGGTTATAACATCATTTCCGATGTCATTCTTATGGTCCGCACACAGGCAAATACCGTATTCGTCCAAGTATAGTCCCACGTTTGAGTATAGTCCCACCCCCCATTTTTTGAAAAATTCCAGAAATTGTAAAAAAAAAAAAAAGTTACCATATTTATTTTTTTCGGTTTTGGGTATCCTGGACCTAGACCTAAATGCTAGGATCATTCATGGTTGACCTAAAAAAAATTGCTTGATGTTTTGTGTTTTTAATATGAAAATTGATAAGTTGTATTCATGTCATACTCTATTAATGATTTCAAAATGCATTGAATTTGAATGCATTTGAAATCATTAATAGAGTATGACATGAATACAAATTATCAATTTTCATATTAAAAACACAAAACATCATTCATTTTTTTTAGGTCAACCATGAATGATCCTAGCATTTAGGTCTAGGTCCAGGGACACTACAAAACCGAAAAAATAAATAACTTAAAAAACTTTTTTCCTTTTTTTTTTTTTTAAATTTGATTATAATCCCACCCCCCAATTTTGAAAAAATTTCACCTGAAAAGCGGGTAGGACTATACTCGGACAAATCACGGTATGTCCATTTCTTTTATACATACTCCCACACACAACTCCGATTGTAAGGATTAATGTGATCTTGAATAAGCAGACATTTATGACTTGATTTAAAATGCAAGACTGTAGAGGAAATAGTCAGTTTAACAAATAAAAGAATCAAGGAGGAAAATACTCACCAAATCATCAGCATCTTCTTCTGCCTGAGGTGGCGGCTGATCCTCCTCCTTATCTTCAGCTGCTTCTAGGAACTAGATGACAAAAGAATGAAAAAAAATCATTATAGGTATGATTCATTCAACATTCAAATGCAACACTAATGTTTATAATAAGGCAAAAAAAGAAAGATTTGCTTGTCCTCCACTAACTGACACTAATCGGGAAAATCTGGAAATTTTTGTTTTTGTTTTAAATGAATACCGACCCTAATTTTGGAAACTCTAGAAAAAGTTTAAAAAATAAAAATCCTGACCGACCGACCCAATTCTGAAAAAGTTGTGAAGGACAAGTAAACAATCTTTGTTTTGGCCTAAAAGTCAGAATTAAAGATACTAGTTCATATCTGACTGTCCTGTCAATCAAACTCCCCATGGCCTGTGATTGGATGCAATCTTAATTGATTTCTGAGTATTTATTCCTTAGGCCACCCCTTTGAAGCCATAATTAGGGACTCTATTTGCCCATACTTCAGACCAATTATATATCAGGCAGAACTTTTCAGAATCAGTTGGTAATAATTCAATGTCACATAATTACAAGACCCTTGGCAAGAGTCCTACACTGTGCTATTCCAGTTGAAATCCATACACCCCTATAGAACACACTACTGTAATCTCCCACACAGGGGGTGTAGATTTCCAATGGAGTCACCCAATCAGGTAGCCCCATTTGAAATTCATACTCCCTGTGTGGAAGATTACGATAATGTTTTCCATAGAGGGTGTGTGGATTTCAACTGGAATTGCCTATTTGTGCTCACCTGTTTTGCTTCGTCTTTGGTAACTGTGGTTTCACTGGATTCACGGATGATATCAAAGTAACTCCAGCTGAAAAAAATCACAATTATATAGCTGTCATAAACAATTCAAAATTATATCATAATTTGTTCAAAATTAAGGTGATATCCACATTTAGACTTATAGCTCATCTTAGGATTTCGGTTCTATCTCCACTTTCAATAGATGGTTATGAGGTTCGGTTTATGAGGTTGAAGATCAGTGCACAGCGAATGTTGTTATACTTTTTATCAGCATTCTTTCACACTCTTTGCCATTTTAGCGTGTGTACAGTGTAAACACACAAATGGGGCTTTGCTTGGCTTATTGAATCAAAGCAACAAAACAATCAGCATCTCATTCTGAAACAAGCTGCATAGCACTGTGTGATCCAGGCGTGATAATTTAATGAGAATAAATAGTTCTTTTTCATACGATAATTGGGACGAGCACATCGGTCAGTGAAAAAAAAAGGACTTTGCCGTGAAGAATAGAAAAAAAGGACCTTGCCATGAAGAATAGTGGACATTGCAGTTTGTACAGGTTGAACACCGTGACAATCACACTCTACAAAATAACAACTACTTTGCACTCCAAATCCTCTTAACTAAAATGAAACGATGCACTATGCACGATGCATCACAATCAGTCTTCATATACCTCTACATACCTTTCACAATTTCTTGCCAGAAACCTTTCTTGAAATTTTGTTGAAGCTCTTCTTTTAACTTCCTGAGGAATGTGTTGAACTGTTCTGGCTCACCAAGCTGGAAAACAAACAAACAAGAGTATAATTGTGTATGGCTGTTAGGGTGAGTCTGTGAAGTGTCAACTGTGTGGGGTGGTGTATTGAGGGGGCGGTGTGAGTCAAAAGGTGTTATTTTCCTTGAAACTCTGCATAGTCCTAAATTGTGGGGGTGTACATGTACATGTATATTCTGGGATTGGTTCAAAATTTTCTACCTGTTGACTCCTTTATTCAAAATGTTATACCCAATGACCCCCTTTTTTCAAATGTTTACTCAATGACCCCATTTTTCATTTTGTTACCCAATGAAACCCCCCCACACACACACTTTTTAGTAGACTATGCCATAGTCGAATTTTATTAAGATATGTTATCATTAGTCATGATGAACCCATTTCGTTGAACTCAAAATTATACTGATGTTTATTAAAATTAAAGTATTCAATAGTAAAATGGTCGCGTCAACACAAAAGCGCCGCAAATACCACAGATAGTTGTGTACGGTGTAGTTAATTGTAATGGCGCGGGCCCGGAAGATTTAAACCATAGCGAGATATGGGCGACCAATCACAAGGCAGATCCATTTAAAGATGCATTACATCATGGCTAATTTTAGTTAGGCCAGAAATTGGCCTAACTCTCCATAGAGTCCCGTGTTAAAAATCTTAACCGCAAGGCAAAGTCAGTAGTCCACTTGGGAAGCTAACAAACAGAGGGAGTGCAGTGACTGAAAAGATCAGATACAGATGTGAAAATCTATCAGTTGCACACAAATCAATATAAATCAGAGTTTTATGCTTAAATTTAATAGCCAGAGTATGCAAAATGGGCAAGTGGACTACTACTTTTCAGTAACTCGAAATGACTCGACAAAATATATCCGACTCGACTCGACAGAATGGTCCGACTCGACTCGACTGATAACTTCAAATGACTCGACTCGGACTTGAAGGGCTTCAGGACTCGACGGCTCAATGACTTGACTCGACTTTCAGTGACTCGACTACAAGTCTGATATAAACAAAACAAAAACAGAATTAGTACTTGATTGCTCTACTTCAGTACAAACATATTGAACATACTGTATATGAAAGGTATCATTTGACTGTAAAACAAATTAATTTGGCAGGTTTTTGAAGATTATGAATTTTATTGTTCCACCATAAATATTTTTGGATATTGTAAGCAAATTACTTGGCCCTTTAATGCTTGTGATTACAGTAGCTATCTGTTCAAATGCAGATTATGTAATGATAATTATACTTGCATTACAACATACCTGTGCAGATTCTTGTCTGAGCACTTTAAGGCATTCCAATGCCTTGTTATAGAATGATGAACCAAATGAATCTCGGACTAACTGGTTTATTCTGTCCTGCATTTGACGAGATGCTGTAATATAACCAAAGAAAGAATTTACATAAGGTCAAATTAAAGGCCCATTCAGTGATTTGCTCATTCGGACGATCGTAAAAATCATCAAAATTCAGATTTTGGTACCTTTGTCGTTGTCATAGACGTGCTAACATAACCCGCTAGTGGTTCAGCCGAAAGCTGTGTATTATGAGGCATTTTACATGAATCTGTAATTTATATACTGACAGTATATAAATTAGCTACTTGTATTTGAATGGGACTTCAACTTCGTCAATACTGCTGTTTTCTTTGTTTTTTGCCAAATTTTTTCGTTCCAGAAATACCAAACGACAATTTGAATGACTTATCCTTTACTTTTAAGCAATTTATAAACAATTTTAATTTTTTACACTTGCACTGGAATCACTGAATGGGACTTTAATACAGATTAATTGACATTTTACACAAAGCT
This sequence comes from Amphiura filiformis, assembly GCF_039555335.1. NCBI lineage: Eukaryota > Metazoa > Echinodermata > Ophiuroidea > Amphilepidida > Amphiuridae > Amphiura > Amphiura filiformis. Next base: position 25,696,766 of record NC_092635.1, on the reverse strand, counting down.
TTTGATGGACTGATGCTGAGATAAGTGTTGTTAGAAACAAGCATTACATTAAAAATTTAAGATTCTAATTCTGTGGGAGTGGTCTAGTTCCTAGACACATAAATCAGATTGGACAATTGGTGTCATTTATCAGGCCGTAGTAACCCTACGTCATCATGAGTATTTGTAACACGTTAGTAGAAAGGTGTGTGTATGCAGCGAGTTGTATACGTAGACCTAGTGCGTAATAATCGTACACGCTTGCAAAGACATAAAGTTTTGTTCTTTTTAAAGTAAGGGGAGTTTTTATGACGGTACTTTAATTTATGCTCAATAAAATAGTTTATAGTTATCAAAATAATATTTAACTGAATAAGAATGAGAATAAACGATATGAGATTTTATTTTTACTTGTAATAAACGATAGGCAGGCCCAATATGTAATTGTAATGTATCACACTGTAGAGGTCATAAAAACAAAAAATCCTCTGACGTCGACTTAGGGTCATAATGTGGCTGGAAAGTGGACCAATAGTTTTTAAAGCTGATTTTATACTTCATCGCTTGCAATTTCTGCAGAAAAGCAATCCTGACACATGCTTGTATTTACTTAGTTTTATAGACATCAAGCTGATCGATTGATAGGCATCGCTTTTGCAAATATAATGTCACTTTTGCGAGTTGAATAAATTGAGTGATGTCGCTTGTCACATGAATACATTAACCAATCATTGCCTACCAACTGGATCTATTATTTTGATAATTAGTTTACTTTTCTCGATCATTAACTTTGGATTGAAATAATTCAGAACATAATTATTGACAGCCATGGGATTTTCTAAACATGTATTTTGTGGTATTTTGAATAATTTAATTGTCGTCTGCAATCGCTATTAATGTGATTATTAAAAATGATGCATGATGCATCCCTCAAATTTGTCATTGCCTATCACTTTTCAAAAGGGATGCATTGCAATCACTCAGCAATCTAGTGTACAATCAGCTTAAAGGAGTATTTCGTGATCCTAGTATCCTCTTTTTTCAGTAGATATCCACGAAAAAAGCTTATTCCCAAAATTTCAGTTGTTTCTGATTTTGCGTTTGCGAGTTATGAATGATTATGTGTATTACACTGCTCCATAGACAATGTGTTGTAATGTGGTGCACCAGAACGAAATTCAAATTTCACGATATCTTTGCTAAACGAAATAATCTGCAAGAAATTTTTTGTATATAAACATTATGTAGCCATAGGTTTCCAGTGATATAAAAATCTCAACTTTTTTTGAGAAAAGTTGGGGATGAGGCTGTGGATCACAAAATGCCCTTTTAAGTTACCTTCTTGGAATTTGTCTTCATCTTTCTGGCTAATTATCTTCTTGAAATCACCAACAGGGTCAACTGTGCCAACCTAATCAAATTTAAAAAAAAAAAGTGTCAACCACTCTACTTATATAAATAACTGAATTAGCAAAGATCAAAATACATAATTATGACTAACCAACTGTTTTCACACTATCATAACAGTGTACCTTGGATTGGAGGCTTTCCAGTGCAACAACCAAACATTTTTCCAGACTACAGTCAAAATACAGGTAAAAGTAAGCAACAAAATCAAGAACTAGATGAGCAGTTCTTATGCTGTTCTTACCTCTGTGACTGCGCCTTTAGCTAACCCAGCCATACTGAAGTCTGCAGCATCACCTCCATCTTCAACTTTGGCTTTCTTTGCAGCAGGTCCTGTTTGATTTGTGTCACTAGGAATATAACATGCATACAAAGTCAATAAAGTGTTACACAAACTCAAATTTCACAAGAAAATATTACACTTTTAAGAGAGCCAGAGGACAATGGTAGCTTATAAAGCCCCCCTAAAAATTGTTGTGTTGCCCCTTACATGACTGACCCAAGTTTAACCCCATGGGCACTACTGCCTTTCTTGTCTTTAATTACATGATATATCATCTCAGTAACCAATCAAAACAGAGCTTTTATATCTCTTGGTACTAAGCTTTATCCCATTCAGCCCTACTGACTACTCTTACCATATCTCCGATTGGCTCAATACATGATATAGTCCTCTTTGTAACCAATCAAAGTAGAGGCCGATAATTGGCAGGTAGTGCTCATAGGGTTAAAATCATGGGTCAGCAATTCTGCGCTATGTACTCTAATGATATCAATCAAGTATTGGATAGAATTAAGGGCATAATCCGACTGCTTATGTCTGTGGCAGAACCGTTAGCATGAAGAACAATCATGTCGTTACATTCTAAATAACATTTTTTTTTACATAATTTGCATTTACCTGTCTTTCCACAATGAATCTCCAACTTGCTCTTCCTTTTTCTTCACAACCTCTAATTTGAAGAGATCTTTGATTTTGTGTGCATATGGTTCACATTCAGTTGCCAAGGCTTGTGGCGGTTGGAGGTAGTTTGCGATTACTTCTTGTATATCTGGGAGTGGGTCATCTGGATTGAGAGCCCGGTGCATTAAACACTGCAATAATTCAATAAAACCAAATATCAGGGTTATCACCAGACCAAGTTGAGTGCCTACTGATTTACTTCTGGGACATGTGTTAGTGTGTCACCTATTGATGAAACTGTGTTAAAACTATTACAACAACAATGGCACACTATGAACGATCGAGTTAATGTTAAGGCAGCGGTATATGTGACCGTTCACAGCGAATGAGCCGTAAATTCCTCCCCCGGTCAATTTTGTTTTATTTCGTGTTTAAAAAATAAACATCATAAACTTAAAAATGGTATATCATTTGACTTCAAACGATATCCAGAAGCGGGGTTATGGTTTGTTAAACTTTGCTCCTTCAACAAAATTATAGCTTTTACCTTTTTACATGTGTCTCTTTTTCCACATTGCTGGCAATAAATATCAAACAGTCATAATTGGCGGTCATTTCAAATCATCCCCAAGTCAACGAAGGTTTAAGAAAGTTCTCTCATTGTTAATTGTTGGTTATGCATACCTGTACAAAATACAATGCCTGGTAACCCACCACTTGAACAGGATTTAGCAAAAGCAAACAAAGACCAGAGCTATTAAAAGTTCTATAGCCATCTAAGGTAGAAGCTTATTATCCACTTCAACAATAGGATTATTGATTAGTTTTTGACTATCAAAATGAGACAGATGTCGGGCCAGCTTAAGTTACCGATGAATACGACCTTCGTACACATTTTACACCGTAACTCAGAATACAATTTAGGGAATTTACGGCTCATTTGTGCTGCCAGGTCACATATGTCGCTGCAAATTGCAGTTTTATATATGCATGTGGATGTGAAAAATTGTAGATTTTGGCATAGATTTTATCATGTAAACCCTCAGTCAGAGAATGTGCATGTTGACACAGCAAACACTAATTTATTTCATGCATGTTCATTACATTTGATCTTTTTGAACCCAAAAATCTACAAAATTGATAAGAACACCAAACAGTTCCAGTTGAAATTGAATACCTAATGAAAGAAGGGCCCAACTCCCAATTTTTCACAAAAATGAGTTAGACCCAGCATTTTATTGCCAGCAGACAGTTCTTCCTTGTGTGTGAAAGATGAGCCAAAATCCACTCTCTAAATAGTTTTCCATGTACACTTAATCATGGTTTTCATGAAAGAAAGGCTCAACTCCATGGAGTTGGGCCCTTCTTCCTGGTTTAAAGAGGAATTTTGTTTATCCAAGAAATTTGCTTTTCACCACAATAAACTCTCTTGCTAACATTTTGTAGCGGAAATGGATTCAGAAGAGAGATGGCGCCTTCAGTTATTTCAGGTCATGTGATATCAGGGTATATAAACCGATGCGCCAATCATTCTTTGCTCTTCCGTACCCTGCGACCGTCGAGGCAGGTTGGTCAAGACATACCTCTCTCTCTCTGCATCAATAACCACTACTACCGCTCCCAGCCGATCACTTGGATCAATAAATGATGAGAACAATGACATAATATCCAACTCCTTCGTCTGACTCATTAGTGTGACTAGTAGACTGTGCGGATTGGCCGCACGCCCACGTCATCACCAAGTTGCCTTAGACGCTCGCTACCAGATAGTTTCCGCCACATTGGTGCCAGCTGTGGGATTCATTTGTCATGATTAACTCGGAAGCTCGATATTCCGGCGCACAGTGGCCGGTTCCGCCACATTGGTGCCAGTGGTGAGATACTAATCCGCCACAATATTACCATGCTTCTACTTGTGCAATTAATGGATAAGTTCCTAATTTCTGTAGCTATTTATAACATATAACATATCTGCTTACGGAACTGGCAGTATATATTAGTGGAAGAAGGGCCCAACTCCAGCTTGTATTGAGAATTGTACCGTTGCCATGGAAACATCATATATGATTTCAAATATATGTAATACTGTATGTTCATTAAAGGTCCCCTGAAGATGAAAACATTCTGTCTATAAAACCTTTCCAAATATTAAGTTTTGATGGAGTTGGGCCCTTCTTCCACTCAGGTATTCAATTATATCCTCAAATCTGCTCGTTTGAAAATATATAATATATTTTAATTAGTAACTTTTACCGACTTACATGGCACAGCCTCTGAATGAGGGGGTTACAGGTCACTTTTGGTTTCAATGCTTCTTCTTCTCTCTCTCCATCTTCATTTCTGGAAAAAAAAGTTTGAAAACAGTTAAAAAATTAGTGCTGAACATTTCCTTTTTTTTTGGAATGTAAAAGAATTTAAAGTACTGTTAGTTAGTTCATTTTAATTAAAATTGTCCAACCTGCCTGAACTTGAGTCTTTCAAACCAAGCCAAGTGTTTTCTATACATTTAGTTGTGTGTTTCTTATGAATAAAGAATGATTGAATATGATGCACAATGTTTCTAACCAAGTTCAGTAGTGATGTAGGTGTGTATTTTGTTTGTCAAAGTATCAAACAATGTGCACAAAAGTTCATAGCTCAGCGCAAATGCACAAGTGCAAGGTCAGCTTGCCATCACACTTGTAGTGCAACCACAAAAAACTTGAAATTGAAATGAAAAGTATGCTTACTCTGTCGCATTTGTCAGATCCATGTTATCAATGAGGTCATCAACAGCTGAAAGTTGAGCATCTGTAAAGAAATTACAACATGGTATCAACAAATTAGTCTTATTTCCACATCAAGAACCAATTAGCCTTACTTCCACATCAAGAACCATCTTTCCAAAATCCAAAATGCCCCCAACTCATATCAGTCATTCTGGAAATGCTACCTACAGTTGTTTGGCCACCTGCAGTGAATGGATAAAGACCACACCACTAAGAGACACATCTCAAGCCTCAACCTCAGGTGGGCTGAACAGCAGGCTGAAGTTGCAGCTTTGGACCATAGGACTTGGAAGCATCTCTCGAGGTACGCCGCAGGTGCAAAAATGCATGATGCTGACTGGTAGGTAGGTACATGACATGTAGGTAGATAGGTACATGTAGGTATATAACTTACCTGTCGGTTGATGCTTTTTGCTCTTAGTGAGTGATGAGAAGGTATACTGCCTTATATCCTCCATGAATGGCAACTCTGTGTACATTAAACTCTGAAAATATTCAGAATCAAATGATACAAACATTTAGTACAGTTGGGACAAATATGTCTTCACTAAGACTTAAGCCGAGTTTACGCTCCCGTCGCTGCATGACGAGCGACTTGTTTTATTGTACTGCTAAAGGACGCTATCTCATTGGCCAAATACCAATCACTGGTTGCTCAGAGATAGAGTGAAAATTCAACTTTATTATCAGTTCTTTCTGCCTGATATTGTATGTATACTGATTAAATATGGAAATAGGGCACTGATTACGGGCACACCCTCCGCAACCCCTTGGATACGCCAATGATTAGTCCAGGCAAATCCCAGCAAACACAAGAAGTTTTTGAAAACATTCGCAGAAGGTTAGCATGGCTTGTCAAAAAACATTCAAATGTCGGTTATATAAAAGGTATATGAAGGGTATAAAATGTTTTAACAACATTCAAAAACATTTTCCAAAACTTGATACAAAATATCCTTCATAATGTTATTTTACGTGTTGACAAAATATTAACAGAACGAACATTTAATGTTATTAAAACGTTTTGACCAATAACAATCCCAACAAAAAACATTTTTGTGTTTGCTGGGATTGTGGAACCCTAGCCTTACCTGGTTCTTTTCATGCAATAAACAGCTAAAACAAATCAGCAAATGTGAAAGCATCTTGCCGTTGCTTAATTTACATTAATCATTGGCGTATCCAAGGGGTTGCGGGGGGTGTGCACACATTCTGGGTGCTTATGCAAAACCAGCCTATTTTCGGCTACTAGTAGTCACTCTGCCCCCAGTCCTGGATATGTGAGTGCTTATGGAATATACAAAATGTAGCTGTATGCTGCCAGTACCATTATAGAGTACAGAAGCCAATTTAACACATTTGGTTTAATATGGGTAAGTGTTATACAATAATAATAACAATTCAAACTATACAATTCCAATATACTGTATACTCACCTCATATTTTGCTTTTATATGTGGCGACAGAAATCCAATTCGTGGGCTACTTGCTTTTGAATACGCTCTGCGTACAATGATAACACTGTTGGTTTCATAGAGGGCGTTGATAAGAGCAGACATCGCCACCCCACCATGCCTGTCGTTAGGATCTGCAGCGAAGCAGTACACACTGTTGCCCATGTAGTGCTGACGTTTTATCTGTTGACAAGAAAATGTAAATTCTCCATTTAGGACAAAAGTCTGCTAGCAACTTTAGAAACCTGATTATTGATATTTTCAAACAAAAGGAAGGTTTGGAGAACTGACACAATCAAGGAAACAAAAAAATCAGAACCAGCTATGATCGATCCAGTGCACTCACAATTTCAAGTTGACAGCTTATCCAATTGTACCACAAGGAACTGCAATGAATTGCTGGCAAATCCTCCCTTTGTGACTTACATCGTCTTATGCTATGCTAGGGTAAGCATTTAGGCAGTCTTCTTAATTTCAGAGTAATATTTTCAAATAATAAAATACTGTTACTCTGCCATTCTCTTTCAGAAGCAACAGAAGCAAGAACAGACCTCTTCTGAATTTGTTTACTATTTTCAGTATAGAAATTTGGAACAACATTTAAAGATTTAAAAAAAATACCATAGCAACAGAAACATACATACACTGTATGATTTGATTTGAGTTTATTAAGCATATCATCGTAAGAGTCAAATAACATATTGCACAGAACATAAATACAAGAACATAGTTATTATAAAATACAAATTAAAACATAAAAATTGACACGATAATACGCCAAGGATATCCCTTAAGGTAGGAGCATCGGATAATAGGGCCATGCAGGAAAATAGCCACTATATCAAATCAGAATTATGCATCCATATCAAATATATAACCAAGTTAAGATAAGTCTTTGATCTACTTATTATCAATGTTTCATGAAAATTTAAACATTTCTTATGTTTTTCTTTATTTTTTGAAAATTCCCTAATTTTTTCTACAAATAATTATTGCTAGCCTAGAGGGAATGTGATATGGTTTCCATAGTTATTGGGGTGGTTAATAAGCCTAATATCTAAATTCTCTCGCCAGATTTTTTTGATAAAGTGTTTATTTTTGGAGAAAAATCATTTTTTCTATTTTTAAATTAGGGAAATCTAGAAACACCCATAACTTAAAATAGAAACACTTTATTAAAAAAAGCTGGCGAGAAAAGTTTCTAAATTTAATAACCTTTCATTTGACACCTTGTTTGTTTAAATTGGCCCTATGGTTAGCTCAGACAATAATTATGAAATTGGGTCATTCAGTGTTTCTAGATCAAATCAAGAAAATTTGAGCAAGTACTAACATTACCTTCAAATATCCCCTTTATTACGGGCCAATATATAGGGAAAAGGTCACTAATATTATTTGGTAACATTTTTGTAATAAAAAGATCCAAAAAGCAGTTCTATAAATGGGATAGAAAGGAGAAAAATAATATTTAAACATAGTATCCATTTTCAAACTTTAACCAATTTTAGTGAACGAGGCTTAGTGTCAAAACCACTTTATGTGCAAAGTCAATGGGGTTTCCTAATGATAAAAAATGGCATAACTCAAAAACGCTTTGTTGGCAAAAATTAAAATTTGGCAGGCAAGTTTTTCTCACCCAACTACACATCCTTTATCATTTTAAACCAAATCTGTGCATGACACCGTAGCCGATGTTTCTACCTTAAAGTCAGAGACTTATTTCCAAAGGGGTCCTTATAAATAACAATGAAAATATATATATAATACAACTATTTAAAACATGAAACACCTAAATTACAATATTAAAAACTATATAACCATGTGGTCTAAGAGGATAATTTTAGCATCTTTTTTAAACCTTGATTTTATATTGCACAATTTTACATTTTCGGGTAGTTTGTTCCAATCATGGATTGCATTGTAAAAAAATGAAGCAGAATCTGCTGTTTTGATTTTTGGAACTTGGAAATTAAAATTGCTACCCCTAGTGTTATAACGATGAAGATGAGATAATTTGACAAAGTTTTCTTTCATATAGCTTGGGCAAACATCATGAAAAATATTAAAAACATGGTTCAAACGGAGCTGCTCAGCCCTTGTTCTGATATTTGAAATGCCTAGATCCTGAAAGTCAGCTTGGTTAATATGATACATGTGATCTTTTCCCAGGATAAATCTGATAACTTTGTTCTGAGCTCGCTGCAATCTGATTGAATGATATTTAGAAATGGCACAATACCAGGAGGAAATAGAATAATCAAACAGGCACAAAACAAGAGCTGAGCAGACCATTTTCTTCACTTTTGATTAAAAAATTTGCTTGTCTGTAGAGGAATTTCAAACGAGAATTAACTTGTTTCACAATTTTAGTTGCAATTTCCTCACCATCAAGAAACTGATTAAGTTCTAGACCAAGATAAACAACAGTATGCTTAGACTTAATTATTTGACCATTGTTAAGAATGATAGAAAAATCAGAAACATTATTGACCTTACGCTTGATCCAAAGAGAATCAGTTCAGTTTTACCTGTGTGCAGAGAGAGATTATTTTCTATAAGCCATTTATTGCAGCTCTCCAAGTTATCACGAAGAACATGACTGATTCTCTCTGGATCTTTGTCGGAATATATCAAAGCACTATCATCAGCATACTGCAACATAATACAATTAATAGAAGTGGACATGTCATTAACATAGCATAGGAATAAAAGAGGACCTAAAATACTGCCTTGGGGAACTCCGCATGTTATGACAAGAGGATCAGACTCAACCCCACCAATTTGAACAATTTGTTTACGATCACAAAGATAAGATTCAAACCAGGCTGTGGACTTAACACCCATGGCAGACAGTTTGTTACACAAGATTTTATGGTAAAATATCACATAATTTCTTTGAATATAGGGATCAGGGTTGTAGCTACACCGGCAGATGCTTTTTTCATCATAAAAACGCAAAAACCCCATTCGCTAAAATGATTGTTCCCCAAGCCAGCACTCTAATTGGATAGTAAAATTAGCTGGCACTCAACTTGGGCTAGCTATAACCCTGATAGCACATTCAATACACCTTTCATGCCATCTTACATTCTCCTGCTTTGAGAATCCGAGAACTTGTAGGACCTTGCCAGGGTTCTGGTATCCCATATTCTTCTTGTCTTCCTCGGATATTGGAATGATGTCATTACCATAACGAAAGCCTGACAAAGTAATGGAGACATACATTGTTATATTTTCTTTTGCATGCACATAATGGATTTCTATGAACAGCTATGTATGCACATCATGCTGAGGACAACCATTTATGATGACAAGTTGACAACGCATATGAATATTTACTGAAAATAATGTTCCTTTTGCCCTCCTAACAAATGGGGATGATAGTTCTAAAAAGGGGGTTAAGTCACAATCATGAAGATGGAGCTAGTGTCAGTTTCTGCTATACAAAAAAGGGGGATATCTACGTACTCCCTCTGTGCAAGTTTCAAAGTGAAATATTGTGGTAGAACATTAAAGCTACATGGACATGACAATCGTCTTTGCCATTTTCTCGAAATGCCCTCTATGTGACTTTAAGAACTGGCATCCTCAATTATTATTTACTGAAAATTCTATTCTTAGCTTGTCTTACCTTCAACATGGTCTTCTTTCTCCACTTCTGTCTCTTCATCGTTATTCAGATGTTTGGACCTAATTGTCTGCGGCTTGTACTCCTTCCCTTTCCCTTTTATGTAGATGGACTTCCAGGATTTGACGGTTGATTCTTTCACCTTCAGATACCCGCACACAGGTATCTTAAGCTCGCTTCCAATCTCCAAGTTGATCTTCCACGGAGTCTGTCTAACAGCTTTCTTGTCAAAGAAACTCAGCAACGGAAGTACTTCCTGAACTCCATAGTGTTCACCCCCTACTTCATCCAAGATGTGTTTCATTAGTTTTCCTCCTGCTCTCTGTTGTGGTGTCTTTTCTTTCTGGTGTGGTTGTCTGCCTCTTTGGCCGCTGGATGTTGATGGTCCTGCTTCATCGGAACCATTTTGAGCACCATCTTCATCATCATCATCATCATCTAGACTGGGTCCTCTATAATAATAATCAAAACATTCAAGTAAACAAAAACGGTTCTACACACATGTTAACGTTAAAATGAAAGTAAGAATGAAAATGTCAACTTGGCAGTTATGTAACTTGGCAGTTGATACATCTAGGTGTTTTGAGAAGTTTTTGTGATTTTTTTTTAAAATTGATAAAATTTAGTACAATTTGGAAGTTATTGTGTTTTAATGTACGGGTCTATGCAGTGTGCACTGTTGTTCGCTACTCAACACACTTACATGAGGTTGACGTCTGTCCCCAAACTCTTGATGCCTCCAATAACCTGATCTAGTTTGTCATCACTGAATGCTCCTCCAAGATTGGTGAAGAGGATGATCCTACTTGTGGTAAATTTACCCGCCTGGAGAGTGTTGTGTAAACAATCTAATGCTATTACTAGAACATCAACGCCTGAATACCGAGTCAGTTAAGGATTGTATACAAAGGGCTATTACATAATGTATGTTCCCTTTTAATGAGAAATATTTAATGCAATTATTGAAATGAAAACCTAGTTTGAAATCTTTGCTAGTTTTGGACCATTACAAGGCCAATAAAAATAAAGGTCTGTTTGCCCTTTCAGCTCAAAATTTATTTGAGTCGGTAGGTCGATCTTTTTAAAAAAAGATTTTAAAGTATTCCGTGGTATCTACAGCTTGCCATGGACCATTTGGTCAATGAGAAACACTTACAGTTATCAATTCTAGCTCGTTTGCAGGCACAGGCTGTTGTGTAAGACATTCAGCAAACACTTCTTGCAGTTCAAGAAATATAGCATTTTAAACATACCGCATTCATTGACGTCTTTAGGTGAATACATTGGGTCTACACCTTTTAAGATCTAAATTTCACCAATATTTAGTACAAAAATGTTACAAAAGCTACATTTCCAATTTGAAAAAAAAAAGTAACTGATTTTATGGGTTAGTCAGGAAAGGGCAATGAAACCTTTTTTAAAAGCCTAATTATACATTTGATCAGTGAGAGATCATACGTATATTGTTGAGACTACTTGTACAAGAGTAAAAGTACCATGGCAGAAGAAAATTATTTCCTTTCTGGGAACTGCTGTTTGGAATATTTTCTGTGAAGGCAGAGCACAAGCCTTAACAGGTGGGGTAGTGGGCCCCTGGGGTCAAGAGGGCAGCGTCCCTGGAAGTTCCTGGGTTTTGATGCAGTGATGCTTTTTCATGAGCAAAAATTAGCATGCTGATTTGCTGAGGCACTGTTGCATATTTTTTTAGCTCCTCTATTTGTGCATTTTTGACAGATTTAATTTTGATTTAACTCTTCTGAGAATTTTTTCTGGGCAGTGCAGTACCATGGTAACTGTGGATTTTATAGCCCTGAAAAGTACCAGAAACCACAAAGCAAAGGATACAATCAGCACTCGCTGGTCCAGGTGTGATCTCCTGTTTGACATACTTAATAAGATCCAGGTTGACAGGTGCCATGGGCCTTGCCTCTGTGATGTATTCATACTGACCATCATCGGCCAAATGATTGGCTGTTCCTGCCGTGCCAAACAAGATTAAGCAAACTTCATCTTTAGATTCAGCAAACACCTGTTGATTTTTTTTTAAAAGATCATATATTGCATAACATTATTGTATGGAATTTAAAATAAATACTTTGTAAAGATGGTAGGTTTTTACCTGTCCAATGGCAAATTTGGGCCAAAATGCTCATTTTTGGAGAAAATCTCAAAAGATGTTTTTTTTAAATTTTGACCAACTTCATCAAAAATATTTGAAATTTGGGCAAAAATCAGGCTTTTTAATGATTAGAATTGAGCATTTTTTGACCATTTTGGTGCAAATGTCTCAAAGTTGGTCAAACCAAGTACGGTACGGTACTTCACTTAGTCATAATATGTCATATTCTTGCAAATTATTCAGAAACAAGAAGACTTTATGCAACATATCGTAATCTTCCACTGTAGGCTAAAGATGTGTGGTCTTTTGTCATTGTTCTTTAAAAAAATTCAAAGAAATTTTCAAAACATTTTGACCAAACAGTTTAAACGTCAGTGAAGAGTTTACCAACCTTTCTTTGTAGGATGAGTGTAATGACATCCAGTGATGACTCCAGTGGTGTGGCATATCCTGGGGGAGCTTGGTTCATAGAGGAACTTACATCCAAACAAATAACTATGGCTTCCTGAAATATATGAGTTATGAGGTGAAACATTATGAGGTACTGAATTTCTTGTAACTTGACAACAGGCAAATACAGATATGCTTTGTGGGTAATCAATCTGAAGTAACTTACATTTGTAAAACTAAAATTACTATCACTGATGACCGAGTTCTGAAGTCTGTAAAGGATACCGGACGATCACAGCTAGGGGTGTAAATTAACGGTTATTTGTCTAACCCTTTAAACGGACCACAATCCAGTCGGTTAACCATGTAAACGTATGTAAAAAAAAATTGTAATTTTATAAAAAGTTATAGACTGACCCTAAATTTCTTGCTATTCAAGGTTGCTACCAGAGAAAAACTGCTATTAAAAAAAAAAAAAATAACTAAAAGTTCTGAGGTTTTTATTCAAAGCTGGATAAAGTTGTACATTTTAATTACTGTTGTTTCTATTGAACAGCCAGGGTCATATTGAATTAACATGCATTGCTAGCAGCTGTTCAATAGAAGCAAAAGTAATTAAAATGTGCAACTTTATCCAACTTTGAATGAAAACCTCAGAGCTTTTAGTTAATTTTTCTTTTTAATAGCAGTTTTTCTCTGCTTCCAACCTTGAATAAGAAGACATTTTGGGTCTACAACTTAAAAAATATTTAAAATTTTTTTTTTAAACGTTTTTTGTAGAAGTCTCCATGTCTGAAAATCCCTGGTACAAACATCGAAAATTTTGCATTGTTCAGTCCTGGTAATGAATAGTTTTTCTGCATCGCTGTTTAACCATTGAAAAACATGAATATGCATATCTCTGTCCCCTGTAAGGTCAACCACATCCCATCAATTCCAACCACCCCCATCTACCGATTGAAATAAACGTCCAAGGTCTCAAGGGGAAAGAATGTCAAAGATACCATGCCACTATATTGATGAAGAACAACCTGATATCATCATGGGGCAAGAATCAAAACTTGATGGTACGTACACAGATGCCGAAGTTTTTGCCGAGGGCTTTCTGGTAAAGAGATTGGACCAAAACAGGCACGGCGGTGGTATATTCATCGCATACTGCGACAACCTGGCAGTAAGTGAATTGGAAAAAACTGCGAGCTAGTGGTTCTTAAGGTTGAAGTATGGAAATCATCACCTATTTATATTGCTTCATTCTACAGACCAACAGACAGAGATCCGACATCTCTTGAATCACTAAGAATACTCCGAAACAGCTACTCTGTGGAGATTTTAACGTACCTGATATATTATGGCAGGACTAGCATTGAGGATAACCCACAATATGGCCGGTCTTCCTGTAAATGAGGCTATGCTTGACCTGGTAGAAAAATTTCACCTGGAGCAACTTGTGCATGAGCCAACTAGACTGGGCAATATCTTAGACCTAATCCTCACTACAATGCCTGATAGTGTCAGAAATGTTAAAGTAGTCCCAGGCATGAGTGACCATGAAGCAGCAACAGCTGAATGTGACACAAATATTCAAACAAACAAGAAAAAACCAAGGACAGTTTTCATCTATAAGGCCAAAAAAAAAAGGTTTGTTTGTCCATAGAAGATTAGGGCTCATATTGAAATTCCCTTACACAGGAAGGTGTGCGCCATCCTGCAGCTTTCCTGTGCTAGAAAATTTTGTTAAAATCCTGGGCAGGGTGTATCACTGATGCATATAATCCATCCGCTTTATGACCGAGCTTTCCTGAGGCGCGCGCTTAGCGAGGGGAATCCTGCCTTCTTTCTGTGTGAAAACGTGGTAGGGTATTTCAATATGAGCCCTTATGAAACAGTTGGGTCGGTAGGTCAGATTTTTTTTTTTTTTACCAGATATTGCACTTGAAACTTACAATTTGAAGACTGGTAAATAAGTCAAAACACACAGCACTTTACTGGTTTAACTCTTGAAACAAACAATTTTTTTTTGGCCTAAGAAGGCAAATAAAGATAAGATAGAAGAAGATCCTTCATGACATCACATGAAAACAGAACATGCTCAGAGAAATGGGAGCTGTTCAAGGATTCTTTAAAGAGTGCAACAGACAAACACATCCCAACTAAATTGCTTTCTGGTAGATGGAATCTACCATGGATGAACAAAGACATCAGCGACTCATGAGTAAGAGGAGTAGAAGATACAATGCCTGGAGGAAGTATAGAGACACAGCAGACCTTGCAGAGTAACAAACTTAAGGAAGATGTGAAGATAGCCCTGAAACAGGCACACAACAAATATGTGGAAGGACTCACTCTTCTACACAGAGATAATATAAGGATTGAGAGAGTGCAGAGAAGAGCCACAAAAATTGTTGCAAGCCTGAAAGAGATGACGTACGAAGAGAGATTGAAAGAGCTTGATTTACCCACATTAGCCTACAGAAGATTAAGGGGAGATCTGATACAGATGTATAAGATAATGGATGGTGTCAATGACATCAACCCAGCCTCCATCTTTCAAATGGCACAACAAGATATGGGAACAAGAGGTCACAGCCTCAAGGTACAGAAGCAGCACAATAGACTCCGTATCAGAGGAAATTCTTTCACTCAGTAATAGAGTGGTGAGCGCATGGAATGGACTGCCTGCAGGTACAGTGCATGCTAAGACTACCAATGAATTCAAGAATGGCATAGATAGAGCTCTTGAGAAGACTTACATGTACAACAAGTTCACCCATGGAACGGGAGCTCTCTGGCAGAAAGTTGTTTTTTAACATGGCCCCATATTAGATTATGCAGTGAGGGTATTGTGATGAAATTGGATGGGCTACATAAGGACTTTTTTTCCTTCAACAAGAGCCCAAGAAGAAGGTGTGTTCAAGGTGTGTTCAAGAAGATGTAAGTAATCCTGCAAAAAGATTGTGGAGTTATGTCAAATCCTTCAAGATTGATAAGATCGGCATTCCATCTTTACTTTTTGAGAACAAACTTGTATGTTAGTCGTCCACAACAGAAGGCAGAGGTATTATCACAGCAGTACAAGTCAGTCTTCACTCTTCACAACAGAGGATACATCTTACATTCCATCTAAAGGCCCAAGTAAGCACAACACCATGGCCAGCATTGATATCATGATTGAGTGATCATGTGGTTTGCCGAATGAATGGAATCGGTGTCGGAACAAGGATTGTTACTTGTAAACAAATCGTTTCGCCTTCACGTTTCAAGAAATTAAATTTACGATCTTTTGATAATTAGTTAGGGAGTGTTTTATTTTAACCTCTGGCATGAGAGATTGAGAATGTGGGTTAAAGATAAGCCACTCTGTGTTCTCATTTTGCAACTAAAATAGCTAGGCTTCTCATAAAGCTTAAATTTGCGGGCCAGGATGCTGGCCACCCATGTAATTGAAAGATGGCGGATATACCAAGCACACTCACTACATGCATTCGGGTCTGTGAGGGTGCTTGACCAGGCATAGGGTAATTTAGTAGGATTTCAATTTTTTATTAATGAAGTTACATATTGTTTTGAGGAATGACAAAGTTGTTTATGGAAACTTAGATGTTCATCCGAGGGGGGTTCCAAATATACAAAAAGTCGGCATCAATACAATTGTGACCCCCTATATCGGCATCAAAAACTTTATGACCCCACCTGCCAAATTTTTTATTGAAATCAGTCTTTTTGAATAAAATAAACACACTAATCACTATCTGTGGTTAGGGACCGTTCACAAACACTTGTAAGGGGGGCCTGATGCAAAAAGGGGGGCCCTGAATTTTTTTGACCCTCCTAAGGGGGGGGGCCTGAAAAATATTTTCCTGGGAAAATTAAGTTTTATATGGGGTTGACCCATAATTTTCATGTCAAAATGGGGGGGGGGGAGGGCCCTGAAATTTTGGAGGTCTGTAAAGGGGGGCCCGAAAAATTTTTGCGATGACATTTTTTGCATCAGGCCCCCCTTACAAGTGTTTGTGAACGGTCCCTTAATATCTTGTGACTCCCTACCTACAACAATATTTTATGACCTTCCTATTTTGTTTTTCTTTCCAAACATTATTTTAACGCTTGGGCCCTGGCCCGCCCAGTATATAATATTTCCCCCTATATCCAGGTTGGACACATCACACTACCGTGTGATGTGTCCAGTTCGTCATTTAACTTACATATAAGATGGAGAGCTTAGCATAACGGCCTGCCTATTTACGCTTCCTGAAAACACTCTTGCACATAACATACAAAACCACAAATTCACTAACTTCAACTTGCACTACCGACACCATGAAAAATATTTTAATTATTACCGATCCTTCAGAATACTTGCAAATATTGGCAGTTTCATAAAATCCTGCTGCTGAAAATCGTAAATTCCACAATCTTCTGTCAGATCCAGGTCAGTAATCACAGGTGGGCGAATCTACCAGCGTGACAAGACCAGAGATAATAAAAAGCATGAGAGGCCACGCCGTACAAATAGCTAGCCTGATTGGCAAGCGTCGTCGCTGGCCAGATCTTCTACGGTCGTGTATGATGAGTAGAGACCATAGAGCCCTATATAGGGCTCTGTGGAAGAAACGGTTCCTAATTTTGAAGCCATGGATAATATATTCATTTATACGAGAACCATATTTTTGTACCAATCACAGAACAGAATTTCACTTACTCACAGCTGTCAATCATTCTTGTGAAACGTAAGCTCCGCCTAGTATCAAGGTCTTCTTCTGCGCATTGGTTGTGCGCATTAACTAGCCTCCAGCACAAATCCTGTGCACACGATCAGGTTGGATGGGCGGTTTACGCCTGGTTTACACAACAGGAACTGCGATGCATCCTAAACTGGATCGCTTCCGTGTATTCGCATTGCATGGTGGGTAATCGCCTGCCAATTTGCATAGCTCAACGTTCACAACAGTTTAAAATCAACACAGGTAAATCCATATAAAAAATAACATGGACACAAAATTGACAATGACATAGCTTATGTAATTCAAATAATAAAATGTAATATTATCATGATAGATGCACGTTTTATTAAAACTTGAAAAGATTATTAAGTCCAATAATTTGTTTGTGTTAGCTTGCACGAGTCACAAAATGGCGACCCATCACGCATATTCTGCATGTGCCGACATTAGTAACTCATAGTGACTGTCCTCAAACTAGCGCCAGTGTGTCTCAGGCCTGATAACGACCCCAGGTAATTTTATGCAGAGTTTTCTTGCGAACAGCTGCAGGTGACAATTAAACAATGAACACGGCTTGTTTAGGTACATGCGTGGGGAGGCTTGTACGTCAGCTGACGTGTTTTGGACATGTTCCGGCGTAAAAAAGTGTCGTTTTTCTTCATGAAAAATACCAGCGATGACCAGTTTTTTGTGGGCTATTTGATTTACAGGTATGTCGGTTCGTCATAGGGTAGAAATGATAGCTGTACAATTTGTATAACATACAGTTTAACATAGGCCTAAACATTTATGGGCACAAATCGACCTTCCGTATTATGCACAAGTATGTGGAAGTGGCAGGCATACCCCCGCCAAGAAAATGCCAGCATTCCGACCAAGAAGTTCTGAAGGTTATTTATTCATCATGTTTGTGCTCGTCTGACATCGACAGTGCCATGTATGCATGACATGGACCGGACATGCCAATGCAATAATGGTGATGGTCATGCAATCATCATTGCTGCAATGCAGCCATTGTAATTTGTCATGTTTGTATTTTGTAAGCTTACCTAGTACCGGACCAAATCATAATGTCCGACCATCATGACCATGTTTCGTCATGTCAAAATATATTATACATACCTTGTCCTTTCCAGCCATTGTCACTCCAAAAAGACGCCAAGATGGTGTATTTAGAGTGAATTTTTAACCACGAAAAAAGCGCGAAACACCTTGGAAAATCAAACTCAAAGGGTCACCATACATCACATGTGATCAATCAAACAGGTCATGAGGTCTTATATACCATAATAACAAAATCAAAAGGTGCGCCACATAACATTATATGAATATTAATATTTTTACGTCATCACCGAGCAGATTTGAGGGCAGAACCGGAATACCCGGGTCCAAATTTTTGAACTCCAAAAATGTCATTTTGAAAATAATCAGAAAATCTAGCATAAACAAATGATCTTAAATAAACAATAATCTTAAGCCTTGTCATTTGCAGGTCATTTGTACGGTTTGTAACTTGAAGAGAACACAGTTCATTCAAGGAACTATGCGTTCTCAAGCCACCTTAGTCACTCTGGAAAATAGGCCTATGAAGATCAAATCGTGAACTTTTATTTTTACACCAATTTCAATAATGCATTTAATGTGTTTTCGTGTTTTCTATGGGTAACTTACGTTACTAAGGGTTATTAAACATGTTACTGTTTAAAAACAGTAAAACAATTAAATGTAAGACAATTCTTGCTGTCATATTGTAAGATACATTAATTTTTTCAAAATCACTCGTTTGTCAATTCTTGATGCTTTTATTTAAAGCCTTAAAAGGGCATTTCGTGATCCACAGCCTCATCCCCCACTTTTCTCAAAAAAAGTTGAGATTTTCATAGGCCCTATCACTGGAAACCTCTGGCTACATAATGTTTATGTACAAAAAATTTCTAGCAGATTAATTCGTTTAGCAAAGATATCGTGAAATTTGAATTTCGTTCTGGTGCACCAGAACGAAATTACAACACATTGTCTATGGAGCAGTGTAATACACATAATCATGCATAACTCGCAAACGCAGATTCTACTGAAGAATGACATAAAAAGAGGATGCTAGGATCACGAAATACTCCTTTAATGTACGATTTCCGTCAAATTTTGATTTTGTTATTCTTTATTCAAAATGTTGAAATAATATTAGTAATAACTGACGGGAAGAGTTGCTGACCATTTTAGGTTGAAATAACAAGGTAAAGTGAAAGAAACCCCACTGGTTATTTTGGCCATTTTAATAACACACAGTTCTATGGAAGACATATTATCATAATTTTAAAATTATGATAATAGCTTATGTCGAACTTTGCTCTGTTGACCTACAAAGACAACAAATTTGGTCGATTCCATTTAGGTGCAAGATAGGACATGTGTAAACATTACAAATATGCAAAAAAATCAGGTTTGAAAAAAATTAACCAATTTCATATTATAAGATCGTACATTATGGCTTTAATATGCAAAATTAAACCAAACTTCAAAGAAAGTACATCACGAAACATACGTTACTATTAAATTGAAAAAAGTACTACAAGCTCTTTTGTTGATAAGCATAAACTAATTGTTTTGGCATAAAACAATGCAATTTTGCCTTTAGTTCAAAAAGACATTGTTGTTAAGGTAGTATGAACGGCTACGGTGTCATGCTCAGATTTGCCTGAAAATGATACAGAATATGGAGATGGGTGAGAAAAACTCACCTGCCAATTTTTAATTTTTTCCAAAAGAGAGTTTTTGACTTATGTAATGTTTTGTGATTGGAAAACCCCATTGACTTTACACATGGCATGTTTTGGCATGTTGCCAAGTTCTTCAAATCGGCTTAATTTTTGAAAACAAGTAATTTGTTTAAATGTGATTTTCTTTTCTTTATACCCACTGCATATTTCTGGTTTTTAATTTATTTTATTGCAAAAATGCTACTTAATAAAGGACAGCAATTTTTTCCAAGATATTGGCCTTAACAAAGGAGATATGACATGGTAATGTTAGTACTTTTTTCAATTTTCTTGACTTTTTCTAGAAACACTAATTTACCTAAATTCTAGAATTTTTTAGAGCTAACTATATGTCCAATTTCTACAAACAAGGTGTCATATGAAAGGTAATCAAATTTAGAAAATTCTCTCGCCAGCTTTTTTTTAATTAAGTGTTTCTATTTTAAGTTATAGGTGTTTCTAAATTTCCTCAAATCAAAAATTTAAGAATTAATTTTCTAAAAAATTAAACACTTTTTTATCCAAAAAAGCTGGCGAGAGAATTAGAGAGATTGCGAAATTTACGTGAAACGTGACACGGGAACGCGAACAGCAAGCTACATTAGTCGAAAATCGGTTATTATGCCCTCTAGAGGGTGAAATCTATTGTGAATTGGTCAATCGTGGAATTACCGTAAGGCGATTACGTTGCGGTTGGTAGCGAAAAATGACGTTCCAAAATGACAAAAAAACGCATTATAAAATGCAGAAAAATGTTATATGTTTATCATGTTATGAAACGAATCAAAGTATCCTAATAGAACAAGTAGATTTCGACATGTAATAAAATCCATTTTGGGGGTTAAAATTTGATCTCGTATAGACAAGAAGTAGTGAACAAATTTCGATTTTTTTCGACGCGAATTCGAACGGGCAGACTGCCTATTCATTTGTGTGTGGAAAATGCCGTCCAAAAATCAGCTTGCGAAGAGGCGTTTTAGGCAAGATTGTGTCGTGTTACGGCATAAATGCGGTATAATTGTCTGTTTGGGACGGGGAACAGAAGTTCGTGCAACGCTATTTTTCGCCTTGCTTTTTCGTTGTGCATTAAACAGCTGTTAAAGTGTTTTGCTTATGGATACTATTCAGCAACTCCAAAATGTTTTTAAAACATGATAATGCATGTGTTTTTGGTTTTAGTTAAAACGTTTTATAACATATCGATGTATGTTTATATAAAAATCATGACAACTCGTGTTATACTGAAAAAATAATACAACAACATTTTAAGCCAAAATTCGAAATGCTATAGTAAAATATCATTTGGCAAAAATATTTAAGTGTCTGTTGTGTTAGAACGTTTATCAGCAAGTTTAGAACATGCCCTTGACCCTCACATAACCCGACATTTAACGTTTTCTGTAATATATTTGTGTTTGCTGGGTAGTAATCGAACTAAGCATATTAGATTATCTATTTTCATTTCGCTTTAGAAAGTAAACAGGGTATTATTTATAATGATAATGGCGTTTGTTTCTTGTTTCGAATAATATACACCAAAACTTCCTAGGCATCCAACACCAAACTCTGTTTAGATTATTTAGACAAATAGCATACACGTGTGAACATAGGCCTATACTCATTTTCCAATAGCTCGCAAAACTCAAATATCGCTAATCTGGACTGAACATGCTGAATGCTTAGAGCATTATAGATACAGCCAGTCGTATTTGCATATCAATACCGAGGAAAGTAGTTCGATGAAAGAAGATAATCTTCTCTGGTTCGATGCACCCAAGGTGAATCAATGGGTGCTTCCTATTACCTTTAGATTATTTGTCTCAGCATAGCGCCATCATGATTGTAATTGCGTTTACACGTAGTCTTGGTTCAGACTCTATGCGGCTATCACGAACATACTAGGAACGACGAGCGTTAGGACCGATACAAACTGGCGGTGTAGGAGGCTAGTTTGGATGTGAACGGGACTATGACGTTCTACCGCAAAATGCAGAAATCCGTAACCCGTATGGCGTTTGCAGTGAACGCCTCTCCGCAATCTCTCTATTAAGCTTATACACCATCCCTGAAAGTTTGGAAACAATAGCACACTCCATGTTGGCAAAAAATAATATTATTAATGTGTTAAAATTTAGGTAATTTTCAAAAAATAATGAAATACATGTGAAATGGTAAATTTTTTATGAAACTCTAAAAATAGGTGGAGTGAAGACTTGTCTTTAGTTTGTTCTAAGTTTTAAATTAATACACAATTCTATAATTTGCTATTGTGGCCGGCTATTTTGCTGCAAGCTTGATTAGCCGATTGATTGCCTCAAAAAAGAGTTGAAAAAGAATTGAAAATTCAGATGAAAATTGCGTTACAATTACTAGGATAGGCCTACTTTTCATTGAGACTATTTTCTGTAATGCCCCTTTCCTATTAAATAGCATGGTGGCGTTATAAGAAAACAATACACAGATTATAGTCACTTTTTGTTTTAATTCAGCATTTTATGGTAACGTATCCCAGCAAACACAAAAACGTTTTAAAAACATTTTAAATAAGTTATATTTTGGCCTTTGGTTTAGGTAAAAACGTTTTAATAACATTAAAATGTCGGGTTATAATAAAGGTCATGATAACGTTTTAAAACGTTTTGTATGAAAACACACTACAACAATATTTTTTAATGTTTTCCAAAAATGTTATTGTAAACTATTTTTGCAAACATTTTTGCCAAATATTGTGTCAATACTTAAATAACATTATGTTAAAATATTTGAACCCAGCAAACACAGAAATGTTCTTAAAATGTTTTTTCAAAACCTTTTAATAACATTTAAATGTCGGGTTATATAAAGGTCATGAAAACGTATTTAAAACGTTATTGAAAATATTTTGGGCAAACATTTTTCGCAAAATATTTTTTCAACCCCAAAATAACATTCTGTTTAGAACGTTTTGTATCAAGTTTTCAAGAATGTTTTTGGAATGTTATTCAAACGTTTTTATACCCTTTATATAACCCGACATTTAAACGTTTTCTGTAAAACGTTTTTGTTTGCTGAGCAGTAGATAATCAAAAATGTTTTTTAAGGTTATGAAAACGTTTTATACTCTTAATATACCCTTTATATAACCCGACATTTAAACGTTTTCTGACAACCTTTTATAACCTTTTGCGAATGATGTCGAAAACGTTTTGTGTTTGCTGGGATATGTTACATTTCTTAACCATACAGTCAGAACCTTCGAATTTCCTAGGATTTATTTTTCAAATAATCATGTGGACCTGAAAACATTACTATTAGGGGCTGTGCAATAATTATGAGCCCTGGGGAGGTAAAATTGGGTGGGTGGGGGGGGTGCAAGAAATTTTGGCGAGCCGAAAGGGGGGGCAAGCAATTTTTGGCAAGCCGAGAGGGGGGGGCAAGCGATTTTTGGCACGCATTCACAGGGCGCCTTTTTAATAAAACGCTCTAAACGCTTAGTATGCAAATTTTCCTGCTCGCTGCGCTCGCAACATAGGCCTACATCTAGACCATTTAAAGTATGGAATTTGGGATCCCCAAAATTTGGCATGTTCAAGTGGGGGGTAAATAATTTTTATGGGGGGGGGGGCAAGCGATTTTGGGCAGGCTGAGAGGGGGGGGGCAAGCAATTTTTGGCGAGCTGTTCGAAATTTTATTCCCCGGGGCTCATAATTATTGCACAGCCCCTTATATACCTTTGCATCTGAGACTAATATAACTAAACCGTATATTTAAGGACACTTTGGTTCATTTTTAGGGGCAAAAAACAAAACAAAATTACAAAAACGGTCATGTTTTGAACAGAAACTCTATTCTAATACCTTTCATAATCATATTATTTAGGAACACAATACACAAAACATAATAATAAAAAGATTTAACTTTTGAAAGTCTACATTTTGAAAGCATCATAAACAAATTTAAAAAAAATGTTTTAAAACTTCAACTCCCCATAATTTCCCTCGTAATGAAAAAAAAAAAAACCCAGATTTTGAAAATCACATAAAAATATTTTTTCCTACGATTATTTTGAATACTCATAATTTCCCTCATAATTCAATGTAAAACAAAAGAAATAGATTTTGAAACCCTCATAAAACAAAATCAAAATAAGAATAACTTTTTTCTAGATGCTAATGTTTGACTTTGTTTTATTTAGGGTTTGTAAATCAATCACATAAGTATGAAAGTTATTATACTTAGTTCTCTGGGTTAAGGGATGGGGTATGAACGTTTGGACAGTATTTATTGTGGGACATTAGAGCACATCAGACATATCGAATTGCATTCTGAATACGAAGAATGTCCTTCTGATATCAAATAGTTTTGATTTTTTTGTTGAAATTCGCAATGTAATACACATTTTATGGCAAATGATTAAAAATTGACATTTTTAATATTTTACAGTACTCGAAGTAAACTTTATAAATCTGATGATTTTTACTTAAAGTGTATGTAGGTGGGATGAAAAGGCGACGATCAATTCAAAATTTTGACCTTTCGTATTGATGATATGGATTTTTTTCTCAAAAAAAAAAAAAAAAAAAAAAATTAGGTCTTTTTAGGAAGAAAATCCATATCTTCAATATGAAAGATCAAAATTTTCAATTGATCGTCGGCTTTTCCTCCCAGCTACATACACTTTAAGAATATATCATTAGATTTATAAAATTTACTTCGAGGACTGTTATAATATCAAAAATGTGAAAAATATCAAATTTTAATAATTTGTCATAAAATTTGTATTAGGCCTATATCGTGAATTTCAAAAAATGAAAATTATTTGATATCAGAAAGACATTCTTCGTGTTCAGAATGCAATTCGATATGTCTGATGTGCTCTCATGTCCCACAAAAAATACTATCGAAACGCTCAAAACGCTCATTACTGATCCCTTAATAGGATGAACAAATTTAAATCTTTCCCCAGAGTAGCCAGTAGACATACGTTGAAAAAGTAACAACAACATTACATCTGGCCGGATTCGAACCTGCGACCTTCGTAATACTTACTGCGCCAAAAAAGTATCCTTACACTTGGAAAAATAATCACAATTTCAAAACTAAACCATATTGGGGTAATTTTGTTTTTGAAATAGATGCACTATCTAATCCTGCACATTATGACACCACATTGAATCCAATGTGACCTCAAGAAGTAAAGTTACAAGCATTTGAATAGACGAAAGTCCAGGAGACTACACAGTTTCTTCAATAAAGCTTTATTTAAAGCAGTATTTATTTCAGTTTTTCTCTTTTCATAAGTTCCATTTTATATGTCAGCTCTTTTGTTTCAGTTTTCTTTTGTTCCTTTTGTTTCAAATTAAAGGCACGTACAAATTTGCCATTCACCACTCTCAAACCAGATGTCTAGTCCGTGGAGTTTTGAATAGGCCAGTTTGTCACTTTTAAAACTGGACGTTTGGCTAATCAAATGCTTGTAACTTTGCTTCTTTAAGTTACATTGGATTTAATGGGGTGTCATAATGTGTCGGATTAGATAGTGCATCTATTTAAAAAAACATCATCATTCGAACATAATAAATAGATTTATATCTTCTGCTCTTCTGCAGCATGCCTCTGTACCTCAATTGGTTCCTGGTTGGTTTGAATATCGTGCTAGGATTACGAAGGTCGATGGTTCGCAGTGGCGCATGAAGCATTAAAATTTAGGAGGAGGGGGGGGGGGTCATGGACGAGCATATTTTGGTCCTGTTTTACAGGGACTTGATTTTGCGCGAAATTTCAGACTAGTGCTATTTGAGCTTATTTGATGGGCGGAATGTACGCACAAATTTTTACAATTGTACCCTACACAGTGTCATCGCCCCGATATCTTCATGGCAGAAATCGCCATGGTAGGTTGAATCCACAGCCACGTATGGCCATTTTGTTCCGACCTTTGAGACGCATAATGAGCCGAGGGACAGCTGACTAAGGCTACTGACAATAGCCTGGTAATTGACCTCTCTGTGTGTGAGTGAGCATGTATACGCCATTGATGAGGTCAATGGTCATATGCTTTCAGACTGCTTCCACGAGTAAGTGCAGCTAGCCTACGCTGCACTATAGTTCGGCACATATAAAATCAGAATATCTTTGTCAGTTTTTGAGTTCAAGACGCACGCATCTTTCTCAAGACGCTAGCTAACGACTATCATATCCATTGAACACGTATATTCAAGTGCAAGGAACCAAATCTGGCTTCTTTAGACTAAATAAATTACGGGAGATATTCATCATTTTCTACCCCGGTATCCAAAGATTTATAGTCTAATATCAAATCGTGCATAGCACATTCACGTGTATCAATCCCGGGTATTCATTTCAGTGTCTCTGCTGTATAATGTAATTATTAACCGGGCGATGTCGGTGTGCGCTATTTGGGCCCAATGGGCCCTACATCAACTCCTACATCTGTACATGAGGCGCAGAATTCAACATGACGATGAATATTTACGTCGATCGAGCTTATACGGATCACGCACGAACATTCATTCTCTCTATGATATGCTCTACGAAAACACTGTCAACTAAGAAAAGATGACATTTATATGCGACGAAAAATATATGGAGTATGAATCGGCCCCAACTGCCTGCCAATATTTGAATTGTACTGATTCATCAATAATTCAATATTCAAGTAAGCGCCTGTACACGATTCAATATTACCTGTATGCCGGTAACGATTTAGTGCCTGGCGTTAGCTTTTAAAAGTTTAGACAGAAACAGAGAATCGTTACCAGCTGTTATACCGTAATCGGTTATACCATAATTAATATACCAAGCAAAAGGACACATGCAATTGCCGATGTCCTCAGCATAATTATACAGCTCTTCATGACAAAGTCATGTATAAATGAATGACATCCAGACGGGTGATCCAGTACGGGATCCAGTCCCAGATCCAGTATCAGTAGAGATTGCTAATCCACAAGTGAACATTTAATATTTTGTTATGGACTGAATTATTCGGGCTGACAATAACAAGTGACAGCCATTAAAATGGCATGCACACAGAAGATAATTCAGGGACGCATTGCAGGGACGTCATTTCTATCCTGTGTCCTGAGTGCGGGTTCACTTCAGATTATTGGTACATATATGCCAGCTCTTTCTGATGAATTCAATGTTGGGTCTGCGGTTCTTGGTTGGATATGCAGTTTTGGATATGCAATGTTGTGTTTGGCAGGTGAGTGACGCAAATATCGATTAAATCATATTATTAATATATTATATTATTGATAGGCGGTCTTAATTAAAATTATGATACCTGATTGGAAAAAGTGAGGACCAAAAGTTTCTTGGTAGACCGCTGGAATCGGACTCAGAAAACAAACTGGAAGTATAGACGAATCCAAATCCACGCATTCCTACACCTGACTAGCAGCCTTTAGTTGGGTAGCCGTCGGCTACAATGCACCCAAAATGTGAAATGATTCGGCCTTGGCGGAAATTTTAAACTGCATTCCATCACCCGTTCCATTACACCTTCCGCGAAAACACAGGTAGACAAAAGAATGATTAAAATTTACAACACAATAGGCCCTACAGTTCCTTCGGCAAAACACACAGCTTCTACATGGTCTAATCGCTGTTGAAGTGACATAATAATCGGATTAACTACACGCGGTATCAAACGCTACAAATGGATGTACTTGCGAACAAAAGGTCTATGTATGAATAGATGCGACAGGATTACCTGCGGAATTATCTCTATTGTATTATTCTATTAACCCTCCTCGTCCTTGCATCTTCTCTAGGTGTTAGGCGGCTTTTATTTGCACAATTGAGCGCTCAAAACACCAGGTTGGTGCTAGCGGCTACCCAAAGATGGCCGACCAAATCCTGACCATGACTTGGCTCGTTGGATTCGTCTATATGTAAGTAAAAGTATGCAAAGATGAAAACAATAAGAGAACACGATTGGTATTCGTTAGCAGATGAAAATTAATTAACAGATAGAATAACGAATACTTGATGTATCGAATGTGAGACGACAAATATATGGAGTATGAATCCGCCCAACTGCCTGCCAATATTTGAATTGTAATAATTTATCAATAATTCAATATACAAGTAAGCGCCTGTGTACACGATTCAATATTACCAAGCCTGATTTAGCTAGCGCCCTAAAAGTAACCTTTTTTTTTTTTTTTTTACGCTTTTTCAATTTTTGGCGCCCTTTTTTCTTGGTTAATTCGTTTTGCCGCCCCATTCATTTTTGCCGCCCCTGCTTTTGCCGCCCTTCTTCTTCCGCCGCCCTTCGTTTTGCCGCCCCTACTTTGATCCCGGGGCTGCCCCCCAAATACGCGCATGTATACCATGTACCAAGCACAAGGACACAGGCAATTGCCGATGTCCTCAGCATACTTTCTTCATGATAAAGTCATGTATAAATGAATGACATCCAGACGGGGGATCCAGTACGGGATCCAGTCCCAGATCCAGTATCAGTTGATATTGATGATCCACAAGTGAACATTATTTTGTTAAGGACTGAATAATTCGGGCTAGTCGGGGCTACAGAGCGGACAGTAACAAGTGACAGCCACTAAAATGGCATATATAAGGAAGAGAACTAAGGGACGCATTGTTGTAGGGACGTTATTTCTATCCCATGTCCTGAGTGTGGGTTCTGTTCAGATTATTGGTACATTATATGCCAGCTCTTTCTGATGAATTCAATGTTGGGTCTGCAATTCTTGGTTGGATATGCAGTTTTGGAAATGCAATGATGTGTTTGGCAGGTGGTGAGTGCCGCAAGTACCGATTAAATCATATTATAATTATTATATTATTGATATGCTGTCTTAATTAAAATTATGATACCCGATCGTAAAAAAATGAGGACCAAAGGTATCTTGGAAGTATATAAGTAAAAGTATGCAAAGATGAAAACAATAAGACTAAGAGAATACGATTGGTACTTTCTGGGATTTATCGAAAGCATTAGACACCATAAAGTTACCACAATATATTAGTTCATTACTATATACATGATATATGCAGTACTAAGTAAATTAATGCACTACGGATTCAGAAAATTAGTTTAAAATATACATCAGCAATAGAATGCAATACGTTTGTTACAAAAATCCAATTAGAAACTTATGGTGTGCCCTAGGGCTCGATATTGGGTCCACTTACATTTAATATTTATATAGGAGAAATTATAAATACCTCGTCTTCGTTAGATTTCGTGTTATTTGCACGATAAAACAGATATGATACGGAATTCATGTGATTGATTCAACTTCGAGGCCAATAGATTATCTGGGCGATAATTTTGGATCCGCCAGGTGAAAATCAGTGAAAAAACTGATGTGATAATATTATGTGTTAATCGCTATTTTTATTCCAGAGCTTAAAACAAAATCAAAATAAGAATAACTTTTTTCTAGATGCTAATGTTTGACTTTGTTTTATTTAGGGTTTGTAAATCAATCACATAAGTATGAAAGTTATTATACTTAGTTCTCTGGGTTAAGGGATGGGGTATGAACGTTTGGACAGTATTTATTGTGGGACATTAGAGCACATCAGACATATCGAATTGCATTCTGAATACGAAGAATGTCCTTCTGATATCAAATAGTTTTGATTTTTTTTTTGAAATTCGCAATGTAATACACATTTTATGGCAAATGATTAAAATTGACATTTTTAATATTTTACAGTACTCGAAGTAAACTTTATAAATCTGATGATTTTTACTTAAAGTGTATGTAGGTGGGATGAAAAGGCGACGATCAATTCAAAATTTTGACCTTTCGTATTGATGATATGGATTTTTTTCTCAAAAAAAAAAAAAAAAAAAAAAATTAGGTCTTTTTAGGAAAAAAATCCATATCTTCAATATGAAAGATCAAAATTTTCAATTGATCGTCGGCTTTTCCTCCCAGCTACATACACTTTAAGAATATATCATTAGATTTATAAAATTTACTTCGAGGACTGTTATAATATCAAAATGTGAAAATATCAAATTTTAATAATTTGTCATAAAATTTGTATTAGGCCTATATCGTGAATTTCAAAAAATGAAAATTATTTGATATCAGAAAGACATTCTTCGTGTTCAGAATGCAATTCGATATGTCTAATGTGCTCTCATGTCCCACAAAAATACTATCGAAACGCTCAAAACGCTCATTACTGATCCCTTAATAGGATGAACAAATTTAAATCTTTCCCCAGAGTAGCCAGTAGACATACGTTGAAAAAGTAACAACAACATTACATCTGGCCGGATTCGAACCTGCGACCTTCGTAATACTTACTGCGCCAAAAAAGTATCCTTACACTTGGAAAAATAATCACAATTTCAAAACTAAACCATATTGGGGTAATTTTGTTTTTGAAATAGATGCACTATCTAATCCTGCACATTATGACACTACATTGAATCCAATGTGACCTCAAGAAGTAAAGTTACAAGCATTTGAATAGACGAAAGTCCAGGAGACTACACAGTTTCTTCAATAAAGCTTTATTTAAAGCAGTATTTATTTCAGTTTTTCTCTTTTCATAAGTTCCATTTTATATGTCAGCTCTTTTGTTTCAGTTTTCTTTTGTTCCTTTTGTTTCAAATTAAAGGCACGTACAAATTTGCCATTCACCACTCTCAAACCAGATGTCTAGTCCGTGGAGTTTTGAATAGGCCAGTTTGTCACTTTTAAAACTGGACGTTTGGCTAATCAAATGCTTGTAACTTTGCTTCTTTAAGTTACATTGGATTTAATGGGGTGTCATAATGTGTCGGATTAGATAGTGCATCTAAAAAAAAAAACATCATCATTCGAACATAATAAATAGATTTATATCTTCTGCTCTTCTGCAGCATGCCTCTGTACCTCAATTGGTTCCTGGTTGGTTTGAATATCGTGCTAGGATTACGAAGGTCGATGGTTCGCAGTGGCGCATGAAGCATTAAAATTTAGGAGGGGGGGGTCATGGACGAGCATATTTTGGTCCTGTTTTACAGGGACTTGATTTTGCGCGAAATTTCAGACTAGTGCTATTTGAGCTTATTTGATGGGCGGAATGTACGCACAAATTTTTACAATTGTACCCTACACAGTGTCATCGCCCCGATATCTTCATGGCAGAAATCGCCATGGTAGGTTGAATCCACAGCCACGTATGGCCATTTTGTTCCGACCTTTGAGACGCATAATGAGCCGAGGGACAGCTGACTAAGGCTACTGACAATAGCCTGGTAATTGACCTCTCTGTGTGTGAGTGAGCATGTATACGCCATTGATGAGGTCAATGGTCATATGCTTTCAGACTGCTTCCACGAGTAAGTGCAGCTAGCCTACGCTGCACTATAGTTCGGCACATATAAAATCAGAATATCTTTGTCAGTTTTTGAGTTCAAGACGCACGCATCTTTCTCAAGACGCTAGCTAACGACTATCATATCCATTGAACACGTATATTCAAGTGCAAGGAACCAAATCTGGCTTCTTTAGACTAAATCAATTACGGGAGATATTCATCATTTTCTACCCCGGTATCCAAAGATTTATAGTCTAATATCAAATCGTGCATAGCACATTCACGTGTATCAATCCCGGGTATTCATTTCAGTGTCTCTGCTGTATAATGTAATTATTAACCGGGCGATGTCGGTGTGCGCTATTTGGGCCCAATGGGCCCTACATCAACTCCTACATCTGTACATGAGGCGCAGAATTCAACATGACGATGAATATTTACGTCGATCGAGCTTATACGGATCACGCACGAACATTCATTCTCTCTATGATATGCTCTACGAAAACACTGTCAACTAAGAAAAGATGACATTTATATGCGACGAAAAATATATGGAGTATGAATCGGCCCCAACTGCCTGCCAATATTTGAATTGTACTGATTCATCAATAATTCAATATTCAAGTAAGCGCCTGTACACGATTCAATATTACCTGTATGCCGGTAACGATTTAGTGCCTGGCGTTAGCTTTTAAAAGTTTAGACAGAAACAGAGAATCGTTACCAGCTGTTATACCGTAATCGGTTATACCATAATTAATATACCAAGCAAAAGGACACATGCAATTGCCGATGTCCTCAGCATAATTATACAGCTCTTCATGACAAAGTCATGTATAAATGAATGACATCCAGACGGGTGATCCAGTACGGGATCCAGTCCCAGATCCAGTATCAGTAGAGATTGCTAATCCACAAGTGAACATTTAATATTTTGTTATGGACTGAATTATTCGGGCTGACAATAACAAGTGACAGCCATTAAAATGGCATGCACACAGAAGATAATTCAGGGACGCATTGCAGGGACGTCATTTCTATCCTGTGTCCTGAGTGCGGGTTCACTTCAGATTATTGGTACATATATGCCAGCTCTTTCTGATGAATTCAATGTTGGGTCTGCGGTTCTTGGTTGGATATGCAGTTTTGGATATGCAATGTTGTGTTTGGCAGGTGAGTGACGCAAATATCGATTAAATCATATTATTAATATATTATATTATTGATAGGCGGTCTTAATTAAAATTATGATACCTGATTGGAAAAAGTGAGGACCAAAAGTTTCTTGGTAGACCGCTGGAATCGGACTCAGAAAACAAACTGGAAGTATAGACGAATCCAAATCCACGCATTCCTACACCTGACTAGCAGCCTTTAGTTGGGTAGCCGTCGGCTACAATGCACCCAAAATGTGAAATGATTCGGCCTTGGCGGAAATTTTAAACTGCATTCCATCACCCGTTCCATTACACCTTCCGCGAAAACACAGGTAGACAAAAGAATGATTAAAATTTACAACACAATAGGCCCTACAGTTCCCTTCGGCAAAACACACAGCTTCTACATGGTCTAATCGCTGTTGAAGTGACATAATAATCGGATTAACTACACGCGGTATCAAACGCTACAAATGGATGTACTTGCGAACAAAAGGTCTATGTATGAATAGATGCGACAGGATTACCTGCGGAATTATCTCTATTGTATTATTCTATTAACCCTCCTCGTCCTTGCATCTTCTCTAGGTGTTAGGCGGCTTTTATTTGCACAATTGAGCGCTCAAAACACCAGGTTGGTGCTAGCGGCTACCCAAAGATGGCCGACCAAATCCTGACCATGACTTGGCTCGTTGGATTCGTCTATATGTAAGTAAAAGTATGCAAAGATGAAAACAATAAGAGAACACGATTGGTATTCGTTAGCAGATGAAAATTAATTAACAGATAGAATAACGAATACTTGATGTATCGAATGTGAGACGACAAATATATGGAGTATGAATCCGCCCAACTGCCTGCCAATATTTGAATTGTAATAATTTATCAATAATTCAATATACAAGTAAGCGCCTGTGTACACGATTCAATATTACCAAGCCTGATTTAGCTAGCGCCCTAAAAGTAACCTTTTTTCAAATTTTTTTACGCTTTTTCAATTTTTGGCGCCCTTTTTTCTTGGTTAATTCGTTTTGCCGCCCCATTCATTTTTGCCGCCCCTGCTTTTGCCGCCCTTCTTCTTCCGCCGCCCCTTCGTTTTGGCCGCCCCTACTTTGATCCCGGGGCTGCCCCCCCCAAATACGCGCATGTATACCATGTACCAAGCACAAGGACACAGGCAATTGCCGATGTCCTCAGCATACTTTCTTCATGATAAAGTCATGTATAAATGAATGACATCCAGACGGGGGATCCAGTACGGGATCCAGTCCCAGATCCAGTATCAGTTGATATTGATGATCCACAAGTGAACATTATTTTGTTAAGGACTGAATAATTCGGGCTAGTCGGGGCTACAGAGCGGACAGTAACAAGTGACAGCCACTAAAATGGCATATATAAGGAAGAGAACTAAGGGACGCATTGTTGTAGGGACGTTATTTCTATCCCATGTCCTGAGTGTGGGTTCTGTTCAGATTATTGGTACATTATATGCCAGCTCTTTCTGATGAATTCAATGTTGGGTCTGCAATTCTTGGTTGGATATGCAGTTTTGGAAATGCAATGATGTGTTTGGCAGGTGGTGAGTGCCGCAAGTACCGATTAAATCATATTATAATTATTATATTATTGATATGCTGTCTTAATTAAAATTATGATACCCGATCGTAAAAAAATGAGGACCAAAGGTATCTTGGAAGTATATAAGTAAAAGTATGCAAAGATGAAAACAATAAGACTAAGAGAATACGATTGGTACTTTCTGGGATTTATCGAAAGCATTAGACACCATAAAGTTACCACAATATATTAGTTCATTACTATATACATGATATATGCAGTACTAAGTAAATTAATGCACTACGGATTCAGAAAATTAGTTTAAAATATACATCAGCAATAGAATGCAATACGTTTGTTACAAAAATCCAATTAGAAACTTATGGTGTGCCCTAGGGCTCGATATTGGGTCCACTTACATTTAATATTTATATAGGAGAAATTATAAATACCTCGTCTTCGTTAGATTTCGTGTTATTTGCACGATAAAACAGATATGATACGGAATTCATGTGATTGATTCAACTTCGAGGCCAATAGATTATCTGGGCGATAATTTTGGATCCGCCAGGTGAAAATCAGTGAAAAAACTGATGTGATAATATTATGTGTTAATCGCTATTTTTATTCCAGAGCTTATCAATTTGTCGATCGTCAATGAGGTAGATCGGCTCAATGTGTTATGTAATGCATAATAGATGGGTACCCAATGAAGCACCAATTAAGCTCTGCTTGACTTTGTTTGTATTCCTTTATTATTTAAGGGCCTGTTGCTGGTGTGATTATTAACAAAGCTGAGCCTCGATGGGTCGTCATGACTGGTGGTTTAATCCAGGCATCAGCGCTTATTCTCACGTATTTAGCCAAAACGACTACCGTATTGTATTTTAGCTTGGGATTACTACCTGGTGAGTATTATCACGTTTGAGTACACGTACAATTTTTTTTCTCGAGAAGAACAACAGCTGAGCGACAACAACATCATATCATTGGCAAGCTAATATTATGAGGACAATGAAATGACTCCTTTTTTGAGATAATAAGACGTTTAAATTGATATTCCGCAAAAACCAACTTAAGCGATGAGTTCCTTCGAACGAGACAGATTTGACCTTTGAAAGAAGGGACTATAAACATTCTCAATGAACAGAACGTATACTGTTGTTCTCAGAAAAAAACTCTGAATTAAGTATTACAAATTAAAAATCAGCCGCTTCTTTTTTTTATATATATATATATAGACCTATTAGTAAATTGTGATATTACAATTCATATGTATATTAATATCATGAGAAATATTCGAGACTAAAAAATAAAAAAATATTTTGAGCTTAGAATTTCAGCGTGATCAATCTGAGACTACTATAAACCAAACAAACTCATGTATCTGATTTCCCTGTGCGATATTGCAATGCTATAGTTATTATAGGTATTATAGTTTCAGTTGGATGAAATATTACAAAGCAAACGCATAGTAACAATACGGTGTGAGGCTTTGTTTCCCAAATAAGAACAATAGTCTGCATATTGTTATGCAGCATTGTTTTGGTAAATAATAGTACAACTCATTGTTGCTAATGTCAAATTTGTCAAAGTGATTGTGATTGTATCACACAAGTAATTGAGAGCATGATAGTGTCCGCTTCATTTACTTACGTCATCAGCCGGCCCGCTGCCTTGAAAATTAATTTCGCTTCAAACGGGGGAAGAACACGTACGAGCCCGAACTCACACACACACAAATATTTCTCTTTTTTCAGGAGAAATACGCATAAAAAATTGCAACGAGTGTCAACTTGTAATGTAATTATTATTCTCTTCGAATGGAGATATACTTCTTTTTGCAATAGATCTGCCCTTTTAAAACATGTAAAACCTCTCAGTATTATAGACGTCTGTACCTTATCATGGAATGTACAAGAACAATCATCTTGTTCATATCGGTGCATTTTAACGCAAGTTTATTTATAATATGTATCCATTCGAATGGAAACGATATATTATTAATAACATGTAAAGATTGACCGATATTCAATATAATCAATTTTAACCAATTTGTATAACGGTATATAAGGTATAACCAGGGAAGTGCCAATCGACGAATCGGACCTGTTTTTTATTAGTTACCAACTACAATACATGTACTCATGCATGTCATGCTGATCGCTCAAGAAAGATTGATCGCGAAAGTCTACTAACCGCGGTCACTGGACTTTCGAGCTTCGTCTTTCTTGCGCCATATGAGATATTGATCATAGTCTGAGCTGAACATAGTCTACTAAATAAGAAAAAAAGGTCCTACTCGTTGCCGGACTAGTATAACATAATTGTCCGACGACTTCTGGACGCTTTCCCCTTGCAGATCTTTGAACAAACCCAAATCGCAGTGGAGTACAAAAAACGGGACGTCGGTTACGTTACAACGTAACTTAAACACGTCGCACTGTATTTAAAAAAAATATATATACGGGAGTTAATGCATGTGTACGTGTCACGTAATAACGGTACCCAAACTTTCAATAGCTTTCAATTTGGTATAGGTTCGACGTTTTACCGCCGGCACACGTAATGCATATGCCTATTGCGTACTTCTACTTTAATAGTGTCTGATAGACCATGTACAATATATTACCCATAGGGAGAGAAACCACTGGGAACCACACTCTTGAAAACCACCGCTTCGCGGCTCGCTGTCGGTGCGGTTTCGCATCACCCCCCCGATTACGACTCGCGACATCGCCGCTCACCCCAACGATAGCGAGTAGTCTTTGTACTCGACTGCAAAATGCCGAAAGTAATTGTGCTCACCGCACCGGCAAAACGTCGAACCATACTTATGAGGAGATTTTGGCAGTGGTGTAGCAAGGAGGCCACATGTCACAGGGACAATTGCCCCCTAATGACCAAATTCTCCAAAAACGAGGGACACTTTCACAACATTTACATATAATGTTACGTAAAATTGCACAAAGCTGCCTCACATCGCCTGACCACGTTGAACAATATTCATGATATTCGGCAACTTAGTGACCATGGTTACAACCTATACGCCAACTTTGAGCAGTTGTATGCAGGGGTGCAATTTTGACTAATTTTGAAAACTTTTGAGCGTGCTTTTAGCAACTTCAGGCAATTTTGTGTATAAACTTTGAATAACTTTGCGGAATTTTGAGAAAATATTAAGCAATTTTATAAAACTTTGAGTAACATTACGCAATTTTGAGAAAGTTTTAAGCAACTTTGTGAACTTGATTGACAGGAAGGTGTGAACGATGAATGAGGGAAAGTTTAATTACCGCCGAATTCAAGCTATTCGTCGGTAAATCCTGATCAGTTTCGAAAGTAGAGAAGTCTGGAACGTAATGACTTATAATTGAAGACAGAGATAAAAAGACTAGTTTGCGTCTGACGTCACTGTCAATCAAATTCCCTACGATCCTTGATTGGTTAATAGCGCGTAAAAGGAAGGTCGATTTATCTGGTGCCGATCGGAGAAAAGGAATAGCAGAACATGTCGAAAAATTACGTACTTTTACAAGGCAAAAGCAACTTTTCTAGGCATTGTTGACATGGTGCCTTCGCGAAAGAAAGTTTCCTACTATAAAGACCTAACCTTTGAGACGGTTTGTATGTTTGAAGGTGCAAAATTAACAATAAGGCGCCCGGTTTTACCGCTCATATCAATACTCATATCATCACGACATTTGTAAACAAACTGTGCTCGAGTTTGATTGACAGATGACTTCAGACGCAAACTAGTCTTTATCTCTGTCTTCCAGTATAGGACACTTTCCCCTGCATGCCCTGTGACATTGGACCTGCTAGGGGTTGTGGGATACAGAAGGATACAGAATGGCATCCCAAACTTGTACAAATATTTTTGCCGACTGAAATGGTTAATTAGGGCACTCGAGAATCTGAAAAGAAAAGTGGAGGGGAGCGGGTGGTTGGTATTTTGATAACGAAAGTTAATATTACACGTTTTTGCTTGATTTATAGGATTTGGTGCATCGCTAGTTTACGTATCGGCTCAAATCAGTGTTGCAACTTATTTTACCTCATACTACACCACAGCCGTTGGAATTGTAATATCGGGCACCGGTGTCGGCATTATTCTACTTCCTCCTCTCATTGAAAAACTTATAGTTGTATATGGATGGCGTGGCGCCGTGCTGATTCACGGCGCTCTCATTCTTAACGTACTTGTTATGGGAGCGCTTTTACCTCGGCATAGGGGTCAACAAAGGATAGCTAGAAACACTGACATGACGGAGAAGAAGAAACACAAAGCTGATCCACAATATCATCAAGTAAGTCCCAACACAGATGAGGGCAAGGTGAAAAGTGCCAGTAAACTGTCTGAAGTACTAGAGAGCGAAAATGTAACAAACGAAATAACTCTTCGAAATGCCGAAACGAAATGGTATCTCACTCACATTCAACTGTTCACCACTTCCCCCATAATGGTGTTAGTTTACCTCGTCACTTTCTTGGTCAACGCGGCTTATGGTGCTGCGATAACTCATACGTATAATCAAATCGTGTTGAGTGGATACTCGGAGACAAAAGGAGCTTTAGCATTATCTCTGTTGGGTGTTGGAAGTTTACTTGGACGAATTTTTCATGGCATTCCCATCGATGCCAAGATCATGTTGCCGTCGACAATGTATAATTATGATGACACTCATTGCTGCAGCTGTATTAACCTTTGTTAACCCTCTTGCAAACAATTATCCAGGATATGTAGTCTCTGCTACATGTATCGGGGTCACGTCAGGGATTCAGATCCCCCTGGTCTATACTATTATACGACGAAATGTTGGCAGTTTGCGGCTAGCTACAGCAGTAGGGATGGAATTGCTTGTTGATGGATTAGCGATAATTGTTGGGGGATACCTTGCAGGTATGTAAATGTGCTATAATGAAAGACAAAGATAAAAAGAATTTATCGCGTCCGATGTCACTGTCAATTACGATCCTTGATTGGTTTACACAGGTTAATAGCGCGTAAAAAAGGAAGGCCGATTTGTCTGGTGCCGATCGGAGAAAAGGAATAGCAGAAAATGGCGAAAATTACGTACTAGTTTACTAGGCAAAAAGCAACTTTTATAGACATTGTTGACATGGTGCCTTCGCGGAAGAAAGTTTCCTACTTTAAAGACCTAACATTTGAGATGGTTTATATGTTTGAATGTGCCAAATTAACAATAAGGCGACGACACTTGTATAAATCAAACCGTGCTCCAGTTTGATTGACAGATGACGTCAGACGCGATAAATTCTTTTTATCTCTGTCTTCCATTATATGTAATTTATTTACTTTATAATCTGCAATTCATTTTGTGTTGGGGTTACATTGACCAATGACCAATACAAATTGAGCATTAATTCTGATTAATTAGTTGTTAGTTTATTAATAACACGCATCGAAACAGCGACGACGGTCGATCCAAAGATCGAACAAATTTGTTTCTTGTGTCTAACACTACAGTGCAGGGTATATTCCTGCTGTTATGGTATTACTTTTGTCGTCAAAATAATGAGGAAATTATCACTTCTCGACCACTTTTCACGAAAATACTGGGCGGGTATTGGTAGTCGTGCCTAACTCTAGAACGTGTTGTAGTATTTGTTGTGAAATTGATTTCTCGCAAGACTTGGTAATATTTAAGTTCCAAATTACCATGACTGCACGCACAGCTTTAGAAATACGTCCTGAACCTACGATCAACCCCACTAAGCAAATAAGTAATTTTCGACAACGGGGGACGGGTGTTCACAACAGCATCGTCGACATAGCGTAACCATAAAACACAATTCTGTTAACAGGAGGCACGTTTAGCAATTTTACTAATCATGAATTTGACATACAAGTAATTGTAATATTTAATATTTTATATCTTATCATTTTTCTAGGTGCAATTCAACAGTTGTCAGGGAACTATAGCCTAAGTTTCTACCTCGTGGGTAGTGCATACACACTTGCTGTATGCTTCTTCTTGCCTGTCCTATTGATGGAGAGAAGAGCAAAAACGTGGACACCTATTCCTACTGCAAGTGCAAAAACAGACGTTGGAACACGAGTGTGAGAGTTTGATGTACGTGTAAAATGCAGAAAAAAGGGTTACCACTTGAGTACCAGTTGCCACTATTTATTTGAATAGCGGGACATGACCGATGACTATTATAAATCATACATGCAATATGTAGATCAATTCTATAAATTATTATTATTATTATTATTATTATTATTATTATTATTATTATTATTATTATTATTATTATTGTTATTTAGTATTCCACAAAGACCAATGCGCTCTACATAATAAAAAAACATACAAAGTACAACTACATAAATACATATCAAAAGCCTTATATTACCAATTTCAACAACAAAAATATGCATAAACATATCTGCATGGAAATTCAAAAGAATAAATTATTAAAACCATTGTATTTATATGAAACATCAGAGATATATCAAAAACCAACATACATAAAAGTAGCCAAAGTGAATGAAACATATGACTACGGCTTAAAAAAACACTATGTCTTATTTCTAAATTATTATTATATATTTCTAAATTATAGTCTAACAAAATTATATGTAGCCTGTAAACGGGCTACTAAACTACAGTATAACCAATGACTTTATTCACTCCTCTCTCTTTTGTGTCTTCTGCCAAAGTGTTGGGTATTTGGCTCCAGACTGACCTCAAATGGGATGGTCAAGTTGACCACATGTGGAAGAATTCCAATAGAAGGCTATTCATGCTTCGTTCTCTAAAGAAGTTTGGGTTCATTACATCCGAGTTAGTGACCGTTTACAGAGGATATATTAGACCCATGGTTGAATATTCTGATGTCATTTGGCACTCCACTCTCACTTCCAAGCAGGCCATCAAGCTTGAGAACATCCAGAAAAGAGCTCTGAGAATTATCCTTGGGTGCAATTATGTGTCTTATGACAATGCTCTTGTTGTGTGTAATGTTGATAAGCTGTCTGATAGGAGGGAGCAACATTGCCTTAACTTTGCTCGTACATTGTCCAAGTGTGATCGGACCACCAAGTTGCTTCCTCCCAGCAGAGGTCAG
Organism: Amphiura filiformis; assembly: GCF_039555335.1. Taxonomy (NCBI): domain Eukaryota; kingdom Metazoa; phylum Echinodermata; class Ophiuroidea; order Amphilepidida; family Amphiuridae; genus Amphiura; species Amphiura filiformis. Next base: position 25,655,527 of record NC_092635.1, on the reverse strand, counting down.
GCTCATGGTAGACAATTAAGAAACAATGCCAATCTCTCCCAACTCCGTGCCCGCACTGACATGTTTGCTAGGAGTCCAGTTCCTTACTTTGTTAGGCTGCTAAACAGCAAACCATCCTAATCCTGGTTCATCCCTTGCATTGCTTTGCTATGGATCCTGTTTCTTTTTGGCTGCCTTGAGTTCTGACCTCATTTGTTGTTTATATTTATTTATTATGTTGTTTAATTTATATATATTGCTTTTCTCATTGTTGTCTTTTGCTTATACTTTGTGTACAATGTAATTCGGCTTCCGGGCCGCGATTTTGTGCCAATAAAATTAATCATATCATATCATATTAACACGCTGTTGGACCGTAGAATTCTTTCGCGTTGCACTTTTATTATCCAATAAAACAAGATAAGATAATGTCAATAATATGACTGACGTTTGATGACAGTGTTTGTAATGGGCACTTCTCAAAGTTCCATATCAGATAGGAGTATTGCCTGAAGACGCAGCTGATCTTTGGAAGACTCCCGAGCAACTTCAGTGCATTGCGTTGCAGTTGACCGACTGATATTGATGTAGCGTGGAACATGCACACACACAGGTGGTACACAGTGTCATCGCCCCAATATCTTCATGGCAGAAATCACCATGTTGAATTCACAGCCACGCATGGCCATTTTGTTCCGACCTTTGAGACCGAGCCGAGGGACATCCGACTAAGGCTACTAACAATAGCCTGGTAATTGACCTCTCTGTGTGTGAGTGAGCATGTATACGCCATTGATGAGGTCAATGGTCATATGCTTTTAGACTGCTTGCACGAGTGAGTGCAGCTAGCCTTCGCTGCGCTATAGTTCGGCACATATAAAATCAGAATATTTTTGTCAGTTTTTGAGTTCAAGACGCAATGGTTCTTTCTCAAGACGCAAGCTAACGACTATCATATCCGTTGAACACGTATATTCAAGTGCAAGGAACAAAATCTGGCTTCTTTAGACTAAATCAATTACGGGAGATATTCATCATTTTCTACCCCGGTATCCAAAGATTTATCGTCTGAATATCAAATCGTGCACAGCACATTCACGTGTATCGATCCCGGGTATTCTTGTAATTTCAGTGTCTCTGCTGTATCCTAATTATTAACCGGGCGATGTCGGTGTGTGGTACAGGACACGCGTTGTGTGACGTACGAGTCTGGAGAAACTAAAATCAGAAGAACATAATACTTTTAAGTGATTATGGCTGAAATACTTCTCTAAACACAAATTTCTTAATGATTTTTTTTGATAGCCTTTAATGGATTGGTGGTCTTTTCTCCAAGAACATTGCGATGAAACTGACAATGAGCGGGACAATGAGTTATCTCACAAACTTGAGAAGTTGCCAGGAAGTTTCTAAAACCAAAGCTTTTAGATGATGTTATTACTCATCAGATGTTCAAGCCTAGAAACCTTTTTAGGACTGACATGCTTGCCACATTATATACTATAAAATTTTTGGGCTCAATGTTCCTGATTGTTAAGTTTATAATTTTAATTTAGTACCTAAGCTCATAGATTAATTGCTAAAATTACATTAATTGATTTTATTTAATCATCTTTATTAACCAAAAGAAGAAGAACATATAACCCCAAGATCAACTGAGATTCATACCGATCTCAGGCAAGGGTAAACACAATTGAATACATGAATACAAAACCCACCCAAATCCATGGGAAGTGATTTTGAGAGAAAAACCTGTGTATCATTTTAATTCCTTCAGTTAGATTTACCTGGTCAATATGGTAAGTTTTACGTGCAAATGAGTTGATTAACCTGTATTAGGTATGACGATTAGCATTTCAGGGACTTCGTGGGGTTCATTTTAAATTTTGGACTTGGGTGGTTTTTTGAATCATATACAAAGACAACAATATTAGAATGAGATTACAACTAGTAAGATTATACAAAATAAAGCACACAGGTATGTACAATGTTGATAAGCATTCTGCCATGTAATATAAACCACAAACTTTCCTTTATTAAACCCATTTTTTTTTTCAAAAGTCACTCTCTACCAATGAATGTGTTACAAGTAGACTTGTATACATACTGGATTTCAATCAATGTGTTACAAGACTCAAATCATGGAATTGGGTGGTTCTTTCATACATGCTATTTTTCACATGCTCAATAGACACAGAGGATGATTTGAGTTGTTCTTTCATACATATGACAGGCCTATGAGCTCCTATGTATAACAACAATTTCCCATGCTTAACTCAATTTAGCCAACGTATGGACTTGGGTGGGTTTTGTATTCATATATTCAATTACAAACAGCAAATATACACATAAACAATGAGGAAATACATCATGGCGGTGAGAAAACAGTTATATGACTTCTTGGACATTCCACTTTGGCTCATGTCTCGAGTTGAAGATCGAGTAAGATGACATGAGAACGGACTTGGTGATTTGGTCTTTCAATACCTTGAATTTGTTTTGGGTGTTAAGTTGTTTTGACAAACGAGTCAGCCTATTTTTGTTGTCGGTGTCAATCAAGCCTCTAGAGCCGACTTCGATGGCAATTAACGAGCAATCATACCCGGCGTCGGTAATGTCCGAAACAAGGGAAGCGTACCGATCATGTTTGATAGAGTTGGCTTTACCAATGTTCGGCTCAAATGGCACCGTATGTATGTATTTCAGTGCTTTCCAGATACTATTGTTCCCAAAAACCAAATATTTCAGAATAATACTTTTTCGCGGAGAAAATTATGCACGTATGAACCGCACGTATAAATGAAGTCAATTTTCCACACCTCACTGTTGCTTTAGTACAATGATTTCTTGACGAAGGGATCGTAATATTAATTCGACTGTCATTCGTGGCATGTTCACTGCCTTCACTGAAAACGTGCATAATGTATGCATTGTCTACGTTGTCCGCGTTTGGAAATAATATAATATAGAGGGTCTGCTACCCTGTCACGGGGAGACCTTCTCTATACCTAATTTTTGCTGCTTTTACCACCCATCAGTATACTAGTTTTTCACACATAAAAAACACACAGAAAGCACCCAAATTTGCCATAATTGGACGCTTTAGGGGCACTTTTGATATAAAATTGGATCGATGGCGCCCATATTTATTTCCAGTTCTTACCAACTAATAATAGCAAAGAAGATAAAAATAAATTAAAACAGATAGAATAACGAATACTTGATGTATCGAATATGCGACGTCAAATATATGGAGTATGAATCGGTCCCAACTGCCTGTCAATAATTGAATTCGGAACCGATTCATGCATAGCCAACCAGGTAAGTGGCTGCCAACATCATAGCAATCGGATTTGCGTGCTGAAGAGCAGGGCCTCGGTGCCAGCGAGCATGGTATTTTGTCCAGGTTTCCGTTCACTCTGAGCAAAAAAGTTCAGGTCCAGAACACGATCATATTAGCAAGTAGCTGCAAGTGAACATAATATTCTGAATTATTCGAGCTACAGAGCTGACAATAAAACGTGACAGCCACCAAACTACAGACGAAAGAAAACCCAGGGACGCATTGATAATTAGTTGTCCCTGAGTTGTCCCTGAACTGCCTGCCAATAATTGAATTGTACTGATTCATCAATAATTCAATATTCAAGTAAGCGCCTGTATACACGATTCAATATTACCAAGCCTGTAACGATTTAGTGTCTGGCGAAGTTATATAAGGTTTCCAAAAAAAGTCTATTTCGGAAAAGTCGGTTATCAAGCACAAGGACTCACAGGCAAGTGTCTTCAGCATACGTTCTCCATGATAAAGTCACGTATGAATGAATGACTTCCAGACGGGTGATCCAGTACGGGATCCAGTCCCAGATCCAGTATCAGTTGAGATTGCTGATCCACAAGTGAACGTTATTTTGTTATGGACTGAATTATTCGAACTACAGAGCTGACAATAAAAAGTGACGAGCTACAGAGCTGACAATAAAAAGTGACAACCACCAAACTATGGCATACAGACGGAAGAGAACTCAGGGACGCATTGTTGTAGGGACATCATTTCTTTCCTATGTACTGAGCGCGGCTTCAGTCCAGATTATTGGTGCATATATGCCAGCTCTTTCTGATGAATTCAATGTTGGGTCTGCTGTTCTTGGTTGGATATGCAGTTTTGGATATGCAATGATGTGTTTGGCAGGTAAGTGCCAGTAGGCCTATACCAATTAAATTATTAGCAACATTATTGTATTGAAGAAAGGACATTTTAATTTTAGAAATATTCTGAATTCAGAATATTATGGATGGGCCCATGATACTCTATCTGAAATTATGAAATTACAGATTTTACAGAAATTACAGATTACAATCTGATATTTTCTTACTGTATTTTCACTGCACTATTGATAAATAACAAATTCAATGGAATGGTACGAAAGTAAAGCGCTCCACAGACTCCGAGTATTGTACGTACAATATTGTATGAAACATATACGTTATTTAATCTATTGCCATTCTATTTCCAGTAATGTTTAAGTTCTAACGAATGTTTGATGACGAAAATCGATAATATGTTACATATAATACTGCTTAACGCTTCTTGCTTTTTCATTCATCGCTGCACTCATTCAATAGCGAATAATTACGGAATATGGAATGATCAGTCATACATGACAGTATTAAATGTTTACCATGATGTTACCTTGGGCATTTTGAAGTCGTAACATATCGATTTGGTTAAGGAGAATACACGAAGAACTGTTGATTCTTGAATAATAATCTACGAGGCGTTAGCCGAGTGGATTATTTTCAAGAATCAACAGTTTTGAGTGTATTCTCTGACTTAAACCATTGCTTTATACTAACAACTTAATATTTTCTATAACTGTGGATTCGTAAGTTACTAGTAATAATAAATGGAAAAAGCAAACATTACATTGCTCCATTGTAATTTCTATATCTGTAGATTCGTACATAATTAGACAATCAATAGTTGTTTATACCATGCACTTCTGATGTATAGTACTGAAGTAGATGTGTTTATAGGTCTCTATTTTGCATAACAAGGAAAATTGCCATAATAGTCACGGTTTCATATCAAATGGCCAATAACAAAATCATTGCAGTGTTACACCTGAAGATAGCTAGACCTGTGCTGTGTTCTGTATATTACTACACACGATTTTATTGAAGATGAAGGATGTCCTATCTTCATGATGATTTGCAGTTATTTGCCATATGGAAATTATCGAAAATACTCAGAAGAAAGGATACAAAGCAATGAAACTATTCTCCCGTAAATCGAGTGTTCGGTTTAGGAACAACCATGCAATTATGGAAATTATTTGTTATCTTCGTTGAAATGCATCCCGTATTCATAGTAATTTGAATAATTGCAATTTTTCGATGGAATCATTCAAAGGATATATTGTTGATTCATGGGATTTGTTTTGAAGATGTCTTTCGAAAAGGGAAAAGGACCTAAAACAAAGGTAGGCATATGTCCATTTTAAATGTGTAAACAGAGGAAGAATTCGTTTTATTTGGTTGGTCCTATTAATAATACCTACTGTCCCTGAATTTCAGCAGCAGCAAAAAACAAACAAAAAAGAAACCACAACAAAACTTCGCCGCCTTCGACACGGAAAAAAGCCTCGACCTCAACTTCCAGCCCCCTGGAAATCAAATGGCGTGTCCCTATAACCATGCTAACATTATAATATTTAATTATCGGATTGGCCTACTGATCGATATAAGTAAATATTCAAGCGTGCCAAAATACCACCAGATGAAACAAAATGCAGTTTGTACACGAAAGAGAAATAAAAATTAAACAGAAAATAGATCTACGGTGGCTTTTATCATTACTAAACATGTGCAAAACAAACAAATAAATAAACAAATAAATACATAGGCCTAAATGCATTGATACAGAATGTGTATTATGTAGCAAAGTTTCCTAAATAAAAAACATGTAAGCGACTGAAATGAAAAGGAAGAAAAGAAAAAAACAACATAAAAGAAAAAAAACGACAAAAGATAAATTTTTATTTTATTTTTTTAGAAAAAAATGAACATATAGTCATTGTCTGCCTTTTGAGGAGAGCAAGAGCTATTATTACTCTCCTAATGCTCTCCTTAAATCTGATATTGAGAGTGTTTTTACTCTCCTTAGTGAACCATTCTGTCCCTACATTCTATTATAAATGCTCCGAACAGCTCTCCTTGATGGCCCAGAAAAGCTATTTAATGCTCTCCTGAAAATTTCAAATGCCAGTCCCTGCATAGCAAATCTTGGTGGAATAATAGATTTATAACACAAATGAAAGTGTAATGGCCAAGTTACACTAAAAATGCCAAATTTGCGTTGTTATTTTACAATACAATTTTGTCATGTTTGTAGGCCTATACAAAAGCTCGGTATAGGCTATATAATTTTGGAAAACGTAAGATCAGCGCATGTACAAATAAAATACCCCGGTATTCATTGTATTTTTGAGTGTAAAATGGTTTCATAATTTTTGAATGTTGTTCATTTTATTTTATTTGTTCATGATAATGTTCCTTTTCCTATCACTTAATTTAGAAACAGCCGTAATTCTATTTAATAAACTGTAGAACACTGTTTAAAATTTTGCTGTTTAAAAGAATGTTGTTCAGAAAAGTAAACAGAGTTGTTCAAAATCAAAAAAATTGGAGCTTGATTGTTTTAAACAACAACAAATGAAAAGGCAAAATAATCAATTTAAACAGAGTTGTTTAAAAATGCTAATTTACCGCCAAATCGGCATTTTAAACATCGAGTTGTTTAATATTATTTGCATAATCCAAGATGGCCGTTTTGACAAGCATGCATGTGTGGAGAGAAGCGAAGGAATTTTATTGAACTTTATACAGCAAGTGTACAAGTTTTAGGCCTGTATCGCTCTCTATTTATGTAAATGTTTGCTGTGCACAAACTGGAAGCAATTTTGTGATCCACATGTGGTTAAAAAAATTGATACTATGCCTGTAAGCTTACTGTGTTGTAAGATACAGTATGCTTGTACAGGTAAGCTTATAGTTAACATCAGCAATATTATGCTCAGTTTTTTACCACACAGATCACAAAATCACATTCAGTTTTAGCAGCAGCATGTATACATAGAATAGCGAACGATTTCAATGTAAAACGTGTACACATACAGGTAAAATGTTTGATAAAACGTAAACAACATTCAGTGAATAAAAACATATTTTTAAACAACCTTCTTTAAACAACCGTTTACAATTTAAACACTGTTGTTTAATCTAGGCTTACACAACTAAGTTGTTTAATTATACCACTAAACAACAGTTGTTTAAATCTTGGTCAACATTTTAAACAACAAACTGTTTAATAATTAAACAATTTTGAGTTGTTTAATTTTTAAACAACTATTGAGCGATTCACCTGGTAACTTGTGGTTGTTTAAAATTTTAAACAACTTGTTTAATTTTATTTTAACAGTGAATATAGATTACATGTTTAGTACGAATCCACACTTCTCTGTACGAATCCACACTTAACTGTAGATTCGTGCAGAAAAGTGTTGATTCGTAGAAAATATTCTACAGTTTATTGAATAGACTGACGTCACAGCAATGGTTTAATAGCAAAGTCATAGGTCAATTTACAACCGTATGACAAAACAGGCGAATATAGTAACTTTTTGCACAAGATTCGCAATTTAAGGTTATTAACTATTTTAAACTGTTGCGGTTTGGTAGTTCACAGAATCTTGCGAATGGTAGTGAGCTTTGGCAAATACTGCATTGGTCATTTCATAGCGAGCATGTAGAAGAATTCAAATATTGCAGATATACTTTTGTAGGTCTTGTGGTTCTTGAGTTATGTTGTAAAGAGGGCTGAAACAGCAACACTTTTGTAAAACGTACATAACTCATTAACAACAATAGATTAAGCAAGTTTGCAAAGTATGTGATTTGTCGAATGAACTTTTGCAACACATCAAGGTGTTATTTTTCAATAATATATTGATCTAGATAATGAAAATCTTCGACCAACAATACCTCGTCTACCCTTAAAGAGAGTGCTCTTTCATTTAATGACATAAAATATTCTAAAGATCACTTGAGGTTTTGACTTTTAAAACCTACATTTTGGTCAAAAATCGTGCTTTTCAACAGATTTACCACATTCGCCTTACTTTAACCATTGAATTGTGTTATCTTTTGACCTAATGAAAAAGAAATGTTTTTAGGGGTGTGATGTGCCCTGAGTAATTTAATTTAATTATTTGTCTTTATTTACAATTAAAATCTATTTCATGAGAGATAAGAGAAAGGGGGAAACCAAGAGTTTGTTTTTTATGACATGGTTTGGGGAAAACCCCTTTGGTTACTGTAAACAAACTCAATCAGAGTTATTAATAATCTGGGAAAATCCCTACTATTCCAGAACATTCTCTGTATTGCATCATTGGAAAAACTTGGCCCCAATATTGTAAAATGAATATGAATATGATGACATCATTTTAGAAATTCCCCCAGGAAGTGAATGACAGAATGGTCTATTAATAGATCATGGGTTTTCAGGATTATAAAAATGTGAAAGCTTCAGTTTGCTCTTTGCAGAATACCATGAGAGATTGTAAATTCGCTACGTGTTGATAGTTGTGCTTCAAAAAGAGTTACATTTGAACCAGTTTACATAGCCAAAAATGTGCTATTTTAATACAGCAACGAAGGAGATTTTAAGTGTATGAAATACTTGCTGGAGTCTGGTATATAAAACAACACATCTGTCAATAAAGTGGAGCAGTGCAGAAGGAAGCCTGTTTCCTGGAGAACGGGAGTGATTGGTGAAAGAAGTACCATTTTGGATTGCCTTCTGCGCAAGGAGTAAAGTGTTTGGAGAACGGCGCAAAGTTAAGTGTTTGGAGAACTGCGCAAGGAGTTAAGTATTTGGAGCAACTTAGCAGCACCATTTCTGTGCGAGGATCTTTATACGCAAGGATATATAAATGCAAGTGCACAATGGACTTCACTGATTTTCGCAGAACAAGTGAATAAGGATATATACACCAGCCGTCCAGAACATTGCAAGAACTCTATGATCACCTAGAAGAAGACTGATGGTTAAGTACTGACTAGTTAAAATTGTGATTGTGTGATTATTTTGTATGTAAAATTTGGTATAGTTTATCAGAGGTGGGCGAGCTACAGCCCGCGGGGTACATGCGGCCCGCCGGGGAATTTTATGCGGAAAGCGAGATGATCTTTGGAATAAAGGAAAACTTTTTAATACTAAAACATCAGTGCTATTATTATCAGTGAAAGACGTGCAGTGTAGAAGCAGCACTTTTGACATGTACATTGCTGATGTACCATATGACATATGGTATGGTTTTTATAAGGCTACATTAATCATTATTTTGTTCAAAGGTTTCCATGGATACTGGGTTCATGACAAGTAATAACACTAATTATTCCCTTATTTTTTCATTGTAATGTTTCAATGACCCGTGTATGCATGATTTATTTTGCAATTAGGACATTTATGCAGTCATCAAACGCTTCAAAATTCATAACCATATATGGGTCAGCCTGGGATATAATAAATAAGGAGGCAAATCTCTTCTTTTTGTCATTGTCCTCCTTTTTTGTAGGTCTTCGACCCCCTGAAAAATGCCTGGGGCACTCAGGTTTTTTACAGTGTACACATGCGTGACCAGAAAACGCGAAGTTAAAGGTCCTTTTTAGAATGATATTTGGCTTATAATTAAATCCAATGGACTTGACAGGTTTTTCAACCACATCAATAAAATTGATCCATATCAAGTTCACGCATTAAGGATTGTCAAACAACAAACTTTTCTTGACTATTTAGTGTCCGTGGAAGAAGATCGCTCCCTTACAGTGTCTGTTTATCGAAAACAGACATACACGGACAAGTACCTAACTTTTGTAAAACGTACATAACTTATTAACAACAATAAATTAAGCATGTATTCAACTAAAAAAAGTATATGATTTGTAGAATGAACTTTTTCAAAACACCAAAGTGATCTTTTTCAATAATTGATTCAGATTTCAGATAATAAAAATCGATTTTTTTTGGCTGCTTCGACCTCGTATAACCTTAATAAATGACAATTATTCCCAAACGGGTTTATCATATGCCTTCGTACTGCATTTATTGCAATGGACCCAATATGCCAGCCAATCCCTTAATCCCAAGAATTAAAGTTACAACTACTGTGTACAATTAATATATGTGTTGTTTTCTTATAAATAATGATTCATCTTCATTATTTTGTTGGGGCCGGGGTTATTATTTTTGTATATCAGAGATGTAAAATTTTACTTTAGCGAAAAAAAACCACGGATTGTATTGATCATTAAAGTAAAATGTATTTAGAACAAAATGGTTATCATAATGAAAGTGCAATGCCCTTCGAGGTCATTAAATTGATTTTGTAAATATCTTAGTACGGGTTTCATGACAACTAATTAACCTTTCTTATGATCTACGTTCATGGACTGTGGAAAATTATATTCATTGAAAAAAATATTGATTTAACGTTTGGCAAAACTAGTGACAACATTGGATTTGATTGTGTGAACAGTAATTGATTAAGAGTAGGGGGATGGTGGTTATTATCTTTGTACCAGAGATGTAAGTTTTTTTGTTTTTTTTACCATCAATTTTTTATGAGTTTTTTCGTGGCTTATACATCTCTGCCGTTTGTCTTTCCCCCCACCAGTCATAAGTACAGGGAATTAAAGTTGTGCACATCAGCAAATCCCTAAAAAAGTACCTACTTTGGTTCCAATCATCCGCTCATTCAGAATCATCGTGGTTCCATAGAGCTGAGTTGATCATCACCAAAGACTCGGACAAGATCGTTAAACATCAACATCTTCGCAAAGCTCTGCCAGGACAGGACTGGATCATACGAGTAAATAAGGCCTTGAACAGAGATAACAGTAAACCCACTGCCATGGGGAGAAAAACTAACATTACTATCCCGTATCACGGGGACTCCGCGGGATCCCCACCCACTTTAAACCTACGAAGCACAATCCGCCAGTCCTTAGGTACATCCCAAGGTCAAACAACGCAAGGGAAGGATTAGTGGAGGGGTCTACGGGGTCCGCTGTTCTGAAGACCAAGCCTAGCGCCTGACAAGATTCTAACATAGGAGAAACCGCCCAATTACCTCTTCACAATCACATGCTAAAACATCGGAAAGCCAGCTCAAGTGGAAACGACTCAGCGGTTTTCTTACATTTGAAAGCCAGTGGACACCACTTTGACACCAAGGAAGTCAGAATGTTAGACCGTGAGCATCGTTGGTTTGAGCGAGGTGTGAATGAGGAGATCTTCAGTGAAATTTCAGTGAAGTAATTGGATTATTTGCCCCTATAATATACAAAACTTTTGTTACCAGTGTGTAGTTAGTTTTTGAGAAAAATGCTAAATTAGTCACAACATTTTTCAAGGGGTATAGTACCACCTTAAAGTATATTAGGCAAACAAAAAAAAGGTTCGTCTCAAAGCTTGCGCGCGCGTTTATAAAATCCCACGATTTGACAAAAACAAATGCGGACATTTTTTTTAATTCCAAAAAAGGGTTTTTTATATTTTTTCCAGAAAAAAAACGGCGAAAATCGGACTTTGTTCTCAAAATACCATGAAAAAAAGTCGGGAATTAAAAAAAAAAATCGCATTTCGCATTTGTTTTTAAATTCTCGTGAGCTTTGAGACGAACCTTTTTTTTTCTTTGGCCTTATAATAACATTTCCATAAAAACAAGTACCCCTCTTATGTTAGTTTTCACTATTATGTGCTAATAATAGCTATTTTATTCCAACGCCTATCAATTTATTCATCGATTTTTAGTGTAGTGAGGTAGATGTGTTATGAACGTCACGCATAATATACAGCCTGTCTCAAAAAAAGTTGTGCAAGTGAAAAGCGCCCTCTTTGGCAATTAGAAAATATCGTTGTGACATGATGCTTACATCAACGTCAAGGGCGTAGTCTTAGCTCTCAAATACCGTTTGTTCTGTTCAATTTACCTGTTTTAATCTCGAGATATGCTTAGTTAACGACGAAAGGGGGAAATCACAATAATGCCACTTTTACTAGGAAAGAGCTTTGCATGTAAATCAGCGATAGCATCAAGTTTATCAAGGGTTCCTTCGTGAAATCAAAAGAATGCATCAATTACACAATACAATTTTTTTAATAGCTGTTTTTACTATTTTATCATGATGCAGGAATAACGATTCTCTTTTTCCACAGAAAAGATAGATAAATATTTCACATTCTGCTGTAAAAGTAATACATGTGCACGTCAATGATTTTATCTTGGTAAATACTGTTCTCTTAGTCACTCAAGACATGCTAAAAGACAATATTGCACACTAAGGTCCGTATGCACAAAAGAGTTAGAGAGGGTCTAAAGTTAGACCTGGTCTAACTGGAATTAAATTCCACCAGGAATGGTCCTTTACTCTTATTTCCTTCCTAGAGTAGCTAGCAAATTCTAAAGAGTTTAATGCAACGTTCAAACATAATTCAAAATGTAAAGGAAAATGTCCTTTCTCATGGTACTAAATTCCACTTAGATCAGGTCTAACTCTTTTGTGCATATTGACTTTATAAGTTTATATTACTTGTTGTGAGAGAAATTAGACAAAATAATGCACGCGCGCTGATGTTGATGCGAATAATGCGTCTAATGCACGAGTTCCAAAGGAGAGTGCATTAGACGCATCAACATCAACTATATCATTGATTTTACATGTACAGCTCTCTTCCCTAGTAAAAATAGGAGAGACAAAAGTGATATCTTGTTTTTTTACAGATGTAGGGAGGGTCACTATGATATTAATGTCAATAAGTATGTTAAATTCAGCCAAGGGAATGGGAAGGACCATCCCACCACTAGATTATCTTCCGATCCATTTAAACTCAAAATTCAACGTTGCAAAACCGAAGCGCACATGACTTTTTATTTTAATCGCATTGTGCAGCTTTGGAATCAGCTGCCTTTGTCTACAAGGACAGCCGGTTCCTTTTCTTCCTTCAAATCCGGGGTGGTTGAATTTTTGAATTCTCATTTTACTCAAAATTTTTGTTCTTTGAAAACATGCTCTTGGAGCTCTTACTGCAGATGCTCGAATTGCAGGCTTATTTAATTTGGGATGGGGCTGTGATGGGTTTTTTTTTCCAATAATTTGTTTTCAAAAATCGAAAGGTGGGATGGTCCTAGAGGTGATTTTGCACCTGTTTGTCCCATTCTTTTCGCTGGCATTTTATTCTTTACTTTGTCTTGATTATTAGTATGTGCAATATTTATATAATATATTTATCTTTGTAATTGTATATGAGCCAGTGATGAAGCATAATAAATAAATAAATAAATAAATAAAATGGCACAATTGTGATTTTACCCTTTCGTTGCTAAATAAACATATCTCGAGATTGCAACAAGCAAATTGAACAGAACAAACTGCATTTGAGAGCTAAGACTGCGCCCTTGACGTTGATGTAAGCATAATGTCACAACAGTATTTTATAATTGCCAAAGAGGGCGCTTTTTACTTGCACAATTTTTTTTGAGTTTTTGAGACAGGCTGTATAGTTGGGTACCCAATAAAGCACCGATTAACCTCTGCTTACTTTTGTTTATATTTCTTAATCATTAAGGGCCTGTTGCTGGCGTGATTATCAACAAAGCCGAGCATCGATGGCGATGGGTCGTCATGACTGGTGGTTTAATCCAGGCATCAGGACTTATTCTTACGTATTTAGCCAAAACGACTACCGTGTTGTATTTCAGCTTGGGATTACTACCTGGTGAGTATATTGCGTTTGAGCAATACAATATTGACAAACGTACATTTTTTTTCTCGAAAAGAACAAAAGTGGCAACTGGGATCGATTTCACAAACAGTTGCCAGCTGAGTTGCGATGTGTCACGTCGTAAATCTTAAAGTCATCGTGCCCTCAAACCGTAGTAACTCTTCCACATGATTTACGATGGATTTAGAGTATGATGGGTTGAAAGGCTTCTGATAGGAAGCCCTGGATCACCGTCAAGTACGTGTTATGAATGATGTCAAGTGCATTATGTGATGTGCACCGAGTTATTTAATTTGATTATTTATCTTTGTTTACAAATAAACTCTATTTCATGAGACGTTTTAGGGAATCCCTCTCATTTAATAAGTTGATCAAAACAAATTTACTCATTTCTAATTTTGGATAGTTGGGAGTTCCCTTTTCTAGAATGTTCATTGTGTTGCACAATTAGGAAAATCCCCAAGATTGTAAAGTGAATATGACATCATGTTGGAAAAACTCCACAGGAAGTGATGTAATGAGAAAGGTTAATGTTTATAACTATTCCCAGATTACATCATTATGTTGTAAAGATGTGAATGAAGTATTTGACTATTGATATAATGGAAATTGCGAACCAGTGAGAACTAAGTATGAAAATAGAGAATGTCTGCTCGCAGACATTCTGTACATTCTGACTTTGAATAAATACTTTTGTACGAAACACCAGTATATATTTTATGTCAACAAAACATCGTTCAATATTTTAACATATGTTCTAACATAGCCTGCTAGTGGTTAAGCCGAAAGCCCTGTATTAAATTTATATTTGTATAGCTGAAAATGCTGGCATATAAACCATTACAACCCCGAAGTTCCGGCCCGAAGTCTCACTGTCTTTTGATAACGAGTGCTAATACAGGGTGAGCATGGTGAGTCAAAAAGTGCAATAGAGCAAGGAATCGATATTCATGTAAGAACCACTTTGAACTTTCCAATTATTGAAAGTTTCTATAAATGACACACTCAATAGTCACCTGTTGTGAAAAACTGAAGTCAATCACATCTACCGTTTAATTTTTATGAGTCCTTTTGTTACGATACCCAATTTCATTATTTGTCCACGAGGTACCATGTATTTTGAATGAGAGCACACAATGCACGATATTATAAAAGGCACCAGCTCTGAAACTGACTTTAACTTAAGCAAGGTTGATTTTTGCGTTATTTTAATTTCTTTCTTCTGTTCAAACAAACTTTTTAACATTACTTTTAAGTCCTTCATACCTCACTCGACTCCAACTCCATTTTTTTAAATCCCAATATGTCCAACTTACTATAATTCACTCCACTTCAATTTGCGTGCATTTCATTTCGACATTTGAAAAAAAACCGCCTGCAAATGTGTATTTTTTTAATAGAGAATCAACATCTTTAAAGTAAAGGTAAAATGAAAATAACAACAAATAATGTTTCTTTTCCTTAAACAAGACCAAGTACAATAACAATTTGGGTGCTCTATTTTATTTCAATGCCAATGAGGTTGAGAAAATAGCATTTGTTCCAAATCTACCTTACACAGAGTGGGCTGACTTTCAAATTTTAGATGTTTCTTGGACAAACATTAAAATTGGGTATCGCTATAAAATGTTTCATAAAAATAAAACGGTAAATGCTAATTCCTTGGTGTTTTCACACAAGGTCACTAATGGATATATCATTTATAAAATGTTTTTAAACCTATAAGGTTCAAATCGGTTCTTTTCTCTATTGCACTTTTTTTTTACTCACCCTGTATTACACGTTTTTGTTTGATTTATAGGATTTGGTGCATCGCTAGTTTACGTATCGGCTCAAATCAGTGTTGCAACTTATTTTACCTCGTACTACAGTACAGCTATTGGAATAGTTCTTTCGGGCGCCGGTGTTGGCATTATTCTACTTTCTCCGCTCATTGAAAAACTTATAGTTGTCTATGGATGGCGTGGCGCGGTGTAATTCACGGCGCTCTCATTCTTAACGTAGTTGTAATGGGAGCGCTTTCACCACGGCATAGGGTTCAACAAAAGATAGCCAGAAACACTGACGTGATGGACTCAAAGAAGCACAAAGTTGATCTACAATATCGTCAAGTAAGTCCTAACACAGATGAGGGCAATATGAAAAGTGCCACTAAACAGGCTGAAGTACTAGAGAGCGAAAATGTAGCAAACGGAATAACTCTTCGAAATGCCGAAACGAAGTGGTACCTCACTCACATCCAACTGTTCACCACTTCCCCCATAATGGTATTAGTTTACCTCGTCACTTTCTTCGTCAACGTGGCTTATGGTGCTTCAATAACTCATATGTATAACCAAATCGTGTTGAGTGGATACTCAGAGACAAAAGGAGCTTTAGCATTATCTCTGTTGGGTGTTGGAAGTTTACTTGGACGAATTTTTCATGGCATTCCTATTGATGCCAAGATCATGTTGCCGTCGACATTGTATATGGTGACACTCATTGCTGCAGCTGTAATAACATTTGTTAACCCTCTTGCAAACAATTATCCAGGATATGTAGTCTCTGCTACAGGTATCGGGGTCACGTCAGGTATTCTGTTCCCCCTACTCTACACTATTATGCGACGAAATGTTGGTACCTTGCAGCTATCTACAGCAGTAGGGATGGAATTGCTTGTGGATGGATTAGGGATAATGGTTGGTGGATACCTTGCTGGTACGTACATGTGCTGTGTAGTTTATCATGTTTATTGACTTTGTAAACTACGATTAATGTGTGTTGCGGTTACATATCAGTTTCTTCACGTTTCTTCATTTTTTTTACCACATCTTATTGTTATGGCATTATTTTTATTCTCAACATAATTCGGAAAAACTCACTATGCACTACTCGACTTCTTTCCATGAAAATGCTGGGCGGATATTGGTAATCGTGAAAGGACGTTTTGTAGTGATTGTTGTGAAATTGGTGTCTCGCAAAACAGTATCGTCGACATAGCGTAACCATAAAAACACAATTCTATTAACAGGAGGCATGTTTAGCAAACGTACTAATTATGAATTTGACATGAAAGTAATTGCAATGTTTAATATTTCATATCTTATCATTTTCTAGGTGCAACTCAACAGTTGTCAGGGAACTATAGCTTAAGTTTCTACCTAGTGGGTAGTACATACGCACTTGCTGTATGCTTCTTCTTGCCTGTCCTTTTGGTGGAGAGAAGAGTTAAAACATGGACACATATTACTACTGCAAAAACAGAGGATGGAACACGATTGTGATGTACGTTTAAAATGCAGAGGCATTTGCCTAGGTTTATCACTTGAGTACCAGTTTAGGGCTCAGTTGATTAGGGTTCAGTTGGTTATTCCACTATGTATTTGTATATCGGGACATGAATAATGACTATTTTAAATCATATATGTAAACTATATTTTATATACATGCAATATAAATTCTATAAATGTTATGTCTTTGTATCATTTCCAAATTATAGTCTAATAAAATTATCTTTATGTACAATGTAGCAGGTACGATGCCGCGTTTATACTAAGAAAAAGTAAAATAAACGGGCTAGCAATACTATACTACAGTACAGGGTGGGCCATTAAAAAGTTCACACTTTTTCGATGGCTTATTTCTCAGAAATGAAAACACATATTGAAATAAGTTGAACATATTTGTAAACCTCTATGTCTGGACTGTCATTGCTGAAAAGGGCATTAACATCCATGGTCTAATTACAAAATGGCGACCATTTAAAGCAGAGAAGTCAAAAACCACTTTGCCTATAGACAATGATCATGCATATTAAGTTTTGAGGCTTAAGGGATCTAAAATGAGCGTTTATTGCGTTTCGACAGTATTTTTTGTGCGACATGAGAGCACCTCAGACCTATCGAATTGCATTCTGAATACGAAGCATGTCTTTCTGATATCAAATAATTTTCATTTTTTGAAAATCACAATATAATACAAATTGTATGACAAATTATAAAAATTTGATATTTTTCAAATTTTTGATATATAACAGTCCTCGAAGTGAATTATATAAATCTAATGATATATTCTTAAAGTGTATGTAGCATGGAGGAAAAGCCGACGGTCAATTGAAAATTTTGACCTTTCATGTTGAAGATATGGATTTTTTCCCCAAATAGACCTAATTTTTTTGGTGTTTTGGGAAAAAATCCATATCTTCAATACGAAAGGTCAAAATTTTCAATTGATCGTCGGCTTTTCATCCCACCTACATACACTTTAAGTATAAATCATCAGATTTATAAAGTTCACTTCAAGTACTGTTAAATATCAAAAATATCAATTTTTAATGATTTGCCATAAAATGTGTATTAAATTGCGAATTTCAAAAAATCAAAATTATTTGATATCAGTATGACATTCTTCGTATTCAGAATGCAATTCGATATGTCTGATGTGCTCTAATGTCCCAAAATAAATACCGTCCAAACGTTCATACCCCAGCCCTTAAGCAAGTTTAAAAAAAGTTTGATGACTCTATATGCATTTACTTGAGTGTCATTGCCGGGATCATCGGACTCATGCGTGTATGAGTTGTTTACTGTTTGAAAATCATTCACCTGTGAAATTGACACAAAAGGCTGATTGGACATGCTCATTTACATAACAAATACACTAGTTTTGGAGGGAACTTCAAATTTAAAATGCCTTGCGTGCGTTCTTGTCATTCATGTTAGAGATACCCGTGTAAGTACTTTGAGGTGATTCTTGCTGTTCAAAATGCGGCAGTTTACAAAGGAGGAACGAATTTTCATCGAGGAGGAAATTTCAAGAACCGGAAAGGTGCGCTCTGTCCTGAATGCATGGCCGAACCAGTTTCCGAATACCAGACTTCCTATTCGCCGACACATCTATACTATTAAAAAAAGTTTCACTTACATGAAACTGTTCTCAATCGGAACAAATCTAACAGTGGGAGACCACGAACAGGAAGATCAGCCAATCACATTGCCGATGTTTGGGATTTGCAAGCTAACCCAAGATTGAGTACTCGACGGAACAATTGTCCCCATATTCCAAGGACAACGTTCAGACGAATCATCACTCATGATATCGAATGGCACCCTTACAAGATCCTTAAGCGTCATGGACTGCAACCAGGAGATCCAAATCGGCGACTTCAGTTTTATAACTGGTTAGTTAACAGAGCACGTCGCTTTCTTGATACCGCTGTTGTTGTTGACGAGGCAAACTTTCAAATGGATGGGTCTGTCTCTTCTCAAAACGTACGGATGTATGCACCGAAAGGCAATCCTCCGAGAGACTTTGCTTTTAACGTTCCACATGACAAACGCAAAGTTAGTGTTCTCGCAGCCGTCACAGGAAACAACCGTTGACCAGAACATAAATGGAAACGTTTTCCACGACATAATCAATGATCAACTAGAGCCTCAACTGGTCCAAATATTTGGACAGCAAGCGAACGGCGCCATCCGCAGGGCGTGGTTCTTTCAAGACGGAGCGCCAGCCCACCGTCTTATCGCTGTTAGAGACAGATTGCAGGAGTTGTTTCCGCATCGTGTTGTCGGCCTTGGACATCATGTGGAGTGGCCTCCGAGGAGTCCTGATCTGACACCTTTGGACTTCTGGCTTTGGGGTGATGTCAAGGCGTCTGTGTATGCCGAAGGTCCGCCAAGGAATTTGCGGGAGCTGAGGAGACGTATTGCAGATGCGTTCACAAGGATCCGACGCACCAGGGTTACTTCAAGAGCAGTTCACCATTATGTACGATCGTGCGATGATTTGTATTCGCGAGCAAGGAGGCCACGTTGAAGGACGATAAGAACAGAGTCAAATATGATTTTACTTGTATTCTTACTTTTCTAGTGCAATATTTTTAATTTCATGACAATTTGAGACAAATAACTCGTTTCCATTGAAGCACTGCTACGGTTTACATGTGTCTATATGAAGAAATAATTTCCGAAGAGAAGAAGAGACATTCCTGACACCTATTTATAAATTTATCTTGTTATATCTCTATATAAGATTTATGTTATAGTGCAATAACCATCATGAAGACTCGGGTATAAAATTATGCACATTATCTAGAATGCGACTGCAAACAAACGTTAACTGCGCAGATTATTTAAAGCTACTGTTACATATTCTGTTCAACTGGAAGGCTACATATTCTGTTTGAAAAAGAAATATTTATTTAAATATGGTTAATTTACAAGAGAAATATTGACAGAACTTTCATGCGTACTGTTATTTTTCTTCCTTTGTTCCTAATCCATTGTGGTGTGAACCAGCGACCACCATATATCGCGTGATCATCCGCTCCATTTGACTTACGTGTGTGCAAAGTGGTTTTTGACCCCCTTGCTTCAAATGGCCGCCATTTTGTAATTAGACGATGGATGTTAATGCCCTTCTCAGCAATGACAGTACAGACATAGAGGTTTACAAATATGTTCAACTTATTTCAATATGTGTTTGCACTTTTGAGAAATAAGCCATCATCAAAGCCACCCTGTATAACCAATGAATTAATTAACACGCTGCTGGACCGTGGATTTTTATCGCGTTGCGCTTCTGTTATATTTAAAACAATAGAAGATAAGATAATATCACTAATATGACTGACAGTTGACGACAGGGTTGTTAGTGGACAGTTCCCGATCCACTTCAGCGCACTTTATACGTTGTAGATGGGCAACTGATATCGATACATAACATGCTCAATCTGAGGCTATTGCCATGATTGACGGACGCACACCGACATCGCCTGGCTAATAATTACTTGGTACACCAGAGATACTAAAATCAATACCCGGGATCGATACACGTGAATGTACTATGCACGATTTTGATATTCAGACGAAAATCTTTGGATACCGGGGTAGAAAATGATGAATATCTCCCGTAAATGATTTCGTCTAAAGAAACCAGATGTGGTTCCTTGCACTTGAATATATGTGTTGAACAGATATGATAGTCGTTAGCTTGCGTCTTGAGAAAGAAGCTTGCGTCTTGAACTCAAAAACTGACAATAATTCTGATTTTATATGTGCCGAATTATATAGCGCCGTGTATAGGCCAATCGTGGGTAGTCAAAAAGCATATGACCTATGGCGAACCATGCTCGACTCACACACAGTGAGGTCAGTCACCGGGCAATTGTCACTAGCCTTAGACAGATGTCCTTCGGCCCATTATGCGTCTCAAAACTATTAAACAGGTCGGAAAAAAATGGCCATGCGTGGCGGTGGATTCAACCTACCATGGCGATTTCTGCCATGAAGATATCGGGGCGATGACACTGTGGGACGTGTTGATACTACGCTTTATTCCGCTATTTCCAAGATTCCGCACAGTACTCGCATTGTTATAGAGGGCCATACTACGGTCTGTATGCATTGTAATGTACATAAGGTAGCCAGGGTTCGGAACAGTAACCTCAGATCGTGCATTGTCTATATCGATGTAGCGCGGAGCAGAATTGTGTAAGCTCATGCACACACAGGTGGGGGTGGACACGCGTTGCGTGACGTACGAGCCCGGAAAAACTAAAATCAGAAGAACATAAAACTTAAAAGTGATTACAGCTGGAATACTTCTCTGAACACAAATTTCTTAATGAATTTTGATAGATTATGATTGATTGCTGGTCCTCGCTCCAAAAACAGTTGCCAGGAAGATTCTAGCATAGAAACTTTATGTAGACCTAACTTGCTTGACTCATTATATATTATTTAAAAAAAGTTTATATTTATGAAATTATTTAGTACTAAGTTATATAGATTTATTGATTAAATTACATTGATTAATATAACAACACCGTTCATTCTTTGCAATTTTTACATTTTCCCGTCAGCGCCCGCGTCGGAAATAGCTGGAAATGCCTCCCGC
Source organism: Amphiura filiformis (assembly GCF_039555335.1). NCBI lineage: Eukaryota > Metazoa > Echinodermata > Ophiuroidea > Amphilepidida > Amphiuridae > Amphiura > Amphiura filiformis. The sequence continues at coordinate 25,633,818 of NC_092635.1, read as the reverse complement.
GTCAAACCATTGTTTTTTCCCATTGCATTATTTTCATTTTTATACTCATTGCTCTTTCTCTGTCTCTTATCGCGGCAAAATCGTATCCCGGAAGTATTTTTCCATGTTTTGAAGCCCAGTGCACAGTATGTGATGCAATCATAGATAAAAGAGGAACAGATATCGAATGCTGTGTTTTTCGTATGCATGAAAAGCTGGACTTGTTGGTGCACCGTCTATTTCTTTAAAGCCTATCATCTGTACTGAAAATGGGCACCCATTAATATTGCACCCATAGGCCTATGGGTGCCCATTTTCAGTGCAGATAATGTGATCAAATCAAAGAGATTTTAAGTTGCACTATCGGACTATCCATCAAATTTTCAACAATTACAGTGCTGTAATCACCTTTTAACGTTACCCCAAACCAAAAATTAATGTTTTTCTTTTGTAACTATAAATGTTAATCTAACACTTCCCCCTAAAAGCAATTTATTTTTCATTACGTCAACAGATAACGCAATTCAATGTTAATAACAAAACGACCCAGTCAAGCACAATTTTTGACCAAAATGTAGCTTTTAATAGTCAAAATCTCAAGTGATCCTTACAATATTCTATGTCATTAAATGAAAGAGCACAATTATATTGTCAATATACTAGCTTCATTTCAATGAGCAATAACCAATTCTCTTTAAATTGCAAATCTTGTGCGAAAAGTTACTAGTTCCGTCTGTTTTATCATACGGTTGTTAATTCATTGAACAATAACATTGCTTAAAGAGCGCTTACAAATTCATATAATGTTTCTGCAACCGGTCAAAATATGCCAAATCCCGGATCCCAATTTAGTAATTGCATTGTCCATTTGAATATTTCTGCCGATTATATAGAACCTATGTATTTGTAATCAACAGTTGCTTATATGAGTTAATGAGTCCTTGCAACTCATTAAACTCACCTGCCACTAGCTACCACGCCTAGTAACACAAGATTCATTTTCATGTAGGCCTGTTCTCCACCATAACGGGTTCAGAGTTACAAGTTCGAGGGTACTAAGTCACAGTTTCGATCCCAGATAATCAATAAAATGAACTTTGGTCCATATACTTAAATTAGCACACAAAACCCACTTGTGTTTATATTGAGTGTCCTGCGTTAGTATTTATAACAGCAGTGTATATGCAAGTGTCGATATCCTCAGCATGCGACACTGTTTTAACTTAAAAGTACTAATATAGGCTTAAATGTACGAAAAATAATAACACCCCGGGATGACACCCACTAAAGATAAGATGGCATGCAGACGGAAGAGAACCCAGGGGCGCGTTGTTGTAGGGACGTTATTTCTATCCTATGTCCTGAGTGTGGGTTCAGTCCAGATTATTGGTGCATATATGCCAGCTCTTTCTGATGAATTCAATGTTGGATCTGCGGTTCTTGGTTGGATATGCAGTTTTGGATATGCAATGATGTGTTTGGCAGGTAAGTGCAGAAAATACCGACTATATCATTATTATAGTATTGATAAAATTGGTTGCAATCGGCATTTTTCTCCCTATGATAATGAATCCATTTCCAAACGTTGGGGGTTTAAAGTCAAATGTCATCGAACTTGACACATGGTCAAATTTCAAACCTGTGTTCAAAAGGATACTTTTTATTCTTGGCTACATTGTTCTATTCAGAAAATGTTAGTTTGCTCCAATCCCGGCTCCGAATTTGACCAACGAGGCTTGGGTAAGGCAAAAACAGTTTCATTTATATGACTGAAAATGAGACAAATGGGACAAAAATTGACAAATGGGGACGAAAAGTTGGCTATTTAGCTATGCCATGCTATGAAAGACACGAAGCATTTTTTATCACCCTTTTTTTTCACGAGACGGGAACCCTCAATGCTAATTCGCAATGAACACAGTGTCATCGCCCCGATATCTTCATGGCAGAAATCGCCATGATGATAGGCTGAATCCCGCATATGGCCATTTTCTTCTGACCTGTTTAATAGTTTTTAGACTATGGGCCGAGGGATTCGACTAAGGCTATTGAAAATAGCCTGGTCACTGATCTGTGTAGATGTCAGTGAGCCTGGTACGTCATCTGCTTTAGACTACCTCCTGCTTTAGTCTACACTGCGGTAGTAACGTATGTTGACCCTGAAGGGCCTTTGACGAATGAGGGCAGCAGTCATTTTTTTGTTCTACACATATAAAATCCGTATTTTTATCAGTTTTTGATTTCCAAACGCACAGTTGTTTGTCAATACGCACGCTTACGACTATCATGTTGTTTCAACACATATATTCAAGTGCAAACCTTACAATTGATTTCTTTGGAAACCAAACATGACGTGAGATATTCATCAATTTCTACCCCGGTTTCGAAAGATCTATCGTCTGAATATGAAATAGCAGATACACCACTCTACGCTAGTGCTCAACTCGGCTGTCCAATTGCCCTAGCCCACCTGAAAAGGCCAAGAGCGCGAGCGGTTGCTTCAAATTTTCTTATTGCCACCATGTGGTTTAATCGTCCAGGAATTCTATAGAGACGGTGAGACACTGCTTATTTTATTGTCCCCTCAACAATGCAGGAATTTTATTCTCTTTGGTCGTTACTAACGATAAGGTATAGTTATCATTGTTTTAGCGAATAGAAATGTCAACTCTATTTTGTATTATTGTTATAGGCGAAGTGATAATAGATACACGTGTATTGATTTAGTTTCCCTGCCTGTATAGACGAATCCAATTTTACGCATTCGTCCTCTATCTCACCTAAATTGAGAAATGAAGCGGCCTTATAGTGGGGATTATAATCTGCATTCCAGCAACCGTCTTGCACGTAGATAAAAGAATGATGAACGTTTATAACCCAATACAATATAACATCGATTTTAAGCGGCTTTATTCCATCCAATTGGGCAATCACAACATCAGTTTGGTGTGGAGGGGACCCAATAATGGCCGAATGAATTCAGACCATCACCTGACTCGTTGGATTCGTCTATAATATAATTATTTACCTGACGTTGTCGCTGTGTGCCAGTCCAGTTCACTCACGTTTTATTACTTTGTCCTGCACAGTCACGACGAAATTTTGAATCCGTATGGTGACAATTAATGAAGAAACAGTCTAGGAGCAAGAGGTTTCGAAAAATGGTCGAGTTAACACCCATGTCTACCAATGTTTGTTACCTTGAGGTGTTAGTTTAGACCCTCTAGATCACTGCTAGGGGGGTAGTGGACTCCAAGGGTACGTTTTACGCTAGAGGTCACGAAAGGTCACACAGTGGTTAAAACGGAAAATGCATCGATCTTGTTGGAAGATATATTAAATTACTCGTCTGATGATAAGGATTAAGAAAATGTACGTGATCTACGACCTATCTTTATTGTGTTATTCTACAAAAACCTAATTTTTAGGCCAAATGACAAGTGTTTGGTTGTACAGCTCAACTGATCATACTTTTCCTACATTCGACCTTGCATGATTTTTGAGTTGACACAGTCATGAAAATAACTATAGATACTTGACAGACCGTTAGTAGCCCAGTTCTGAACCTTTTCATTGATCATTCATAACAATAGGTATCTGATGGATCAGTGAAGATAAGAAGGATTATAATATATCCGTAACCTTGATATTATAGTACATCTCGAGGAAAAAGTGCAATGGACATGTTTTCATTTTATGTTTCAAATATCCCGCGCATGAAAATTGAGTATTTAACCCAAAATGGAAAATGGAACAATTTATTGGAAATCTGTTTTAACAGATTTTTTTGACATCTTTTTCTGCACTGTATTATACCTAAATTAAGAAATTTGATAAATATTCAAAGAAAATATAGGTCATCCAAAAATGTTGATTTTACACATTTTGGGGCAAAAAGGAAAAATATCAAAATCTGTTTTAACAGCTTCATTCATCAAGTCATAGCAAACGGCCTACATGCTTAATTTCTAATAAAATATTGAAATTGTGAAAAATATAGGTATTTATTGATTTTCATGTTTTTTCTTGCAAATATGCTAAAGTTAAGTTCTATACCGTTTCTTGATTCTGATATCAAGATGAGCAATTTGCCACAATTTTTACCCAAATCGGAGTTGACATTTTGCTCCCCGTACAACCAAAAACACGTCATTTTGCCTAAAAATGAAGTTTTTGTAAGATACCTCAATAACAATAGATCGCAGATAGCACAAACTATACATTTTCTTACTCCTTGTCATAAGACGAGTAATTTGATATATGTGATGTGTCATGTCAAAAGGAGACACTTTTGGGCAGGTTATCAATTTAGAGGTTTTTACATGATCTTAAATATAGATATATTTTGCTCCACAAGGCCGTTTTCCCCAATGAAATCAGACATTCATAAGCGAAGATATTGAGTTCGCAAGTTATGGTATTATAAAATTGGAAATTGAGATATCAGCCTTAAAAATTGACAATGTTGAGAGTAGGAATTACCTTGAAAAATGTCTCAAAAAATGCAAGATGCCAGTTATATTCCGGTCTGAAACTATCAGACAATATTTTTATCATTAATAACATGACAAATTCGCAACAAACCCAAAATAATTGTGAAAAAATCACACCCGGACAGAGTTTTGGCTATTTCTCCATTTACGATCCTGCCCAAAAGTGTCTCCTTTTGACATGACAGTTCACACACATATATATATATCTCAACAAGATCGAAGCATTTTCAATTTTTTTACCCCTTTGTGACCTTTCGTGACCTCTAGCAAAATACGTACCTTACAATTTGGGTCCACTACCCCCTAGCAGTGATCTAGAGGGTCTATCCTAACACCTCATGGCAACAAATAATTGGTAGACATGGGTGTTGAACTCAATCCTTAATTAAGACCCGTATGAGATTTAGCTCCTAGACTATAAAGAATATTTAAAAAAGACACCGACCTCATTAAAGTATTTGACGATAACATTTCCATTAAAACAAGTTACCCCCTTCTATTTATTCATCGATTGTTAGTGAGGTCATAAACGTCACATATATTAACAGTCAGGTACCCAATGGAGCACCAATTAAGATGTGCTTTTTTGTGTGTGTATTTCTAAATCATTTAAGGGCCTGTTGCTGGTGTGATTATCAACAAAGCCGAGCCTCGATGGGTCGTCATGACTGGTGGTTTAATCCAGGCATCAGGGTTCATTCTTACGTATCTAGCCAAAACCACTACCGTATTGTATTTCAGCTTGGGATTACTACCTGGTGAGTATTCGCTGTAGAAGTGACGTAATTAATCGGATTAAGTACCATAGCAATATTATAGATGAATATAATTTTAAATATATCGCCCTGCACTACAACGTTCACGCGGTACCTAAGCATTGAAACATAGATGTCAAAGAAAGGCTGATCACTCATACTTGTAAGATTAGTATCTTTGAAAAGAGCGGTATTGTATTCAATCTAAAGTCTGCACAAAAAGAAACTCAGCTGTTATAAACACGCCTATAGCTTTGGAACTAATAATTGTTTTCACATTATTTCAACATAAAAAGTAGGATGGTTTATTTACGCGCACTTTGATACCTAATTTGTCCAATTTTGTTCAATATTAACAATGCAGCAGTGTTTTGGAAGAAAAATAGCCGAATATAAAAGTTGCAGCTATTTGTATTGATTTTGAAGTGAGCGTGAAGATAATGGCGGGCTTTACGTGCTACCGTGCTGGCATAATAACCAGTGATCGCTGTAAACTGCAACTTTTAAAATCGGGCATTTTTCTTTAAAAACACTACTGTGTTGTTAATATTGAACAACATTTGACAAATGTGGTATCAAAATGCGAGTAAATATTTCATCCTTCCCTCTATGTTAAAATATTGTGAAAACAATTATTAGTTCTGAAGCTATAGTCGTGTTTATAACAGCTGAGTTTCTTTTTGTGCAGACTTTATGTTTGCTGACATACACAGGTGATTAGTGCAATCTGCTTGTAGTGCAGGGCGAGCTATTCAAAAATTGTATTCATCTATTGCTATGGTAATTAATCCGATTTTTTCAATAAAAGAACAACAGTGACAATTACTGGGTCGATTTCACAGAGTTGATACATCCGAAAGTTATCGATACCACTAACCGTCGTATGATGGGGTTTTGGAATTATTTCAAAAACTGGAACTTACTTTTTGCAATTTTGCGACGTTGCGTCTGGAAACACCACACTTTTTTTTAATTCCAAGAGCTTGGAACAGGTGGATGGAGAAAAAACATACACAATGAACCACCAGTTCCCAACGATCATGAACAATTAGTTTTTTAAGAGAGTTAATTAGCTGAAATGGTGGCGCATAATCCATTACAACACCGAAGTCTCACTTTCTTTTGATAATTAGTGCTAATAGTACACGTTTTTGTTTAGGATTTGGTGCATCGCTAGTTTACGTATCGGCTCAAATCAGTGTTGCAACTTATTTTACCTCGCATTACAGCACAGCAATTGGAATAGTTCTTTCGGGCGTTGGCGTCGGCATCATTCTACTTTCTCCTCTCATTGAAAAACTTATTGTTATCTACGGATGGCGTGGAGCCGTGCTAATTCACGGCGCTCTCATTCTTAACGTACTTGTAATGGGAGCGTGTTTACCTCGGCATAGGGTTCAACAAAGGATAGCTAGAAACACTGACATAACTAAGAAGAAGAAACACAAACCTGCACAATATAATCAAGTAAGTCCTAACACAGATGAGTGCAAGAAGGAAAGTGCCAGTAAACAGGCTGAAGTACTAGAGAGCGAAAATGTAGCTAACGAAATAACTCTTCGAAATGCCGAAACGAAATGGTATCTCGCTCACATCCAACTGTTTACCACTTCCCCCATAATGGTGTTAGTTTACCTCGTTATTTTTCTTGTTCATGTGGCTTATGGTGCTGCATTAACTCATACGTATAATCAAATCGTGTTGAGTGGATACTCAGAGACAAAAGGAGCTTTAGCATTATCTCTATTGGGTGTTGGAAGTTTACTTGGACGAATTTTTCATGGCATTCCCATCGATGCCAAGATCATGTTGCCGTCGACATTGTATATGATGACACTCATTGCTGCAGCTGTATTAACCTTTGTTAACCCTCTTGCAAACAATTATCCAGTATATGTAGTCTCTGCTGCAGGTATCGGGGTCACGTCAGGGATTCAGATCCCCCTGGTTTATACTATTGTACGACGAAATGTTGGTACTTGGCAGCTAGCTACAGCAGTAGGGCTGGAATTGCTTATGGCTGGATTGGGGATAATGGTTGGTGGATACATTGCAGGTACGTACATGTGCTATGTAATTTATTGACTTTGTAAACTACGATGAATTTTGTGTTCTGGTTACATATCAGTGTAGGGTACGCACGTTTCTGCTTCCTTTACCACAATCTTATTATTATGGTATTACTTTTATCCTCAACATAATTAGGAAAATATCCACTATGCACTACTCGATTTCTTTTCACGAAAATACTGGGCGGATATTGGTAGTCGTGCCTAACTCTGGTAGTGAAAGGACGTTTTGAAGTGATTGTTGTAAAATTGGTGTCTCGCAAGACTTGTAATATTTAAGTTCCAAATTAGAGTTTCATTGAAGTCTATAATTATTATTGTTTCCCCTCGATGTTTTCTGAGTTATTTCCTTTGATTTATTCCCCATAAGTTTAAACCCTCCATAAGATTGCCATCACTACATGCACAGCTTTGGAATGCGTGTGTGAAAATACGTGCCTGTACCTAAGATCAACCCCACTATTAAGCATGCTAAGTAATTTCCGACAACGTTGGACGGATGTTCACAACAGTATCTTTTATATCTTATCATTTTTCTAGGTGCAATTCAACAGTTGTCAGGGAACTATAGCCTAAGTTTCTACCTAGTGGGTAGTGCATACACACTTTCTGTATGCGTCTTCTTGCCTGTCCTTTTGGTGGAGAGAAGAGTTAAAACATGGATACATATTACTACTGCAAAAACAGAGGATGGAACATGAGTGGGATCGGGGAGTGGGATGTACGTGTAAAATGCAGAGGCATTTACCTAGGTTTATCACCAGTACCAGTTTAGAGCTCAGTTGATTGTTCATTTATTCCACTATTTATATGTATACCCGGACATGACCGATGACTATTATAAATCATATATTATGTAAAAATTTATTTTATATACATGCAATATAAATATAAATTCTATGTCTTTGTATTATTTCCAAATTATAGTCTAATAACATCTTTACGCACAACGTAGCACTAGCAGGTACGATGCCGCGTTACAAAGAACAAGTAAAATAAACGGGCGAGCAATGAATTAATGAACACGGTCCTGGGCCGTGGATTGTTTTCGCGTTGCACTTCTGTTATATTTAAACTGAAAACAATAAACAATAGAAGATAAGATAATATCAATAATATGAATGACAGTTGACGACAGGGTTGGTAGTGGACAGTTCGCAAAGTTCCGTATCAGAATGGAGTATTATCTGAAGATGCGAATGATCTTTCGAAGACTCCCGATCCACTTGAAGCTTAAAGATGAAGTTATAACTTCTCAGATGTATTAGGAAACATAGAAACTTTGTGTAAAAATAATATGAAATAAAATGAAATGAAATGAAATGCACGCCTGACTTACTTGCCACATTAGATATAATAAAAATTTGGGGCTAAATTATCCTGATTGTTACATTTATTTTGGTGAAAATATTTAGTACCTAAGTTACATAGATTTGTTGATAAAATAACATTGGATAATACAACAACGCCATTCATTCTTTGCAATTTTTAACATAAAAAACGGTTTATTATTATCATCTACATTCATGTTTGTAATAACACACGTGTATTCAACTAATACTTAAATGCAATTTATATAAAGAGGAAAACTGGTGAATAAATCATATTAATTTATATTCTATTATTGGACGAGGATTCATTTCGTTGGAGAAGTAGAATTGTCACATTAAAATACAAAAAGTGTCTTCAGCCTTTAATAGACCATAAACCGGCTGGGATCCCAAACCCAAGAACATGTACCCCCTTTAATAACACTGACCTTTCCTCACAACTCACCTACCACTACTAGTATTAAGCATTAGGTTAATTTTCGTGTATTCCCATCGTATATATGATAATAATATTAGGCGAATGGAACTTGATGTTATGGTTCAAGTCAGCGCCCGCGTCGGAAATGCCTCCCGCGTCAAATAAACATATATTTTTTCCCATTTCATTATTTTCATTTTTTACTTATTTAGTCTCTTTCTCTGTCTATCAAACATGATGCTGTGTTTTTTGTATGCATGAAAAGCTGGACTTGTCAGTTGGTGCACAGCCCGGTGCACAGTCTGTTATTTTAATGAGCCCATTTTCCGTGCAGATAATGTGATCAATTCAATAAGGGTTTTCAGTTGCACTATCGGACTATCCATCAAATCGTCGGCCGTATCACATACTGACGTATTTGCAAAATACGCATTTCGAGAAAATCGAATTTGAAAATTTAACGATTTTCATTTGCTGCATAATCTTAATTAAACATTATTGTCGATTAAAACCTGATTAATAAAAGTAATGCATATATACCATATTTTCAATGTAATTCACGTAATCACTAACATAGCTTATTCTTATAACTTATTCTGCACAAAATCAATATTAAATAAAATACGTCACTATGTGAAAAGGATTATAATTTTCATTTAGTACCTAAGTTACATAGATTTATTTGCGAATTAATTAATATAACAATACCATTCATTCTTTGCAATTTTTTACATTAAAAACGTGAAAAGTGGTCGAGTAGTGAATTATTATTCTACATTAATGTTTGTAATGACACACATGTATTCAACTACAACACTGCTTGTACTGGCCATCAGAGGGCGACAAACAAGATATTTAGCGGTCTAGGGCTTGGGTATTTCCGTGCTTTCCAGATACTATTGTACAAATATTCAAAATGATACTCTTTCGCGGAGAAAATTATGCACGTATGAACCGCACGTATGAATGAAGTCAATTTTCCACACCGCACTGTTGCTTTAGTACAATGATTTCTTGACAAACAAATTCGATCGTAATATCACAGAGGAGCGACTCAGATTTAAGCGACAGATATGATGGTTGAAATCAACCCTTGCCTGATCCCTCTGGCTGGGGAAAATATGGGTTGACCGTCATTATTTTTTACGACTGGTCCTCGAAGTCTACGATGTCCGGGAATTGCCTACTAAGTATTTTACATGCAAAATCATGTCAGTGTTTCTGTAAAGAAGAGGTTGCTTAAAATTGTTCAATCTCTCCCATCTGTGGTACACTTGCAGTATTTAACATTACTAATCATGGTCAATCCAAATTTTGCCAAAATTATTCAAATTTCTGCTCATTTTAATGCTTACTTTATATTGAAATTAAGTTGTATTTGGTGGTGTGAAATCTGAATAGCTCATAAGGCCCGGTTCATACTTTTATTCGACGTCGAATATTCCAATTTTTATGCAACAAGTATTCACTTTTCAATATATTTCCTTCCTATTTCCAGTCTTAATAACAACTAAAAACAACAAAGAAGACAAAAAATAATTAAAACCGATAGAATAACGAATACTTGATGTATCAAATATGCGACGTCAAATATATGGAGTATGCCTGCCAATAATTTAATTCGGAACTGATTCATCACCATGTTATGGTCACAGGCCTGTGTCTGGCGCTAGTGTTTACATAGAGCATCGAACAGGCCGAAGGCAAGTGTCAATATTATGTACTTCATGACAAAGTCGTGTTGGCTTAAATGTACAACAATTAATGACATCCAGTATCAGTTGAGATTGCTGATAGCTAACGATGACGCCAAAATAGTATTCAGACCGTAACCATGGTAACAAGCCTGAATAGCTTGAATCATAGATCTATATTGCATAGTCAACCAGGTAGGTGGCTGCCAACATCATAGCAATCGGATTTTTGTGTGCTGAAGAGCAGGGCCTCGGTGCCAGCCTCAACTCGCAGTGAGCATGGTATAAGGCATATTTCGTCCAGGTTTCCGTTCATTCTGAGCACATATCAGCAAGTAGCTGCATATATATTATGGACTGAATTATTCGAACTACAGAGCTGAATAAAAAGTGACAACCACCAAACTATGGCATACAGACGGAAGAGAACTCAGGGACGCATTGTTGTAGGGACGTCATTTCTTTCCTATGTCCTGAGTGGGGCTTCAGTCCAGATTATTGGTGCATATATGCCAGCTCTCTCTGATGAATTCAATGTTGGGTCTGCGGTTCTTGGTTGGATATGCAGTTTTGGATATGCAATGATGTGTTTGGCAGGTAAGTGCCGAGTATACCTATTAAATTATTAGCAACATTATTGTATTGAAGAAATTTTAGAAATATTCTGAATTCAAAATATTATGGATGGGCCCATGATACTACATCTGAAATTACGAATTTACAGGTTTACATTTACAGTTTGACATTTTCTTACTGTAAAAATCACAATTTATATATATTGCTAAAAAGCAAGTTCAATGGAATGATACGTAGGTAACGGTTCATGCTTTTTCATTCATCGCTGCACTCATTCAATGGCGAAGAATTACGGAATATGGAATGATCAGTCATACATGACAGGAATGTTTACCATGTTTTCAGTAAATATCAGTATTGTCAATGGTTACCTTGGGCATTGGGAAGTAGTAACATATCAATTTGTAGCAAAGTCATAGTTCATTGAATTTACAACCGTACAAAACAGGCGAAAATAGTAAGGTTTTTGCACAAGATTTGCAATTTAAAGAGGATTGGCCATTGCTCATTGAAATGAAGCTAGTATATGAACAATATAAGTGTGCTCTTTCATTTAATCACATAAAATCTGAAAATATTGTAAGGATCACTTGAGGTTTTGACTTTTAAAACCTACATTTTGTTCAAAAATCGTGCTTGGATAGGTCATTTTCAATAGATTTACCACATTCGCCTTGCTATGAACATTGAATTGTGTTATCTTTTGACCTACTGAAAAAAGTGTTAGCTTTCGTTCGATTAAAAAAAATTCTGATTGGATGAAGGGAACACTTGGGGTTTTGACAAAAACCAATCACAGATGCCTAGTTTCCAGCTAGAAGCTCACACCGTCCTTATGATGCTATGCACTCAACCGTGAGGTGCAATCAAAGACTGTAGAGACAATTCACTGTTTGCTTGGAAGCTCTTGGACGAAATTGTGTGCTCGGGTGTATCGAGGTGGAAATTGTGCATAGATGGTTTATAAAAGAATTATCGTTTTGTAGCCAAACCTTTCCATATGACGCGAATAGCCTACTAATATTATTTAGGCGCCTGTGTATAGCGGGTCTCAAAGACCCAGGGCTAATAAAAATCTTAAAAAAAGGAATAGGGCTGCCACACGGACAATTGGATGTGCTGATGATAAAGGGGAGGTTTGGACTATGGTCATTTGGTATAGTTTATCAGAGGTGGGTGAGCTACAGCCCGCGGGCTACATGCGGCCCGCTAGGGGAATTTTGTGTGGAAAGCGAGATGATCTTTGGAATAAAGGAAAACTATTACTAAAATTTTATTATCAGTGAAATACGCGCAGTGTAGAAGCAACACTTTTGACATGTACATAATGTAATTGTTGTTATTATTATTATTTGTTGATGTACTATATGGCATGTGGTATGATTTCTACATAATTATTTGTTCAAAGGTTTCCATGGATACTGGGTTCTTGATGAATAATACTAATTATTCCCGTAGTTTTTCACTGTAATGTTCCAGTGACCCGTGTCGTGTATACGTGTCGTATTTATGTTGCAAATAGGACTTAATCTATGCAGTCCTGTAGTTCAATTCATAACCACATATGGGCCAGGTATAAAATAAATAATTAGGCGAATCTCTTCTTTTTAATGTATGGGTCTACGACCCCCTGAAAAAAGCCCTGAGGCACTCAGGTTCTTACAGTGTACGTACACATGCGTCACCAGAAAAACACGAATCCCGTTTAGGGATCAAAATGGCAGTTTTCAAAATAACGTGGTTTTTTTTAAAATTCTAGTTGGTGCATTTAAGGGTCATTCTAATGATCTCTCTATTTCACAAAGTGTGTTTCAGGAACATCACCCAAAAATAAATATTAGAAAATTATAAACAAAAACCTGTACTCTAAGGGTTTATTTTAGACTCTCATTCATGTTGAAATTAAGATTTAATTTAAATCTGGCTTCAGTGAATAGATTCATCAGGTTTGTAAATCAAATCAAGTAGTAATTTTTGTTTGGCAAAACCAGTAAGTTTTTACTTACTAATATTTCGTCCATCTCGTCGGAGGACTTCATCAGATGTGAGCATCTGATCCACTTTCCCGGGAAACTGGCTTCCGGTTTTGAGTAGTCTTACTTCCAGTCTTCAAAAGTGTACTTCGCTATGAAACCTCATGAACCCTCAAAAAAATACCTTCGCTATGAACCCTCAAAAAAATCCTGGTCCACCCCAAAGACAAAAGAGACAAGCTAAAAACAGGCAATTGTATTTATGAGATTGGCTGCCAAAATTGCGATCTCACTTATGTTGGCGAAACCTCACGTCTGTTTGGGATAAGACTTGCGGAGCACAAAGCGGAAGTAAAGAAAGCCAACGAGAAAAAGTTTACTCGGTCAGAACGTAGGGCATCCGAGCAAGAACAAACAAAGTCAGCCATATCGGATCATGTCGCAAGGGCAAATCATGTAGTCAATTGGGATGACTCCAAGATACTGGGCAAGGAGCATGTCAGAAAGTCAAGAGAAGTACGAGAAGCGATGGAGATCAGAAAGAGGGGGACCAAGACCATGAATAGAGAGGAAGGCACTTATTTCCTAAGTCACGTATTTGACCCACTTTTGAAGACTGGAAGTAAGACTACTCAAAACCGGAAGCCAGTTTCCCGGAAAGTGGATCAGATGCTCACATCTGATGAAGTCCTCCGACGAGATGGACGAAATATTAGTAAGTAAAAACTTACTGGTTTTGCCAAACAAAAATTACTACTTAATTTAAATCTGGTCAACCAGATATACCTATTTTTTGATGGACGAACCGACGCACAGTGTCATCGCCCCGATATCTTCATGGCAGAAATTACCATGGTAGGTTGAATCCACAGCCACCCATGGACATTTTGTTCCGACCTGTTTAATAGTTTTGAGACACATAAGGGTATTGATTTTAGTGTCTCTGCTGTACTATGTAATTATTAACCAATCTTCAGCTGGGTTGTGATGCGGCGGCGGAACGATTTTGAAAGTGGGGGGGGCAGGCAGGGTGATGTATCGCGTCGCGCTTGCAGGGGGGTGAAGTGAGAAACTTTTGCGAAATGAAGGCCCAATTGAAACCATTTGATGGACTATTTTGGTACTATTATTGTGTACAATTTGAGTTTGAAAAAGCCGAAAATTGGTAAATTCGTCGCATTAACGGCATAGTGACCTATGTCTAAAAACAGTGTTTCTTGAAATTCAGTGTTTAAATATTAACCATGTGTAAAAATTGTTCCTACTCAGTCAGTTAATACTTTTGATCATTCTTTCAGCTATGAATAGATTAATAAATAATAAATATAAAGATATATGCAAATTCACGTTATCAATATTAGGACAGTTTGTTCACTTCACTCATCCCCGCTCCCCTTATTCAATGTTGAATGCTGAAAAATAGTGGAAAGTGGTTGAGCTCAATCTGTGCTCCAACATTATTTCGGGGGAGGGGGAGGACTATGAAACTTATCATGTATTTTCAGCGTCAGGTTCAATTCACAGGAATTTGATCTTTTAAACATCATCTGTCCCAACGATTGCAGATGGTAGCGTTATGTGGATGATACTTGGATTATAATTAAATCCAATGAACTTGATAAGTTTTTCAACCACATCAATCAAATTGATACTCAAGTTCAAGCATTAAGGATTGTCAAAAAACAAACTTGATTTCTTGACTGTTTAGTGTCCGTGGAAGAAGATCGCCCCCTTACAGTGTATGTTTATTGAAAACATACACACGCGGACCAGTACCTACTATTTGGTTCCAATCACTCGCTCATTCAGAAACTTGGCATGGTTAATACGTTGTATAGAGCTGAGTCGATCATCACCAAACACTCGGGACAAGATCGCTGGAACATCAACATCTTTGCAAAGCTCTGGGTAAATGTCCGTTCATATTACGCCGAAATTGCTTTGCGATGCGATGTGCTGCCGATATATCGATTACTTTTTGCCGCAACTCATCGCATTTCCATGTTTAAATGTATTTAACTTTTACTTTATTGCGATACCGCAATAAAGTATCTTGCAGCCTCACGATGCTGCGAAGCAATTGCGGTGTAGTACAGGTCCGTTCATACAAGTTCAAGTAGTTCTGCTAACCTTAGGAATAAACGTCAACATATTCCCCAAACCAATCGCAAGTTGAAAGCCCTAGTTGTGAACTGCGACGGCTTATACAACAAGCTCCCCCAGTTGGACTTATTGATAGACCGTCACAAGCCAGATATAATATTTGGAACCGAATATCATCTTAACCGTTCCATTTTCACATCCGAGATTACCCCACCTGGATTCATCACTACAGAAGAGACAGAGTTGGTGCTAGAAAAGGTGGTATCTTTGTTATGGTTAAGGACGACCTCATTGCTAGTGAGTGTAATGTGATAGCAACAGATGCTGAGCTAACTTGGGTGGAGATACACATTCACGGTCAGAACCCCTCGTCATAGGTTCTTTTTACTCATTTGCTGACATCCAGTTGAAGTACAAGAATGCTAGTGTGATAGTAGCAGGTGACTTTAACCTAGCAGATATTGACTGGGTTAATCGTACAGTCAAACCCTCTGCAGTGGAGCCAACTAAATGTTCCTTTTTATTGGACATCTGTAATGAGTACTTCTTGGATCAACTCGTCAAGGAACCCACAAGAATATCTGGGGCCACCAAAAGCATCTTGGACCTTGTTATCACTACCCACCCTAACTATATTGAAAAGTGTAAAGTTGTTGATGGCATAAATGACTATGAAATGGTCTCCTTTATCATCACTCAAAACCAAAACTGAACAAAAAAGTTCCGAGAAAAGTGTTTCTCTATGGGAAAGCTGACATGGCTAGCTTGAAAATGGAAATGTCCAACTTCCAGTTTTACTACCAATGATCCAACTTCTTGGCCTGTTCAAGAGAGTTTGGAGATATTTTCAAAGACCAGATCAACCATGTCATGGAGTCGCACATCCCTTCAAAAACATCCAGAACTAGTTACAAGAAGCCTTGGATCACAAGAGAGGTTTTGCGCATGAGCAAAAAGAAACAGCGTTTATACAATAAAGCTCGTACCACCAATAAGCAGAAGGATTGGGAGAACTTCAAGCAATACCAGAAGCTTGCCCAAAAGACGCAACGCCAGAACTAATGGTCATACCAGAATAATATGTTTGATGAGGATGATAAATCCAACAAAGCCTTTTGGACGTTCGCCACTTCTATTTCATCTTTGAAAGAGGGTTCCAAAAGTAATATTCGACAGTAAGGGGAAGGCTAGCAGTTTTAACAACCAGTTCTGTAGTGTTTTTCTGTAGAGGATATCAACAACATGCCTTAACTTGGAACTAGTTCTTACCCATCTGTAAATGGAACAATTGTTCGTCAAGACGGTGTCCTGAAATTATTGAACTCTCTCAAAATCAATAAGGCTACCGGACCTGATTCAATCTCTGCCCTTATTCTTAAGGATTTGGCTGAGGAAGTTGCCGCTATCCTGACTATCATCTTTCAACAATCCCTCGATACTGGAGAGGTGCCATCAGATTGCAGATTGGCCAATATATCACCAATAAAAAAAAAGGGTGATAGAAGTGTACATCAAACTATAGACCTTTATCAATAACTTCAATCTGCAGTAAGACCATTGAGCACATCATATTCAGTACCATCATGGAGCATTATGACAACCACAACATCCTTGTTAACGCCTAGCATGGGTTTAGGCCTGGCCGCTCCTGTGAAATACAGCAAGACCTTGTTAATTCATTGGATGATGGAGAGCAGGTGGACGCTGTGTTGGATTTCTCCAAAGCTTTTGATCGAGTGCCCCATAAAACGTTTACTTCAGAAACAACATCATTATGGAGTTAGAGACTCTCTTTTGCTTTGGATAGAAAACTTCCTCACAACAAGATCTCAGCGTGTGGTAGTAGACGGTGCAGCATCGGAGTGGGCTCCAGTAACATCAGGAGTACCACAAGAAACAGTCCTCGGACCGCTATTATTCCTCTCCTTTTAATATCAATGATCTCCCATCTAATATAACATCCCAAATACGCCTGTTTGCAAACGATTGTCTCATCTATCGTACAATAGCCAGCTCTGATGACACAGTAGCTTTTCAACAGGACTTAAATACTCCCCATCATTGGTCAAACATTTGGAACATGAAGTTCAACACAGATAAATGTCACATTATGCAAATATCCCTCCGTCGCCATACAACAGATGCGAACTACTATCTTGGAGGATGTCCCCTTAGTATGGTTTCTGAATATCCCTATCTGGGCCTTAACCAACAACATGTCATGGCAAACTCATATAAACAATATTTCAGCCAAAGCCAATAGGATGCTGGGCCTTATCAGAAGAAATCTTCGTGGTTGCTCCAGGAACCTTCGCCAACAAGTATATCTCACTCTTGTCCGTCCGCATCTGGAATACTGTACTGTAGCCCAATTTGGAACCCACACACCAAGAAGAACATCACTAAGATTTAGAGCACTCAGCGCCAAGCAGCCAAATCTGTACTCAACACCTACAGTCGGCAAGCCAATGTTTCTAAATTGATCGCTCAACTACAGTGGGACTCCCTCGAGAGACGTCGCCAAGCTACAAGCCTTTTTTTGATGTATAAAATCCACAACAACTTGGTCGCCATCAACCCAACTGACTAGCCTATGCCTCTCCTATGGCTCACAGCAGCAGAAGATTATATCATCCTGACAAATACCAGATCATAACATCTCGTCTTCAGATTCACAAATTCTCGTTCTTTCCTCGCACCGTTATCTGGTGGAATGCTCTCCCCGGCCATATAATTTTCTCTCCATCCATTGAGGCATTTAGGGGAGCCGTTGCAGCCCATAATTAAGTGGATCTCAATTTTTACTCGCATCTTGTACATACGCACTGCAACTTCCGGTACCGCACACAAGCATTTTGTCCAGGGGCGTAACCAGACCTGACGTTCCGGGGGGGGCAAGTTTGAAAAATTTCCCAATTCTTGACCAAAAGTCGCGAGCGGCTTGCCGCGAAGCGTTCAACGGGTGGGGTCCAGGGGCCCGTCTTAGGGGCCCTGGTGGGGTCCAGGGCAAAGCCCCGGCGGGGTCAAGGGCGGAGCCCCTGAAGCTCCTGGTTTTGGCATATTAGAAGCTAAAAAATCAGTGTTTCAGAGTACAAATTTCAAATTCCCTCTTTCTTTCCCTTTATCTTCTCCCTTCCTTTTCTCTTCTCCTTCCCTTTTTTCCCTCTTTTCCTTTTCTTCTTTCCCTTTCTTTCTTCCTTTTTTCCCTTTTTTCTCTTCTCCTTCCCCTTTTTTCTTCCCTCTTTTCCTCTCCTACCCCCCTTTTTCCCCTTCCCAATTTTTTGGTCTTCTTCCCAGTTTTTTTGTGTCCGGGGGGGCAGCTTGCCCCCCCGGCCACCCCTACTGGTTACGCCACTGATTTTGTCACCTTGGCACGACATCATGACAGAAGGACTATGCCGAGTACAGATGTAGATGTAGCTGCATTGTCATGTCTAGTCCTGCTCATGGTTGTGCCAGTCCTGTTCACTCACATTTTATTGTACTGCACAGTCCCGATAGTCCTTCACGACGAATTAGATTGTTTCTGTCCTAGTTGCACGGCACGCGGTACTCGCGGTCCGTTTGATGACAATGAATGATAAAAACTAAAGAATATTTTAAAAAGACATCGACCTCATTATTAAACTATATTATAATAACATTTCCATAAAAACAAGTACCCCCGCATGTTAGTTTTCACTATTATGTCCAAATAGCTATTTTATTCTAACGCCTATCAATTTATTCATCGATTGTTAGTGTAGTGAGGTAGATCGGCTCAATGTGTTATGAACGTCACGCATAGTTGGGTACCCAATGAAGCACCAAATTAAGCTCTGCTTTTCTTTTATGTGTATTTCTTTTAAGGGCCTGTTGCTGGTGTGGTTATCAATAAAGCCGAGCCGCGATGGGTCGTCATGACTGGTGGTTTAATCCAGGCATCAGGACTTATTCTTACGTATTTAGCCAAAACCACTACCGTATTGTATATCAGCTTGGGATTACTACCGGGTGAGTATATTGCGTTTGAGCTATACAATACAAACGTATAGTTGTTTTCTCGAAAAGAACAAGTGACAACTGGGATCGATTTCACAAAGAGTTCCGACGTGTCACGTCGTAAATCCTAAACTCATCGTAACCCACAAACCGTAATAACTCTTCCAAATGATGTACGTTGGATTTAGAATATGATGGGTTGAAGGACTTCCGATAACACAACAAACTACGACTTCAGGAAGCCCTGGATCACCGTCAAGTGCGTGTTATGAATGATGTCAAGCGCATTATAAGTCACATAGCTTTTCGTCAACATCCACCAAGATCATGAATATTTTACTTTCATTTTAAAAACATGTAAAACCAACAAAGACGTCTGTACCTCGTCAAGGACAATAAACAATCATCCTTTTCATATCGGTGTATTTTTAATTCAAATTCATTTATATCCATTCAAATGGAAACGATAAACCATAGGAATATAATACCAAAGCCATATAAAGGTGGACCGATATTCCGTATAAAAAATTGTCGGCATTCCAGGTGAAATTTGTATACCGATATAAGATTATTTTAAATGCTTAGCACAATAGCCTGACGACTTGCGGACGCTTTTCTCTTGCAGATCGTTGAAAATTTTTTAATTACTTAACACGTAACGTTGGTCACATTACAACGTAACTTGAAAAAAATGTCGGACTATAATGATCAGGTTTTATTTTATATACGGAACTTAATGCATGTGAGATCATACGAGGTGGTTACTTGAAATGGAATGAGACTCTTGATGTCACGTTATTATCTGTACCCAAACTTTCTATTTGGTATATAGGTTCTACGTTTTACCGCCCGCATATGTAATGCACGATAGCCCTATTAGCTTATTAGTTACGTTTACGTAGTCTGTGCTATAATAGACCGTGTGCCTATATTACACATAGGGAGAGAACCTGTGAACCACACACTCTCGGAAACAGCCGCTTCGCTGTCGCGGCCCCCCCCCTCAATTGCGACTTGCGGCATCGCCGCTCACCCCATCGATTGGGTGTAGTCTTTGACAAAGACATTCTACTCGACTGCACAAAACTGCAAAATGTATTGTGCTCACACAAGAGCCAAAACGTCGAACTATATTGATGAGTAGATCTAGGGACAGCGTACGCACTAGTAACAACACCCCAATCCTATGTCAATCGATCTTGTTGGAGTGTATGCTCTTTTGTTTCAGAAGCGACATAATGATGAACGTAAACACACAGCTCAAAAACCTTATATGTGATTTAAAAAGGCGTGGCATACCCAGAAAACAACCAAATTTCCTTTGTCAATAGAGGCCCTTCATGCTTTTATCGATTGGCTCCAAACAAAGGATTTGAACCGGTGAAAGACACCGTAATCATGGAGCAGTGCAGTCCATTCAATAAAATGTTGTCAGCAACCTATTTTATCACAGTGCATTTGTTATGTGTGTGACGAACTGTCGCGGTAGATTGCAATCATGCTTTTGTTGAATGCATTCGAGTAGTCCGCTATTTACGGATGGTACTAGACTGCGGAACTCAGTCCTCAATGATAGTCAGTCACTTATCTTTTGGTCGTTATATGACTATCATTTGAGGACTGAGTTCTTACCATACATCTTCCGAGGTGCAGTTTCAGACAATAGCTTGGGATTATTGGGGCAGAGGTTATCTTTTGAATTCTTTCATGACCACTGAAGCATAGTCAAGCCTGTCAAGGACACTCGGCGTGAATTGAAAGACCATGTCACTCGCCACAAAAGAATGTCAAAGGTCATAAACACCAATTTGGTGTACTTCCGCGCCTCGGAAAATGATCTTTAAGGTTTACGACTAGGATGATACGTCATATGCACAACCGCTATATCATTTGGGGGATTCGGAAAAAGATGAATTTGTGTAGCTGAAAATGGTGGCATTCAAACCATTACAACCCCATGTTCAATGATTTGCTCATCTGGAGATCGTAAAAATCATCCAAATGTTCTGACCATCAGGTTTCCTTTTTCAACCAAATTGGCGGTAATAACTCTTGTAGTTAGGGATCAACATTTAACCACAAATTGCTTCAGGCAAAACTCACTTCTTGGGAACTCAATACCACAAAAGGTCATTTTATGTAACTCATTGACGCATCTGTGTAATGGCAGCCTTGTGATCTGGTCACCTCATTAACGGATACTAACCTCAGGAGGGAATTCAAGCAGTGAAACCCAATGCCGAAAGCCGTGTATTAAATTTATATTTATATAGCTGAAAATGGTGGCATACAAAACATTCTTAGTCAGTGGGAGTGGTCTATTACGTAGACACATAATCTGATTGGACAATCGCATGATTTTGGGTGTCGTCTATCAGGCATTCTTAGTCAGTGGGAGTGGTCTAGTTCGTAGACACATTTCTGATTGGACAATCGCATGATTTCGGGTGCCGTCTATCAAGCCGTAGACGACCCCACGTCATCATGCGTCTTGATAATGCGTGTAGAGGTGTGCGTATGTATCGCGCTGGATGCGTAGACTAGTGCGGAATACGCGCCGCGCTAGCAATACGCGCAACAGAATACGTGAAGTTGTAAACAAGTTTCGTTCATTTTATAATGAGGGAGTTTTTATGACGGTAACTTAGTTTTTGCTTAAAAATTTGTTTACAGTTATTAAAATAATATTTAACTGACTAAGAATGAGAATAAACGATAGGAATTTTTATTTTGCCTATCCTCTACCGTGTGATAGACGACAGGCAGGTCCAATATTTTGAGTAGTGGATGCCGGCGCAGCCGGTATCACTACGAAAAATTCCTATCGTTTATTCTCTAAGTAGACGACCCCACGTCATCATGAGTGTTGATAACGCGTAACACCCTCATAGAGGTGCGCGTATGTATCGCGTTGTACGCGTAGACATAGTGCGGTTTTCACTGCGGAATACTCGCACGCGCTAACAGTACGCGAAACACATGATGTGAAGTTGTAAACAAGTTTCGTTTATTTTAGAAAAAGGGGAGGTTTTATATCGTAGTGGATACAGGCTGCGCCGGCATCCACTACTCAAAATATTGGACCTGCTTGTCGTCTATCACACGGTAGAGGATAGTCAAAATAAAAATTCCTATCGTTTATTCTCTAATTACACCCCGAAGTCCCGGCCCGAAGTCTCACTCTCTTTTGATAACGAGTGCCAATATTACACGTTTTTGTTTGGTTTATAGGATTTGGTGCATCGCTAGTTTACGTATCGGCTCAAATCAGTGTTGCAACTTATTTTACCTCGTACTACAGCACAGCTATTGGAATTGTACTATCGGGCACCGGCGTCGGTATCATTCTTCTTTCTCCTCTCATTGAAAAACTTATAGTTGTCTATGGATGGCGTGGCGCGGTGCTGATTCACGGCGCTCTCATTCTTAATGTAGTTGTAATGGGAGCGCTTTTACCTAGGCATAGGGTTCAACAAAAGATAGCCAGAAACACTGACATGGTCGAGACGAAGAAGCACAAAATTAATCAACAATATCATCAAGTAAGTCCTAACACAGATGAGGGCAATATGAAAAGTGCCAGTAAACAGGCTGAAGTACTAGAGAGCGAAAACGTAGCAAACGAAATAACTCTTCGAAATGCCAAAACGAAATGGTATCTCGCTCACATCCAACTGTTCACCGCTTCCCCCATAATGGTGTTAGTTTACCTCGTCACTTTCTTTGTCAACGCGGCTTATGGTGCTGCAATAACTCATATGTATAATCAAATCGTCTTGAGTGGATACTCGGAGACAAAAGGAGCTTTGGCATTATCTCTGTTGGGTGTTGGAAGTTTACTTGGACGAATATTTCATGGCATTCCCATCGATGCCAAGATCATGTTGCCGTCGACATTGTATATGATGACACTCATTGCTGCAGCTGTAATGACCTTTGTTAACCCTCTTGCAAACAATTATCCAGGATATGTAGTCTCTGCTACAGGTATCGGGTTTTTGTCAGGAATTCTGTTCCCCCTACTATACACTATTATACGACGAAATGTTGGTACTTGGCAGCTATCTACAGCAGTAGGTCTGGAATTGCTTGTTGATGGATTAGGGATAATGGTTGGTGGATACATTGCAGGTACGTACATGTGTTAGTTACATATCAGTGTAGGGTTTATAAGGGCTTATTTCAAAGGACCCTTTGGAAATAAGCCCTTTAGGGCTTAAAGGGTTATCCTATGCATATCTGCAATATTGTATTGTATATTGTAATTTTAAATGTAATTTTATCGTCTTTTTTATATTCTATGTTTTTATAATGTGAACTCTGTAAATTGAATGACATGCATAAATAAACTCAAATCAAATCAAATCAAATCAAATCACTTTTTTGCATCCTTTACCACAATCTTGTTGTTATAGCATTACCTTTATCATCAACATAATTAGGAAAATACCCACTATGCACTACTCAACTTCTTTTCACGAACATGCTGGGCGAATATTGGCAGCCGTGCCTAACTCTAGTAGTGAAAGGACGTTTTGTAGTGATTATTGTAAAATTGGTGTCTCGCAAGACTTGTAATATTTCATCCATAAGTTCCAAATTAGAGTTTCATTGAAGTCTGTTATATTGTTTCCCTTCGAGGTTTTCTTAGTTCGTACCTTTGATTTATTCCCCATAAGTTTAAACCCTCCAAAAGATTGCCATGACTACACGCACAGATTGGAATGCGTGTGTGAACCTAAGATCAACCCCACTAAGGACACAAGTAATTTCCGACAACATTGGACGGGTGTTCACAACAGTATCGTCGACATAGTGTAACCATAAAAACACAATTCTGTTAACAGGAAGCATGTTTAGCAAACGTACTAATTATTAATTTGACATAAGTAATTGTAATATTTAATATTTTATATCTTATCATTTCTAGGTGCAATTCAACAGTTATCAGGGAACTATAGCCTAAGTTTCTACCTCGTGGGTAGTATATATATGCTTGCTGTATGTTTCTTCTTGCCCGTCCTTTTAGTGGAGAGAAAAGCAAAAACATGGATTAATATTACAGAGGTTGGAACACGAGTATGATGTACGTGTAAAATGCATTTGCCTAGGTTTATCACTTGCGTACCAGTTTAGAGCTCGGTTTATTGTTCATTTATTCCACTATTTATTTGAATACCGTGACATGAGCCCGGGGACATGAGCGATGACTATTATAAATCATATATGTAAAATTTATTTTATATACATGCAATATGTATATCAATTATATAAGTATTATGTCTTTGTATTATTTCCAAATTATAGTCTAATAAAATTATCTTTATGTACAATGTAGCAGGTACGGTGCCGCGTTACTAAGAAAAAGTAAAATAAACGGGCTAGCAATACTATACTACAGTATAACCTATTTATTATCAGGCTGCCGGACCGTGGATATTTTTCGCGTTATACTTCTGTTCTATTTAAACTGAAAACAATAAACAATAGAAGATAAGATAATATCAATAATAATTATGACTGCCAGTTGACGATAGGGTTGGTAGTGGACAGTTCTCATATCAGAATGGAGTATTGTCTGAAGATGCGGATGATCTTTCGAAGACTCCCGATTCACTTCAGAAGATTCATTTCGCTGGAGAAGTGGATTTGTCACATTAAAATACAAAAAGTGTCTTCAGCCTTTAATAGACCATAAACCGGCTGGGATCCCAAACTCAAGAACATTATCCCCTTTAATAACACTGACCTTTCCTCACAACTCACCTACCACTGCTAGTATTAACAGCCCCCATGTCACAAGGGAAAACGCGGTAAATCGCACATTATTTCACATTATTTGCACATTATTTGCAGAATCTCTCCTCTTTTTTCAGATTATAAGCTTACTTAGCAGAAATTGTGGGAAATTTTGGCGATCTTAGCGTTTTTGAGCGATTTTGCTCATTTTACCGCGTTTTCCCTTGTGACATGGGGGCTATATCACCCGCCTTACACCAAATTTTTTGAAGGGGAAAAATGCATTGTGGGTGGGTGGGGGGTGGTGGTTGGGGGGTCCAAAAAATAAAATGTTCGAAATTGCCCATACTTTCAACCCCTGCAATTTGAAGGCAGTCAATATATAGGATATTGCCCAATTTGAGTTCCAAAATGTGGCTTTACCACAGGGTTCAATGGGAGAATTCAAACTTTAAATGATTTTTTCCGGAATTTCAAGTGCTTTTTTCCTCTGTCGTCAAAAAAATAGAATTGTTCGCACATTAAAGTTTCTTTTCGAGAACGCACATATTACTTACGGACTTTGACTTAAAAAAAAAGAAAAAAAAGCGGGAAATTTAAATCAAATTTGCTCCACAGTTCCAAAGTACACAATGTGCTTACACAATAATACGGCACCTTACCTGCATATGTGACCCCTCGGCACAACTGAGCCCGGATGTCGCCAGTGCCACTTTTGAGATATGCTCCATTGAACTTACCAATAAACAATAGGAAACAAAGGATTTATTGACTGTTTTATTGATTTTTCACTACTTAAATGTCAAGTACTATATACATGATATACATCATTTTAAAGCATTTTTGAATATCTCAAAAATGATGATTGGCGACATCCGGGCTCAGTTGTGCCGAGGAGTCACATATGTCCAATGTGTGAAATGCAGCCAATGGGCTGTTCCAGTTAAAATCCTTACACCCTCTAGATGGAGTTCATGACGTCAATCTTGCACGGAGGAGTGTGGATATCAAATGTAGTCACCCATTCAGGCAACTCCATTTGATATTCACGCTCCCTGTGTGGAAGATGTCTTTGCCGGGTGGGGAGTATGGAATTCAAATGGAATAGCCCAACATTTCTTCTTTTGTAGGATTTGAAGGATTTCAATATTTAGCTCGTTTCAGATCATGATTTTACATTTGAAATCACTCACCTTAAAAAAAAAAAAAAATCCGTAGGGGGGGGGGGGTAATTTTGCTCCACAGGTGTGTGCTGTACATACTCAATGTGTAATTTGACTGCCACACTCTTGCAGCCAATGGGCTATTCCATTTGACATGCATACACCCCCTAGATGGAGGTCATGACCTCAATCGCGCACACAGGGGTGTAGATATCAAATGGAATCGCCTATTCAGGTAACTTCATTTGAAATTCACACTCCCTGTGTGGAAGATTAAGGGCATGTCTTCCAGGGGTGTATGGATTTTAACTGGAATAGCCCAATGGTTTAATCACCTGTTTGAGTTCTGCATGTAAAATCATCTGCAAGTAAGAAGCCCCCATGTCACAAGGGAAAACGCGGTAAATCGCACATTATTTCACATTATTTGCACATTATTTGCAGAATCTCTCCTCTTTTTTCAGATTATAAGCTTACTTAGCAGAAATTGTGGGAAATTTTGGCGATCTTAGCGTTTTTGAGCGATTTTGCTCATTTTACCGCGTTTTCCCTTGTGACATGGGGGCTATTAACCACCAGGTTAATTTTCATGTATTCCCATCGTATATATGATAATAATATTAGGCGAATGGAACTTGATGTTATGGTTCCCGTCAGCGCCAGCTTTAATTTGGAAATGCCCCCCGCGTCAAATAAATAACCCATTGTTTTTTCCCCATTTCATTATTTTCATTTTTACTCATTTCTCTGTCTCTGATCGCGGCGAAATCGTATCCCGGAAGTATTTGTCCATGTTTTGAAGCACCGGGGCCCAGTACACAGTATACAATCATAGATAAAAGTGGAACAGATACCTTGTAATGTTGTAGTATCCCTTTAATCTCAGAGTGATACGTATTCAGTAATGTCAGCCTTAAGGTAAACTACCTGTGCGTGTGTTTGTTGGAGTTATCTTTACTCGTAAAATACACCATCAACGAAAGTAATGTCCGAGTCACTTCAGTCATCATATTTTACGTCTGATTTTATCTAATACGTAACCCCTAAAGTTACTTCATACCTGAGGAAAAGTATTAGGCCCATAAAGAATCAGTGAATTTGATGTCTGCATTAATTGTGTGTATATAGTAGGTCTACAAATTCCAAAATAACTTCTGTTTATCAGACCTCGGAAGAATTTATTTATCTGTAAAAAAATCCTTGGGGTCGAGACAAATCCTTGACTGAATCAATATCATGTCTGGTTCAATGTTTCTTCAACCGGTCAAAATATCCGAATTGCCTTTTCCTTTTGAGCATTTCTGGCCTTTATCTAGAATCCATGTATGCCCGGCATGTATATCAAAATCATCATTGCATTGAACTCACAGCTACTCACCTACCATTTAGCTACCACTGCTAGTAACACCAGATTCATATTGCGGGGTACAGCTCCGGTACCGGATAATGAATAAAATGAACATTGGACCATATTCGTTGTTACTTTAAATGTGTAACGAGAAACGGCCCACACGGTTTTATGGAATCTATTTCTACCGTGGATTTCTCTACATCTCGTAGCACACAAAAACCAACTGGGTTTACTTATTGAGTGCCTGGCGTTAGCGTTTACATGCAATTGTCGGTATCCTGAGCATGTGACACAGTTTTAACTTAATAGTACTTAACTTATGACAAAGTCGTGTAGTACTAGTAGCTACTAGTAAAGGATTATAAATGTACGAAAATTAATGACACCCACTAAAAATAAGATGGCATGCAGACGGAAGAGAGCTCAGGGACGCATTGTTGTAGGGACGTTATTTCTATCCTATGTCTTGAGTGTGGGTTCAGTCCAGGTTATTGGTGCATATATGCCAGCTCTTTCTGATGAATTCAATGTTGGATCTGCAGTTCTTGGTTGGATATGCAGTTTTGGATATGAATGATGTGTTTGGCAGGTAAGTGCCGAAAATACCGCTAAATATCTTAGCATGTTTAGAATACAATACATACACAATATTTTTCGCACAAACGAAAACTTAATAAGCATTTAAAGGATGTCTCCGGCAATCAAAACATTATGCATTTATATGATAGAAAATTAATTATCAGTTCCCGAGCGCCGAAATTGTCAAGTGCAATGACGTTCTAGTAATAGAATGAAGGCTGACAACAATTGAGCACAAGTAACCATGACGTCATTGCACTGGACAATTTCGGCGCGGGAATTTTGAATATCGCATGTTGAGAGCCGGCTGTTTTTATTCGTTTTTATGGTCTATATGAGTTTGTTTCAAATAAAACCACGTGATTCGTGCTTGATAATTGTTTTTCTAACATATAAGGCATAAGCCACGTATTTGGCTGAACAGCCATGTTCCCAAAAGTTTAGAACATTTTGTAACCGGGAGCCATCATAACAATGGAAGATGATAAATATCAGTGACAATTCTCAGACTCTCATGGTAAAAGAACAGTTTTACATATGGGCTATTTCCCCGGGGGGTTCTTTCTGGTTGAAGGTATGTACGGGGATGTGCCACGGTTTTGGGGTACCTTTTCAGCGATTTTGGTATATCGATGGGTGGGTTTTCAGTGGAGACCAATGCGCCCAATTGGGCGCATTTTGGCAAAAGTGCCCTTAAAGCGCCCAATTATGGCAAATTTGGGTGCTTTTTGGGTGCTTTTTCTTGAAAATTGGTATACTGATGGGTAGCAAAAACAGCAAAAAGTAGGTATAGAGAAAGTCAGCATCCGAAAGTCTGCATGGCACACCCCCGTACAAAATTTTTCGAAGAACCCCCCCCCCCGGGGCTATTTCAAAACATTTCACTGGTCATGTCTACATGGTACCCATCAGTTTCCAATCATAATTATGGACATGACTGCCACATCAAAATGCAACATATCCACATAATTTGTTGATTAATGTCACAAACAGTTATAACTATAAATTACTGTCATTTCAAGAAGACCCTACGTTGCATTTGGAAGAAGCAGGGTTTTCAATAACCATCAAAACTAATGGGTACCAATCATTTTGATACAGCCAGTAGTCCCGCTCACGGTTGTACTAGTCCAGCTCACCACAGATCCTGGAAGTTCACTCACATTTCATTGTCCTGCACAGTTCCGACAGTACTTCACGACGACATTTTGAATCCGTATGGTGACAATCAATGACAAAAACTAAAGAATATTTTAAAAAGACATCGCGCTCATTAAAGTATTTTATAATAAAATATTCATTAAAACATGTTGCCCCCATGCCCCCATTATGTGCTAATAGCTATTTCATTCCATATAGCGCCTATCAATTTATTCATCGATTGTTTATAGTGTAGTGAGGTAGATCTGCTCCACGCTGTAGATCTGCTAAATGTGTGAACGTCACGCACATTAATAGTTGGGTACCCAAGGAAGCACCAATTAACCTCTGCATGCCTTTTGTATTTATTTATCATAATTATAAGGGCCTGTTGCTGGTGTGATTATCAACAAAGCCGAGCCTCGATGGGTCGTCATGACTGGTGGTTTAATCCAGGCATCAGGGCTTATTCTTACGTATCTAGCAAAAACGACTACCGTATTGTATTTTAGCTTAGGATTACTACCGGGTGAGTATTATCGCGTTTAAGCCCGGGGGGTCACTCCCATTGTAGCCTGTACACCATCCGCGATAATGAAAACGCGTAAAAAGGGTAGTTTTTCGTGGGTAAGCACGATACGCGCGTAACGCGTTTAGGGGGTCAAAAACATGAAATATTGGAAAAAAGGGTAGCAAAATTGCAATTGCTAATACGCGGAAATGAAATTTAGGGTATGAAATTTGATGCAAGGAATAAAATCCCTGTATAGGGTGTGAAAACACGGAAACACCTGTTTAGGGTATTGTTTTAGCCAAGGGTTAAATCCTTGTTTAGGGTGCTTTTCAAAAGTTGATTATCGCGGATGGTGTACAGGCCAAAATGGGAGTGACCCCCCCGGGTTTAAGCACACGTACAATTTTCTCGAGAAGAACAGGGATAAACTGGAGTAGATTTCACCATAGACCCTGGTACGGTATGATTTCACAGAGTTGATAGGTGTCGTAAGTCCTAAACTCATCGTAACCCTCAATAACCCTCACAGTTGGAACTCTTCCATATGATTTACGATGGATTTAGAGTATGATGAGTTCAAGGATTTCCGATGTACTGTTTGTTAACACAAATGCACAACTGACGACGACGACAGGAACCTTGACCCCCGGTTCCGGCACTCCGTAAATCGGCGGGTACTCATGCTCGTCGGCAAACTTTGAAAACACCCCCTTTTGCATCTCATTTTTTCATCTCATTTTAGGATAAAAACACCCCTATTTTGAATGATTTCACGAATTTTGTGCCCTTCAACAATGCCCCTTTTTTCGCTAAAACGCAAACAATATTTCTGAAATACCCCTTTCCGACGGAAACGCGTATTTGCATGGTACACGCGTATGCGTCGATTCAATTTACGTGATGTGATGTATGCCGAATGGAATAATGAAGCCTAAATGATTTGTGCATGGGATTAAGAAATGATGAATAATGAAGTACGAACATTTATACATGTGATTCGTAAATGAAGAGCACCCTTTTTTCAATTTCGCCAAACCATTAGGGATCAAATCAAAACTCGACCGCCGGTTGCCCGCCGGTTCCGGGCGGTTCCGTCCGGTTGGCAGAGGTCATTGGTATATGAATATTCAAGAATGCATGAGTAGCAACCGCCGGTTGGTTTAAGCACATAACCGGAGAGATTAACAAAATGTCGATATGTTTATTTCGCGATCACAATAGCGCATACTTGAAATTTCACGGTCACAATAGCCATGATAGCCCATACTTTAAAGTACTGCACGATGATCGATCTTTCTTAGTCGCGTGTCTATTGACTTGTCACCAAAGCAAATTAATTTTGGAAATGATTTCTTGTTTATGGTTAAAATTGCTTGAATATATCACTACTGTTTTAATCAGTTAATTTAAGTTCAGAACAGTGTTTCAATGATTTCTATAGGTTAAGTAATTTAGAAGTTGTGAATTTATTATTTTGTGAATCACATAGGCCTGTATTGGTGATGGACAATTATACGAAAGGTCATTAGTTCAAAACTGCCTCCAGAAGATATGATGCGTGCATAAATCACAAAAGAAAATCCCCAGTTGAAGTGATATTGATTGACTAATTTGCTTTGTACTTCATAACTGGGGATTTCTTTTGTGATTTATGCAAAAAAATGTAACTTCAATACTAAAATGAACAAAATTGAGGACAACTTGCCAAAGGAAGATGCATAGGCCTTTTACAACTATTGGTTTTATTTTAGTCCCGGTAGGCTTATTTTGATCCACCTAAAGAGTATTATATCAGAGGAGCTGATCTAACACTCCCGACACACCCCTAAACAGGCAAAAATTGTATTGAAATCAGTCTTTTTTAAGGAAACAAACACACTATCTGTGGTCATCTTATGACTCCCTACATTTTGGTCATCAAAGTTTTTATGACCCCCCCCCCACCCCATTTTTCTTTCCAAACATTTATGACCCCTCCCCCCCTCTCGTATATTTGGGACACCTCTCCCCCTTCCGAAGAAAATGATAGCCCAAAATGGTACAAAATGGGGTTGATTTTGGGTCTAAAATAGACCAAAAGGAAGATTTTGTAACAACATTTCTGACGACTGAGCAGGAGAGGGGAATGACTTGCCACCCTGCCCCATGGCTAATCTCCATTGGTGCTGATGACGGGCGCGGTGCCGAGGGGTGATGGGATTCGCATATATTTTGTCGATCTTGCAAAATCATTAGTTCTTCTTGCACATCACCTCAACGAGCCTGGCCAACATCATTGTAGGCCCAATATACCAGCCTAATGGCCTAGGCCTATATTACGAACTTAGTGTAGTTTTTATCCCCTCTCTCTCATGTGATTTGAGAGACACGTCTCATACTCTCACCCCTTTTCCACCTCTTGCCATCCTCCATCTCCCTGTTCCTCTCCCTCTCTCTTCCCCTTCTTTCTCCCTTTCTGTCTTGTTTTTCTCTCTTTTCCCTTTCTTAGTGTGTTACCCTTGCGTTTTAAAACATGCAGAATTTCGTGATCGCGATTATCCCCTCGGAAATGAAAAACCTGTCAAGATGTAAAATAATTAGAAATAAATAGACCAGGTCTCTGTTTATATTTTATCAAAATAAAAAGCTAAAAGTAGCTATATTGATTGAGATGAACTCCGAGAAGGAAAATCGATTATTCCTATTGTACTAAATTTGAAAAGAAACCACTTGAAATCACTCCACTCATTCACTCGATGATACCAACCGGCCATATGAGCCAGAGTGTGACGACTGACCTCATTACTGTGTATAATTTAGAACCGGACGGAACCGCCCGGAACCGGCGGGCAACCGGCGGTCGAGTTTTGATTTGATCCCTTACAACAAGTCTCACTGTCTTTTTGGGGCGCCCGCTATGGCGGGGCCCCTTATTGGGCTTGACTTTGCCAAAAGCTTCTAATTTCGGTCTTGCTAGATTTACTTCGCAACCGTTTTACTTAAAAGTATGCCCAGCTTAGAAATAAAAACACAACTTGCTTGGTTTTGATTTTATTATTATTTAATAATATGCACGGGATGAAATCTTGTGCGTATAGGCCCGTTATCCTTTGTTTGAAATACAAACTTAATGGACTCATAAAAACACCAAATAAACCGATGGTGCTGTGCAGCTTTGGCTGCTGGTGCCAGCGAGGGGAGACAGGCGCTTGGTGTGCTTTCATGGTTTCGTTTTGCGGATTGGGAGATGTTAATAATTTTGGGTTGCTTAGTATGAATGTATTTTTATAAACATTGTCAGTGCAATAATACATCTGTTTAAAAGAATGAAATGAAAGGTACTTTATAAAAGCAAAATAATTATTCTTGTATTCTATACTATCAATCATAACAGTCTTACCCTTGCTTAACGAAATTCAACAATATTCAATATCCAATGCAATATCCTCACTACAATAAATACAAAACTCCCCCACCCCACATGATCTGATCACAAATTGACACGGAAGCTTCATACTATTCATTTCAATACAATTTAATTCAATCCAAAATAGTCCTGTCATACACCTCCCCACTCAAACGCATATCTTTTGCATTTAATCATCTTCCCCTCTATCCTAGAAAAAAAGTTATTCTAATACCAAATCTAAACACCATGGAAATCACCACATCACGACCAAGCTCACATTGGACGCCCCATTCCCTTTTTCCCTTTTTAAAGGATTTTTTTAAATTAAACCAGTGCTTTAAATATTACACATTTTTGTTTGATCATAGGATTGGGTGCATCGCTAGTTTACGTATCGGCTCAAATCAGTGTTGCAACTTATTTTACCACATACTTCAGCACAGCTATTGGAATTGTTCTTTCGGGCGTTGGCGTCGGCATCATTCTACTTTCGCCTCTCATTGAAAAACTTACTGTTGTATATGGATGGCGTGGCGCCGTGCTGATTCACGGCGCTCTCATTCTTAACGTAATTGTAATGGGAGCGTTTTTACCTCGGCAAAGGGTTCAACAAAAGATAACCAGATCCACTGAAATGATTGAGACGATGAAGCACAAAACTGATCCACAATATCGTGATTATCGTCAAGTAAGTCCTAACACAGATGAGGGCAAGATGAAAAGTGCCAATAAACAGTCTGAAGTACTAGAGAGCGAAAATGTAGCTAGCGAAATAACTCTTCGATATACCGAAGTGAAATGGTATCTCGCTCACATCCAACTGCTCACCACCTCTCCCATAATGGTGTTAGTTTACCTCGTCACTTTCTTTGTCAATGCGGCTTATGGTGCTGCATTAACTCATACGTATAATCAAATCGTGTTGAGTGGATACTCAGAGACAAAAGGAGCTTTAGCATTATCTCTGTTGGGTGTTGGAAGTTTACTTGGACGCATTTTTCATGGCATTCCTATCGATGCCAAGATCATGTTGCCGTCGACATTGTATATGATGACACTCATTGCTGCAGCTCTAATAACCTTTGTTAACCCTCTTGCAAACAATTATCCAGGATATGTAGTCTCTGCTACAGGTATCGGGTTTTTGTCAGGTATTCTGTTCCCCTACTCTACACTATTATACTACGAAATGTTGGTACTTGGCAGCTAGCTACAGCAGTAGGGATGGAAATGCTTATGAATGGGTTAGGGATAATGGTTGGTGGATATCTTGCAGGTACGTACGTACCATTTGCTATTTAATATGTTGACTTTATATAATCTACAGTTTAATAATTTGCGTTGCGGTCACAAATCACTCAGTGTAGGGTACTTACGTTTCTGCTTTCTTTACCACAATCTTGCTGTTATTTCATTACTTTTATCATCAAAATAATTGGGAAAATATCAATATTATGTACTACTCGATTTTTTCACGAAAATACTGGGCGAATATTGGTAGTCGCGCCTAGCTCTGGAAGTGAAAGGACGTATCATCGTGATTGTTTTGAAATTGATGTCAAGCAAGACTTTTTCATTTTTATTTTATTTATAAGCTCCAAATTAGGGTTTCATTGAAGTTAATTATTATTGTTCCCCCTATACTAGATGTTGTCTGAGTTCGTGCCTTTGAGTTATTCCCCATAAATTGAAATTGCCATGACTACATGCGTAGCTTCAGCTTTGGACTACGTGGCTTGCCTGAACCTATGATCAACCCCTCTGTGTAATTTCCGACAATGGGGGACGGCTAATCACATTAGTGTCGTCGACATAGCGTAACCTTTAAAACAAAACAACAAATCTGTTGACAGAAGGCATGCTTAGCAAACATACTAATCATGAATGTGACATAATAATTGTACTGTTTAATATTTCATATCTTATTATTTTCCTAGGTGCAATTCAACAGTTGTCAGGGAACTATAGCCTAAGTTTCTACCTCGTGGGTGGTATATATGTACTTGCTGTATGTTTCTTCTTGCCTGTCTTTTTGATGGAGAGAAAAGCAAAAACATGGATACATGTACCTATTACTACTGCAAAAACAGAAGTTGGAACACGAGTGTGATGTATGTGTAAAATCGTGTATCACTGAACTTGAGTACCAGTTTGGAGCTCAGTTTATTGTTCATTTATTGCCACTATTGATACCGGTACATTGTACCTATGACTTTTAATAAACCATTATGTAAAATTTATTTTTAAATACAATATATATCATTTCTATATCGTCATTTCTTTGTATTATTTCTTTTGTGTTATAGTCTAATAAAAGTATTCTTATGTAGCCGGTACAAAGCCGTGTTAGTAAGAAACAGGGTAACAATTTACTAAATTGCAGTATAACCAATAAACGTATTTAAAACACGCTGTTGGGCAGTGGAATAATTTGCCTTGCACTTCTTTTTTATTTCAACGGAAACGTATTCTTAAAAGAAGACGTTTCAATATATTATTATTACATAAAAACAATTAAACAATACAAGATTAGATAATATTAATATTGTGACTGACGGTTGACGACACGGTTGGTAGTACAGTTCTCAAAGTTCCGTATCAGAATGGAGTATTGCCTGATGATGCGATGCGAATGATCTTTCGAAAACTTCCGATCCACTACAGCGCACTGCGTTGCAGTTGGCCAACTCATGATATCGATGTAGCGTGGAGCAGAATCATACACCCCTACACCACACACCCCAATGACCCCCCCATACACCCTGGTTGTATTCGCCGATCGCAGGGTCATCTCAAAACGAGATTTGGAAAGGACTAACAACTTCTTTTTCCTGTTCGGTGAGGTATACAATTTTGGACTGTTTACAAACAGAAAGGTAGACAGTTCGTCAACAATTCGCCGTCGAAGTGATGATGTAACAGGATTAATTACCATAGAAATACTAGTTCACGCGGTACCTATGCATTGAACCACATAATGCTAATCGCTCGCACCTGTAAGATTAGTATCTTTGAAAAAGAGCGGTATTGTATTCAATCTATTGCAAACATACACAGGTGATGAGTGCAACCTGCTTGTAGTGAAGGGCAAAAAATAAAAAAATTATTTTCATCTATTGCTATGGTAGTTAATCCGATCATTACATGACCTCGACAGTGAATAGTCAAGACTTTTCCGGTTATTCGTCCAAACCATACGTTCAAACAATCAAGTATCAGAAGGAATACGGTATGGTCCACAGTAGAATGCTTTTTGTTCAGGTTTCCATTCACTTATAGAAGCAAAACAGTTCAGGTCTATCCGCGCTACTGTAGTTAAGTGGTATCTGAGTGGTAATGATAAGTGACAGCCACTAAAAATAATAAGGCATACAGGCGAAAGAGGACGCATTGTTGTAGGGACGTCATTTTTATATCCTATGCCCTGTATGCAGCTTGATTATTGGTAAATATATACCAGCTTTTTACTGGTGAATTCAATGTTGGGTTTGCGGTTCTTGGTTGGATATGCAGTTTTGGAATTGCAATGTTGTCATGGTTGTGTTTGGAAGGTGAGTGCCGAAAATACCGATAAAAATTTAATTATACACAACATTATTGTATTGAAGAATTTGACATTTTATTTCAATTTTAGAAACATTCTACAGAAAATTCAACAGACTATTATGGCTGGGCCCGTGCATATTAACTCGAGATTAGAATATACAAATATAATTATACTGCTATTATATGGGCCCGAGGTGAGATCAATAGTTCCATTTTCCTGAGGGGCACAGCCTCAAAGGAAAATAGTATTAATTGATCTCAACGTGGGACCATAGTTTTAACCAGAGCCTCGAATAAAGGTAGTATATATTTGTTTTATATGTTTCATCAAAATATTCGTTGTTTATTGATTGGTTTAAAGAAAATTATTCGACATTTGGACTCTCCAACTTCTATCCTGAGTGAACAGTACAACCAATTTAAGCACAACCTATATTTTGCCTTTGAAAAAAATGGGATAACCAATTACAGCAGCGAGAAATCACGCTATGGCAGTTGTGCGCGTGAAGTGTTCGGTGAACGATAAAATTGCTGTTTTGTCCTTTTCACACAGTGACGTATTTGCGCAACTGTTTCACATAGTGACGTATTTGCACGACGTATTTGTCATTTGAACGGCGAAATTGTATAAAAAACGGCGTATTTGCAAATACGTCAGTACACGATACGGCCGACAATACAGTGCGCGGCCCCTTGATGTTACTAAAAGAGAAGTGGCTTGATGAGAAATCAGACATGGATTATGTGTCAAACTTTAAGCATAGGCTTAACTGAGCAACTGAAATTGCTAAAGAAAACCTAAAGCAGGGCCAAGCCAAAATAAAGCAATGGTATGACAAAAAAGCTAAAACTAGAGAATTCAAACCAGGAGAAAAGGTTCTTGTACTTTTTCCAATTAAAGGGCACCTATTACAGGCTAGACTATTCTGGCCCATATGTAGTTGAGTCAAAAGTAGATAATATCATTAAAACTCCCGGTAGACGCAAAAGTAGACAGTTGTGTCATGTAAATATGCTCAAAGAGTATATTGAAAGAAATGTCACGGACAGTTCAAAACCAGTCTGTCCAGTTACATAAGCTGAATGAATGATCAGAGTGATCCACAAAGAGTATAATGTCAAGTTAGAAAACTCTGATGTGCTTGGAACATTAGATGAAGAGTTTACTGGTCATCTTTCTGTGGATCAACAGAGTCAATTTTGAACGTATCTTTCCTGATACTCTAAGCAGAACGAATGCTGCGTTCCATGATATATATATTGGTGACAAAAAACTAATTAAGCAGCATCCTTACAAAGTGAATCTATTGAAAATCGAGTATCTCAAAAAGAGATTCAATACAATTAGACAATGATATCATTGAACCAAGTGACAGTGAATGGAGCTCACCAGGTTTCCTTGTTCCCAAGAAAGATAGTCCTTACAGGCTCGTGGCAGACATGAGATCTGCAAATTTGCATTCAAAGACGAATTCGTACCCTATTCCGAGAATTAATAATTGCATTGGCAAAATTGGAAATGCAAAATCCGTGAGTAAATTTGATCTTTTGAAAGGGTAATGGCAGGTTCCACTCACAGACCGTGGCACCGTGGCAATTAAATTGACATTTTGTACACCATTTGGTCTTTACCAGTACAGGGTTATGCCTACAACATTTCAAAGAATGGAAAACCAAATCGTCGCCAACATAGATGGTTGTTATAATCAAACATGGGAACAACACATGGGGCAACTCGGATATATATAGCATCACCTCTGACTGATTAGTTGAAAAAGAATGCCACATTCATACGGACAGAGCAATGTGAGAATGCATTTCACAAGATTAAGGGTGGTCTTAACCCTGGAATTGTGGAAACTTTCGGGCCTCATAACTGCTAAATTATTAGTCTAAAGAATATAAAAGTTTACATTTTTAGAATGGAAATGACTTGCTGAATTCATCTGTGAGGTCCAATTTGGGCCAAAATGCTCATTTTGGAGAAAATCCAAAAAAACGGGTTTTTTGGCCCACATTTTTTCGTGCAACGTAACAAAAAAATTGTTTGGCCAAAAATTGTTTTTTATTAATTTTTAAAAAATAGATAAAAATATCTAGGGACCGTTTTTTCATTTTTTTAAATTTTGACCAACTTTGAGAAATTTGCACCAAAAATGGTCAAAAAACGCAAAATTTTCAAAAAATCATAAAAAGCCTGATTTTCGCCCAAATTTCAAATATTTTTGGTGAAGTTGGTCAAAATTTAAAAAATGAAAAAACGGTCCCTAGATTTTTGGGATTTTCTCCAAAATGAGCATTTTGGCCAAAATTCACAGATGAATTCAGCAAGTCATTTCCATTCTAAAATGTATACTTTTATATTCTTTAGACTAATAATTTAGCAGTTATGAGGCCCGAAAGTTTTCATAATTCCAGGGTTCAGACCAACCTTAAGTCAATTCTGACGAGTTCACCTGTACTATCAACAACTGATTTTCAGAAACAGTTTAAACTGGCAGTTGCTGTTAGTGATGTAGGCTGTGATGGTGTTCTCTTGCAAGAGGGTGAATATTATTGATCACCCTATACAGCCTGTCTCAAAAAAAATTGTGCAAGTGAAAAGCGCCCTCTTTGGCGATAAGAAAATACCGTTGTGACATGATGCTTACATCAACGTCAAGGGTACAGTCTTAGCTCTCAAATACAGTTTGTTCTGTTCAATTTACTCTTTTTAATCTCGAGATATGTTTAGTTAAGAACGAGAGGGTAAAATCACAATTGTGCCACTTTTACTAGGGAATAGGGACATGTAAGTCTAATGCACTCCCCCCTTCGGGGCTCGTGCATTAGACGCATCAACACCAGCGCGCGTGCATTATTTTGTCTAATTTCATTAATTTGTCAAATTTCATGAACTTGTCAAAGTTCATTAACCCATAAGTTTGTAATATTTGTTTGTCTTTTAACATGTCTTGAATGACAAAAAGAACAGTATTTACCATGGTAAAATCATTGACATGCACATGTATTTAATTTTACAGCAGAATGTGAAATATTTATTTGTCGTTTAATTGGTCGTAAGAAGAAAAAGAGAATCATTATACCTTTATCATGATAAAACATTAAAAACAATTTTGTATTGTTGTGTAATTGATGCATTCTTTTGTTTTCACGAACTCTTGATAAACTTGATGCTATCATCAATTTACATGTACAGCCCTCTGTCCTAGTAAAAGTGGCACAATTGTGATTTTACCCTTTCGTTATTAAGTAAACATATCTCGAGATTAAAACAAGCAAATTGAACAGACTAAACGGCATTTGAGAGCTAAGACTATGCCCTTGACGTCGATGTAAGCTTAAATGTCACAATGGTATTTTCTAATTGCCACAGAGGGCCCTTTTCACTTGCACAATTTTTTTTGAGACAGGCTGTATGTTACTACTCAAAGAAGTTTAACAAGCACTTTGAGAAATTTGCACCAAAAATGGTCAAAAAACGCAAAATTTTCAAAAAAATCATAAAAAAGCCTGATTTTCGCCCAAATTTCAAATATTTTTGGTGAAGTTGGTCAAAATTTAAAAAATGAAAAAACGGTCCCTAGATTTTTGGGATTTTCTCCAAAAATGAGCATTTTGGCCCAAATTGGACCTCACAGATGAATTCAGCAAGTCATTTCCATTCTAAAAATGTATACTTTTATATTCTTTAGACTAATAATTTAGCAGTTATGAGGCCCGAAAGTTTTCATAATTCCAGGGTTCAGACCAACCTTAAGTCAATTCTGACGAGTTCACCTGTACTATCAACAACTGATTTTCAGAAACAGTTTAAACTGGCAGTTGCTGTTAGTGATGTAGGCTGTGATGGTGTTCTCTTGCAAGAGGGTGAATATTATTGATCACCCTATACAGCCTGTCTCAAAAAAAATTGTGCAAGTGAAAAGCGCCCTCTTTGGCGATAAGAAAATACCGTTGTGACATGATGCTTACATCAACGTCAAGGGTACAGTCTTAGCTCTCAAATACAGTTTGTTCTGTTCAATTTACTCTTTTTAATCTCGAGATATGTTTAGTTAAGAACGAGAGGTAAAATCACAATTGTGCCACTTTTACTAGGGAATAGGGACATGTAAGTCTAATGCGTCTACTCCCCCCTTCGGGGCTCGTGCATTAGACGCATCAACACCAACGCGCGTGCATTATTTTGTCTAATTTCATTAATTTGTCAAATTTCATGAACTTGTCAAAGTTCATTAACCCATAAGTTTGTAATATTTGTTTGTCTTTTAACATGTCTTGAATGACAAAAAGAACAGTATTTACCATGGTAAAATCATTGACATGCACATGTATTTAATTTTACAGCAGAATGTGAAATATTTATTTATCGTTTAATTGGTCGTAAGAAGAAAAAGAGAATCATTATACCTTTATCATGATAAAACATTAAAAACAATTTTGTATTGTTGTGTAATTGATGCATTCTTTTGTTTTCACGAACTCTTGATAAACTTGATGCTATCATCAATTTACATGTACAGCCCTCTGTCCTAGTAAAAGTGGCACAATTGTGATTTTACCCTTTCGTTATTAAGTAAACATATCTCGAGATTAAAACAAGCAAATTGAACAGACTAAACGGCATTTGAGAGCTAAGACTATGCCCTTGACGTCGATGTAAGCTTAAATGTCACAATGGTATTTTCTAATTGCCACAGAGGGCCCTTTTCACTTGCACAATTTTTTTTGAGACAGGCTGTATGTTACTACTCAAAGAAGTTTAACAAGCACCAAAGAATGTATTGCCTGATCAATATTGGATCTGCCTGACCTTGTGCCAAATGTTATGTAATAATCGGATTAATTACCATAGCAATAGGTGAAAACAATTTTTGAATATATCGTGCTGCACCAGTACGTTCACGCGGTACCTCTGCATTGAATCATAGATGTCAAAGCTGGGATAAAGACATGGATCGCAATTCTATATAATATTCATATCATGCTGATATGATCACTCGCACCTGTAAGATTAGTATCTTTGAAAAGAGCGGTATTGTATTCAATCTATGATTATAGACATGCACGGGTAGTGGCATTTTTAGTGGCAACTGTATACTTTATTATGATACACTCTGTAAACAAAAAAAAACTGTTTTCACCTATTGCTATGGTAGTAGCTTGGTAGTTAATCAGACAATCGGGATAGTTTATCTCGATGGTCAGTCCGTAACCATGGTAACAAGGCTAAGTAAAGCTCGGATCACATCTTTTTAGCATGGTCGCATAGGTGGCTGCCCGTGTCAAACTCTGAACATGGTATTAAAGTCCATGACCAAACTCCGCCAAAGCTAATAAAAATTCATATCAAGCGGATATCGATGTTCTTAAAGCATGATGTAACAAGGTAACGGCAGGTTATAAATTTGGAAACGACTACATGTAACAACCTGTCTTTTTGCTGTCCGGCGAGAAGTACAATAAGCAATTGTTGACCGTTTTATAAACCTTCCACCACAGTGATGGTCGCTCATCGCAAATCGACTATTTTCTTGTGCAAACATCATCTGACATCATCTCTAGTGTTATCTACGAGAAGCAGCTTTTAGATCTGAATGTGTCTGATCATGATACCCTCGTGGCCTCTGTAGACTCCTGCTCCCGCAAGTCAAAACCCAAAAAAGAGAGCAATGATGGACCAACAACAAAGAAGAACAGCAGGTGTAACAGGCTGAAATGGGAGCAGGGAAATGTCCAGAAATACCAAGAAACATGTCATGAACTACTTCATATTCCTACCAACAGCCCATCTATCACATCTGATGCTCTGCTGCTTGACATAGAGGCATCTCTGAAGAATGCTGCATCTAAATCAGTTCCAGTAAAGAGAGGATTTTCCGGAAGGAAGAGACTTAGACCCTGGAGCACAGATATAGCAAATAAAGTCAAGATAAGCAAGGCTGCTCATAGAGAATTGAAGGATGCAAAAGCAGAACAACCAGATAAACTGCAAAAGATTGCTGATCTTACAGAGATCTGTAAAGTT
Organism: Amphiura filiformis; assembly: GCF_039555335.1. Taxonomy (NCBI): domain Eukaryota; kingdom Metazoa; phylum Echinodermata; class Ophiuroidea; order Amphilepidida; family Amphiuridae; genus Amphiura; species Amphiura filiformis. The sequence continues at coordinate 25,590,995 of NC_092635.1, read as the reverse complement.
GCAAAGAAAAAGCTCCGTTCAGCGCAAAGACATGAGCATGCAAAGGATAGACTGAAGACATGCAACGAGATTATGGATGCAAATGATAGTGACCAAAAGTTATTCTTCAAACTGTCCAATAAGCAAAGGGCTACTCCTCAGCAAACTGATGCAATTCTGGGGGATGAGCTACTCTTGACAAGCGAAAGTGAGGTCAGAGATGCATGGAAAAACTACTGCCGTAAGCTTGGTACCCCAGAGACAAATCCCTTCTTTGACGATGCATACCTGAAGCAAGTTGAAAATGATCTTGAAATCATTTCACATCTGAACATCGGTGGTAAATTCAAACCGATCTCCCCAGATGAAGTAGCAATAGCCATTAAGAAGCTGAATAATGGTAAGACCCCAGACGGGCATGGGATCCAGGCAGAACACATTAAGAAAGCTGGTGTTGCAGTACTACACCCACTGGCTCACTTATTTAATATCATCATGTCCAGTAGACAAGTACCCAAAGACTTCAAAGAAGGAGTTGTCATACCCATACCAAAGAAGGATAAGAACCGCCTCCTCCAAGAGAACTACCGTGGTATTACACTAACCAACACAATTGGAAAAGTCTTTGAGAATGTGCTTCTTGCCCGTATGAGACCCATCCTAGAACCAAACTACAGCCAGCTTCAGAGAGGCTTCACAGCAAATACATCTTCACTGTCTGCTGCACTACTTGTATCAGAATTGACAAATGAAGCTAGAGACAACAAGAAAGATCTATTCATTGCGACACTGGATGCAAGAAAAGCCTTCGATGTCGTAAACCACTCATCACTCCTTAGAAAACTACATCTTCAGGAAATTCAACCAGAGGTCTGGAGCATCATCAAGCATTGGTATGAGGGAGCTACAAGCCAAGTGAAATGGAAAGGTGAACTTTCTGGCTACTTTGGGCTCGCTCAAGGCGTGCATCAAGGGAGAGTAACATCAACTGAACTTTACAAATGCTATGTAGACCCTCTTCTCAAGCGTCTTGAAGGGAAGAGATATGGGGCCAGAATTGGCCAATATTATGTTGGAGCACCAACTTGTGCGGACGACGTCGTCCTGGCATCTAACAATATGATTGAACTCCAAGACATGCTTGATGTGGCTGCCATCTACTCACAAAAAGAAAGGTATATCCTCCATCCACAGAAGAGTCTGGTAATTCCTGTTAAATCAAAGCTCCCTTTCTCCTTCTGGAGTGAATTCAAGCCATGGTCCCTGAACGATGACAATGTGAATGTGGCAGAGAGTGGTATGCACCTTGGTGTTGAAAGAAGCATTCACTTGTCAAACAAGTCAGTCATTCAAGCAAGAACATTGACAGGCAGACGCACTACCTATGCCCTCATGGGGGCTGGCCTACATGGACTGAATGGTGTTAACCCAAAAATATCTTGGAAGTTGATACATACATATGTGGAGCCCAGGTACCTCTATGGTCTTGAGATACTGCACCTCACTGAAAGTGATGTCAAAATTTTGACATCCTTCCAGAAGAAGATCCTCAAGCAAATTCAGCATCTACCTGATAAAACAGCAGACGCCGCAGTTTATCTACTTCTGGGAGCCCTACCAGTGAGAGCCAGGATTGAGCTAAACCAACTTTCTCTGTTCTTGATGACGATATCCTCTCCTTCCCTAGAAAGTGACATCGCAGAAAGACAACTAGCGATGAAGGACATCTCATCAAAAAGTTGGTTCACGATTGTGTGCAAACTACTCATCAAATATGATCTTCCAAGTGCACATGACCTGCTTGTAAATCCTCCATCAAAAGCAGCATGGAAAAGCCTCATCAACTCTGCTGTGCTCTCCTTTTGGAACAGTAAGCTAAAGGATGATGCAGTAGGGAAATCATCCCTAAAATATCTCAACATTGATGGATGTGAAATTGGCAAGACACACCCAGCATGGGAAACAGTTGAGCCAAACCAGAGAGATGTTTATAGAGCTTCCATTAAAGCAAAACTCCTGACTGGTACATACAATCTACAAGGCAACCGAGCAAAGTTCAACCAATACAGCATCGACCCCATGTGCCTACTGTGTGGCAAAGCAGCAGAAACCAGGGAGCACTTCCTTGTCTGCTGTTCTGAACTTCACCAACAGAGAGATCCATTCCTCAAGCAATTGGAGACTGTGTGTGAGGGCCTATATCCAGGAAGATGGGAAAAGATATCAGCGTCATCTGCATCACTTACCCACCTCATCCTTGACCCTACCCACTTCACCTGCTATCCCAATCTGCATGCTTGCACTGAACACATTGCTAGACATCTAGTCTACCGCCTGCATGTTAAGAGGGCTGCTATCATTGCTAATCTGCCTAACAACTAGTCTAGTTCTGCTCATTTATGACTTTTATCATCCTCAACATTGACTTTTACACTCAACTTTGACTTTTGAACACACTTATGACTTTTACAGATTTCTTTCTTTGAAATCTGGTGCTCCTAATTCACAGGAGGGATTTACGTCAACCAACCAACCATGGTGGTAGACCGTTCGTCAACACAGGGCAATGATGTTTTGGTTATAAACACTCAAATAATAAGGAATGGTCTACAATAGAATGTAACTTTTTGTTCATGCCACCAATAAAACAGTTCTGGCCCAGAACACGATCATATCGTCGGACGCATCACATACTGTTATAACCGTTTTATAAACATGGAGGTAGACCGTTCGTCAACAGTGGTCAAGGCTGTTTTGTTTACAAACACTCAAATAATAAGGAATGGTCCACAATAGAATGGTACTTTAGACTTTTTGTTCATGCCACCAGCAGCTACCAGCAAGTTCTGGCCCAGCACACGATCATATCAGCAAGTGAACAAATGTTCTGGACTTAATTATTATTGTAGCTGACTAAAGAGTCTATTTGCTGACTGAGTGGTACCTAAGTGGGTAGCTGTCAAGTCAAGTGACAACCACTAACATAAAATGGCAAGCAGACGGAAGATAACTCAGGGACGCATTGTTGTAGGGACCTCATTTCTATCCTATGTTCTGAGTGTGGCTTCAGCGCAGCTTATTTGTGCATATATGCCAGCTCTTTCTGATGAATTCAATGTTGGGTCTGCGGTTCTTGGTTGGATATGCAGTTTTGGAAATGCAGTGTTGTGTTTGACAGGTAAGTGCCGTAAATACAGATTATTTGTTTAACTAAATAAACAAAAAACAATGTAAAGGTTAACAAATAGCCCATTTATAATATAGCCCTGACACAAATCATTTTGTCCTGCACAGTTTCGACAATCATTCCCGGCCCCCAACTCAACCCAAAATTGGTAACCGTGAGAGTTACCAAATAGCGCGGAAAAGGGGTAATTTTTTACCGTGAAATCAACACAATAGGGGGTATTTATTTGCACTGTCCGCGAAATTTGGATAAAGTTTGAGTTTCGGAGTTTCGTGCCATTGAAAAGGGGTGTTTGAAATTATAGTCATTGAAAAAGGGTGTTTGAAATTCTAGTCATTGAAAACCACCAAAAAGGGTTGTTTTGGCCACATTTTGTCCTCGATTTTGCATGAAAAAAAAGGGGGGGGGTAAATATGATGAAAAATCGTTGCAAAGGGGGTCTTTGAAAGATTTGGTAACTCTCATGGTTGTCAACTTTTGTGTTGAGTTGGCGGGCCGGGCAATCCTTCATGACGAATTAAATTGTTTCTGACCCAGTTTCACGCGGGCCTCATGTGAAATTTCCATATGTCCATATCTACCTCATTAAAGTATAATGATAACGTTTCCATTAAAACAAATTATCCCCCGAATGTTAGTTTTACTATTATTATCGGATTATGTGTCAGTCGCTATTTCATTACGGGGGGCACTTCAATATGAAATGGAATAGGTGTAGGGCTAGCACTTTCGCAGTAAGGGGCATTCGGTGTGAGAAATTTAAAAAAATGGGGTCATTAGGGGAGAGCATGTTTTTTGGCATTCGGTGAGCAAAATGTACAAAATATGGGGTCATTGGGTGAGAGACGGCCCATTTTGATCTAAATTAGGTGGCGTTGGGTGAGAATATGACCTTTTTTTTAAAATGGGGTCTTTGGGTGAGAGCCAAAAGAAGCCTCGACAATTGATTTTTTAGTTATAAATGGCTTCAAATGGCTTGTTATTTCCAAAGAAGTAACAATATCAGTGATAGATGACTCGTTGCTGTCCATATGAAAATAAGGGTCTTTGGGTGACAGATCGAAAGGAAAAATATGGGGTCTTTGACAGAGCATGTGCTCATTAAAAATATGTGGTCTTTGGATGACAGCGATGCTGAAAAAGCATGAAAAGGGGGTCTTAACAGCCCTACATACGCGTCGCCTCCGAAGTTGGATTGCCCCCCCCCCCGGTGCCGGTCCAGCGCCTATCAATTCGACGATTGTGCAAGTGAGGTAGTTGGGACCCACCAACCAAGAACCAATTAAGCTCTGCTTACTTTTATTTGTATTTCTGTATCATTTAAGGGCCTGTTGCTGGTGTGATTATCAACAAAGCCGAGCCTCGATGGGTCGTCATGACTGGTGGTTTAATCCAGGCATCAGGGCTTATTCTTACGTATCTATATCTAGCCAAAACGACTACCGTATTGTATTTTACCTTAGGATTACTACCTGGTAAGTATCGATTAAGCGCTTTTTGGCACCTACATTTTTTTCTCGAGAAGAACAAGTGAAAACAGTGGTCACAGTGCCGCCGACAAGGGGGAGGGGGTAATGGGGTACGTTACCCCTGGGCCAGGGGTCCTAGGGGCCCATAAAAGTAACGAAAACATAGCTTAATAGGCCCAGAAAAGCAAAGAAATTGGACCTTTGGGGGACCCGTAAAATAGTAAAGAAAAAATCTTTTCTTTGCTTTATTACACAGGCCAACCAGTAGCGTAGCCAGGGGGCAGACTGTTTCCCCCACACCTAAAATGGGGACGGAGTAGCGTGAAAATGGGGACGAGAAGAAGGGGAGCAAAGAGAGAAAGAAGGGGAAGGAGAGTGAGAATTGGGACGATACTAACGTTTGCCCCACCCCGATTGGAACACCGATGTTTTTGCTTGCTTGTGACTCTATACAACCTCCTGAACAACATAATTCAATACAATTCAATTTTATTTGTTTTTCACATTACAAGATAAATAATAAAGTCATGCAAATACAAACATCGGGGAGGATTAGGGAAAGTTACATAATTGATGCGTACTCATTAGGTGACATCCCGCTATCTCTAAGGTCCGCTATCTCTAAGGTTCGCTATCTCTAAGGTTCGCTATCACTAACGTGTAAAGTCTATGGAGATCAGAATCCCGCTATCTCTAATAGAGAAAAAGGTTCGCTATACCTAAAAAAGGGTCCGCTACTTCTAAGGTTCGATATCACTAATTTAGAATAAGGTTCGCTAGTTCTAAGGTTCGATATCACTAATTTAAAATAAGGTTCGCTATCACTAATTTAAAATAAGGTTCGCTGTCACTAATTTTGAATAAGGTCCGCTATCACTAATTTATTGAAGGTTCGCTATCTCTAAGGTTCGCTATCACTAATTGCAATAAAGGTCCGCTATACCTAAGGTTCGCTATCACTAATTTTGTTTAAGGTTCGCTATCCCTAATTTATCAAGGTTCGCTATCTCTAAGGTTCGCTATCACTAATTTCGATTAAGGTTCACTATACCTAAGGTTCGTTATCACTAATCGTAAATAAGGTCCACTATCTCTAATTTTAAATAAGGTCCGCTATCTCTAATTTCAAATAAGGTCCGCTATCTCTAATTTTAAATAAGGTCCGCTATAGCGAACCTCATTTGAAATTAGAGATAGCGAACCTTATTTAAAATTAGAGATAGCGGACCTTATTTGAAATTAGAGATAGCTGACCTTATTTGAAATTAGTGATAGCGAACCTTAGAGATAGCGAACCTTAGAGATAGCGAACCTTAGAGATAGCGGACCTTATTTAAAATTAGATATAGCGAACCTTAGGGATACCGGGATTGTTAAAATTAGAGATAGCGGACCTTATTTTAAATTAGTGATAGCGAACCTTAGAGATAGCGAACCTTCAATAAATTAGTGATAGCGGACCTTTTTTAAAATTAGAGATAGCGAACCTTATTTAAAATTAGTGATATCGAACCTTAGAAATACCGAACCTTTTTCAAAATTAGTGATATCGAACCTTAGGTATAGCGGACCTTTTTCGTAATTAGTGATAACGAACCTTAGAGATAGCGAACCTTAGAGATAGCGAACCTTAGAGATAGCGAACCGTAACCACTCATTATTGGTAGTTTCAGAAAGGACAAAAAAGGACACGGGGGAAAATGGTAATTTGTATATATCCAAAATGGCAGCTAATGCAGGGCTCAAATTTCAAAATTTGACGAATATGGATACAAATATCTAAGTGTATTTCGCTCATTATTAGGATGCAAAAAAACCTATAGTTTGACATATCTTCGATTTTTTTAGTTATAGGCATAAACAGTAGTTTTAGGGCATTTAAATAAAGGCACTTAATTTAATGGTGGGTGGTCTTCCCGTGTATTTCAATTGGAAACGCGGGATGCATGTCCAAATTTTTTTGCAACTTTGTAGTATTATTGTAAGAGTTTCCGTCGATAACTTTTTTTTTCCGTCGATCAAAACTTTCAAAATTTAGTTCTTGAAAACATATTAAAAAGCAGAATCCCCCATGTATAATTTTTTTTGCATATTAAATTTTCAGCAATTTTGATGGTATTTGTCTGAAAAATCTCTTAGCATTGTAGGACATCTACTGATCACTTGGTGGTCTTGGTATGGCGGCGCCCATGGGTCACGTGGGCATTAAATTTAGTGCCTCTTATTAATACCATATGTTAACTGATAAAGGTCAAAATTAATGTCAAATTTTGGTCTCCATAATTGTCCACAATTGAAAAAAAATTCAAAATGCTCCGATTTTGATCAAAGAAAAACCCATTTTAACCAAAGAATAGTTTGCCATATCTCAAGTGTTTATTAGTTACTTGGGTAACAGGGCAAACAAATGCCAAAGCCCATTGAATCATATAAATCTGGACCTATTTTATTACCCAGGTATAACCAAGCACATGAGATATTGCAAACCCGGGATTGCAAACTGTTCTTTGTTTTAAATATTTTAAATCGCAGTGATTTATAGCAGAGGATTTATAGTGCGCTACGCACAGGCACAACGCCTAGACGTTGATCCACAAGCCTCAGCCCTCAGCACACTTTACAGGTTGTCGCTGACCACTACGGCCCACATCATGCCATAAACCATTTAACAACAAATCAGGGACTTTGCTGCTTCAACAGCGCACACCCTAGACATTCCACAAAAATCCATCGCAACCAGGATCAGCTCCCCTAGTTTCGTACGGGTTACAACAAGCCAATAAGCAGTTAGTTCCTTGTCCGGGGGGATTTTTTTCACGAGAGCGTAATTAAAACATTAATATTCCAATTTTGTCTGGCTCAAACGCCAAATTGAAGCTAATTGACTCGTCTAATATAGACGTCTGCACCTCGTCAAGGGCAATGGACAATGAACAAGCACCATGTTCGTGTCGGTGCACTTTTAACACAAATCTCACTGTCTGTTGATAACGAGTGCTAATATTACACGTTTTTGTTTGATTTATAGGATTTGGTGCATCGCTAGTTTTAGTATCGACTCAAATCAGCGTTGCAACTTATTTTACCACTTACTACAGCACAGCTATTGGAATTGTATATTCGGGCATCGGCGTTGGCATTATACTAATTTCTCCTCTCATAGAAAAACTTATTGTTGTCTATGGATGGCGTGGGGCCATGCTGATTCACGGCGCTCTCATTCTAAACGTAGTTGTAATGGGAGCGCTTTTACCTAGGCATAGGGTTCAACAAAAGATAGGGAGAAATACTGACGTGATCGACACGAAGAAACACAAAGCTGTCCTACAAAATCGTCAAGTAAGTCCTAACACAGATGAGGGCAAGATGAAAAGTGCCAATAAACAGGCTGAAGTTCTAGAGAGCGAAATAACTCTTCGAAATGCCGAAACGAAATGGTATCTCGCTCACATCCAACTGTTCACCACTTCCCCCATAATGGTGTTAGTTTACCTCGTCACTTTCTTTGTCAACGCGGCTTATGGTGCAACAATAACTCATATGTATAATCAAATCGTGTTGAGTGGATACTCAGAGACAAAAGGAGCTTTGGCATTATCTCTGTTGGGTGTTGGAAGTTTACTTGGACGAATTTTTCATGGCATTCCCATCGATGCCAAGATCATGTTGCCGTCGACATTGTATATAATGACACTCATTGCTGCAGCTGCAATAACCTTTGTTAACCCTCTTGCAAACAATTATCCAGGATATGTAGTCTCTGCTATAGGTATCGGGGTTATGTCAGGGATTTACTTCCCCTGATCTATACTATTATACGACGAAATGTTGGTACTTGTCAGCTAGCTACAGCAGTAGGGTTGGAATTGCTTGTCGATGGATTAGGGATAATGGTTGGTGGATACCTTGTAGGTATGTACATGTGCTATGTAATATTATAATCTACAATTAATTTGCGTTGCGGTTACATACCAGTGTAGGGTACGCATGTTTCTGCTTCCATCACCATAATTACGCTGTAATGAAAATAACTAGAAAATATCTCCACTCGACCGGGGGGGATGGGGGGATTTATCCCCCCCCCCAATCTTTTGCCAGGGGGGGTGGTCCATACAATCATCCCCCCAATGTTGACGCCTGATAATGGGTTTCTGACCAAATTAACCTCATATTTGCCCATTTTAGCCCCAAAAGTGCAAATTTTCGCGCGCATCGCGCGCATTTAATCTACTTTTACACCATATTTCATCAGTTTAGCTTCAAAATAGCAAAAATTTTCGCGCGCTTCGCGCCCATTTATATCATAAACTAATTCTGTCGCTAAAGGCTGCTGGATTGACTATACTTCAACATTTTTTTCCAACTTCATCCCCCCCAATGTCAAAAAGAAATCTACGCCACTGCCCATATCCATGTCCCGTCATATCCGGATGGCATCCCTTGAATTTAGTAGCCTCTGAGCACTATTGGGTTTAGCCTGGCTTCGATCGAATGTAATAAATAAATAAATAAAGTATCTGCAATTTGCGTTTTTGCGTGACGTATTTGCGGGATTTTGTCATTGCACGGTAAAATTGCTGTTTTGGCCTTTTCACACAGAGACGTATGTGCGCAACTGTTTTATATAGTGACGTATTTGCACGACGTATTATTTTGTCATTTGAATGGCGAAATTGCCATTAGTTCACAAAGTGACGTATTTTATTTAATATTGATTTTTTTTTCAGAATAAGTTATGCTCTGAAAGTGATAGGTGAATTACATTGAAAATATGGTATCCAAAATAATGTTTTAATCAAGATTATACAGCAAAAATTAATGAAAATCGCTAAATTTTCAAATTCGTAGTATGTGATAAGGCCGACGATACAGTGCATGGCCCCTTGGGGTTTAAGAGAAGTGGTTTGACGAGAAATCAGACATATATAAAATCAGACATGGATTATGCGGCACTCTTTAAATATAGACTTAACCGAGCAACTGACATTATTGCTAAAGAAAACCTAAAGCAGGGCCAAGCCAAAATGAAGCAATATGGTATGACAAAAAGACCAAAACTAGAGAATTCAAACCAGGAGAAAAAGTTCTTGTACTTTTTCAAATTACAGGGCATCCATTACAGGCTAGATATTCTGACCCATATGTAGTTAAGTCAAAAGTGGGTGAAGTAGATCATATCATTGAGACTCCTGGTACACGCAAAAGTAGACATTTGTGTCATGTAAATATGCTGAAAGAATATATTGAAAGAAATGTCACAGACAGTTCAAAACCAGTCTGTCCAGTTACACAAGCTGAAGTAAACATGTGGAAAAGATGCCAACTCCAACATCATGAATGATCAGAGTGATCTACAAAGAGTGTAATGTCAAGTTAGAAAACTCTGAAGTCTTGGAAAATTAGATGAAGAGTTTACTGGTCATCTTTCTGTGGATCAACAGAGTCATAATTAGAAATTTGATCTAAGATTTTGGACGTATCTTTCCTGATACTCTAAGCAGAACGAATGCTGCGTTCCATGATATATGAAGAATGCCATATTCATATGGACAGAGCAATGTGAGAATGAATTTCAATTCTGATGAGTTCACATGTACTATCAGCAACTGATTTTCAGATACAGTTTATACTGGCAGTTGCTGCTAGTGATGTAGGCTGTGGCGGTGTTCTCTTGCAAGAGGGTGAAGATCGAATTGATCACTCTGTATGTTGGTTACTACTCAAAGAAGTTTAACAAGCACGTGCAATGTGCTTGTCTTCACCATTTTCACAGATCATAACCCACTCACATTCATCCACAGGATGAAGAACAAAAATCAACGATTGGTGAGAAGGAGTTTGACCTTACAAGAATACAACCTGTTATGGCCGATTCCTTGTCCAGAGTTGAATAAGACAAACAAAATTTGATCATGATTGCCCCAGACATTTCTAGAACATTAAGTGGTGGCGCTATTACATTAACCATCTATACACACTAATGAAATATGATTGGTCTCTGTTGATGTAATGAGGTATATTTAGAAATTATGTAATGTACTATAATTGGTGGGGATTGTTCTAGATGGGGGACAAAGTAGATATAAGGCCTGGAGATTAAATGATTGGGGGAGCAGTTTTATAGTTATCAGAAGGAACTCTGTGAAATTTATTTTAGCCAGAAGTGGTACAAAAGTTACCATAATTAAAGTCTTCAAACTTCAAAGTTCTTGTGTGTGGAGAGAATAAAATACGCCAAAGCGGTAGAGAAAGGCAGTAGCGCTTGATTGTCTTGTCAACTCAAAGTGACAGACTTAATCTCCATCCTAAATAAAGCATCATTGATCATTTTCTATATCATTCCATTAACAACCGTCCACTGACATCACCAAAAATCAGACATTTTCTCAAAACATCGGTATTACTAAAATCACAACTTTGAGATTATTAGTCACCTTTGCGTGAACCAGGTATATTGGTCTTTCCGCAATCTGTATACAGTGCGTGCAGTGACACGGTTGGTATGCTGAGGTTTCACCAAAGGTTAAGGATGGTAATGCATAGAGCGATACACAGAGATTGGGTTTGACCTTGTGATCCCTATAAGCAGTTTTGGAAAGGAGTAATAAGTCGCAGTGTGCAAAGGGTCTCTCACAGCTATCGTTTTGATATGGATTGCAGACATGCACGGGTGATTAGTGTAGTGGCATTTTTGCAACTATATATACTTTATTATGATATACCATGTAAACAAAAATTGTTTTCGCCTATTTAGTACCTTTGTAGTTAATCAGACAATGCGAGATAAAATAGTTTATCTCGATGGTTAGACAAGTATAGCTCGGTAAGTGACTGCTAACCCCTGCTGCCAAAGTGCCACGGGTCAAACTCTCCCAGCAAACTCTGAGCATGGTATAGTATAAAGTCCATGCCCAAACTCCCAAGCTTATAAAAACTCATATCAAGCCCCATCAAGCGGATGTTCTCAGAGCATGAGGTAACAAGGTAAACGACAAATCATGCATTGTACATTTTGTAACGACTCAACCTCTGTCTTTTTCCTGTCCGGCGAGAAGTACAATAAGCAATTGTTGACCGTTTTATAAACATGGAGGTAGACCGTTCGTCAACAGTGGTCAAGGCTGTTTTGGTAACAAACACTCAAATAATAAGCGGGATAATAAGGAATGGACAACAATAGAATGGTACTTACACTTTTTGTTCACGCCACCAGCAGCTACCAGCAAAACAGTTCTGGCCCAGAACACGATCATATCAGCAAGTGAACAAATGTTCTGGACTTAATTATTACTGTAGCTGACTAAAGGGTCTATAAGCTGACTGAGTGGTACCTGAGTGGGTAGCTGTCAAGTCAAGTGACAACCACTAACATAAAATGGCAAGCAGACGGAAGAGAACGCAGGGACGCATTGTTGTAGGGACGTCATTTCTATCCTATGCTCTGAGTGTGGCTTCAACGCAGCTTATTGGTGCATATATGCCAGCTCTTTCTGATGAATTCAATGTTGGATCTGCGGTTCTAGGTTGGATATGCAGTTTTGGAAATGCAGTGTTGTGTTTGACAGGTAAGTGCCGTAAATACCGATTACTTGTATAGCTATAAACTAACAAACAAAAACAATGTTTTGACTTGGCTCGTTGGATTCGTCTATAGTGTAGGGCTGGCACTTTCGCAATAAGGGGCATTCGGTGAGAGCAATCAAAAATGTGGTCATTAGGTGAGAGCATGTTTTTTGGCATTCGGTGCGAGCAAAATGTACAAAATAATGGGGTCATTGGGTGAGAGACGGCCCATTTGGATCTAAATTAGGGGGGGGGGCGTTGGGTTAGAATACATGTATGACCTTTTTAATGGGGTCGTTGGGTGAGAGCCAAAAGAAGCCTCGAAAATTGATTTTTTAGTTATACAGCCTGTCTCAAAAAAAATTGTGCAAGTCAAAAGCGCCCTCTTTGGCAATTAGAAAATACCGTTGTGACGTGATGCTTACATCAATGTCAAGGGCACAGCCTTAGCTCTCAAATACCGTTTGTTCTGTTCAATTTGCTCTTTTTAATCTCGAGATATGTTTAGTTAACAACGAAAGGGTAAAATCACAATTGTGCCACTTTTACTAGGGAATAGGGCTGTACATGTAAATCATGATGTTGATGCGTCTAATGCACTCCTGCCTTCGGGCTCGTGCATTAGACGCATCAACACCAGCGTGCGTGCATTATTTTGTCTAATTTCATTCATTTGTCAAATTTCACGAACTTGTCAAAGTTCATGAACCTATAAGTGTGCAATATTTGTTTGTCTTTTAACATGTCTTGAATGACAAAGAGAACAGTATTTACCATGGTAAAATCATTGACATGCACATGTATTTAATTTTACAGCAGAATGTGAAATATTTATTTATCGTTTAATTTGTCGTAAGTGGAAAAAGAGAATCATTATACCTTTATCATGATAAAACACTAAAAACAATTTTGTATTGTTGTGTAATTGATGCATTCTTTTGATTTCACGAAGGAACTCTTGATAAACTTGATGCTATCATTGATTTACATGTACAGCCCTCTTCCCTAGTAAAAGTGGCACAATTGTGATTTTACCCTTTCGTTGTTAAGTAAGTATATCTCGAGATTAAAACAAGCAAATTGAACAGACTAAACTGCATTTGAGAGCTAAGACTATGCCATTGACGTTGGAGTGTAAGCATTATGTCACAACGGTATTTCCCAATTGCCACAGAGGGCGCTTTTCACTTGCACAATTTTTTTTGAGACAGGCTGTATATGGCTTCAAATGGCTTGTTATTTACAAAGAAGTAACAAAAACAGTGATAGATGACTCGTTGCTGTCCAAATGGAAATAAGAGTCTTTGGAAGCTTTTGGATGACAGATCGAAAGGAAACATTGGGGTCTTTGGGTGACAGAGCATGTGCCCATTAAAAAATATGGGGTCTTCGGGTGATAGCGATGCTGAAAGGTGGTCTAAACAGCTATATATACGCGTCACCTCCAAATTTGGACTGCCCCCAGCGCCTATCAATTCGTCTATAGGTATGTCAAAGTGGCTGCACAATAATTCTGCTACACTGTGCATGCAAGCATAACAGTGAATTGAAAAGCGCGCGCTTCAAAGTTGGCCAATTTTAGAGAACATCCCATGTCGTTAAATGAATTTCTTCATATGCTTCATTTATCCAAATTGTTTGAATTTTTAATATATGGTGTGTGAAGCCTTCCCGAGGCTACCATCGGGTCCCCCAAAATTAAAAGTTGTTTTGTTTAAGAACTACTGACTGTTTTTATGGATTTTTGAAGATCGCTCATAAATCAGTAAATATAGGCCTATTGAAATAAAGGGACCTACCACCATTTAGCTGAAATACAAATCTGTCTTAGCATGTAAATTATTTCCGTCGACAACGAATGAAACACTTCGAGAAAACTAGTTGAAACAAAACATTATATCAAAGATATTTCTAGGGAGTAATTTTCCAAACCTCAATAGCTCTTAAGCCATTGTGTGTGTCCAAGGCCATACTATTTTTGTATACGCGGTACAGTGGGAATGGTTTTTCCGTTGACCATTTGTCATCCCATGTTAATCCAGATAACAAAATGTTCATTTAAAGTCTCATTGCAAATGAATTATGATTTTTACTTTTCGGTTTTGGCTTTGAGCAATGGTGACACATACCATGTTTACAGAAAAAAATGAAAATTTTATTCCTGACATCGTCAAAATGTCAAACTTTGTATGTTTTGTATTATATTTAAGTAATTAACTGCAGTTTCTTTATTCAACATCATAACAGGTTCATACTTGACATATTTATGGTGAATGAATAGACTTTCATTAAATATTGAAAAAACCCAAAATTACTCATGCCTAATTTACATAAAAATACCATGAATACATAATTACCTGTAATTAGCTAATTTGCATAATTAATTACTTTTTGTGTATTTTTTGTTATCAATTGAAATAACTTTGTATACATATGTGTGCACAAAAAAACGCACCCTGATATCATGTACGGTTTTCTATTGGCATCAATTTTGCATATTAATTAGCTGAACTTAGTAATTTTTTCACCTTTAATTTGTCTGCAGATTGGCTGAATTTGCTAAAATAGTATACTTGGTTAATTTATTATAATTATTCAATGATAGATTTTTTTAATTTTGTTTTCTTTAACGAAGTTAGGAAAGATAGGCATTTAACCTGTGTACTTAAATTAACGCTGCTTTTTCAAGCAAGCGTCCAAATAAACCTTCAAAATCTCGAAATGTGCCAATTTTGTCATTATAGCCATTTGTGGCAGGTTTTAATTCCATTTACGAGCATCTTAAAATTGACACTACATCACAATGCATTGACCGATTTCAATTCCGTTTTTTGATTTTTGATGCTTTAATAAAGCTCATTCATGTAGAAACATTAAATAACGTTTTTGTGTTGCGCTTATTTTTGAGGTGATATACGTATTATTAGTGCAAGTGAGGTAGTTCGGCTCAATGTGTTCTGAACGTCCTACATTGCAAATTGGGACCCACCATCCAGGCACCAATTAAGCTCTGCTTACTTTTATTTGTCTTTCTCTATCATTTAAGGGCCTGTTGCTAGTGTGATTATCAACAAAGCTGAGCCTCGATGGGTCGTCATGACTGGTGGTTTAATCCAGGCATCAGGGCTCATACTTACGTATCTGGCCAGAACGACTACCGTATTGTATTTTACATTGGGATTACTACCTGGTAAGTATCGATTTAGCGCGTTTCGGCACCTACATTTCTTAAGATTGAATCTTAGACGTGTAAGGTTAGGCGTATTTTCTTACGCGTAATTTGAAGGTATCCGCCATCCATAAAAACATTGACGTTCCAATTTTGTCTGGCTCAAACGCCAGATTGACTCGTCTAATGAATATAGACGTCTGCACCTCGTCAAGGGCAATGGACAATGAACAAGTACCATGTTCACATCGGTGCACTTTTAACACAAGTCCAATCATCACTGATCATATCCATTCAAATGGAATTATGGAAACGATAAACAATAATTTCAATACCATAAAGGTTGACCGATACTTTCCAGGTAATTTGGTATACCTGTATTCAGTGGCGTGCGCAAAGGACCCCCCCAAAAAAAAAAATTAGACCTACTAGGTATCGATCGGGGGAAATGAACATTCGGGGGAACTGGCGTTTAATAAAAACCTATAATCCATGAGCTTCCGGACCCTGGGAGGTTTTCATTTTTTCAAACCATCTTAAAAAATTGGATCATTCGGGGGAACAGGATTGTCCTCCCCTAGTAAAAAAATCCTGCGCCCGCCACTGCCGGTATTACCATTATTTTGAAAGCTATTTTTGGACGATCAATGGCTAAATAGTCCGACGACTTCCGGACGCTTTCCCTTTGCAGATCCTTCCCGGAGATCCTTGAACGAAAATGACAGCCGAGAACTCAGTGGAAAAAGTGACGTCGCTCACGACGTAACTTGAAAACGTTGGACTATTATGTGGCCGTACACTACGAAAGAGCCGTAAAATCGACATATTGTATTCTGAGTGTAAAATGTGCGTGAAGGTCGTATTCAATTCATAGGTACCTCAATTTGGTGCAATCTCATTTATACCGTTTAACCAATCAATAATCCTTTTGCTGAAGAGGACATTGCTTCTACCTATTTCTATAGAATCCTTAAATAGCTCTAGTCTTTGTTTGCTTTGGCTAAATCCTGTTGAAGTGGGGGGTTACAAAGCATTGTATTTTGTCTAGGTGTGTTAACAATAAACAATGAGAGGACATTCCTGAACCTCGTTGACTTGGGGATGATTTGAAATGACCGCCAATTATGACTGTTTGATATTTTATTTACCGAAAAAGGTACCATTTTGTTGAAGGAGCAGAGAGCAACAAACCGTAACCCGTCTGGATATTGTTGGAAGTCAAATGATATATTTTAAAGCTTATGATATATATTTTTCAAATATACAAAATTGACCGGGCGACTTTACGGCTAATTTGCAGTGTACTCGCATATACGACACTTAGTGCAAAATTATGAGACCGTACGAGTTGGCTACTTGAAATGGAATGAAACTCTTGAATATAAATCGAAGACAATTTATGTCACGTTATTATCTGTGTCCAAACTTTCAATTTAGTACAGGTTCGACGTGTACCACCGGTACATGTGATGCATATTGATACATTAGTTCAATGCAGAATGTGATGAAACATTCATGCATTGTACTAACACCGGTGTCAAAACATCGAACCATACTAGGAAATCCTAGGATATGAAAAACAACATTTGAACATTACGTATGAACCAGCAACAGCACCCCAATCCTATACCATTCGATCTTGTTGCACCCAAGGGTCTTTTGATTCAGCGACGACATGGATCCTGCAAAGCAGGATCTGATTGTGCATGGCAAATACGCACAACTCAATGTGTAAAAAATTATGTGATTAAAAAGACGTGGCGACGGTGATCAGGAAACAATAAACCAACTTCCCTTAATCAATATACTAGTATGCAATACAACGTCACGCAGACTCCGGCATTGTCATTTAGTCTAAATACAAAAGTTCTGTCCTCCAGGAGGCTTTCCTGTCCTTTGAGAGCTTTTGAGAACTGTACGTCCTCCAACATGGCCATAGCTGCCATTATTGTTATACCGTTCTGGTTTGTTTATTGCATAGTGTCTATTATTTTGGGAGATTCGGAAAACAGATTAATTTAGCTTAAAATGGTGGCATATAAACCATTACAACCCCGATGTCCCGGCCCGAAGTCGCACTGTCTGTTGATAACGAGTGCTAATATTACACATTTTTGTTTGATTTATAGGATTTGGTGCATCGCTAGTTTTAGTATCGACTCAAATCAGCGTTGCAACTTATTTTACCACTTACTACAGCACAGCTATTGGAATTGTATATTCGGGCCTCGGCTTTGGCATCGTTCTACTTTCTCCTCTCATAGAAAAACTTATTGTTGTTTATGGATGGCGTGGGGCCATGCTGATTCACGGTGCTCTCATTCTTAACGTAGTTGTAATGGGAGCGCTTTCACCTCGGCATAGGGTTCAACAAAAGATAGCCAGAAACACTGACATGGTCGAGAAGTACAAAACTGATCAACAATATCGTCAAGTAAGTCCTAACACAGATGAGGGCAATATGAAAAGTGCCAGTAAACTGTCTGAAGTACTAGAGAGCGAAAATGTAACAAACGAAATAACTCTTCGAAATGCCGAAACGAAATGGTATCTCACTCACATCCAACTGTTCACCACTTCCCCCATAATGGTGTTAGTTTACCTCGTCACTTTCTTTGTCAACGCGGCTTATGGTGCTGCAATAACTCATATGTATAACCAAATCGTGTTGAGTGGATGCTCGGAGACAAAAGGAGCTTTAGCATTATCTCTGTTGGGTGTTGGAAGTTTACTTGGACGAATTTTTCATGGCATTCCCATCGATGCCAAGATCATGTTGCCGTCGACATTGTATATAATGACACTCATTGCTGCAGCTGCAATAACCTTTGTTAACCCTCTTGCAAACAATTATCCAGGATATGTAGTCTCTGCTGCAGGTATCGGGGTAATGTCAGGGATTTACTTCCCCCTGATCTATACTATTATACGACGAAGTGTTGGTACTTGTCAGCTAGCTACAGCAGTAGGGCTGGAATTGCTTATGGATGGATTAGGGATAATGGTTGGTGGATACCTTGTAGGTACGTACATGTGCTATATAATTATAATCGGCAATTAATTTGCGTTGTGGTTACATACCAGTGTATGGTACGCACGTTTCTGCTTTCATCATCACAACCTTGCTGTTATGGCATTAATTATATATCAGGAAAATATCACCAGTCGACCTCTTTTCACACAAAAATACTGGGCGAATCTTGGGAGTCGCACCTAGCTCTGGTAGTTAAAGGATGTATCATCGTAATTGTTGTGAAATTGATGTCTCGCAAGACTTGTAATATTTCATTCATAAGTTCCAAATTAGGGTTTCCATCGGTATTTCTGAGCTCGTTTACTTTGAGTTATTCCCCATAAATTAAAGCCCTCTATAACATCGCCATGACTACACGCTCCGCTTTGGAAAGTGTGGATGAAAATACGTGCCTAAACCTATGATGTTACCCTTTATTTAATTTCTGATTACGGGGGACGGGTGTTCACAACAGTGTCGTCGACATAGCGTAACCATAAAAACAAACAAAAAATCTGTTGACAAGAGGCATATTTAGCAAATGTACTAATCATGAAGTTGACATAAAAATTGTACTGTGTAATATTTCATATCTTATCATTTTTCTAGGTGCAATTCAACAGTTGTCAGGGAACTATAGCCTAAGTTTCTACCTCGTCGGTGGTATATATATACTTGCTGTGTGTTTCTTCTTGCCTGTTTTTTTGACGGAGAGAAAAGCAAAAACATGGATGACTATACATACTTGTGCAAAAACAAAGATTGGAACACGAGTGTGATGTGTGTGTGAAATGTAAAGGGATTTGTCAAGGTCTACCACTGACCTTGAGTACCAGTACCAGTGTATAGTTCACCTCTAACAATTTATTTGAGTAACGGTACATTGTCCAATAACTTACAAATCATATCTGTAAAAATTTATTGTACAATTGTATAAATGTCATATCTTTATATTATTTCCAATAAAATTATGTGTATCTTAATTGTCGAGATATTATATTAAATACCTAATTTACATAGATTTACCAATACAATTGCATTGCTTAATATAACGTTATTCTCATTCTTTCCGCACTTTTTTATATTCTAAACGAAAACGTTGCTTCAGCATTCAAAAGACTATATAGAATGTTCATGTCTAATTAAACAAATTTATCTCCAAGAAAAAGCCCACTTGTCTCATCTTTTCCATACGGAAATAATATCACAATACTCGTTCTCAATTAACATTTTTGCGATAACTAATATCTACCAATATCCATGCACGGGTATTGCTTTAATAGCAGCATATTAGCTACCTTCGACTTTTCATAAATACGTATTTATAAATACACACGTGACACGTGACGACTTTAAAAAAAACTATACTGGGTAATATACATACAGCTGTAAACCTCGTAAACTACTGCTGCATCACATCTCATAGTACTGAGGTTTAGTTAATGAGGTGTAGTCTTTGCCACATGTACATACCTACTTGGTCTATACCCAAAGAGTGGGGAAACCAATTAGACGTTTTAACAAATTTATACCTATAGGGCTTATATGTGTTTGCAGCTTATAACCAGAATCACATGTTGTGGCAGACTAGATTGGTTCAGAGGTGGATGCGGACTAATATATAGGTTTTTATGCGCAAAACGCTACTGTTGCTGGAGATCCAGATTAGTTAGAATTTGAACTCATTTTGGCGCTCTCTGCGCATTACAACCACAAAACACCCATTAACTCATATCACTTATTAACCCAAACCTCATAGGTGAGTAACGGGGGATACCAGGATTGGTCAATGGCTCTGGCATCTCTGGTAGCCACGGAACACTATAATTATTTATCGTCAGCCCGCTACGATAATTGCCTAAGTTATTTTTTGTAATTTTGAGAATAAAATACAAAATATGGTCCAAGCATGCATCAGTATTTACGTTATCACGCTAATTATTCCCTTTAATTTGTCTCATTCTTGTTATTACTATACTGTTGCATGCGTGAACCATATTTAGTACTTTGTTCTCAAAATTACAAAAAATAACTCAGGCAATTATCATAGCAGGGTGATGATAGTAATTGTTTTGTATTAGACAATGCATCTGATTCGACAATGATGTTATATTCATACATACAGCTATTGTGATATATTCAGCAACTATCAAAATACAAATTAAGCTCGTCATAAATATCATTGTAATATTGTAAAGAAATAAGGAAGTTTAATACAATTTCTTTGGCTTGTTAATAAAAAGCACCAGTATATCCTACATGAAAACGAGTTAATGTTTAGAGTACATGTGTAACGAAATTACAACACGGAGTGCATGTCAACGAAGTATTTGTACATAAAAATATAATATAACAAGTATTATTTCTCAGGTGACTAACTTTGGAATTAAAAGTGCTCAAACCCATTACAGGTGAGCGTAGAAACAAATTCAAAGTATATACCTCTGTGAAAGGCAACCGTTACTAATAGTTTCACGGCATACCCTTACTTACGATCATTGGGTATACCGATCATCAGACGGATCAGATCATCATTGGGTATATACGAATCCAATTTCACGCATTCCAACACCTCAATGGCAGGCATTAGCTGGGTCCCCGTCGGCTCTATCTCACCTAAAATGTGAAATGATGCGGCCTTGGAGGGTATTTTAAACTGCATTCTATCACCCGTGTTACACGTAGACAACACAAAAGAATCTAACATCGAATTTTAGGCGGCTTTAATCCACCCAAATGGGCACTCACAACACCTGTTTGGTGCATGCGGGGACCCAATAATGGCCGATCAAATCCTGACCATGACTTGGCTCGTTGGATTCGTCTATACCGATCATCACCCGTCTGATGATCGGTATACCCAATGATCGTAAGTGATGGTATGCCGTGAAACTATTAGTACCGGTTGCCTTTCACCACAGATCCTGGAAATAAATCACAGAGGTCTATACTTTGAATTTGTGTAATATAATAATAATATATATATATATATATATATTATTTTGTACATAATATAGTACTATTGTACATAATTTAATAAAAATGTGAGATATGATGATATCGGCAGCATAATAACATGACTTATGACCCGATGTCTGGGAAAAAAGAAAAACTGACCCATATGTGTCATTACGGTAATGGTGCATCTGTCGCCCATAGGTCCATGGCACCAAAGACTGAAAAACTTTTTCGTCGAAGGAGGGTATTGCGACCACGCTTCTGATATGCATAGAGGATTAACGTTATAATGCTTGCCAATGCAAATGCTCCTCCTGAGAAATAAAAAGCACTGTAGTAGCTTCCAGTAACATCTCGGATTAGACCTGGATATAAAATGAAAATATAACGAGCTTTAATTATTGAAAATATATTACGTGATCCATATCCTCATCCCCCACTTTACCACAAAAAAAATGATATTTTTCGGAATCCTCTGGCTACATAATCATGCATTTCGCAAATGCAAAATCGGAATCAACTGAAATTTTGGGAAAACATTTTTTTTTTTGATATCTACTCAAACATATTATAAAACGAGGATACTTGAATCAGAAAATACTCTTTTAATGCATTCTCTTTCATATGATATAATTATATGAAACAATAAAAAAAACATGTTGCAACTAAAGTTCTCCATCACACTTTCATTTCCTGAAATTGCATATCACAGCTTGAACAAATGAGCCCCTACCTGCAAAGTAGCCTCCGCACAGATCCCCAACAGCACCAATGGCAAACACCAACCCAAAATTGTGTGGAAATCTTGCTTTTGTATCTATACGTCTTATTATAACCGGCATGAGAGTGAAAAACACACCACTAGCGAATCCAAGGCATGTAGCAAATACCATCAACATAGCGAAGCCATCAACGAGAAGACAAATGTACGTAATCACTGTTGCTATAACAAGCATTAACAGTTCGGTTCCGAGAGCAGAAATATAACCGTGGTCTATGCACCATCCATGTGTTATTCTACTGAAGATGCTGCTGGCACCCATAACTGATATTATCAAACTCGCTTCGCTGTCAGATGCTCCAGTTTCGATGGCTGTTGCAACACCATGAGTTAGAACTGCCAGCCACCCAGCACTTAATAAAAACATCAACACAGAAACAAATACAATTGGAATGGTAGGAACATAAGTAGCAGCATGGGCTGCAATCTGTGCCGATGCTCTGCGAGTTCTCGTCTTCCATGTTTCAACACCGAGCTCTTTATTCTCTTCAGAATCTTCAATAACAGCTAATCCTGCATCAATACTGCATTTGGGAGAGCCATCAGACAATCTATTTTGATAGTTGCTCTCTGAGATTATATTAATCGGCGACTGAGAATGGGATGTCAAGTTTTGACAATTTCTATTGTGTCCCAAAGGTCGAAATAAACACGCTGCCGCCACTATATGAAATGCTATTGCTCCTTCAATTAAAAAGCCCCTCTCCAACCAAACGTGTGTATAAGTTTCTCAATAAGTGGTGGATATACCACAAGACCAACACCGGGCCCAACATGCGCTATTCCATTCGCAAATGTATACGATGTTGTGAAATATTCTTCTATAATCACTGCTGCAGGGATGTGCGTAAGTCCTGCTCCTACTCCTGCAGTGAAAATAATAATGATTAAGAAAATGAATCTTTTTCAGTTGGTAACATTCGGAATTATAACTTCACGTCACTTTACTACTTGCACGTACATGCAATCTATCAATCTAACATAAAGATATGAATACATGACTACAAAACCCACTCAAGTCCATGGAAAGTGATTGTGAGAAAACTAAAAAAACACTGTGTATCATTTTCATTTCTTCAGTTAGATTTACCTGGTAAATAGGGCAAGTTTAAGATGCAAATGAGCGGGTTAAACTGTATTAAGTATGACGATTAGCATTTCGGGGACTTCGTGAGGGGTCATTTTGTGTGCCGGACTTGGGTGGTTTTTTGAATCACATAGTAAGTGTATTCTTTACCCTTTGCTCTCAGTCGTTTTTTCTTGTTCTGTGCCCATTCAGCTTCATGTCTGCGTTTTTTTTACCTCGTATTTCGTCATCACTGGTGCTATAACCTCAATTTAACGTCAACCATCCTGCACTGTTTGCGAGGGCACTATAATATGTGTGCAAAAACCACCCAAGTCCATGGACTTGCTTGGTTTTTTGATTTCACATGCTCAATAGACGCACGTAGAGGGTGGGTCTGTGTTGTTCTTTTATACATAATAATTATGATAGTACCATGCTTAAAACTCAATTTGGCCAAAGTATGGACTTGGGTGGGTTTTGTATTCAGGTGTTCATATGTTAACGTATACTTACCTGTAATCAAACTTAATGTAAGGAACAGGTGGACTATAGAGGAAGCAAAGGCACTGGCAATTAGACCTATTGTAATGATAAGGCCACCTATTATTGCCGTCCTTCGACATCCGAACTTCTTAACAACCATACCACTAACTAGACCTGGTAAAATATTGAAACAGAAATGCATACAACATTAATTTGAATACGGTAATAACAACTTTGGTAGTGGATTATTACACAATGGGGTCGAGTACTAAATGCAATGTAATTGTTATTAATATTATGATGTATATTCATACGTAGCGGTAAACGTAAATAGAAAGCAAATACTTCTACGCTACTCATATTTGGTACACTCGCCGCAGCGATTTCACCGGGTCAACCGGCGTCTTCATCTGTCATTGGAGGTGTCTCAACAACATCACTAGCAATGTTCAACAAATCTTCTGATGCAATAACATCCGCTGAAGACGCCAGTTGACCCGGCGAAAGCGCTCCGGTGAGTGAACCAAATTTGAGTAGCATAGAAGTATAAATTTGGTTGCTAATTGCAATTAGTTTTTTTTAAGTGTCACAAATACTTGTAAAAAACCATTGTTACAAAATTAACACAGCGTTGTATAAACAAAGAGAGCAACAAAAACGAACATTGTAACAAAACAAATAAGTTATTACAAGAAAAAATAATGTGTCTTCAGACTATACTCTTGAAAGAAGCAATTAACAGTCTGAGATTGTATGATCTGGAGAGGCAGGACATTTCAGATGCGAAAACTCAGGAGCGGCGTTACTTGAAGCACCATCTCCGGCAAGTGAGGATCTTCAAGAAGGATCATTCTTTCCTTTTGTCATTTTAAAATCAAAATACACATCTCCCCGTAGATTTTTTCGCATTGATTACCATGGCACTGATGGCAGGCACAATTTCTGTTTTACTCATTGCAAACATCAAGCTGAAATCATTGAGAAACAGTATAGTAACATAGATTGTCTCTCTTTAACCTAGGGCTCAGTGTAACAAAGGCTCATCTCTATTAGCTCTCGTGAGTAATGTTATTCATAAGTACGATTGCTTTTATCATGTTTATACACAAAATTACATGTACCCAGAGGAGCTATTGGAGATGAGCCTTTGTTATACCGAACCCTTAAATTCTTGAATTAACTTACTTGAAAACCCCATCAGTGCCACTGCAGAGCTTGCTAGCCACCCTGTTAATCCAGCACTGGTATCAAACTCTTCTCTTAATGGTACTAAATACACACCAACTGTTAAAAGTGATGCCATTTCTACCATCAGTATTGAGAAGGAACCAAGTAGCACCCAATAACGCCAACGTCTTCTTGTTCTTGATAACATCTGAGATTGAGGATGACTTTCATCTTCATTTCCATCCTTTTCATGTAAGGAAAATCTGAATTAATATAAAGATAAAGATCGTGAAAGTATTACCTGAGACCATTATACTTTAGGTATTATGGTCTCAGGTATTATTGAGAAAGATTAACATGGTTAATGTGCCATATTACGACTTTTAAAAGTGGACCACTTTATCCCCATCTCATCTGACAAAACACATATAGGGTGCTTATAGCTACATTGTGGAATAGCTATATAGAAACAAAATTAATATATGGCCTACAACGTAACTTTGTGGCAAAATAAAACATTTCAGTTTTTACTTCTCTGTACTTTTCACAACTTATTGTCATTTCTTTTGTTTCAGTTTTCTTTTGTTCTTTTTGTTTTAAATTAATGGCGCGCATAAATAAGCCATTCACCACTCTCAAACTAATTGTTAACTTCCTTTTGTCATAAAACAAACAAATTTACCCAAATATTGTTTAGTTTTAAAATTAGGATTTTTTTCTTTGGCGCAGTATACATTAAGATTATCAATACTACTTAGATAAATAGATAATGGTACAACTTGCACAATTCAGCGGACACCATCAACAGGTATGTAGCGTCAACATCCCTAATAATTCCAATAATCCGTAATTCATAATATGATGATAACATACTATTACTAGTACTTACATAACTTGCTTACGCTGTCCCTGGTTTTCATCCCGATCGTCATCTTCCTCTAATTCTTCTATCTTGTCCATTTCATTCGCCATATTATATGATTATGATGAACCCGGGTTATGAACATAAAATCGTTTTTCACGGTGGCAAAGGTCTGAAACGGTTTTAAGAACAGTCATGACTGAATAGAGAAACACAATCCGGGAACACAATAATATAAGCTAATATAAAGCCCTGGAAGAAAAGAGCAGGCTAATAAATTAGCGAAAAAGTCACCTGCCTTGATAGTCCCCTACATGCATATCAGCAGTATAGATATAGCCACGTGTGGAATTAGCGTTCACGGGTAGCGTTTTAACACTTTATACGGTCAGTACTACTACTAGTAACAGAGATACGTACGTAGGCTACGTACGTGTATGTCACACAGCTATATAATATATGTATATATTATACACGCTATTCGGCATACTAAAAAATCCGATAATTTTAATAGTAGCCTACCAATATTTGTCGTGCACAAAATCAGCAACGTGTTATTCAAATCAAGACAAGGAATACTTACTTCGGCTGCATCCCATAGCGGTGAAAATCTATCTTCGTCTATACCATGGTAATCGCTGATTTCCAACCGCCGGAGCGACCTATGAATAATTAATTAAATGACGTATATACAAGCGTTCTAGGTATTCTCATGTATTCTGTGCAGTATGCACGAACTACCACATGGGCAATTGGTTTATTTATTTGTTATTGTTTATTTGATTGTTTAATGGTTTGTTATTACTTATTAATTATTTTAATTATTTGTTTATATTTGGTTTGTTTATTTGTTTGATTTTTATTTATTTGTTTGTTTTTATTTTGTTAATTGTTTTGTTTACTTGTTTGTTTATTTTTTATAACTTTGTTGACTTGTTTGTTTCAACGTTTCTTTATTTATTTGTTTATAAGTTTGTTGATTTATTTGTTTGTTTGTTAATTAGTTTGTTTATAAGTTTAATTTGTTTATTTTTTGTTAATCATATTGTTTATTTATTTGTTTATATGTTTGTTAATTTACTGGTTTGTTTGTTTTGTTAATGACTTTGTTTATTTGTTTGCATTTTGTTTGTTTAAAAGTTTATTTGTTTATAAGTTTATTTGTTTGTTAATAAGTTTGTTGTTAATTTGTTTTGTTGTTAATTATATTGTTTATTTGTTTGTTTATAACTTTGCTTATTTGTTTGTTATTTTATATTATTTTGTTTATTTGTTTATTTTTGTTTATGTTTACTTGTTTGTTTATTTTTAAGTTTGTTGACTTGTTTGTTTAAACGTTTCTTTCTTTATTTGTTTGTTAATTAGTTTGTTTATAAGTTTGTTAATTTGTTTATTTATTTGTTTATTTTTTGTTAATCATATTGTTTGTTTGCTTATTTATCTTTTGTTTAATAATGACTGTATTTTGTTTGTTTGTTTATAAGTTTGTTTATTTGTTTGTTTATACGTTTGTTGTTAATTTGTTTATTTTTTTACCTTTTTGTTAATTATATTGTTTATTTATTTGTTTGTTAATTATTTTACTCACTCAATCACTCACTTTTTATAAGTTTCTTTATTTGTTTATTATTTTATGTTAATTATTATATTTATCTTTTATAAGTTTGTTAATTGTTTATTTATTTGTTTATTTTTTGTTAATCATATTGTTTGTTTGAAAGTTTGTTAATCTATTTGTTTGTTTGCTTATCTTTAGTTAATGGCTTTGTTTATTTGCCTGTATTTTGTTTGTTTATAAGTTTGTTATTTTTTGTTTACTTGTTTGTTTAAACACGATTTTATTAATTTGTTTATAAGTTTGTTTATTTGTTTGCTTTGTTTGTTAATTAGTTTGTTTATGAGTTTGTTAATTTGTTTATTTATTTGTTTATTTTTTGTTAATGATAATGTTTATTGTTTGTTTATAAGTGTGTTAATTGCTTGTGTGTTTATGTTTTGTTAATGACTTTGTTTATTTGTTTGTATCTTGTTTGTTTGTTTATAAGTTTGTTTGTTTATTTATTTGTTAATAAGTTTATTTATTTGTTGTTTACAAGTTTATTGTGAATTTGTTTATGTATTTGTTTATTTATTTTGTTAATTATATTGTTGATTTGTTTGTTTATAAGTTTGTTTATTTGTTTGTTATATTATGTTAATTATTTTGTTTATTTGTTTAATTTTTATAACTTTGTTAATTTGTTTATTTATTTGTTTATTTTTGTTAATCATATTGTTTGTTTGTTTATAAGTTTGTTGTTAATCTGTTTGTTTATTTGTTTATCTTTTTGCTAAATAAATTGTTTATTTGTTTGTTTATAAGTTTGTTATTTGTTTGTTATTTTATGTTAATTATTTTGTATTTTGCTTATCTGTTTATTTTTTATAAGTTTGTGTATTTGTTATTCTTTGTTAATATTTTGTTGATTAATTGCTTATGTGTTTATTTAAAAGTTTGTTTGTTAATTTGTTTATTTTTTGGTTAATATATTGTTTATTTGTTAATTTGTTTATTTATTTATTTGTTTATAAATAGTTACTTCGGAGTGGTGTAAATCGTTTTTATTTAATAAATTAATTGATAACTGCTGCTTGCTTCCTTATTTATTTATTTATTTATTTATTTATTTATTTATATATCTATTTATTGGTGATTATACATTTATTTGTTTATTTATTTGATCTATTATTTATTTGTTCATCGCTCGCATCTCAATAAATAAATAATTAAATAATTAAGCAAGCAAGCAATAAACAACCAAGCAGGCGAGTAATCAAACGCTAACGCGATCAAACGCGACCAACCTATCCATCAATATATCAATAATCAATCAATCAATCATCACTTCAGCAATCGCTCACACACTCATTAACTCACCCAATCACAAATTAACTCACTAAATCAATCAACAAGAAATCAATAAATCGATTGATCCACAATCAATCTTCAATCAACATATCAATCAACAAACTTTGATAATCAAATAATCATTCACTCATTCACTCACATACTCATTCACTCACCACTCAATCAATCAATCAATCACTCCACCATCACTCACTCACTCACTCACTCACTCACTCACTCACTAACTCATCACTCACTCACCACTCACTCCTCATCTCACTCAATCAATCAATCAATCACTCAATCAATCAATCACTCAATCAATCACCCAATATCTCACTCACTCACCACTCACTCCGGGACTCACTCACTCCGGGACTCACTCACTCCGGGACTCACTCACTCACTCGCTCGCTCACCCCTTCCCATCACTTACTCATTCACTTACACCCTCCTTCTCTCATTCGTTCACTCACTCCTCCCCCGCTCACTCACTCACTCACTCACTCACTCATCCATTCTAACTAACTAACCCCTCACACACTCACCCCTTCACCCCTTTACTCACTCACTTACCTCTTCCTACCCCCTCTTAATACTCTCTTGCTCACTTACTAGCTCATTCCTTATGACTCACAAACTTACTCACCACAAGTTCACACTTGATGCACTCGACAATATACTTCACAAGGCACTCGATCAGTCACTCATCACTCACTAATTAACTCACCACTCTCGCTCATTTACACAATCAAGCAATTAAACAATCAATCAATAAATTAAATCATCAAGCAATCAACAAATCAAGCAAATCAAGTGGATCAATCGATTTATTGATTTGCTGATGATTGATCTTAGTGATTTATTGATTGCGTTGATTGATTGCTTGAGTTATGGTGTTATAAAGCCTCCTTGATTAATTGATTATTAATTAAGTTTTTGATTTGGTGAGTTAATGAGTGTGTGAGCGATTGCTGAAGTGATGATTGATTGATTGATTGATTGATTGATTAATTATTGAAATAGATCAAATAAATAAACAAGCAAATGTATAATCACTAATAATTAAATAAATAAATAAATAAATAAGCAAGCAAGCAGCAGCTATCAATTAATTTATTAAATAAAAACAAAAACGATTTACACCATGCACTCCGAAGTAACTATAAACAAATAAATAAATAAACAAATAAATAAATAAACAAATTAACAAATAAACAATATATTAACAAAAAAATAAACAAATAAATAAACACATAAGCAATTAATCAAAAAATATTAACAAAGAATAACAAATAAACAAACTTATAAACAAATGAATAAACAAACAAACTTATAAACAAACAAACAAAATACAAACAAATAAACAAAGTCATTAACAAAACAAACAAAAGAGCAAACAAGCAAATTAACACACTTATAAACAAACAAGTAAACATTATCATTAACAAAAAATAAACAAATAAATAAACAAATTAACAAACTCATAAACAAACTAATTAACAAACAAAGCAAGCAAACAAACTTATAAACAAACTAGTAAACAAACTTATCAAAAAAACACAAGTAAACAAAAATTATAAACAAACAAACAAACAAAATACAGACAAATAAACAAAGCCATTAACTAAAGATAAACAAACAAGCAAACAAACAAATTAATTAACAAACTTTCAAACAAACAAACAAACAATATGATTAACATAAAATAAACAAATAAATAAAGAATTAACAAACTTATAAAAGATAAACATAATAACTAACATAAAATAATAAACAAATAAACACACTTAAAAAGAGTGAGTGAGTGATTGAGTGAGTAAAGTAATTAACAAACAAATAAATAAACATTATAATTAACAAAAAGGTAAACAAATAAACAATCAAATTAACAACAAACTTATAAACAAACAAATAAACAAACAAACAAAATACAGACAAATAAACAAAGTCATTAACAAAAGATAAATAAGCAAACAAACAAATAGATTAACAAACTTATAAACAAACAAAATTAATAAACAATATGATTAACAAAAAATAAACAAATAAATAAGCAAATTAACAAACTTATAAACAAACTAATCAACAAACAAATAAATAAATAAACAAACTTATAAACAAATGAATAAAGAAACGTTTAAACAAACAAGTCAACAAACTTAAAAAATAAACAAACAAGTAAACATAAACAAAAATAAACAAATAAACAAAAAATATATAAAATAACAAAGAAATAAACAAACTTATAAACAAACAAATAAACAATATAATTAACAAAAACAAATTAACAACAAACTTATTAACAAACAAATAAACTTATAAACAAATAAATAAACAAATAAACTTTTAAAACAAACAAACAAAATGCAAACAAATAAACAAAGTCATTAACAAAACATAAACAAACCAATAAATTAACAAACTTATAAAGAAATAAATAAACAATATGATTAACAAAAATAAACAAATAAATAAACAAATAAATAAACAAATTAACAAACTTATAAACAAACTTATAAACAAACTAATTAACAAACAAACAAATAAATAAACAAATTTATAAACAAATAAATAAAGAAACGTTGATAGTTATAAAAAATAAACAAGTAAACAAAATAACAAACAAATAATAAACAAACCAAATATAAACAACTAATTAGAATAATTAAAATAATTAATAAGTAATAACAAACCATTAAACAATCAAATAAACAATACAATTAGGGCCTAATACCAATTGCCCATGTGGTAGTTTGTGCACACTGTACATGGTGTGTGGTACTGGTGCACAGAATACCTAGAACGCTTGTATATACGTCATTTAATTAATTATTCATAAGTCGCTCCGGCGGTTGGAAATCAGCGATTACCCTATACCATAGGCTATATATTATGTTTACATCCAGATCCCGGATCCAGATGAGCTCAGATGCACGAAGCACATCGGTCCACAATACGGTACCCTGCACAATACCCTTGACCTATCTGGCGAACTGAACTAGCACGAGTCACGCCTTTGTTTTGTTGTATTACTTTTACTTTTATCTTATGAATAGTCATTACATGACGTCATACTCGCCGACTCATACTATTTAGGGATGTATTTATCGGGTGGGCACTGCAGTTATTTAAGTTCAGAAAGTTGGCCGGGAAAGTAGGCAGCTTTCTTTTTTTTTTAATGACATTCAGACTCGTAGCATGAATGAAATGCACTAATAGCATCATGTAGCATAGGTCTATGTCATGTCAGCAGAAGAGGCTCCCGGCTCATAGGCCTATAGTTAAAAATGTGCTAGGAACAGGTACCCAGGTACAAACTTTGTGCTAATAATGTAGTTTTACCACATATCTGAATAGCTAGCTCGGTCTGAATAACCGTGACAGCCCTACCCCGGGAGCTAGTACTACCCTTTGACGTTAGGCCTACATTTGTAAGTAAGTCTTATCAACTTTTTTGAACATGAACATCGTGTAGCCCTATATACACCCTTCTCTATGTTATGTTTCAAGTATTGTAACGTGTTACAACTTACATATGTGTAAGCTTGTGTAGTTTAGTCAGTGGCGGGACTTCGGGGGGGGGGGGAGCCTCGGACACAGTGGCGCAGCTGGGATCTTTTCGGGGGGGGACAAGCCTGTATGGGACCAAACAAAAATGGGGTAGTCCTGGTGCGACGCACACCCCCCATCAAAAAGGAAATAAGTTTAGATTTTGCGATCTAAGAGGGAAAATAACAAACTGGATTATAGTCTGACAATTTTAGCCCAAAATAAAGGTGAATTTTACTTTGTTAAGGCATTGTTACCATATTTTGGTCCAAAACATGGTGTTTTTGGGCTCGGAACATATTATAAGACAATCTTGGGAGCCCTGGGCGCGAGCCCATCTGCCCGAATCCACTGCCCTGCGTAATTGCGTTTGAAATATAGCTCAATGGACTAAATCGGCCAATTTTGTGTCGCACACAGCCTTCTCTACCACCTTTTTCGACTTTGGGGGCGGGGGTGGCCATTTTATTGTTTTATTTTTACTCTAGTCAAGTTACTATAGGCCTATGTGATTTTTGTGTAATTAGCATTTCAACAGCTCTTCAGTAGATAACATACATGTCTCATAGCTATGTGGTGTGTGCTATCTTCAGTAGATAACATACCTGTCTCATAGCTATGTGGTGTGTGCTATCTTCAGTAGATAGTATGTTTCATAGCTATGTGGTGGGGGATCTTCAGTAAACAGCATATCTGTCTCATAGCTATTATGTGGTATATGTGCTATTTTCAGTAGATAAGATACCTGTCTCATAGCTATGTGGTGTGTGCTATCTTCAGTAGATAGTATGTTTCATAGCTATGTGGTGGGGGATCTTCAGTAGACAGCACATCTGTCTCATAGCTATTATGTGGTATATGTGCTATCTTCAGTAGATAACATACCTGTCTCATAGCTATGTGGTGTGTGCTATCTTCAGTAGATAGTATGTTTCATAGCTATGTGGTGGGGGATCTTCAGTAAACAGCATATCTGTCTCATAGCTATTATGTGGTATATGTGCTATTTTCAGTAGATAAGATACCTGTCTCATAGCTATGTGGTGTGTGCTATCTTCAGTAGATAGTATGTTTCATAGCTATGTGGTGGGGGATCTTCAGTAAACAGCATATCTGTCTCATAGCTATTATGTGGTATATGTGCTATTTTCAGTAGATAACATACCTGTCTCATAGCTATGTGGTGTGTGCTATCTTCAGTAGACAGTATGTTTCATAGCTATGTGGTGTGGGATCTTCAGTAAACAGCATATCTGTCTCATAGCTATTATGTGGTATATGTGCTATTTTCAGTAGATAACATACCCGTCTCGTAGCTATGTGGTGTGTGCTATCTTCAGTAGATAGTATATGTTTCATAGCTATGTGGTGTGGGATCTTCAGTAGACAGCACATCTGTCTCATAGCTATTATGTGGTATATGTGCTATTTTCAGTAGATAACATACCTGTCTCATAGCTATGTGGTGTGTGCTATCTTCAGTAGATAGTATATGTTTCATAGCTATGTGGTGTGGGATCTTCAGTAGACAGCACATCTGTCTCATAGCTATTATGTGGTATATGTGCTATCTTCAGTAGATAACATACCTGTCTCATAGCTATGTGGTGTGTGCTATCTGCAGTAGATAGTATATGTTTCAAAGCTATGTGGTGTGGGATCTTCAGTAGACAGCATATCTGTCTCATAGCTATTATGTGGTATATGTGCTATCTTCAGTAGATAACATACCCGTCTCGTAGCTATGTGGTGTGTGCTATCTTCAGTAGATAGTACGGTATATGTTTCATAGCTATGTGGTGTGGGATCTTCAGTAGACAGCATATCTGTCTCATAGCTATTATGTGGTATATGTGCTATTTTCAGTAGATAAGATACCTGTCTCATAGCTATGTGGTGTGTGCTATCTTCAGTAGATAGTATGTTTCATAGCTATGTGGTGGGGGATCTTCAGTAAACAGCATATCTGTCTCATAGCTATTATGTGGTATATGTGCTATTTTCAGTAGATAACATACCTGTCTCATAGCTATGTGGTGTGTGCTATCTTCAGTAGACAGTATGTTTCATAGCTATGTGGTGTGGGATCTTCAGTAAACAGCATATCTGTCTCATAGCTATTATGTGGTATATGTGCTATTTTCAGTAGATAACATACCCGTCTCGTAGCTATGTGGTGTGTGCTATCTTCAGTAGATAGTATATGTTTCATAGCTATGTGGTGTGGGATCTTCAGTAGACAGCACATCTGTCTCATAGCTATTATGTGGTATATGTGCTATTTTCAGTAGATAACATACCTGTCTCATAGCTATGTGGTGTGTGCTATCTTCAGTAGATAGTATATGTTTCATAGCTATGTGGTGTGGGATCTTCAGTAGACAGCACATCTGTCTCATAGCTATTATGTGGTATATGTGCTATCTTCAGTAGATAACATACCTGTCTCATAGCTATGTGGTGTGTGCTATCTGCAGTAGATAGTATATGTTTCAAAGCTATGTGGTGTGGGATCTTCAGTAGACAGCATATCTGTCTCATAGCTATTATGTGGTATATGTGCTATCTTCAGTAGATAACATACCCGTCTCGTAGCTATGTGGTGTGTGCTATCTTCAGTAGATAGTACGGTATATGTTTCATAGCTATGTGGTGTGGGATCTTCAGTAGACAGCATATCTGTCTCATAGCTATTATGTGGTATATGTGCTATTTTCAGTAGATAAGATACCTGTCTCATAGCTATGTGGTGTGTGCTATCTTCAGTAGATAGTATTATGTTTCATAGCTATGTGGTGTGGGATCTTCAGTAGACAGCACATCTGTCTCATAGCTATTATGTGGTAAATGTGCTATTTTCAGTAGATAAGATACCCGTCTCATAGCTATGTGGTGTGTGCTATCTTCAGTAGATAGTATTATGTTTCATAGTTATGTGGTGTGGGATCTTCAGTAGACAGCATATCTGTCTCATAGCTATTATGTGGTATATGTGCTATTTTCAGTAGATAAGATACCTGTCTCATAGCTATGTGGTGTGTGCTATCTTCAGTAGATAGTATTATGTTTCATAGTTATGTGGTGTGCGATCTTCAATAGACAGCACATCTGTCTCATAGCTAAGTGGCATGTGCTATATAGGTATATATGGCTCATATTAATATTGCAGTAGATGGCACACCTGACTCAAAGCTATTATACCATAATGCGGCACGTGTTATCTTCAGTAGCTTTCAGTGGTCCGTGGGCTTTTTGCCAAGTTTGGTTCTTACCTTGTAGCTATAATTATCTTAATTCCGTGTCATTGTTTTAGCTTTTAGCGGGTCATAAATGATTGTGGCGGTTAAAATGGGACGACTGAACAATTGCGATCAATCCATGATTAAGTGTGTTGGACTGAGATTACAAAAGACTAATACTGTAATAGTATTAGACTGGTTCTATTTTGGAAAAAGTGCGTTTCAATCGGCAAGTTTGCGTAAATATGGTAAAAGTTGGCAACCAGCTTATTGTTGTTAATATTAAACTGGCCTCAAAAAGAAACTTATAATTTTTCACAAGGTCATATCAATGTCAGTGCATTTTGCTGTTGTGTCAGTTGGACAACTGCTTGGTTACTGACATGTGTTTAGAGTAGAGTATTGAAGTAATCCTGTGTGCAATTTTTGTTCATTTTTATGGAGAGGATTTTAAGACATTTGTAAGATATGACCTTGTGAAAAATTATAAGTTTCTTTTTGAGGCCAGTGTATTTGGGTATGCTGAACTCGAATCTGTTGTCTGCCAAGCAGTATTTTGAGATCGTGACCCTCACAAAGACCTCGTAGGATCGTATCAGGGGCAACAATTAATCCAATAGCTTCCAATAACACTTTCAAATATGTCAAATTATGCGTCTGGTCCCACGGATCCCAGAAATGCTATGTTTGTACGTGTACGACCTACAGCTAAGAAGGATGGGTCACAAAAGGTCTAACCAAAATGATTTGACATGATGGATGTAGATGTTATAGGCTGTCTGTGCCAATTCTTATACTTCTACTAAGAATTTTAACAATTGAGGTGGAAATAGCAGGTTCATAGGTGGTGTATAATTACATTGCAAGAATACGGTACATCATCACGTGTTACCAAAAATTGTTTGCATAATTTCAATTACTTATAGGTATATAATGGCTTCTAATGCACACAAATTGCCATGTAATTAAATAATTTTGCTCATCGATATAAAACATATGAACAACTCAATTTCAAAATGTTTATCTTAAAATGTTATGTGTGTGGGGGTATAGGGGGTGTCTGGGATATGCATTTTTTCGCACAGTAACCACGCCACGCCGCGCGCCGGTTATTTTTAATATCAACATAAGAAAATGAAAAAACAATTTGTTTTTTTAATTTCTTTATATTAAATTTTAATATCGTGTCATACTTGCTTTACATACAAGCTGATACATTTCATGTCGTTCAAACCTTACAAAAATATCGATGTATTTCATTAATGTGTTCCTAGTGAACATAAATATGTCTCTAAAGGGATTGCAGAGCATTACTTTTGCTTATACACATTTTACGATATCCATCTTAAGTAATATACAAACATACAAAACATCACTTTAGTTTATGTGTTTGACGATACTTGTGCGCAGTTTGTATTTATGTGGCAAATTGCACAAAGACAGTTGTATATGTATAATAATAAGCTATAATATAATGCAAACTGTATAATATAATGCAAACTGAGTTGTCTAACAATAAACCAACCACACGTAAATACATACGGCGTACCGGCTTGTAAACGACACTAATATATCGTCAGCCTGCTACGCTAATTGCATTTATCATTTTTTTGTAATTTTGAGAACAAAGAACAAAATGTGGTTCAAGCATGCATCAGTTACGTAATCACCCAATTTTTTTTTGATTATTCCCTTTCATTTGTATCATTATCATTTGTTCTCCTGAAAAGATTGGTGAATAAATATGATTAATACATGCTTGAACCATTTTTTGTACTTTGTTATAAAATTACAACAACAAAAAAGACTTCGGCAAAAAGCGTAGCAGGCTGACGATATTGTATCCGTGCAAAAAGTACCCGTGCACTTACATCAAAAGCAATATCTTCAAGACACAAAACCTAAACTACCAAAAGTAGTCCATAGAATTTATACCAATTTGAATAAAAAAAGAGAGCATTTCAAAAGTGACACAGATTTACATAGACCTGATCTGTCAATGAGTCCTTTACAAAAGCCGACGGGAATTGCCCGCAGAATAAAGTCGCATCGTGCCGAATGAGGTGCAACACGCAGATCAAAATTATCCATCTATTGATACATGATTATTTTATTTGGTAACTTAGGTTTATTTAAGATATTGATTTTAGTGTACTGATACTTTTTGTGTGCAGTATAGTATATACACGATGCATAAAACTACCTCGGACTTAAAATTGTTCTAACCCAAAAGTTCTACATGAACACTATATAGGGATACACATGCAACATTCGTTTCCTTGATCCTCTGAACAAAAGTTTATTCAGTCTACAAGCATATTTGCCTCTAAATGAGGGTTATTTTGTTGCGAATGGGACAGAAGGCAGTCAAAAAAGATTAGTCTTACAATAATATATGTATATACAGCCGCCTGTATCAGTAATATAGTTGTTCACAAATGTTTTTTCGTGGAGGGTGTCTGCCTTTTAGAGGAATATATACTTGTAGACGGAATTCTACGGTATTATTTATGCGATTGCACCCAACCTGCTTATACCAGTAGCTATGCTTTTAAAAACAAAATTTCGCTAAGAAATATAGTGCGATGAGCTGAGGAAAGTATATATGTGGACAAAATGATAAAGAAAAAAAAAAGATTTACATCGTGTTGAATGTTGAAATCAGTATCACTTGCGGCGTTTTTTTCCTCTCGCTGCGTTCTTACTTCTTACGACATACTACACATTCTTAGAAAAGAAAGTTCCAAAAGAACCCTTGGTGGTTCTTAGAAAAATTAAAAAGGATCTTACGGCACTCTGAACCTTTATTGGTTCTTCTAAATTCTTAGATTGTCATGAACCCTTTTGAATTTGAATGTTCTTCGGGAACCTCCCTATTCACTCTAAAGGTTCTAAAACGTAAGAAACTTGGGAGAATTAAAAAGGTTCTAAATGACTTTCAGAGAACAAAACAGGTTCCTGAGCTTTATATGGTTCCTAAGAACGTTGAATGACAGATATCTGTGAAATTCGTGTTTTTTTCCTTCAATTTTTTGTGCGACAAACCGGCTAATAAGTACAAGTCTATTACAACTTAAATCCATTCTGCATACGGATTTCTGAGGAGAATAAGGCACATAAACTAATCTTTTTCGTAATACTTTTTTTTAAATATAATTTCAATAAATAGAAAATGTTGATCAAAACTTGACAGAAAAGAGATTTTTTTATGAAAATTTCCAGTAGCATTGGAAGAATAGAAGATTGTGACATAACACGAGTATCAAAAGATAATCAAATTACAAATTTTAGCGCTTTCTCTAAGGCATTTGATATAGTTCAGATTTTCCCCAAGATACTTGAATATAGATACAATACAACCATGCATGACACCCAGTGTCAAAATGATCGGTAGGTCTACCTATTAAATTCTGCTTCCACCTTTTACAGAAAATAAAATTTACAGAAGCAAAAATTGTTCTACTGTGTGATACAAACAGTACTAGTGTTATGAGTTTTTGAACAATAGGTTCTGGTCATTCATGGATACCAAGTTTGGGCTCTTCCAGTTGATTCATATACTCTCTATGGAAGACATGACCTTATAAGAGTCCAATGAGGGAGGGTGAATATCAAATGAGGTTACCTAATGGTTGCTTCTATTTGAAATATGCACCCATTGTGTGGGATATTAAGGTCATGTCTTCCATAGGGGTGTATGGATTGTAATTGGAATAGCCCATATCGGAAGCCGGATTTGGAAGTGGTTGTCTGCCCAGAAAACACATTTTGTCAAAAATGTTTTGCCAACACCATGAACACTGAAATAATATTATTTTTTGCAGCAAGTTTTCAAAAATGCTATTAAAACATTTAGACCCTTTATAACCCGCCAATTATACTTTTTCTGTATACATGTACAATGTGTGTTTGCTGAGCTGGGTCTTGGTTATCAACCATGAGTTCTGCATTTGACAAGATTGGTTTTTCGTAATTGCCCAGTTATGCTTGGTGCTGCGAAAGTTACTACATTTTGATTACGAAAACATAATGACGTGTTTACATAAGGGCCGCGTCCACGTATACGAAAAACAGACTATTGTTGAATCTCTAACAAGCAAACTTTCACAGAAAATATAAAAATTATACCTGAGACGAATATTACTAAGTTATATTCGTCTCAAGTGTAACATAGAATTTTAAGTACAGTTTTACAGAAGATACTCATAAAAATATAGGCAAGCGAATGTCTCTTATATGAAAAGGTTGACTTCCCGGGATTGATTTTCAATCTTTAAGTCTGTGGTGAGAGCACAATCGGAAAAAATTGAATATTCAATCTATTTTTTCGATTGTGCGCTTACCACAGAGTTAAAGATTGAAAATCAATCTTGCTCTAAGAGAGTTCGATTCCCGACCACTTCGCGCGATTATCTGACGACAACAAAAGTACGATCACCTTCATTACACTGCAAAAATACTGAGTAAACTTATTGTATTCAATTTCAACGTTGAGCCAAACAGCCAGTATTGG
Organism: Amphiura filiformis; assembly: GCF_039555335.1. Taxonomy (NCBI): domain Eukaryota; kingdom Metazoa; phylum Echinodermata; class Ophiuroidea; order Amphilepidida; family Amphiuridae; genus Amphiura; species Amphiura filiformis. The sequence goes on along the minus strand of NC_092635.1, from coordinate 25,551,104 downwards.
GCAATACAGTAACCAGCTATTTGGTACCTAATGTTGGGAAAATACCCAAATTGGTTAATTTTGCGCAGTAATGTTATTAATTAATTGACCCAAAGCTCAATGTGCATTGTACTAAAATTAAGAGACGTGAGATCAGAGTACGAAACAACCTTAAAGTATTAATAGGTACGACTCGTATATACTGAAACAACAAGTTTTACGAATTGTGAACCACAAGAAATAAACACACCAGGGATCAATTTAATGATACCATAGGTATGATAGGAAACTCAATATAAAATGTTCTTTTCTACGGTTATGAAACAACAATTAAATCGAGCAACTATACAAGTACATAGCAATTTATATACAAAAATGAGCTGTACAATTTACATTTTGGAAAACATGATATTGTTTGCTTATATAGAATTTACAAATATAGAACATTAATGGTTCAAATTCAGGATAACATCCAATATACAGCATGAATCTGATGTAAAAGTCCACATATACAAAACAAATATACGTTCTGTACAATTTTTTTTCTTCAAAACACTCACAAAAATGACATATACAAATATATATATATATTTTTAGTTATTCGCATAATTACCCTGTATAGCAAAAGATTCCATATAGAACGTAAGGACATCCGTCAAAATATCGGTATATATATAAATATATATATATATGAACCAACTTGTATCATTGGACAATTTCCTTTTAATTAAAAACAAGTGTTTGGTAATGTTATTTACAATAGTGTAGTAAGGAATAAACGAAACATTTAGTACGTTTAGCTAGCTCAGTCTGACGAGGTAGAATGTTTTATTTTCCCACTTTACACAGCATTCATGAAAGATGTTGATAATGTCAAAACAGAGAAAGTGTCACACTAAATGGGGGATAGACAACGAATAATGTACAATGTTTGTATAAATTCAACCCATTATTTTTAATACAACAGTGCGTGATTTTAACGATCTATGCCCAATTTAAAAAATGTATCAAAGGTTACAAGGGACATCTTGACAATCGGATGGAGGGCGGGTGCCAGCCCAAATGACCAATTTTCGTCAGGGGCGTTCCCCCTCCCGGCCTCACCAGGAGCTACGTCACTGGTCTCATAAACACCACTTAATTAGACACATATTTAGGTACAAGGCAATAAACTGATGGATGAATCCACATGAATGGCGGCAGGACCGGAATTACCTTTTTTGGGGCCCTGGGCCAGGCCAAAATTTGGAGGCCCCCAAACTCGCCATTAGGAAGGCATATGCATGCGCTCAATTAGCCTAAGTTTTGGTTTAGGTATAAGATCGACAGTGGCGGCGGGAGCATTACAATTTAGGAGGGAAACAAGCATAGATTTTACTAGTACATTTGGGCGCGAAAAAAAATCAATTGCAGACTATTTTGGTCCAAAATAAAGGTGAAATATGCTACAACGGGCCAGTGCGCGAGAAGCGCACAAAATTGTGCAATTTTACCCTATTTAGGCTCAAAACACGGTGTTTTTCGGGCTAAAAAGCTAAGGAAGATGCACAGGGCACTTTTGGGGGCCCCCAAATTTCTGGGCCCGGGCCCATCTGGCCCAATGGTAAATTCGGCCTGGGGATATGCATTAAAACGCATTCTTGATCAGACTGGAATGCTTTTCAATGTGATCTCCTCAATGTACCTGCAGATAAGACGGCATCGAGTTATGGGCGCCCTGCAAGCACTGTAACGCACTTACAAGTTACAAGGTACCCACAGGTACCGGTATCGGTAGTGCTCACTGCGCGATTATTTCCCGAATGCGTATTCGAGTCCGTGTAGACACTAAGAATCAGGCCCGAGACACTCCGAAGCTAGTTTAAGGATAGTATACATACCATATATGGACGTGATTCTCAATAAATTAACAAATTATCGTGCATACTCGTCATGCCCGTGCTGGTTTCCTACAAAACCAGTTTGTGCCGGTCCAGCCCTGGCCCGAGACTATAAACACTGTTCTGTGATTGGTTTAACATGTCCATCACGACATGGATAATTTATTAATTATTAATTTATTAAGAATCACATTTTTGCTGTCCTCCATATCGGTATAGGCCGTGTGTACAGAGTGCACTCTTATCTCATTGTATAGGATCTCTGATATGGATCATGCGCATCCCAGAAGATCGCATTGTAATGCGGATCCCGCTGTCGTGTGCATTCACCCAATGAAATACAACCTGAACGTAACCCATTACCACTTGCTAAACATACCGTTCCTTCTCCTGGCCTAAACATTATTCTAGAATTGTATCAAAAATGGGCCTGAGAAAACTGGCGAGTATTAACAACTCGGCAAGTTGCATTTCAGAAAAAATATACAATTAATGTTTCAAATTATATACACACTAATCTTTGCTTATATACCAGAGAAACATGTCTGCAAGATGTTTATGTTTTTTTGTTTTTTTTTATATAAAAAAACCCTTATTTTACAGGATTGAAATAGCCTATTCAGATTTCCCAAATTTTTACATAATAATAAATAAATATGAAATTGTTTTAAAAGTCTGCGTATCAAAAGTAGAAATAACAATATTATTATTCTGAAAACAAAGTGATCATTTCGTAATTGCATTATTGGTCTCTTATGAAGGCAACGAAGCATTTTTCTCATGACACATATGTCTAGCCTATTATAGTATTATATAAATGTGGTTCACACTGAAAATTTACATTTATTATTTTACATTAAAAAAAAAACTGTACTGGTAGCATAACAGGATAAACACTTGCGCGCATCGTCACCTTTTAATTCAATGTTTTTCACTGTTCCAACGTTTCGAATCCATGATTACACCAGCTCCGGGCACCAGCTGTCCCTATTAATGAGGTCCGACGTCCGTCCAGATGAGCCGACGGTCGTTTTATGGTCTCAGTGTGAAAAGTAGCATTACATTGTGGGTCCAACAGCAGAGTTTTTAAGAATACAAATCTGTGCAAGAAGGCCCCATTTGCAATAGCTGCCAGGTGTCATATCTTTAAATGTGTACAACATATATATCGAATGCAGAAATTATTGTCAAATATCTGTAGAGCAGCTATTGCAGATAGGGTCTTCTTGCACGAAACATTGCATCATCACTTCATTTGACTTACAGTATGCAAAAGTCAAACTATTCCACACTATACGTGTGTGATTATTCTCCCATATGGCTGTGAATCCTGGGTGCTATCACAAGACATGGAAAGCAAAACCAATCCTTGTGCTACCCCCTCCAACAGAATTATGCTAAATATTAAATTGACAGACCATGTCTCAAACACCATCGTATATGCTGACATGACCAACACTGAGCCTCATAACGGTGTAAGGATGGCATATCCTTCGTTAGCCTGAGGACCTACTGGAAGGTATACATACAACCTCATCATGCTCATGGCGAAAGTAGACACACACCTACATCCAACGTGTGCTAGGCTATAGGGTACGATAAAGGCATGATTCAAGCCGAACAGATAGGATCTAGCCGCACTTGCCAAAGATCACTCGACATGCAGCCGAAGAATGATGGTGATGAGCGACATATATGAGAGAACCATAAGAATTTACATTCTAATTGACGAGCGACTGGTGGACTGGTGATGTACGATTTGACCAATGAGCTGATTTGTTATCTTTGCTTTGGAAAGAAACGGTCACTTCATTGGTCAAGAAAGTTTGGCCGTAGCCTAAGAACCTCAAGACATACTGCAACTACTGGCACAATATCTAAATTCTCCTATACTGACACAAATTCCTCTGAGATGCTCATGGAAGCTTTGAAAGTTAGAAACCTGCGGGGTGACCTTGATAAATGTACATGCTTTGTTTGCGTGTTTTAAAAAATATTATCATGCCCCTGTTTTAAACTCCATTATAACATGTATAATAATGGTACAAAAAGTTGACTTCCAAGTTTGATACGTACGGTAGTTACGTAATCTACGTGGGTTGGTGAAGAAGATGAACCAAATTAATCTTCTCAAGCTTGGCAGAGACCTGAATATGGTAATACTTCCTTATGATGTTGACCGCATTCATGAAAGCATTATGTCTTGTGCACGGATATCCCATGCATCGAAGGCATGCAGCTTCAGCGAAGTTCATATATTCGTAATGTCTTGAATGAATTGTACTGATCATGCTGGCCGTGTTTTGCTGGGTCCGAAAACAGCTTAATACTGCAACCGTTTGCATATAATCCAACAAGTAGTTCTATTGTAGCTTTGCAGCTCATGTCCAACAACTCGGACTTCTATATATTATATCATCTTTCTTTTCATTCCCTGGATTATCATCCTTCCAAAATAAAAGCACTCTGGTTTTACATTTCTTGTACAACAAGTCTATACTTTGTACTGAATAGACACAAATCCGACTGGCAATGTTCTTATTCCATTCATTGTCAACAATATAAGTAACCAATCACTCAAGCTCTGAAACGGACCTTAGCATAAGATCATCAGCTATTTTCAAAAGACACATCTTGAAGATATCGTTTCCTGATATTGGGAAGATCTCCCAAAAGCTGTCATTTATGTATAAAACACCATTCATAATACACAGACGCTGGTGAGTCTTTTAAATCATAGCGTACGGTCTTTGTAGTGTCTGACCTTTCTTCTTTATCCGTGAAGTATATATCTGTTCTAATAGCAATACAACCATTGCCAGAGCAAAACAACCACTGATAAAGTAAAATGCTGGATTGTAACTCCCGGTTGCATCTTTAACGTAACCTGCAAAGACAAAAACAAAACACGCAGTTGTTTAGAACAAGTTAAACATTCATCTTTTGTTTGATGTTTCATTAAAAATAATCTTTCATTAAAAATAATCTTTGTCATTGATTCACTTTATCAGGAATCCTGAAGTAAAATTGCGAAATGTTGCCACAATCCGTTGAGCATTTGTTGAATGAAACAAGCACATTCATTTATTCATCAAATACTAAACAACTAATGTTTTCACTCTGCAAGCTCTTACAGGACACTCAAATTCGTTGATTTTGAGTTTTCGGTTTGAACAATTCTAGGAGTTGTTGATTTACTTCAATTTTAACTACAGTCCGACGAATATGACCTGTTTTTTCTTAGTTACCAGGTCATCTACTCAGACTTAGTGTACTTTCTTGAGAGATCAGTGTCTGAGTAGATGATCCGGTAACTAAGCAATAACAGGTTATACTCATCGGACATGTTGACTATTCAGTGCAGGTTGTCTTTCTTATTTACTTCTTTTTGGTAAATAGTTGAATCAATAGGTCCCATCACTATGGTCCACAAGAGTCTCATTCCAATGGCAAAGTGCAATAACCTCAATTACATAATCATAGTGCAAAATTTGACCTCAAGTTGCAGAGTATGAGTTTTTGTACCCAAATCTTCAAAGGTCATTCAATGAATGTACAAATGTATTGGGGTTCAAGAACTGTGCCCCTGATAGATGAGCATGTTGTGGATCCTAGCGCATTATTATCTTTATAAACATAAAAGGTGAGATGGTATGTATTCTGAAAATACAAATTGACCTTGACATTATTTACCTGCAATGTAGCCTCCTGTGGCGCACCCGACACCTTCGAATAACATTCCCAGTCCATATGCCGATGGTAATCTTTGCAGGCCGACCATCTGCCGCAATACGACTTGCATTAACGGGAAGAACCAGCCACTAGAAAATCCAACCATTACTGCACATGCAACCAGACTTCCATAGTGTCCAATCAATGGATTGATAAGCGTTCCTGCAACACATATTAAATGGGACAGACACATACCCATTTTAGCGGTAACTAATTTCCTATCAATAAAGAACCCGTGAACCACTCTTCCGAGCAAACTTCCAATTCCAAGCCCGGAGAGTATCCATGTTGCTTTATGTCCTTCAATGTTATTTTCATGTGCTTGAGATGGAATATGTACTACAACTGCTACAAAACCTACTGCTTGCATGAGAAATACAAAATAAATTACTAAAACTGACGGAGTGTCCAGGATGACGTTACATGTACATTTGAATCTAAATCGTTGTCTTTTCTTTATCTGGTCTGTCTCTGCTTCTTGATGCTTCTGTGCAGCGAGTGTTACTTTCGTTGTTCCATTTTGAGTGCAGGCTACGACCGACTGTTTCTCCGTTGTACTGTCTTCTTCTTCGGTAATTTGATGTAAGTCAAGCTTACAGTCGGATTCTGCATTTTTATCGATTTTAGCAGCTTCGTCACACAATTGCAAATTCGATTGTGACGGAGATTTTCGGCTTTTAAGTGGCCTAAAAACGCATGCCGCAGCTACAATGTTAAAAGCAATAGCACCTTCAATTAATAAAGTCCCTCTCCAACCAAATTGTTCGATAAGTTCTTGCAGTAAATTGGGAAATATAAACAGTCCAAAACCCTGTCCGGTGTAAGCCAAACCATTGGCTAAGGCGTAACGTTTATGGAAGTATTGGCCGATGGCAATTGTTGCTGACATGTGAACAAGAGCGGCCCCGAAACCTGGATAAAAAGATAAAAGTGTTATCATTTATAGTTATATGGTGGCAATGTTAAGTACTTCATACCGATTGGTGTGCCTATTTTGAGACCATATGAAACAGAATAACAAACAAATTAAAAAACATCTCCCCGGGTTGGTAGTTCCTGATAACACGGACTTTCTTGAGCCAAAACGTTTAGCCAAAAATTATGATGAAACGATCAAGCTTAAAAATATTTTCTATAAACCTTCAGGTCCAACAAATTAACTGCCAACTGATTTAAGTGGGTATTTCATATAAATAAGTGGTATCTTTTTATGTCTTCTTATGTATATTTCTGTTTTGCTTATTATCATATGAATATTAAAAATATTATCAAATTGTTCGTACCAAAGTCAATTAACAATACCCAATTAATTGCTCCCAGTTAATTTGTAATGCAACCCACGTGTAACCACGTAACATCCCAACCAAAATAATCATGACAATTAGCCTCAACTTGAACTTTACACAAATTTACACGTATTGTTCATTGATAAGTATATTTAAACAGTTTACAAAGTATTGTTTTAGTAACCCATCTCCTGCAGCATATACAAATACAACATGTGCGACATTGAACTTGTCCTGTCAGATGAGCCCGATAAAAAGACAATGATCATGATAATGTGGCAACTTGCACTTTGATACTTTGTCAATTATTTGCAAACTTTTATTGGGTCTATTTGAGTTATAATAAAAATGGGAAAACTTGGTATTCCAATAATTGTACAATACATTCCTATCCGTTTGTGTGTAGCGCTAGTGATCCGTCACCTGAGCTGAGTAATTATAGTTATTGGAATCGATGGTTTTGTTATAGCGGAACAAACTTTAGCATGAAGTCTGGTGCCTTCTCGGGCTCTTGTGTTTAGCTTTGGGTCACAAATTGGTTTACAGAATGAGTGCTTTTTATTTGTCAAAAAATATTTTTCCCAAGGGAAATCTTCATTCTGATTAACAGTGGACCTTTACCCGCTCTAGCCTACGATTGATTTTAGAGCCTTTATTTTAGACAAATTTCACAGAAAGCTCATGATTTGGGGTAAATTGAACTAAACTTTTGACATTTTTTGCTATTTTTTTTACAGGCAAAGCAGGCGGTTTGCCGATTGGCTGCGGGCCTTAGTATAGACGAATCCAACGAGCCAAGTGATGGTCAGAATTTAGTCGGCCATCACTGGGTCCCCGGCGCACCAAACTGGTGTCGTCGTGACAACCCAGTTGGGTGGATTAATACCGCTTAAAAATCGATGTTTATATGTTGTTTGTAAACTTTCATCATTCTATTGTCTACGTGTAACACGGGTGATGAAATGCAGTTTAAAATCCCCGCCAAGGACGCATCATTTCAAATTTTAGGTGGGATATACCCGACGGGGACCCAGCTATGGCTGCCATTGAGGTGTCGGAATGTGTGAAATTGTAATAGCCTACTTGGCTTTGAATGCAACTTACCCGCCAATAAATCAAGGCACATGAATAATTGAAGTACAGATGTCATGAATGAACTCATGACGAGGCCACTGCTCATTATCACACCGCCAACTATTGCCGTGTTGCGACAACCAAACCGTTTCACTAACAAACTACCAACAGGACCTGCACGCATATGGAAACAAAAACAATATTATTATTATTATTCACTCAGTGTTCCGAAGTTTTTACAATCTTTTTTACAACTCCACATGCAGCTATCGAGTGACTATTTATGTACGTATTTATAAATATACCAAGACCAGCAAGCATGACCAAATCCTCATGCTATTAAAAGGATAGGAACTCTTTAGATAAATTTCATCAAATTTAAGTATTAATTGAATAGCAAAATTATTCACATTCCGAATTTGTAATAGGCCTATGTTATCAAAAATAACGAAAGTATGTGGCGATGGAAAAAATATTTATCGACGGAAACGTTCACAAAGTTGAACAAAATAGACAACTTTGCAGCACAGTCTCGCGTTGTTTACTGCCTCAAATGTACAGGAAAACCACCCGCTATGTATAAAGGAACTTAGAGACTTACTGTCTACAAGCTGTTATGGCAGCGCGGAGGTGGTCACGTGGGTATTTATAAATACGTATTTATAAATATAGTCAAAGCAAACTGACATGGCATGTGGTTCTTGACGGAAAATCAATTGGGTACTTTGGGCATAACCAGTGGCGGCGCCAGGAAATTTTTTTCGGGGGGGCATTCGGGGGGGGCAAAGTGAATTTCAGGGGGGCAAAATCAACAAAGTTTGCGCAAAATTACCGTAAAAAGTGGACATTTTCGTAATTTTGGGTTTTTTCGGGGGGCAACGGGGGGGGGGGCAAGATTTCTGACTGGGCGCCGCCACTGGGCATAACCATGATAACTATAACAAGGTCTAAGCAATAAAATTAATATTTCAGTGAATCTGTATAACCAAACTCTAAACATCAAAATTAAAATTCGATATAAAGTTCAGATAAAGAAGGGTCTAATCATATACTATAGGTTTCATATATATGAATAAAAAATTCTGAAATTTTTGTTTGTTATTAAATCGGAAAACATGAGCCAGAACTTTTTTGAACCAAATTCTCGCGCTATAAACATGATAAAGGGTGTTGTGTTGTATAAAATCCCTAAAATATGATTTGACAAATTATTATAATCACTAAAGGGTCATTTTTCAAATTCAATTCACAGTGATGCTAACAACATTTATACACGAGTGCCTCCGAAACACAATCATGTCCCCCCCCCCGTGCTCATAATGTAGTGAATTAGCCTAAAATGGCGAATTTAAGGAGACTGAATTTGAGTTTTGTGGGGAGTGCAGAGTAAATAGTGCACTCTGCTGTGACCACCCTAATAATATGCAAAAACATAAAAATACATCTCACATGAGTTGAATGTACAAACTTCAGCAAAATATGTTGCAGCATGACTTTTCAATTGTACAGGGTGATTTAAAATGAACTGTACCCAACTTTACCCATTTTTTTATATATATTCGCGGAGATTGTATATATCAAAAAATCATCATAGAAAGCAGTGATAAGTGTTCTGTAGTAGAAATTTTGAATTTTGATAATAAGTGGTTTTAGTCAGAAGATATCGCATTTTCAATTTATCATCCCATTTTTAGACCAACACGTGGAACTAAGTTTATCCGTGTTCTCTACCGCAGTAACAAAATTGGTGTGTTTTATAAAAATGTACTTTTCTTCAAAACCATTTGAGGTAAAGACATGATTTTTTCATCAATAATAGAAAACATACTATCCTGATACAGCTTACAAACACAAATTATTTACATGTCGGTAAGTATTTTATTTTAATTTTTGAATTTGGGTACAGTTCATTTTAAATCACCCTGTACATGATCTTTGGACAGTGCACTCTTCAAAATTAATTCGCAACTATTGCGTAATTCTTTAACAAAGATTTTATGATTGCTTAGTCGAATCTGAATGAACTCAAACAGTTCCACGACCTTATTTGTTCATATTGTTTAAATACTAGTACTAACCTAAATGTACCAGAAAGAGTAATGATATATGGCTCAGCCCAGTCTTGCAGGCAAGGACTAATTTCTAGCGAGTATCGTGGGAAGGATCAGAACACTTGAAATACTTGCAAACTAAAAAGGACAGATGTTCTTAGAAAACTTGAAACAAATATATACAGCAAATATTTGCATTTCTTAAAGTTTCTGAAGTTGTTTAGTTTAGTTTACTTACACATTGCACAAAGAGTAGCAAAACACGAACTAGCAATAACACCCATAACAGCGGCTCCTGACGAGAACTCTTGTTCCAAAGGATCAACAAAGATTCCCAGCGTCTGGACAATTCCCATCTCTGTCATTAAGGCAAAGAATGCCCCACCGACAACCACCCAGCCCCATCCTCCGTCGGTTTTCTCGTCTTTTTCATCGAACTTCTTAACTTGGACGTTTCTGGAATCATTTCGCCTGTAAATTAGACAATATAATATGCACATGATATTATTTATACAATGGAAAGTTGAAAATGAATACAACATCCGAGAAAACTTCTGAAGCGACGAATAGGAGATTTCGATAAGGTTCGCTAGTTGAAAGTACGGTTTGCAAGTCCGAAAAAACCCCGAAATATAAAAGGCCGGCCGGGGGTTTGGTAGTCCGAATGTTAGGGCATGCAGGGTTAGGGTTAAGGCAGGTTTAGTGTTAGGGATAGGGTAGGGCATAGGCCTACTGGTCAATTTTTTGGACTATCGTACCTTGTTTTTAGGACCAGTGCCTTTATATAATTATATAGGACCATAGACCAGTATTAGATGGTCTATGATAGGACTAGCGTAAAAACTATCAAACTTCCAGACCATATACCATACGGCGATGAAGATTCTTTTGGCGTGCCAGCTTACCGTTCTTGTGTAGTATCTCCTGAAATCTTCATTCTGAAGTCTCAAAATGTATCATAAAACAGTGGATTGATCCTATTGTATGGCGTGTATATACGAGTGTTTTTCGAAGCTCATGATTCGAGAAATTTTGTGATGGAAACAAGTGAGACTGATTGATATTTATCACAAGGTCTACCTCCACATTAGGATGACAAAAATCGATTCTAATCATTACAATGCAATGTCTTGTTTTCTTTTATAGTATTTTTCATATATTGATAATGTTTATAGTATTTTTCATATATTGATAATGTTGATCAAACGGACCACATAATAAATACACAGGCATATATTGACCTCAGACTTGTTGTTGCATAAAGGCCGATTCATACTCGAAGTCGAATATTTCTTCAACAAATATTCGTGATTCATTGTTCAATTCATTATTAACTTGATATAAAAAAAAATGAAAAGAGCAAAAAAACAACAAAAACCCACCCCCCCCAAAAAAAACAAAAAACAAAACAAAACAAAAAATACACAAACAAACAAACAAACAAACACTCAATTACACGCCCTATATTTGACGTCCAATATCTGGTGGAAATGATAATTGTTAGAAGAATACTTGTTGCCTCGAATGAAAATCATGAGCCGGGTCTTCTTTTTCATACTTTTGCCATTTCATTTGGAAATTTGTGCAACTGAACTGTAGTTTTAACAATTATTATATAGGCTATAATAGTGAACTCGTCTATAAATATTGCGGTTAGGCTAGACACGCGCCGGCCGACTGGACCACATAGACAAAGAGCAACTTCAAAAATCGGACTTTGGATGATAGGCCTACAGTTGTCAAAATAAGATAAATATCGATATCGAAATAAAAGATAGGTCCATGACATCAAAATGATTTGATAACCCTTGATTAGATGTGAATCTAGTTCACATTGTCTCATATCACTGGTTGAACCATTCTTTCTATTATAGTCTACCCTCTTAGAAAAGTGGTTCCAAACAGAACCTATAGGGTCTCGACCTGTTCTGCATGTATGGTTTTGCGAGGAACCATGAAGGGTTCTGGAAAGAACCGTGGTATAAAAAGTTCTATACACTAAATGCTAGAAATAACCATTTTGGATTCTTTCAATTTGCAAGAATCGTTTTCTCTTGAATGAGGATGCTACAAAAGGACAGCCCAGAACCCCTTTTATCTTGCACTTAAAGGGGTATTTCGTGATCCTAGCATCCTCTATTTATGTCATTTTTCATTAGATATCCACGAAAAAAACCTATTCCCAAAATTTCAGTTGATTCCGATTTTGCGTTCGCGAGGTATGCATGATTATGTGTATTACACTGCTCCATAGACAATGCGTTGTAATTTCGTTCTGAAAAACGAAAAAGAACGAAATTCAAATTTCACGTTATCTTTGCTAAACGAATTAATCTGCAAGAAATATTTTGTACATAAACATTATGTATCCAGAGGTTTCCAGTGATATAAAAATCTCAACTTTTTTTGAGAAAAGTGGGGGGATGAGGCTGTGGATCACGAAATGCCCTTTTAATAGCAAATATCGTATAATAGGAATGGGATGTGTCCAATGCACACCATCAGATAAAATATTCCGTACTTTTGACCCGGACTTTTGATTGTGAATGTTATGTCTCATAATTATTCAATGTCGATGTTTTCATAAAATGAATTGAAACATAAAGTATTCATATGTTATTATTGAAAATAAGTTATCGAAAATTTAAAATACTGAAATTATAATAAAACACGCCGTATTGATCCCCGCGAAAGCGTGAAAATATTAAAAAATTGTCAGCATAGCATAGGCCTAAACATTGTTATAAAGGGGTGAGTCCACAGCATCCAAAAAAAGTCCAGATTTTTGTACCATCAGGACTTCATGTGCAGACATGTTTATGTGCACTTCACTGCAAGCCTTCAATTGTAGTAGGCCTACAATATTTACTGTCTGATAATAATTTAAATATTGTCTCAAGTAACTATAAGGCCTATGTGTGGACGAATGCGACTTTAATAATAATGCTCTGGACTAATTTATTTCTGCATGACTTGAAGCTCCGATCCGGAAGGCTCATGGATATATTCTATACATTTAGGTCATTGATTGAGGTCAGTGACCCATTGTTGAGGAGTTAAGAAGATCAGAGAAGATGAGAAAAGAGGAGATCGCTCGAACATATAATCCGATTACCCACAGTTAACCTCCATTCACTTTTCTTTGTTTGGGGTACTTAGAACACCACTTGAAACTTCCTTTGTGGTAATCTGTTCATCCGCCACACGCTCGACTGATTTGGTAGTTCTCTTATTGGAAAAAATATTCCACACACGGAAGTACATCGTTAAATTCCCAATTTCGCAGTCAAATCATGCTTTTTTTCTTTAAACATAATAATAACTGCAGGGTGACCATGATTTTTAAACGAGTGAAAAAGCATTATATATATTGCAACTCCCATTAAAAAAATCAAAAGTTTTGTTAAGTTATGGAAAGTCAAGCATAATTAATTTTCCAGTAAAATTAAGGGATCTAGAATGAGCGTTTATGGCGTTTCGACAGTATTTTTTGTGGGACATTTTAAAAATGAATTTAGAAGAGCAGCAACGACATCACTTGCATTACATTCCAGATGTTAAATCTACATCATATGCAAAATTTGAGGAAATTCGCACGAGTCCGTTTTATTTTAGGGCCATTTGTCTATAACTAGTCTTTACACGTAGCCCTATGGGAAGAGTGCCCGTTGAGGGCGCTATAACCCCCATTTTAGGAACAAAAATGTGGTTTAAAAAAAACGGACTCGTGCAAATTTTCTAAAATTGTCAGAGTATGTAGTATGAACATGTAGAAATATAATCAAGTAGTTGCCCTACCTGCTCTTCTCCGAAAAAATAAAAAGTCCTATACCTCAATGATAATGAAACCAAGGTGAGCACCTCAGACGTATCGAATTGCATTCTGAATACGAAGCATGTCTTTCTGATATCAAATAATTTTCATTTTTTGAAATTCAAGATATAATACAAATTTTATGACAAATTATTAAAATTTGATATTTGTCAATTTTTTGATATATAACAGTCCTCGAAGTAAATTTTATAAATGTAATGATATATTCTTAAAGTGTATGTAGCTGGGAGGAAAAGCCGACGATCAATTGAAAATTTTGACCTTTTATATTGAAGATATGGATTTTTCCCCCAAAAGACCTATTTTTTTTGGTGTTTGGGGAAAAAATCCATATCTTCAATACGAAAGGTCAAAATTTTCAATTGATCGTCGGCTTTTCATCCCACCTACATACACTTTAAGTATAAATCATCAGATTTATAAAGTTTACTTCAAGTACTGTTAAATATCAAAAATATCAATTTTAATGATTTGCCATAAAATGTGTATTACATTGCGAATTTCAAAAATCCAAATTATTTGATATCAGAAGGACATTCTTCGTATTCAGAATGCAATTCGATATGTCTGATGTGCTCTAATGTCCCACAATAAATACTGTCCAAACGTTCATACCCCACCCCTTAATATAATCGCACATCAAATAAATAATGTGTGTATCCGCCTATTGATGGAAACAATGATCTAATCCGATTGATCAACTATATAAGTGGCTTTGCGAGTCACAACTGTCTAGCTCTAAATGGCGCATGCCCGGATATCAATTTGTTACGTCAGTTGACCGCGAAATATAATTTCTGTATTGTTTGGCATGACCGGCTGCTAAGTTTGACCCGATCTCCTCTTTTCTCATCTTCTCTGCTTTCATAAGCCAAAGTGGACTTCACGTACACAGAACTTTATTTAGTTGAAAGGCTCAGCTTCCATCTGATACCCTTTATTTTTTGGTGGGAAGAAATTTTATTCAGGTTTTAGTTCAGTAAAATTTGCTAATTTTCGACTGCACATTTTACCATTTAAATTCACAGTTTTTTCAAATAATTTAATGATATGTAGATGTAATGGTCCATTACCTACTGAAACATGTAGTTCTTTCAACCAATTTGTCATTCAAAGACAAAAAATCTATTATTTGAAAGGACCATTTTCAGTCATTACCATTTTACTAACGAGTCGAGGTCAATCTATTCAAATCAATGATTGCTTCTATATTATATGGGTGAATGGATTGGTTGTCTCCATAAAGGCCTATAGTTAAGCATGTTTAGGAACTGGCCGGTTACTAAGTCCGCTTTATTGGGCATTTTATCGTGTATCGACCAGTAATGGGGTCTTGAGGCACTGATAAGTCAAATTTTCTTGGGAAATTGGTACAAATAGGCCTATATGGGTCCACTTTCAGATTTGTGGAGGCACATCCATATCCCTACCCAAACCAAGTCAGTACCCGGAATATGAAGACGATGAATAGATATCAAATCGAAATAAACAAATAATGACATCCATGATTTCCGGCAAAGCAGTTTGGGACTTTAAAAAATTAAAGTTTAGACGTCATCCGGGGACTTCATTAAAAGATAACTTCAAGTTCAACATGTTCAAATCAATGACACGCCTCAAATTGGAACCAAACAACGCTGCGATCCTGAGCTAACGCATAATACCCATGGCAGTGAATAGAAGACCATGACCTTGTGATGGGATTGAGCTCCAAGCAACTCTGCAACATCGGAACAAGTTCAAGTTCGCGAATTCTAGCTGATGTGAGACGTTTAGTTCTTCGATACAGAGACGGAATGATGAAATCCCCGTATACAGAATTGGTCACCAGACGGGATTCCCGTTCAAACTTTAATCTGGCGATAGCCGTAGGCCTGTGACAACATGCACACGTGACTTCCACAGTGCAATGTTAGCAACAACAGTATAGCATATGAGACAATACTTCTTGCCAAGAAGTTGCCGGTATTTTATAAAAGACATTCTGTCCCGGCATGGCACCGGCATGGTCTATCAAAAATGCGAATTTATAACGTGAACTTCAAAAACGCAGCCAGGAACAAATTCCATTTGAAGTACCTTTTGGATTTTTTTTTAATTTGAAAAAGTAAGTATTTCAAATTCGCCAAACCTGACGCCTCGATTTTATACTTGTCATGCTAAATAAACTTCGTCTTCGACTGAGAAACCACGGTTTTTCAAAACTATGGCTTGTCATTTTTTTTCCAATTCGAAAGCAAGTTTTATCTTAACTAACCGCAACTAAAACCACCAGCGAAGCGTCTCAGCGAAAAAGTTCTTTTTTTTTTTTTCAATCTCCAGACCTGTTTTGGCCGAGTGTTTGCTATTATTCATCATTGGGTTTTGCGCTATGAGACAGGCAGTTCAGTCACAATAGGCGTGGAAGGGGTTCAGACGTTGACTACTCGATGCAACCAGCTAGGCCCGTAACGGGGGGGGCATCACCAAAGGGCGAAAAAAGTCCCATTTGCGAGCGTAGCGAGTGTAAAAAAGAGGTTTTATTTATGCCTTTGGTCATAAAGGTTCACATTTTGAACAAGTCCACTTTTTCAAAATGAAGATTAAAATATATTGAATAAGGGGCAGATCGAATGGATAAGGGGTCTTTGGGCGACAGCATGTGTTTTGAAAAAATATGGGGTTTTGGGTGACAGCAATGCTGAAAAGGGGGGGGGGGGTCTTAACACTATAACAGCAGCTAACAGTCCTATATAGGTGTCACTTCCAAAGTGTGAGTGCCCCAACGGGGTCATGAATGCCGGCTGGAATCACGTTTCATTTTAAGAAGGTTGGTAACACCTGACAACAGTAGGCCCGCCTATATGAAGCAGACGAAGGCTACAACATTAACAGTTCGTTTGAAATATGATCATCATGATCATGACGACTTGAAAAGTAAAGTCTGCCAATTCCAGATATCCTTCTTCCCAAGCCCGATCTACCCATCTGTTGCATGTCTGCATAAAGGTCGCATGTTGTCCTGATTTTGACCCGAGCTTTAAAAACGAGTTTCAACCATTTAATTATACCATTGAGCTATCATCAATTAATTGAAATGCCATCGAGGTCATTAAGAATTCGTGAATTTGGTCGCGTATAACATGTACTTGTAAGTTGTACCGGAATCTCGGTACACCAACGTCGTATTAGGACCTTTTTTTTTCGGGCGGCGCGGTCACTGGACTTTGGCGATTCGTCTTTCTTGCGCCATAAATATGAGATAGTGGTCATAGTCTGAGCTGAACATTGTCTGGTAAATAAAAAAAAGGTCCTACACGTCGGACTAGGATAATATAAGGTCCAAAAGACCGTCTACTGTGATCACCATCGACGGTAGATGATTGTCATTGGTTATCTTGTAGAGTCACCCCCGGGATAGGGGCGTAACCAGGATTTATTTGGGGGTCCTATAACACAAAAATGTTAACAAAAAATAATTCCCAGTATTCCGGTATGACCCCCTTTTTTCAGTTGCGGCTCAGTACCCAATGACCCCCTTTTTTTTTTTGCGGCTACCCAATGACCCCCTTTTTTTCTAGATTTTCATCATCAAAATGCCACAAAAAATGCCGAAACTTTCAATATTTTGCTCCATTTTTTCAAAATTTTCTACCCGATGACCCTTTTTTGAAATCTGAATATGCCTACTCAATGACCCCCTTTTTTCAAAATATTATACCCAATGACCCCCTTTTTCGTTTTGTTTGTACCCAATGACCCCCTTTTTTAAAAAATAAAGCTTTGTACCCAATAGGCCCCTACTTCGCGACGCCGGTAGGCACATACCCGTCACTTCTATAGGTGCCCCCGGACTTTGCCACCCCACCCAGTCGAGTCAGGACCAAAAAATCTGCCTAAAATACATCGTTCAATTTCAGGAATATTTTCCACCCCTCCCAAAATAAAAAAACCCTGGATTTTTGCACCCTCCAGAAAAAAAAAAATCCCGCGGGGACAGACAATTACTTAGTATTGCACAGGCACCGCACTATAATATAGGCCTACGTCATTATTTATATAAAAAAAAAACCCACACAATTTTTTAATTTTAAGAAAAAAGTAAATGTCTTATACCAAAAAAATAGGTCTTCACTACTCGTATATCGCGTATCCGATATATCATCGAGTTCTTGAATGGAGTTTGGATTAAAATATTTTTATGAAGTTAGTTGGCAAAGAACCAAAGACGAGAAAAAATGTTTGGCAGTCATAGAACCGGCAGACAAGAATTAGCCGATGCATATTACATTAATTAAAGATAGGGTAAATGGTAATTGACACAATTCAGATATCATTCGCGTTTAAAAAAAATCAGTTCAATATTCGATAATAGTAATACAGTTCATGGATATCCAAATTGTTACATGCATATATTACAAATAATTATAATTATTGTGCAATCCACAATAAACCAGTTATAACCCACTGAACTGTAGCTAAATGATTGATCAACCATGCGAAAAAGCTTGAAGGTAAGCGAAAGTGTAGAGAAACGCCCGGTCAGAAACTTTAAATCATTTAATATACGAAATAAATCTCAAAACACAAAATTTGCTACTTACCAATGGGCAGTTAACGAAGCTGAACTAGAAATCCGGCGAAATGATGACACCATGGTCATCACCGAGGCTCTTCTTTTAAATTCCATTATTTTCCGGTGTTATTTCTGCCTGTTGCGGCAGAAGCTATATTAAAGAAGACACCTCCAAAGAGCCTCTCGGACAGGAGACCTGTCCCCTATGACCTATCTACCACCAGCAGTAATCCCAGTGTTCAGAATGCCTGGTCATCCAGAATGACCACTGTCACATCCCTGGCGCATCATATTACATGTAATGGTATAAACATAAAAGACATAACGCCCGCGGTCCGTTAATATTTTGCTATGTGGATGTACTGCGTTGATTGCACAATTTTTATATATCCGCTGCAGCGAGCGAACTAGCCGCTCGAGCTACCAGCTGATTTTCCAAAGTGTGTGACAGTGTGGTGTTTACTCAAAGACCTTTTTCCAGGGTCTATGGTTTACCAGGTCATTTTTTGCCGATTCCCTGCCTGCATTAACCATTCAACTGGATTGAATTACACCAATAGCCCAATACACAGCCTGTGCACCTGTAAACAAAAATCTGCAAAACACCAGATATATAGTACTACGCCCTCGCATTTGCAGCGCTCTCTGAACCAAAACTTTGCAATCGTGAAAAAAATAATAATACTTCAAGGTCGCATTTGCGAACAATTGATGAGTTCCTGAACATGCTGAACACTGAACAAGACATGGTTGAATCTGACATGTCTGAGGTCGAGATCCGTGGCACTCATCGAAGCGTCACTTTTTTGGTTTCCAGTATTGTATATTATAATACTAGATACTAGATAGTCTTTCGCATTGTTCTATAGCTACACATCGAGGCCAGTAATTATCCGAGGCCAAGGACATCAGTTGTTGCCTAGGCTATCGTCATCATTAAATTATTCTAATATCAATGCATCTTCTTTATCACGTGTAATAATAAATCAACAGGATTGGTGTTTATTCTGTGTAGGCCTATAGCAATTTTTTAAAATAGCCATTTCAGCTCCTATTCGCTACTTGCACGGTTCCGCCATTATGCACTATGTGCGGGAGAGCCTCGAACTGGCAGCATACATGAATGGGAATTGAACTAGTCATAACGTTCTGTGTAAGGTTACATAATTCTTCCTTTCATGTATGCTGCCAGTTCGAGGCTCTCCCCGCACATAGTGCATAATGGCGGAACCGCGCAAGTAGCGAATCTATAGGCCTACTATACATGCGTGATATTTAACTGTGCATGTAAAGAAACGCACGTGTCTTTTACTATGCACGAACCTGGAAGCTAGGACTGCAGATATCATTATCTATAATGAATGTGGGGTGTGAAACTTCCATTCCAGTCACACTCAAACGTGTTTTTGTCTTTTGACCGGTAAATAGGGCCTATACGCCTGGAACAAATTCGATGAACTAGTTTCACAAGCCTCTTGTTTTGAGGCCGGGGTTTGAGGATGGTTCGTAAGGGGCACACGCTAAGTATGCTCTTAGCCCTTGGGTCGAGAAATAAGAAACTGTAAATTCTTATCCCCTGGTCCGATACAAAGGCTGTAGGTAACAAACACTTTTTGAGCAAACTCAAAGAAAAGTTTGGGAAAATCGAATTGTTTTAATTAAATTACTAATATTTCCCATAAAAATAAATGGAACACGCTTGTGTCACTATATTACTGAATTATGGAATCCGAATACCAATACAGGTATATTGGCAAATATCCAGTGACTGGATGTATAAATATTATTGTTCCTACTTCAGAATGAAACATTTCACGCACGATAGAGAAATTGAATAAAAGAGAAAAATAAACGTTAGTTCAATGTTTAATGGTGCAAACCAAAAGTTCAGAGAGCAAAATCTCACGGTTATCTGTGTAACCATACAACTTTTATATCATTATTATCATCATCATTTAAATAATAATAATAATAATAACTGTTATCATTATTACATTTATTTTTTCCATCATACTAATCGAATCACACCAATTAATCAATAATAAAAAACATTTTCATTATTTCATTCATTTATTTATTTTTTCATCAAATATTACCAAATATTACAGTTCCCATTACACATGGATGACATATCATCAACCCTTTTTTACAACTTAATTGATTATTGTCATTTTACAATAAGCATCAACAACATAAAATATTTATCATCATTTCACACTTTTTATTGCAATAACTGCAAATTCCCCCATTTTCATTTTCAACCATATTTTTCAAAGCCCCACAAAAAAGTAAAATAAAATAAAATAAAATAAAGAAACCATACCTGACTATATTGTGTTTAAATGCTAAAATATTAATCACACCAAAAAATTGGCTTAATTTACAAGTGTGGAGCAATGAAAAATTATATCCAAAAATGAGATACAGGTTTATTTGGCAGTGTGTGCTGTTTACAAATAATCTTCTACATACAATAGTTATGGTGCCAACGTTTTTACTCTTATACAAACTTTTTGGCATTGCATACCATAATAGAATTTATACACAATTATAGCTTCATATCAGTAAACACCTTAACTTCTCAATCAAAAACTTTATTGGCTACATTCATAAGATCCACGCTACAGGATCTATATATAAATTCGACCAATAGCCCATAACAAATCAAATTATTGTGAAAGTTGCAAGATCGAACATCATTTAGATGCTTCTATCCCCAGTTAGTATAATAAATATTTTTGCCAAATTTTAATATTTTTTATATTTGTTTGTTCAACCATCGTCAATTATTGTGCAAGTTGCAAGATCAAACATCATTTAGATTCTTCCCCAGCAAGTATAATAAATATTTGTGCCAAATTGTAATATTTTTTATATTTTATTTGTTTGTTCGACCATCGTCAATTATTGTGCAAGTTGCAAGATCAAACATCATTAGATCCTTCTATCACCAGCTAGTATAATAAATATTTTTGCCAATTTTTCATTTTTTACATTTGTTTGTTCGACTACAGCCACTTTAGTGCATCCACTGATATAAGGCCAATCAACCTAAGCAAATAATATATTAAATATTTGTTCAACTCAGGAATAAAACATCATTAGATCTTTAAGATGAATAACATAATTAATACAAAGTACACTGACTGGCATGGCATAGAGGTCAAAGACATTGCTGTGCATCATTAATAGCAACAGCATCCCCAAACCATTCTGCTTTTTTACTTCCACGTAAGTATGATTACAAACAGTCTGGTATTAATTTGTCATTGACCTTGAGTTCAATGTAGGTTGTATGTATCAAATATCATGGATGTCATTCCCATTCTGCATCATTGGTGTTTCTTTATTTTTATTCAAAACCTGTTACATATAGGCCTACATAAATTATTGTTATTGGCTATTTCTATTAAACCCTTATCAAATACTAATTAGAATAACATACTGATAACCATGATAACAGCTAGTGCAACAAAATAATTTCTGCACATCATGCAAGTTGATATGCAGCTACATGAAGCTAATCATCAATATCTTTTATATGGACTTCTTTTACGCAGATATCTATGTTCAATATCAGACTGGATAATCTTCTCAAGTAAAAATTATCCATTTACTTCAATGTTTTTAAGCATAAGAAGGCTATTGATCAGTAAAGTGTCGGGTTATTAAAGGGGTATTTTGTGATTGTAGCGCCTTCTTTAGGGTGTGGTCCAATAAATAGCCACGGGGAAAAAAGCCCATTTTCAAAATATCATTTGATTGAGACATTTAAGTTGCAAAGTTGTGCACAATAACATGCATCATAGTGTCCCTTAGGCCACCGTGTTGTAATTTCAGGCTGTAAACAAATACCAGTTGGACGATATCTTTGTCAAACAACCGAATCTGCAAGAAATTTTATACACACAGACATTGCATTCTATGTTTCTGATGCTATAAAAATCTCAACTTATTTTAAGTTAGGGATGAGGCTGAAGATCACAAAGTGCCCCTTTAAAATACTAGAAAAATGTTTAAAACATTCTGTATTTTTTATGTGTTGCCAAATGTTCTTGTATGACATTTTTTTAAACAAAAAATAAAATAAAATTGTAAATTATTTAAAAATAACATTATACAACATTTGCCAACTTCTCAAACCTTTATATAACCCGACATTTAAATGTTTTCTAGCAACCTTTGTGCACTTTTTCAAAATGTTACAAAAACATTTTGTGTTTGCTGGGATGCTATGTGCCCTCTAAAAGTATTTATGCACTATGTAAAGCAACACAAATCTGAACATTCTACTTTGTATGTAAATCTAAGGTAGAGACAAAAGAAACTGTTTATGTGTCCTTATGTCTTTTCAAATCAACTATAAAACTGTGGTTTGAAATCAGGGGTACTATCATTAGAGATGACAGACCACAACAATCCATAAACAACGTTTGTGCAACAAGATCTGAAAATTGTAGGCACTTTCAACATAATAATATAGTACAAACAAAATACACAGAAACGTAAATAGAGCTGATTTTGGCAAAACATGGTATGAGGGAAGAAAATTATATTACACAATATGATACAGGCCTATATAATAAATATATCCATCACTACTGATAAATGATACTCAAATTGATTGACCACATGTGTGTTAAATTCATCAAAATATTTATGATTTGATAACATTCAGCACTAGTATGGATGGTATGCATGAAATGATATTTCTTACCAAACACATACAGAAAATCACAGCAAATGCATCTATCATCATGCATGATGACTGGTCTTTATCAACAGGATTTATTTATGTAATAATTATCACAGTAGAATATAGTATTACATAATGACATAAAGTAATGATAGTTAATGGAGGCCTAGTTCAGGTACAGATGGGTAGCAAACTTTCATGGATTGAAAATATTGAAACAGAAACTTATCAGCACAAATGTCTACAAATTCAGAATCAAGGCCTGTAAAATAAAATATTTCCTGGCATAAAAATGTCGAGTTGAAACACTTAGTGAAATTATAAGAACACAAAATCTCCTACTTTATTTAAGTCCACTTTTACCATCTGTCCACTAATCACAGAATTTGTGGAATTGGTATGCAGTGAAATATACTGGTTTACACTCTTAGGTCAACTTGAACAACTTGATCACAATACTGGCACATTGTGTATACACACATCTCAGACTTTCCATTATTCTCCTCCATCCCCCTCCAGTCATGTCAACTTTCACCAACCCCTACTTCCATTCAATGCTATTATTACACACATTGTAGGCCTATATTCGTGGAAATTTACTTTCACAAAAAAAGCAGAGTCTGTTATTGCATATGCGCTTTAATCTGACATCAGTGTGCAATTACCACAACAACTGAACTAGAATTATCTGTGCTTTTTTACATATTGACACTTACTAGCAGTTGTATTCCAATGTTTTAAAAATGCTTAGTTTTTTTTTCACCATTTGTACAGGTTTTATGAAGAACTAGAGCTTATTATCTGGCAGTACAAGTAATACACAAGAGGAGCAACATCTGATACTGTATATTTTGTAGCGTAAATATAACGATGGAATCTGAAAGCAAAATACAATTTTAATATTTGGAAGCCATTTTCCAACAAATTAATTTCCGTCAACTCAGCTGTGAGACAAAATTGATAAAATCCTAGATTATTGCCCTGTAAATCTTACATTTTCAAGATCTTCTTTTGCTCCAAGTTTTTATTTTCTTTTGCCATCCCTTTAAAAAAGGTTGCACATTCTACATGGATGTGTGAAACTGGTTAAAGTAGGTCAGCAATGCCACATCCAGTAATTTAATGGTGTTGAAATTCATGGTCAATTTAATGAAGGTATGCAACACCATCTAAGTCAACTGCAATAATTGAGCAAAGTGATTTTTCTACTTTGCAAGTAATAAATATATATAGATATTGTGACATGTTTTTGCAAGCGATTTTTATAAAATATATATATATGACAGCTATCTATTGTAGCGTTTCCAGTTTGTTTTTTATTATGCCTTTTAATTACTGAGAAAAAATATAATGGATGCAATCCACACACACTTCATGGTTCAGTCCTCCACATTGAAATTCCATTACATGGATCAGTAAGAAATTAATTTTATTCAGATTTTACCAGCATCAAGATGTTGACCAACCGTAGTATGTACTACATATCCAGGGTACATGTTTCTAAACTCAAAAAGCAAAAAATATATATCAGAGAGGCCATATTATTTTACACAATTATTTTACAAAATTTGTAAATTTGGTAAAATTTAAAAGCAGGTTGTTTCATTATTTAATACCATTAATTATTACTGTTATTTCATTCAAAACCTCTTTACTCACATATTTATTTTGCAACACACATAGTTATTGTGCATTCTTTATGTTAGTGTACAACATTAATGTAATTTTGAGTAAAAATTTACCTAAAAACAACAGTATATCTCAAAAGCTGCAAAGATTTTTAAATACAATGCAGAATGCATACCCCCTAATGACTTTATAGTCCAAGTTGTGGGGAGGGGGGATTAGTAAACAAGCTTGAAATGCTTGGAACTTTCAAAACTTACATTCTTAAACACATAATGAAATATTTTCACTAATTTAAAGTGTTACTCATATAATTCTACCAACAAATGCTTTGAAACATAGTTTGACCGATATTAGTGTGTAATTTTGTAAAAATCATTAATAATTGGCCACTTTCTGCGAGACAAATGTGCACCGCAAAACAAATGAGCACAGCAGCTTTGAGACATACATTATTTTGGCCTAACTGCTTCCCATTGCACCTGGGTGGGGTGAGGCAAGCGAGGCAAAGCGCCTTGCCCAAGGGCACAACACAGTGGTGGGACAGGGACTTGAACCCATGCACGTCGAGCAAGCTCTCTGATTATGAGTCCAAGGCCGTAACCACTGAACCACTGTGCCCTAATCATATAACTAATTATACATTTATTTTAATTCTGCCTTTCATACTTTCTCTCCTGACCTACATTTCTTTCCTTTCAAATAAAATCTGCAAAGCAATCAGCTAGTATCCAATTTAGGAATAGGCAGTAATATCCTCTATTAATTATTCTATAAAAGCATGAATACGTACAATACTCATATTCACTATCTATCTAAATTATCATTAAGTGCAGTGCAATCCAATTAACCAACCTGTAAAACAATCCACACACACTATGAGCTAAAACACTCTCATTAACAATGCCAGAGTTCACTGACCTCCATTCTACAATTATTGCTTAAAAGTTGACCTCAAATTGTGGAGTATGTGGTTTTGTACCAAACACATTCAAAGGTCAAGTTTTGAGTGAGAAAGCCTATTGGGGTCACATTACTGTGCATTGGCAGATGAGTATGTTTAAGATCCAAGAGAAACACTATCCATAATAATTAACATAATATTTCCTATAATTTGGTTCACCTCAAGTTCGGTAGTGACGTCAATGCATTTTCGCAGTTGCGCCCAAGCGTGCCAACAAACCGCCCCTGTTCACGTGCATGTACACTCAGCATGTTTATGCGCGCGATTCGATACTGCGGCGAGCAAAATAAGGACACGTACGTCAGGCCAAATGGAGTTCTTGAAGTAATAACTTTTTCAACAACCACATTAGATCATGTGACACCAAATGAGCTGGATGTCATGAAAATTAATGAGAAGATGTGCCCAAAAGAAGCCTTATAAATTACTGTAGCTGCCAACAAGTCTATGCTATTTTGTTGCATTCGTATTTGACGCTATTTCAAACACAACCAAATGATACATATTTTACGGCACTAGCAAAAATTTAAGTCTCAATGTGTTAAGTGAATATCATTGAGAAGCCAAATGTGTTAAGTGAATATCATTGAGAAGTCAAATTTAATGTGGTCGGCATCTGACTCATTTCACATTAATGTAAAATTTGCTTCTTTTATGGTAGGTTCCTGAACTCTGTTATAGGCCTACTGTTTCTTTTAATCAAAATGATGCTATTATGATAATGAACAGTGTCAATGCACTACTATGCTGATCAATACACGGCAACTGTGATCTTCATAGAATGGAAACTACCATGCACATTTGCAATTACTACAGAATCAATACCTATATTGTGTTTTAACACAACTATCATTTACAAAATGGAATTTGCCATGCACATTTCAATAAATAATCAAGGACAAGTTCACATGGTCCATTGATTAATAACAATGATGATTTGAAATATCTAATTATAGAAGATGACAGAAAATTATCCATGACATTTACTGAAACCTGGGGATGCCAATTCTGCCACTGCTTCAAGTGATAAAAGCTACTCAAAATATCTAATGAGAATTCAATTATCAAACTATCACTCAGTATATGGGTTATTATAGCCTCCATTCACTTTGACACACCAAATAGGAAATTGTAGCAGCCAGCCACAATCATGGTATACTTCCTCTATTTATTGTTGTTTTACTATGCAATAAGCGCAAACCAGAATCATTTATATCATCATTTTCAAGGCACGGCTCACTGTTAACATAAATGTGCGTATAGTCATAGAATGACCTTTTGAAAATGGGTATCAAAACTGATAACTCTACAATATGAGGTCAACATATATTATGCAACTGCACTGTGGAAACTGCAATGAGATTTAACTTGTGCTCATAACATTATTATGAATCAAAAGAAATAGAATTTACGAGCCTTTTGTTTATTTTGTTATTCGAATCCCACATCCGCACATTCCCTTGCTTTTTTTCCAAGTTTGGTTGTGTAGCGGATCGGAATTTGACTTTAACTTTAATTTGACTACACTGTATGTTCAGTAATTGTCAATAAAATCAGATTCTGATTGCGTAGCCTGCTAGTTTTGTTTACTTAAAAGTACCAAAATGAAATGTCTTTGTGGTTGCACTATCATCACAATTTGTGTGTACCAAGCATAAATGATATTTGCTACGTGCTGAAATTCCTTTCCTGGAATTAGCAGCACGATATTTATCCTGATATTGGCACTCTTTATTTGGATTTCTTTAAGAAATAGATTTACTTTCAAAAAATTTTGGAAATGTGGTTTTGATATTCTTATTCCAGTAGTCCTTCTTTAAAATTTTGCCAGCAAAATAATGATATGTAGTTCGGTTTAAAACAGTTTGAGATCACTACTTACCAACAAATATGTGGGTGCCTTTGTGTTTATGTGTCTACTTTCAAGTGAACGTACATGTAACAACACCACTGTGTTCATATATTGTGCTTCACTGAAACTCATATGACATCGCTATCGCAAGCAAAAAAAAAAAAAAAATTGACATAAAACCCAATGAAATTATGACATTTGAAGAGTTTTGAGGACTTTCACACCACACAAATTGAACAAAACGATAAAATATCAACCATACCATTGCAGTTATTTTACAGATCAGTGCACATTCAATACCCGAACATTCATTAATTACGATACCATATTGATCATGTTGTGACAAGCAACCACCTGAGCAACCCCAGAGCTCATGCATTGAAAGTATTCTACAGCAATACCGCTAAGCAAATAATTTTATCTTCCCTTAGTTATTCCTTACTAATTCAAAATCAACCTAGCAACAACAGTTGGGTGGTCGCAACATATGTTAAATATCACAAACATTGTGAATATTTTTGCATGAAATAAAATTGTTGCCATTTCAAAAAAAAACAACAATCTATTGTGATGCAATAATGAATAGGAGATGTGTGTACAGAAATATGCCGTAAGAAAGTTTTTTTTTGCAGAATGAACACAATCAAGCTGCATGTTTGATACTGTTAAAGAGGATGAACCATGAAGTTACATGAAAATTACACACTTTTTACAGAAACCTAATGGACTTACTAATTACAAGAACAGCTTCTTGATATAGCAAAGGTTGTCCATGTTCATTACATGTATGGTCAATCACTTTG
Organism: Amphiura filiformis; assembly: GCF_039555335.1. NCBI lineage: Eukaryota > Metazoa > Echinodermata > Ophiuroidea > Amphilepidida > Amphiuridae > Amphiura > Amphiura filiformis. The sequence continues at coordinate 25,522,771 of NC_092635.1, read as the reverse complement.
GTTTACCCTTGTTTGTTGCAACCTTTAGCTTCATTATCTAACTTCCAATTAGCTGAAAGAAGCTTAAGAACATCTAACAGCCTTCAAGAGATACGCAAGGGCAGATTCCAGGATGGTCGGGGGGGGGGGGGGAGAACATGGCTAAAATGGGTTAATTTTGCATGCCCCCTTCTGGATTCGTTTCTGGTACTCCAAATCCCAGGTTTTCAGTGAATTGTTGAATATTCAATATGCAACTAGGCATATGAAATAGAGGTCAATGAAATTGATATTAAGCTACATTGTACACCCAGGATCTGACACAATAGAGGTTATCCGTGTTCTATAAGCTGCATATCCTACCAGCGACTTCTATACCTTGTTTAGGACTTTCAAAAGAAGTACCTGCATGTGCAACCATGACTATTTCAAAATAGCCCGCCAAAGTCATGCAGGTAACTCCGAGGTCATGCATTGAATTAGTTTGAATGAGGAATACTACGGGAACCAGTGCCTTTTGTTAAAAGTCACGCATGAGTAAAGTGGATAACCTCTATACTTGTCTCTATTTATTTTTTCATTTGACAGAAATGGACAGTGACACTGATAAGTGGATAACACTGTTTGTCACTATATGCTTTCAGGACCCGGGGTTCAGGATGAGTTCTGCCTTGATTTCAATTGAGTGCAATCGCACATTCGGCATTTTGAATCTTAATATTTGAACAAAAAAACAACAGAAAGACACAAAAACTTGTCAAACATAAAGAAACAGACATTGCAGCATGCTGAAAGATTAACATCGTCAGAAAATATAAGAGAACCTCACAAACCCATGAGATCATACCAACACATTTCCCTCATCATTTCTTCATTTTGCACTTGGTTCATCATCATTAATGAGATCATCTGCTATCATTCATAATCATAACAAATTCATTTCTCACAAGCCTGACATAAGGCAATTACCATTCATCTTGACACTGTTCACTCAGATTACTTTTTCTCTCCATTACTCACTCGCATCGATCATCATTTGGTTTGTATTCTATTTGTTATCATGGTTACAACAATGATTTTCCCCGAAATCCTCCCAGGATTCATTTGATTTCTTTCTGGAGATGCTGAAGGAATTCGTAGTAGGACATAGATGACTCTGTGCGGTCTTGGATGAGATACTGTAGGAATAGCATTCGCAGCTTGCTGTCCTCTCTGTGAAGGAATAATAAAGATATATATATATAGAAATAAGTCCCGTATACCTCAAGACTATTATGGTTATAAAACGTCTTTACAACATCCAGATTATACCACCCTAGGTTAGCTCCAAAATGCCTTGTTCTGATTTCAGACCTTTTCAACAAGGGCCGGTATTGCCAAAACTTTTCAATGCCAAGGCCATTTTTTAGGACCCCAAAAAACGCTTTTACCCGAATTTAGAACATACATTTCCGAATTGGGGGCAGAAAAGCACTTGACCAAAATATTCCAGTACTTAAGTACTTAATACAAAATACAGGAATAGGGTTAATATTAAGATTAGCTTAACAAAATAAGTTCACTGACCAATCAATATCATGGTCCAAAACCCATTGTTAATTGCAATTTCGAACTTCAAAGAATCAAAACCTTTATAATATGGCTAAATTGAAGGGAAAATCTGTCAAATTACTGCTGTGGCTTGACAACTTGCATAAGTAACCTAATTTTAAAGGTAAATACCATCATAGTTTTTTGAGTAGCAGCAAGGGGTGGCCAAGTAGCCCAATTAGGCATCACTGACCAGGGCTTAAAATACACAGGCCATCTCCCCAAAATAGCCTGTGTAAAAATATTTGTAAATTATATAAATTCCGGGGGTCACTCCCATTGTGGCCTGTACACCATCCGCGATAATGAAAAGCGTAAAAGGGTCATTTTTAGGTGGGAAGGCACGATGCAGCGTGTCGCGTTTAGGGTGTCAAAAGCATGAAAAATTGGAAAGAAGGGTAACAAAATTGCAATTTCTAAATACGCGGAAAAGAAATTTAGGGTATGAAATTTGATGTTAGGAATGAAATCCTTGTTTAGGGTGTCGTTTTAGCCAAGGGTTAAATCCTTGTTTAGGGTGCTTTTCAAAAGTTGATTATCGCGGATGGTGTACAGGCCACAATGGGAGTGACTCCCCCGGTATAAATTACACAGTACATGGGAGTAAAGTTTGTAGAACTTGTTTTAAAATGGCCCTCATTGTCAAGTATTTTGCCCTGTTCAAACCATTCAAAACAAAAGACAACATCTCATTTTTATTTGCAGGTTTCTTTAAATTGTAAGTCTTCTTATTACTCATTTACCACAATAGATATATCATAACAATGGACGAAAGAGATAACAGACGAACTCCAAACAGTCAAAGTCTCAGCATCACTCGATAATGAGGGCCAATTGTTCCATGAATGCGACAGGCGAAGCTGCTACACACGTACCGCGTATATTTACTGTCTTTCGCATAAACGCGAAAACACACAAGGCTGTATCGCGTATAGCACACAACAGGCATGATTGTTAGATGCGGCACAATCGAAAAATCGGCCCTCGTGAATATGCGAATGCACAGGGACTTTGACTGTTGATAAAATCTGTAGTAATCTGTGATCATAACATTGACCGTAATTGACATTCCACTTAGAAATGAACCACAGTCACTGCAATTTTAATATTAAATATGAATTATTTAGTACCGATATAATAGGCTCCAAATCAATATGGTCAGAATATGAAATATAAAAAATAACCTAGGCATCAAAACAAATCAACACTGTCAGGCGGCGGATGACATGATCGAGCCGGCAACTCGTGAAACCGCCCGGCCGTATGGCATTTTCCATATACTCGGTTAGTTTTGTGGGGTTCATTATCGAACCCCAACGGTTTTTTCTTGTATTTATATTATTTATCAACATAGGCCTATTTGTTTGTGATATTTCAAGCGTTTTAAAATTTCAAAATAATCCCATTCAATTACACGGTTGACGATGAAAATTTACTGAATTTAGGGAATGCCGTCATACACCACCTGAACACTGTAGCATAATGAGCGAGAGTGGGTCAAGGCCACATGTGATTACTATTATTAGCACTTAGTTCACTGTTATGTACAAAATGTATGTCACTATCTAGGGACTGTGCTTTGAGCTGCTCCAATCTTTCCAATCTTTTTTCACATTATTGCCTCCTACAATCCTACAACACAAAATGATTTTGATACAAATATAAATATAAGCACTGGTCTATTATTTTAAGTTTGTCCGTATTTTTCTTTATAGCTAGAACTGACAAGAACTGTCTTTAATTTAAAAAAAGACAACACAGTTTATATAATAAATTAATATTTAATTAAGCTAATAATAACTAAGGGGTTAACTACTGCAGCTAAGGTTGCTAACTACTAATATCATATATATGTCTGTGGGCCAACTTTCTGAGTGATTTTAATGAATTACATATCAATTTGTACTAAAACTGATTAAAACACACGCTTATGTCAATGGAAAAGACATTGGTCAACAAACATTTAAGAATATTAGGACATTTTCAATGTATAGTCAAAGTGCAACCAATAAGGTAAGCCATGTGGGACTGGAGTATAATAAGGCCAGTTGCTTTGATGAGATTTTACCATCTCTAACTGTACTGGGTCAAGTTTTTTAAAGGATTTTCCCTAATAGTTCCAAAGGCTTTTATTACACCATCTGTGATTGGTCTTTGAATGAGGCTGGTTTATTACAATCTTAACTTGACCATCTGCAGGAGTACAAGGTTTTATGGCTTTTCCCCAAAAATGTCCAAATCTTGTGGTGCAAACATCTAAATAGTGTATTACACTGTTATTCAGTATCAGCTACAGTTTTTGTCAGAGAAGAACGGCACTTGTTTACATTTTGAGAGCGTGCAGAGCATAAACACGGAAGTGGGCTTCTGATTGGCTGAATCAATCATTTGACAATTATAGCAACAGACCGATAATCTGATTGGCCAATTGTGCGTCAAATCGTTGGTCGGCGCATTTGAAGTGAACACAAAGCTCCATGTTTATCGCTCATTAACAGGGAGCTCGCATCAATCTGAGAAAGGGACTGCCGTTCTTCTCTGAAACCCAGGGTAGTATCTTGCTGCAAATAAACCAGCACCATTTTGGGAATTTCATCATCACTTTGTTGGGTGAGATATCCCTCTCTCATAGTTCTTTTCACAGATGCAGTATATTTAAGCCCCGGCAAAAAACGCAATCTCGGTTTTCTCGCCGCAATTCTCGCTATTGAGTAATTATCTCGCTTTTAATGCCGTAAAAACTTCCGAAAATCATTGAGTTCCATGCCGTGTTGACAATTCATGTCATCAAGTAAGCTTAAAATGCACTCACCAGTGTGTAGTTTCAGTGCTTAATTGGTCTCTAAAATGTCATGTCAAGGTAATTGAATACCAAATTATAGTAGTTTATAGTTAAATTTATTAAATTGAGAAAGGATTTATTATGTAAACAACATATTAAGGTGGAAATACTTGAACTTCTGTTTACGTTTTTCATCCTTCGATCGGTGAATTGGCACATGTTTACATACATTGGACTGATTGGAATTCCAGAGGGCAGTATTTTGTTTTTCATATTCAGGGATTTTTCTGTTTTTGGCGGCGATTTTCCGGTTAAATCTCGGTTTTTAAAGCATATTTGGGGTAAATCTCGCTTTTTATTTGTTTATATCTCGTTTTTTGCCTTTAAAAATTGCGTTTTTTGCCGGGGCCTAAGTATATTGACAAGTGTTTTTGTCCAATATACCTCTGGGTAGAATTGCAATTATTAAATCAATGCAATTTGATTTGATAGCTCTAGAGTCAAAATATGCATAATGCTTAATTTCCAAGGATGTGACCTCCCTGTTGGGCAATTGAATGATAAATCAAAGTCGGAGAAAAAAAGGTCAATGCACTGTAATGCTGTGGTGATGCAACACCTTGGTTTCCCTTTACATGCGAGATCTATAGCTGTAATCAGGTTTGTTTGTACAGCAAATGACTTTGCTAATAAAAATAGCATACAATAGCTATGCTGCTGAAGTCTCGCCTGAATTTATCATTCACAATAGAGGCCGTCAGCCTTTCGCCATCTTGTGGGTACAAATGATCTGTGTGTTCATGCGTCCGACACTACGCGCAGGGCGCAGCTTGCCACGCAGCTGTTATCGCACATCAACGCGGTGATTTTGCTGTTCACGCATGGAGATCGAACGTCCATCACAGCGTGTATAATATTTAATTAATATTGAGTCTAATCGGAGCAATTTCAAAATTTGACCCCTACATGAACTTTGATCTCAAGTGACCTCTGCTTTGCTTAAGTTTTAACATGTTCCTCTCCTTTTTAGGTTTATATCCACCAACTTGTTTATATCCACCAACTTGTTTATATCCACCAACTTGTTTATATCCACCAACTTTGAACCCAATCACAGCTATATTAATTTAACTCCAAAATGACCTTTATTCTCAACATCCAGGATAATTGTTACCAAGTTTGAGTTTCCTATAGAAAAATTATCAAATTCGTGGACATCATGGAACATAATCTTTGCGTGGCTGTGCGTAGTAAGCAGTTGTACGCAGATAGCCTCGCTAATATGGACGCGTAGAGGAGCGTTGTACGCGTGTGTAGTTAGCATGATTAGTCGCGGAGTAACAAGCGTAGTTGAATGTTCCACGATGTCCACAAATTTAATATTTTTTCTATAGTAATGATATTTTTGGAACATGGCATCTATAATATAGACTAGATAGAAAAACTTTAACCAAATTGATAACATACACATATGGAGAGACAGTGATTGCATAGTCTATTTCTGAACAAAGTTCAGATGAGACAAAAAACACTCATGTGGCCTGCATCCTACAGTGATGCTAGACTTTTCTCTGTCACTGCTCTAGGCCTAAACCTACATTCATCTAAAATAGTACATTTTCTCATTTCTTACAAGTAAAAAACAAATGAAAAGAATTCTTAGAGATGTTAAAGACATCAGTAAATCCTATTTTGTACAAATGTTACACAGCATCAATTCAATTTTCAAACAGGAATTCTTAAGAAATAGCTTACATGATGGCAGTTTAAGGGTACACGATGTATTATTGGTCGAAGCAGTAAAAAAAAAATTGATTTTCATTATCAAAATCAATATAATATTGGAAAATAACACTGTGATGTTTGCAAAAGTTCATTCTAAAATTCATATACTTTGAAAACTTGCTTGATTTATTGTTGTTAATGAGTTATGTACGTTTTACAAAAGTGTTGTTGTTTCAGCCCTCTTTACAACATAAGTCAAGAACCACAGAGCCTACAAAAGTATATATGTGATATTTAAATTTTCCTACACACTCGCTATGAAATGAGCAATGCAATTTTGATAAATATCAAGAAATCTCAAATTCGGGCGTGGACGAATGTGTCTTCCATTATTCTGGCCTTAAGCGATGAGTTCCTTCGAACGAGACAGATTTGACCTAGAAAAAAGTTGACGTCATGAAATGACTGTGCCTGCTTTGCGAGAAGGGACTATGAACATTCTCAATGCACAGAACGTATACTGTTGTTGTTCATATGGATAAAATCAGCCGCTTCTTTTTTTATATGGTGTAAAAATTATTAACAAGTACTATTTTCAATAAACTGTTTCAAAATGTTTGCCATGACCATGGAAAATATGAATTTCACAACAAAATAAGGATATTTTTACATTAATACATCTTTTCAAAAAGTAAACATTGGATCTTTTTCAAAATTGGCAGAAATGTTTAGTTTCATATGCCCAACAACTCTAGGATTGCTTTTTTGATATTCACCAGAAGTCAAGATATTGATCAAAATGTTCTGATTTTTTCCCCTTAACTCTGATTTTCATGATTAAAATTTGTCATATACCTTCAAATTATTGAGAAGATTCATTTTGTACTTGGCATGTTGACATTTTTTTTGTCCACCCATATGTATGCATTTTTTTTAATAAAAATAATTGCTCGTATTGTATATAAAAACTATATTTATATTTACTTTTTCATTGTAATTCATTGTATATTGTTTTCATGATGATTGGATTTGATTTGATATGCATAATCAAGCCGAATTTGCATATTTCGCCATAAGAATTTTCAAAAGATCAATATTTGTGCTTCGTATTGTTATAAGCTTTTCGTATTGTTTGTAATACACGCCCCGGGGACGTTGTATTTTTCCAAAAGGAGGCCATTTATTGGAAGTGAATTGTCAATGAAAAAAACTCAAAAATCAGGTTTTCCAAATTCCCATAATAAAATAACATTACTCCTGTATTCAAATTAGTGAAAGTTTGTCTCATTACTCAATTTCAGTGCACCTGTCACCTGAAAATTTAAGCCAAAACTGAATGAAATTCTCAGCTAAGCCCATTTAAAAATTATGGCTTTGTAAAATAGAAAACATGTTTAATATCCCTTTTTTATTTGAAAGAGACAAAAATATAGCTGAAAATTCAGAAAGCATTAGACAATTTCTATATTTCTGTCTTCTTTTATTAGGCAGTTCAGAATATACGTATGTATAATACATACAATTATAATAATTATAAAAAAATATATTATGCATACAGGGTTTTATGTTCAGTTGCATGCTAAGCACAGTAATTAAATAACCATATGATGGTCTGCTCAAGCAAACATACCCTGGATTTGGGCTACTGCCATAATTCGGGTAGCTACCAAATACATGTATAGTACATAAATGTTTTGCTTCAATTTTGCGTAGGATTAACTGCTCTCTAGCTCTAGCGCTCATATAATTGCTTTGAAAGTTCCACATAAGACAACTTCAGGACTATAGTTTTTGGCAAGGTTCTTCTGCGGTGTCTGACTGCTCTTCCTGATTATAGCTTAAAATGAACTAGATCATATGTTTCTACGCAGGGTGATGGGCAAATGAGGTGCTGATGTGATGATGATGTGATTCAATCAGCCAAACAAAACCCCAATTCTGTGTTTACGCTGTTGATGCACAAAATTGGCAGACCGCTGAAGAATCTTGCCAAAAACTATAGTACCATATTTGATCCATTAAGTGCCCACCCAGTGACTTATCTGCTAAGGCTGCTTGGTACACAAAACGGTTAACAGCAGAGGGTAAACTAAGGTGATCAATTCCTTTGCACTCCAAGCAGCCTTAGCAGGTACCCGGTTTGTGCTCGAAGCAGGCGATATATTCAAATATTGCTTTCTCAGTTTTGCCCATCTTTCAATAACATTCAAGAGCCACTTCTTACGCATGTGTGCTGCTGTAAATTACTTAAAATTCAGTGTCACCCAAAACAATGTTGACTACTACAAAGTTGTCTGACTAACCTGATAATTTGCAGTGGTGCATGCCATGCTCTCTTGTCCTGTAGCCATTCGATGAAGGAGCGTGTTCTTTCTGACATCGCATTGGGTAACTCCGGTAGCTCAGTCTGAAAACAAAGAAGCAGAAGTCAAAGTTAAAACAAGATGTCGTTGTCATATCACTTTTCACATGAAGCATAAGCCCTAGTCCTGGGGAGCACCAATAAAACATTGTACAGATCAGTCTGTGAACACAAGAGCACCAATGGTGCATTAGCCTCAACTGAATTGAGCATTCACAGAAATGCATTACTTGCTCTTGAAACAAGTGATTGCAAATCCCATAATATCATATGCCACTGACTGATATTCCAGGAAATAAAATAATTAGAATTTCATACCAGTATCAAATTAATTCTCTAGATACTGATCTGAAGCAAAATGTTGATTTTTACACAGCCGTGACGTTAGTCACGGCTGTGTCTTTTTTCTTACAGGTTCTTCTTCTTTCTTCTTTCTTTCTTCTTTCTGTCAACCATTACATTTGCTCTAGCACTCAAACGCTTACATCGATTTTGACCTAACTTGGTCACAATGATCATTGACCGTGCCCCTACATGTCACATGAAACTTGTGGGGTCAAAGGTCATGCAGAGGTCAAAGGGGTCAAAAACGTGATTTCAACTAAAAATGCATCTTCTCCCACGACTTACGTATGACAGCGACGCCACTTGCACACATGAATTGTTATTACCCAGTGTCTATGTGGTGTACACAGATTTGGGGTCAAAGGTCATTAAGGGGTCACTTCGGTATAAAACGAAATACCTTTAAAAATTTTATTAGCTAAGTAAAACATGGGACAGTAACGGTATGTTCGCATATGATCTTCAGTCACCCAATGTATATGTGGTATTTTTTTTATTTGAGGTCAAATCTCATTAAGGGGTCACTTCCGGTATGAAACGAAATACCTTTAAAATGCATCTTCTTCCACAGACTATGTAGGACAGTGACGCCACTTGCACACATGCATTGTTATTATCTAGTGTCTATGGGGTGTACACAGATTTGGGGTCAAAGGTCATTAAGGGGTCACTTCCGGTATAAATCGAAATATCTTCAAAAATTTTTATTAGCTAAGAAAATCTTAGGAGAGTGATGGTATGTTCACACATGAATTGTGTTTACTCAATGTATATATGGTATTTTTTATTTGGGGTCAACGGTCATTAAGGGGTAATTTCGGTATAAAAACGAAATACCTTTAAAATGCATCTTCTCCCACAAATCACGTGGGACAGTGATGCCACTTACACACATGCATTGTTATTACCCAGTGTCTATGGGGTGTACACAGATTTGGGGTCAAAGGTTATTAAGGGTCGCTTCGGTATAAAAACGAAATAACTTCAAAAAGTTTTATCAGCCAAGAAAAATATAGCACAGAGACGGTACATTCACACATAAATTGATGTTCCTCAGTGTATACGTGGTATTTTTTATTTGGGGTAAAAGGTCATTAAGGGGTCACTTCGGTCTGAGACATAAAACCTTCAAAATGCCCCTTCTGCCACAAATTACATGGCAAAGTGATGCCACGTGCACACATACATTGACATTAGCCCAATGAGATTTTCATATATTTTGGGGTCAAAGGTCATTAAGGGGTCACAACACGGCTGTGTTCGTGGTCTTAGACCACAGCTAAGTCTAGTTAGAATTGTGTTCTCCTTGTGGTTATTTATACCAAAGTTCAGTCAAATTGGAGCAGTTTATAATTTAATCTGTAGGTGACCTTTAACCTTGGGAGGAAATCTGGATGTTTTTGATATGTCTCCCACGCCTTCAAATTTACTCCCCCTTCCCATTAGAAGTATTTTGATTGACAACTTTCAAGGGAAAAATTCAATTTAAGTATTTTACACATTTACTTCATTTGACCCCAAGATGACCTTTTGACGTGTAAGTCACTCCCAATGATCATTGCTTTAAGGTTGTGTTCAAGTGTAGTAATACTCTGGGAATGGAATCTATTTACAAAACTTAACCAAATTAGCACCTATACACATACAGAAAAAATAGTGATTGCATAGTCATTCGGGGGACACAAAAAGGATGCAATATTTATTTTTGAATGATTAAAGACTTTAAGGTTGGTCTGAACCCTGGAATTATGGAAACTTTCGGGCCTCATAACTGCTAAATTGTTGGTCTGAAGTATATAAAAGTATACATATTTAGAATGGCAAAGACTTGATAAGTTCATCTGTGAGGTCAAATTTGGGCCAAAATGCTCATTTTGGCTAAAATCTAAAAATTTTTGGCCCACTTTTTTTGCAACGTAAACGTAAAAAAAAAAATTCTTAGGCCAAATTTTTTTATATTAATTTTAAAAACTAGACAAAAATATCTAGGCACCGTTTTTTCATTTTTTTGAATTTCGACCAACTTCAAGAAATTTGCACCAAAAATGGTCAAAAAAATGCTGAATTTTCAAAAAAAATCATAAAAAAGCCCGATTTTCGCCCAAATTTCAAATATTTTTGGTGAAGTTGGTCAAAATTCAAAAAAATAAAAAAAAGTGTCCCTAGATATTTTTGTCTAGTTTTTAAAAATTAATAAAAAAAAAATTGGCCCAAGAATTTTTTTTTTACGTTGCACCTGAAAAAAAGTGGGCCATAAAAGCGGTTTTTTAGGATTTTGGGCCAAAAATGAGCATTTTGGCCCAAATTTGACATCACAGATGAACTTATCAAGTCTTTGCCATTCTAAATATGTATACTTTTATATACTTACACCAACACTTTAGCAGTTATGAGGCCCGAAAGTTTCCATAATTCCAGGGTTCAGACCAACCTTAAAAGATGTACTTATATAGAATATTTTAAAGTTGGTCAGATTTTTTCATTTGAGGTACAAAACACAATATGAAAAATAAGTTCATCAACTTAAGTGAAATTTCATTGAAAGTAATTGATCACTCTGTATTGTCAATTTCACATCAAACCATAATTTGAAAAACACATTAATAAATCATCACCTGGTATAATGCAACACAAAGTTAATGGGGCTTATAAAAAAAAAAACTCGTAAATTTCGCTCCAAGTAATAATGAATTTAAATTTCAAATAAACGATGATATGAAAAATACATTTAATCATACTGATCACCACCTGGCATTGCTACATAAACTAATCCATATTCTTTTCGTATTCTTTTCATGCAGTCATTCTTAGTGTTTTTCAATGCGGAATACTACATGGTTAGTGTAAAAACCACTGGGAAATAGATATTTGATCTGCGGGGGAATTCCTAGTTTCTTTGTGTTACAAGTTGAAAATAACACACCCATGCTCAAACTGTACTTTGTATGTGTCCAATCCACTTTGAGCTTGTCACACAAAAAAGTATTACATACAGGGTGTCCTAAAAGTTCCTTTACTATTTAAAAATGCTTTATCTCTTGTACACATTATATTAAGAACAATATGAATGGATTGGATGCACAATTGTTTTGGTATCAACCACTTGACCAGTGTTTTGGACAATGTTAGATGCAAAATATAAAGAAAAATGTCCTTGCGAAAGTATATATACTAAATAGGCACATATCATATACTGAGTAAAATGAAATCATTTACTTTGATGACATATCCTTGGTCTCAAATGAAATTTCTTAATATATGTGAACTGCAGTACCTAAACTTGGCATGTATACAGGATGAGGGTCCAACATGAGAGCCTAGAGAGACTTTACCACTGAAGCAATTTATGATAATATCATGGTCATTTAGCCGAAACTTAATTCAGTATTTTCTTCATCTGAGAGGTCTCTATGTAAAAGAATTTAAAATTCATAAGTCCAAAATCAAATATTTAAAGTTGGCAAACATCGCCAGCATTCCTGACTTGGATATCTAAAGCGTGATATCCTTGGTTTAAAAAGGGCACAAGAGCTGCAAAGGAACTCAATATAAAATAACCAATATTTGGGTGGTTTGCAAATGGTTTTAACACTTACAATGAAAAAGAAAATTATGTAAAGTTTGAAATCCGAATAATTGAACACATCTTCTCTATTCAAATATGTATTTGGATTTTCCTAATGATAATACTTGTAAGAGATATGTTTGTAAAGAGACATTTGGACATTTGAGACACCTTGTATATGATAAGTAATTTTTTATTGCTTATTGTCTTTTGCTCCTTATTTTTAGCCTATATCTCAATTTTATTATTGCTATTGGTCTGATAGGATCAGATAATATCACATACTATGAATCATGTTTTAACTAGAATTACACGGTTTTTAATTAAGGGGGCCAAAAAAGTGTGAAAATGTTTTATTAAAAGTTGATCTGTCCTGTAGAAATCTCAATACAGCTTGACGTCAGTCAGTCAGGCCTGAAATACAATGGAGCTAATGTTGCTTGTGGTTATCATAGCAAATTCACATCCTCTCAAGACCTTGACTTGGTTATGACTTGTTACATAGTATTCAAACATAATAGGCATTGTTTATGTATCCAATCTATTCACCAGACAGGCACCACCAAGTTTCCCTGGGTAACATTCATTGTATCCATCGGGATATTTCCTGCGTTCACTTCCAAAAAGGAAGTACTAATACGTCGAGGTTGATTATTGATTATATAATTAATATTTGTTAATCATCTTAATTGTCTAGGCATTGTCTATGATGTCTAAACAGACAAGGTGTCATTGTGTTGCAATGACACCTCAACTATAATTGCCTTATCATTGTGCATGCGTTCTTGAACACCACAATGGGTCCTTGAAGGTTACTCTCAATCAACAAAGTATTAGGCAATTCCAGTTGAAATCCATACACCCCCTATGGAAGATATGATCTTAATCTCCCACACAGGGGGTGTAGTTTTCAAATGGAGTCACTCATTCAGGTAACCCCCTTTTGACATTCACACTCCATGTGTGGAAGCCTCCCTGTGTGGAAGATTAAGATCATATCTTCCACAGGGGGTGTATGCATTTCAACTGGAATAGCCCATTAAGAGGTCATATCAACCAAACAAACATAATGGCAATCATGAATAAATGTTATCTGTAATGAAGTATTGAAACAGCCAAATTTAATCTCTTCAAAATGAAATAACAAATGACCTAGTTCACAGCACCAGATGGTATATTTCCAACTGAGTCCGCAATAACTAACATGATAAAGTTCCAACATGCCTGGGAAACATTCATACCAGGCCTCAACATTCTTTTTTTTTTTTTTTTTTGGGGGCTACTTTTGAAAATAAAACATCCACCCTAATTTAAATTTCACAGACTTTTGGGAGCTAAATACCCATATTCCCCATCAACTAATTTGAAACAAAATTTCTTTTCACTGGCTAATTTCTATTACAAATCGCCCCTGTAATTTAATTTAATTTTTAAGGGTGATTTATTTGGATTAGCAAGGGGAAAAATGCTGTTAGCCAAAGACAATTTTTAACCCTGCTTCATATCCTTTGTTATATTCAAGTTGTTTGATCCTATTTTGTTTCAATTTGATATTTTGTGCAAATGTTACACATTTATAATGTTGTACATGTACTTATGTATGAGGAACTGTATGGAATGCAGTGCTTGACCTACTACTTATATTCTCTTTGAGAATAAAACAAGCAGGGATAATTGACACATCATGATTGGATGTTTGGATAGGCCTCCAACATTATTTACATGTCTTATCAGCCTAAGAGACGTGACTTACCATGCCTTCAGGAATGGAGCGGAAATCAGGCACATCCAGCACTTCTGAGCACCACTGTGGTGTCACCTCTCTGTTGACAAACAGATACATCATGTCCCCACAGTCCATCAGATATGCGCCGGACCGACTGATATACTCTGATGACAGTCCGATGATGGGTGGCTGAGGGATAGCCTGGTCACTGATAAGTAAGGAGCCCTGAAAGGGGGGGAGAGAGAAAAGAAGTGAAGGTGAAGGACCTGTCATCTATGTAACTTGCTATCTGCCATCTTTCATTTGTTTGCATAAAATGTTTGCAATCAACCACCTTCACCTTGAACTCAAGGCTGGCTGGTTAATTAAGACAATGAAGAACCAGAAACACTTGTTATAATAATACTCTATTCTTCCTATGCTCTATTCTTCCGAATTTGTTTTTGATTTATTTATTGTCAAAATAGTTATATAGTTATAGGGCTGACTCTATTGTTAGTTAGGACTGAGTGTACAGCTTCTTTTAGGATTCCGTTTAGCAGGGTTGTAATGATTTGCCAAATATTCATATCAAGTCAAAGTCATTTGGACTAATGTTTAGGTTGAGTCAGGTCAAGTCACTCAAGTTACTGTACAAATTCAATGGGATCAAGTCACTGAATATCACTCAAGTCAGTTGCCTCATTACGAGTCACAAGTCATGACTTGTTACATTTAGGGTTAGTTAAAGGGCTAGGTTTACGGATGGGCTTGAGGTTAAGTTGAGGTCAGCTTATAAAGTCAGTTTTGGGTTAATGGTATTGAGCTTCAGAAATGTGTTTTGAGATGAGTTTTCTGGCTGGGTTTATGGCTTAGTTTAGGACTGCATTGATAGGTTTACCATCATGTTTACTAACGTTTTGCAAATGGGTTCAGGGTTAGATTTTGGACTTATTACATGAAGAGCTCAGGTGCAAAAACTGATATTTTTATTTTTATCCATCTGAGAAATTAACTCATACAGTAAAAAGGGGCGTTTATCGACTTTTTTGAACTGAACTCTTCATATACAGTCAAAATTCAAATATTTCTTGGTTGGCTTCGAATGAGAAGCATTGAGAATATCCTTCGGATTCAGAATTAATGCACAGGGTTTAGGACAACTGATTTCAGAACCTAGAACACAAAGAAACCTTACCTCATCTGATAATTCATGTACTGGATAGATATGTGGATGCACCTTCAACATAATGTACATAAGAGGTTGACATTTTAACATTTCCATGGCGTACACACGCTCATCCAGTCTCGTGCTAGATCCAAGACGAAACGCAGCCTGTTGAATAAAGGAAAGAAATGTCATAATAGTAATTGAGTTAAATTACAAAAGATAATTACTGATTGCTGAGATAGTTGACATGAATGTTCATCCTGCCAATCTGCTTGATATTAATGCAGTATTTTCCTCAATATTTCTGGAAGAAAATAAGTAAAGTGTGTTTATTTCTTGACTACAGACGCATTTAACAAGTTTATTCTTAAATTAACACAACGGGAACCAGTAATGGGAGTGTCATTTGATATAGCATGTTCTGGGAAGAGTAAGATATCATCTCTGTAATAACATGATCTACTTTATATTTACTTTAGCTCTTACTTGTAAATGGTGTTCATGAAGGCACCGGTTATGACGGGTTTAAAAGATCCTTGGCCTAATCGACAGCTTTGTCCCCCAGTTTACCTCATTGTTGATAAAATGTTGCTATCATTAAGGGAACAAACCAAAAGATCGATGACGTCCTATAAACGAAACTAGTTTCATTTAGGGGGGGAGGGGTAAAAATACTCGATTACGTTTGTACAATAACATCGGTCTGAAGAATATGTCATTATTATTATTATGTCAACATTTTCAACATTTCATTATTACATTTCTGTCAGGGAGGGAGGGGGTCGGCTGAAAAACGAAACTAGTTATGTTTATAGGACGTCATCGATCTTTTGGTTTGTTCCCTAAATACATCCTATTTGTATTATTACCATACTAAAATTTGACGTTCCAAATTGACATATTTCTGAAGAAATCATAAAAACTGTCAATTTGTGGTAACCATGCTAACAGAGTTTCCCACACCCATTTACATTGTCTAGAGCAAATTTCACCTCAAGGGATTCATATCCTAAAACATTAGGGTTGCCCCCCCTTTAAAGGCATACAAAAATTTAATAATGCAGGAACTATTTACGGCATTTGTCGATTACATGCACCAAACAATATTTTTCATATTCATAATTCAAACAGGTACTCTGGGACATGTATATGCAAATCACGTTGTACATATATCAATTATGCCTGTTCCTTCCAATGCACCTGTTAACACATAAACCCATCTATCATATCTACAACAAAGCTAGCTGTCACTGACAAGGTCATTACAATTCCATTGAACTCATGCACAACATAACAAATCTATGGACTACATTAGGGTGCCACCTATCGTTACAGAATAGGTAGACAATAAACACTGCAAGGGAACTCATATCTGCATATAATGGTTTCTACATTATGATATATCTACATGTGATGGATAGTTATTGATTACGTGTATGAAACGGCCATTTATAACATTCATACACTGTAGCTCAAACATGCATTTATAAAGTATATATATCCAACCCAATGTGCATTTAACAACCCTATTTCTTGTATGTTGGGGCTGGCCGGGAATCTCATTTAGTCCAAATCAGTCTGTGGTTCGTTTTTCTGTTGGTCCTGTTCGAGGTCACACAAGATCTTGTTTTGTGGAGTCTGGTCAGGTTTGGCTGTGCTGTTTGAGTGTAACCACATTAGTAATAATAATTTAATTTAAGGTTTTTAATCTTTCAAGCATTTTGTTGTAATCAATATAATGTAATTGCTTTGCCAGTAGAGCGCTATGAGGTTATTTACCATTTGGCATTTAATAAATATCTGTTAATTATTATTATTAATAATAATGCACCTGCCAGCACACAAACCATCTATCATAACTACAACATAGCTAACTAGCTGGCACAGTCAAGGTCACATTGAATGTTATTGAACTCAACGATTTATTATGCCTATGTTAGGATGCCTGCCACCTATCAACAAAGTCAACATGTCACACAATAGCTCCAATACATATAGAGGGCTCTATTCTGATAAGGTATGATACAGGACTAACACAGGACTAACAGGTAGTGATATCTTGATGCAGCAGCTCATATATTATCTCAATTTATATATTATTTGGAAAATTCTGGGCTTTTACCCTGTGTACGTAGGGGCAGAGTGGGTGTGTGTGTAGGGGTGAGTGTTTGATTTGAATAATGCACGTGCAGCATTCAATTTACTTTGGTTATCATTTACAATGAGTACCAGGTGTACCAATAACACATGGTCAATGGTGCATTGCAAGTAATGATTCACTTGTGCAGTGCATAGAACCCTATTGACCATAACATATTTTGTTTACACAAAACCATCTAGCTAGCTAGCCGTCGCTGTCAAGGTCACATTGAATGTTATTGAACTCATCCACACTAATTTATTATGACTATGTTAGTATACCTGCCATCTATCAACAAAGTCAACATTTCACACAATAGCTCCAATACACATAGAGGGCTCTATTCTGATAAGATATGATACAGTTAGTGATATCTTGATGCAGCAGCTCATATATTATCTAAATTTTTAAATTATTGGAAACTTCTGGGCTTTTACCCTGTGTATGTAAGGACAGGTGGGGTTTGATTTGAATAATGCATGTGCAGTATTCAATTTACTTTGGTTGTCATCTACAATGAGTACCAGGTGTACCAGTAACACATGGTCAATGGTGCATTGCAAGTGATGATTCACTTGTGCAGTGCATAGAACCCTATTGACCATATCATATTTTGTTGTATTACCACCACTACCTAAGCATTCTAGAGAGTACAGTTATTCCTTATTTGAATTATTTTTATATGAAAAACAATTTTATCATTTTATTAAAATCTTGAGTATTTTTTCAGCTTTTTACCCTGTGGTGGTTACATTTACCGCTACCACTTCCACAGAGTCCAGGCAGAAGGATACTTTGAACTAAAACAATGTTTACTTACACATTTGAGCAAGGCCAACATGTAGCAAGGTAGCAGTCTGAGTGAGTGAGGTGCCATCAGTGTGCCCATAGTTTGACCACTGGCTAGTGTGCCTTTGTAGGCTGAGAGCGAGTCCAGACATACGTTCACGATGGCATCCCTAGCATCGCCCACTGAATTCATCACTGATTTATCAACAGCTGAGAAAAGACAATAAGATGCATATAAATTAGCTGAACCAAATCATAAGTAGTTGGGGAAAAGTTAAAATGAGATAAACACAGTAAAACATGTTAGTAATCTGGCATTAAAGAAGCTTATGATTTTGCAATTAAGTATGAGAGGTGTGTAAGGATTTCAGTAATATCACTTTGTTATTTGGGCAAGTTTATTATAGTATTATACATTGGTTCGTTTAAAAAAAATCACAATAACTTACCCATTCTGCTGAGCATACACACAATCCCTTGTTGATCGGCACCAGCCATTACCTCTGATAACTGGTTAGTGACAGGTAGACACATCGTGTGAACTCTAATCCGTCGCTCACCTGACATTTAAAACAAAACAAAACAAAATGAGCTATGTGATTTGAAAGAAGTCCAAACTCAACTTGCACAGTTGCATAATATTCTAAGGGGCTGTGCACTGTGCAATAATTATGAGCCCTGAGGGGAGGGTAAAATTGGGGGGTAGGGGGGGGGGCAAGACATTTTTGGAGAGCGAAAGGGGGGGGGAAACAATTTTTGGGAAGCCGAGGGGGGGCAAGCGATTTTGGCACACATTCATGGGGCGCCTTTTTAATAAAACGCTCTAAAAGGCTTAGGGAAACAGTACGGAAACGCTTAAATATGCAAATTTTCCTGCTTGCAACATACATCTAGACCATTTAAAGTTTGCAAATTGGGATCCCAAAAATTTGGCATGTTCAAAGGGGGGGGCGAAGAATTTTGGCAGGCCGATAGAGGGGAGGTAAGCGACTGTTGGCCGGCAGAGAGGGGGGCAAGCGATTTTTGGCGAGCCGTTAAAAAAATTTAACCGGGGGGCTCATAATTATTGCACAGCCCCTAAGTCCACCTGCTCATATTGTAGAATTCCATCTACAAGCATAAAAGCCTCCAAATAAGTGGGTTTTTTGACAAGACAAAAGGCAGACACCCTCCACACTACCATTACAATAGATTGAGTGGATTAAACCAATGAGCACTACCGCCTGAAATATCGGCCCCTAAGAACTATTTTGATTGGTTACAGTGAGGCCTATAACATGTATTGAGCCAATTAAAGTGACGGTAAGAATAGTCAGTAGGGCTAAAGGGGATTAAGCTTAAAATAGATTTGATTGGTTATTCACATGATTATATCATGTAATTAACCACTCAGGGGTACTGTAAGGAATACAGTAGTACCCAGGGGATTCACTGACCTCTATACTAACCTTTGCTACTTGTATATAAAAGTGCTGCCTGAAAGCTTGCTACAGAGGAGTCGTGTAGGGATTCATCTATGCTGAGTTGCATGGCATAACCAGAGTCAGGACCAATGTTGGGTAGTGACAGCAGATCTGTCGACCTCACAAAGAAATTGCCATGGAATGTGTGGATATTCAAACCTGAAATGAAAAAGAAATATTACAATATTATTTATATAGTAAGTAAGTAACACGGCATTTATAATGCGCCTAATGCCAGAGGATACAAAGCGCAAAAACACAGAAAACAAAAGAAAACAAGCAAAAGCAACATCATGAGAAAAGGTATGTTTTGAGAAGGGATTTGAACCCAGTGACAGTTTGGGCACTGCGGATATTTGGGGGGATTGAGTTCCATTTGTAAGGAGCAGCCACTGAAAAGGCCCTGTCCCCAACACCCTTGTTCGTCCTGGGTACACGAAGATTAAGACCGTGGTCCGAACGTGTGGTGACTGAGCCCTCATGAGGATGTTTAACAATTAGGCACTCATCGATATACCGGGGACACAGCCCATTCAGTGACTTGTATTATGTAAAGCAGAGTTTTGAAAGTAACGCGCTCCTTTAATGTCATATAATGTCACTACAGAGACAGGAGTTTTTTTAAAATTGCCACTCCAAACTATATCACCATCATGTGTGTATGTGTGGGGTGGGTAGGGGTGGGGTGTGTATGTAAGCTTGCAAGAGTTCAAATTTGTCACACCTTGTAGGAATCAGACCAACCTCATAAGCTTTCATGGTGATAATCAACTGAGAATAATCACCACAGAAAACTGCGCTGTATGTGCATGAAACCGCGCTCTGCACACACTGTGCTATACAGTAAGCAAAAGAATTAAGGTAGCAGTTGTGTTCACCCCTGTATATCCTAAATAAAGACAAATGTGTCAAAATTAAAACAAGCAGCCGATTCATGTACTCTTTAGCTCTGATTTAAGACCTTATTTGTTGAAATTGAATGAGAATTAAAGAAACGGTGATCCAAAGTTACACTTTTCTGTTCTAATCAATGAAAGCACAACACTAGTTTTTCGTGCTAATCAATGAAAGCACTGCGCCTTGTTCACAAACGCTTTGTGTACAAATCAATAGGGCATGCAATGTGGCAAACTGCATCGTTGTGTCTTTATTTCTTGAACAATGTCAACGAATGAGGTCTTAAATTCGAGCTAAAAGATGCAGCTATTGGCTGTTGGTTTCAATTATGACATATCTGCCTTTGTTGAGGATATACAGGGGGTGAACGTAACCGGCACCTTAATTATTTCGCTTACTGTATGTGCATGAAAACTGCACTCTGCACATGCTAAACATGAAGTGTAATCCAATTCTGTAAATGTGTATGTATGTCATTTTACAGGAATCACAGTGAGAATCAATTTGGTAGTTCACACTGAATATATTGGTTTACATGACTCCATCATGTCCACTATGCTGGTTCACATTGAATTATAAATATTGGTACAGTTCAGGTTTACCCTGTGTTTTCAATACTACACCAGAATTATTCCCAAAGTCTATAGTTCCAATTTGATTGAGAACTGCTGCGTCTTTCTACTTCAACAACCAAATTGGAATTATAGATTTTGTCCTCTTTAGATACTGTACCCCTAAGGAATATTCCATAAATTGAAATAGGCTCAAAAGCTATCGAATCCATCACCCACAAAGGCAAATTTGAGCCCTTTTCATTCACAGCATGCATCATTTTTGCCTATTAATCGCTATCAGCATAGCATTATAGCTTATTGAAAAGGTACAAAATGTATAAAAAATCTTCGACAAGGATTTGATCCTGGGACCAGCGCTCTTATCAACTGATCTATCAAGGAAGCCAAAGGCAACAAAGAAAAATAGTATACTATAGAGGCCCAAAGTTCCAAATCAATGATGAAAATTACTCTTCCTTGGCCTACACAAAGGAAATATTAAATTACGAGCATACCATTAACCTCAAGTATTAACTTACACTTTGCAGTCCTGCCAACCTACCAAAGTTAGAAAGAGGGATATTGAGGCCAAAACCTTGTACATGTACACAAACCATGTACCGACAAATTCAGAGACTTGAGGTGTTCAATACTTTCAGAATTCAGGGAAAGTTTTATCACAATATGTGACCCATCACATCGAAACAGACCACTTCGCGGCTAGCTTCATTGGCAGATAACATTTAAACAATGAAAGAAGGTGAAAAAATATAAAGAAAATAAAAAGAATTCTGAGCTTGTTTTGCCTCATAAAACATTTTTACTGTATCTGATTTCAACAAGTAAGGTGTCATTTTCAAGCTAAAAAGCAGCAGTTTATCCTAGTGTTTAAAGCTCCATTTTCATTTCTGCCGCAAGGTGGTCTGTTTCGATGTGATGGGTCACATATATACTAAAGAGAATGCTATAGCAAAATTTTAAAGTGAAATTTGCATCATTTTCTGCTCTTCTTACATTTAAATTTGCAATCACTAAAAATTTCAGAAAGCAGGACTGTCTCTTTTTCACTTTGGAAAACCCCAAATGAGGGACAGTCCCTCAAAATGAGAGACAGTTGGCATGTCTGCACTTAGTCAAGCGCATTTGATTTAGCTGCAAATAAACAACATTTTCTACTTCAACTTTGTCCAATAAAAAAGTGGTTGACAGTGAGTCTCCTGAGCTTACCTTTAGTGCATCGCACTCTCATAACGGCCTCAAATCCAATCTTTCTTGTTAAGTAGCGTCTGAAATCATTACTAAGCCTCTCCACCTGTACAGTGTTCTGGGTGGTATGGAATCCTGGGTAGTAATGTATACTGCCACCAGAATATTTAGATACACCAGCTGGGGAAAAAGATGTTAACAATTTTATAACATGTTAAATTGCCATGTTGAACTCATTGGAGTTATGTGACAAGCCACATCAGCTAGATAAGGAGACTAAAAATCAAAACATAGTAACTAGTGAGCAGTGACCTTATCAGTGTAACTTCAAAAGTCAAACATTAATTTTTAAAAGCAAATACCCCATTCAGAGTTTACTTCCATCTTTTTTTAAATGCTAATATTGTTTTTATCAAAAATATACTTCAGGTATATTTTCCTGTATAGCATATCAAGTTTGGAGGATATGCTGCCTTTGTATGATAATCCTGTGTCAAGACATCAGCATAATAATAATAAATTTACGCCATCAAACATCAAAATCACATCAATATCAGTTGGGTATTACAAAATAACAAAAGCAAGGTTAAGAAGGATATCACATAATCATAAATTTGTGACCTTGCTTTCATTATTTTATAATATGTGATATCGATGTAAACCCCATCAGCAGCCAGAAAGTGTCAATTATAGGAATACTCTATACAACTTGATATAAGCTTACCTAATGTAGCTATATCTGTGTATTGTGAACTGATCATAAACAAATCCACAGCGATCTGCTGTGCAGAAAAGTCTAGAGCCATCTTCTTGTAGAAATCTGTTGCAGGTCCAAGGTTGGCTATGTGCTGTTGGAAGAATGAGAAAGAGAAAGCGAGAGAGACGGAAATGAGTGTGGTGAGCAACGCCTGAACTTTTGAAAATTGAGTTATTACCATTCTAACTTGCTCATTATCTAAGCTTGGTTGTAAAGTTATGAACTTTTTTATAAATTTTGTATTATATATTTGCTTCTTTTTGCTTTTTTGCCTATATCTTAAAAGGGCATTTCATGATCCACAGCCTCATCCCCCCACTTTTCTCAAAAAAAGTTGAGATTTTTATATCACTGGAAACCTCTGGCTACTTAATGTTTATGTACAAAAATTTTCTTGCAGATTAATTCGTTTGGCAAAAATATCTCCATATTTGAATTACGTTCTGGTGTACCAGAACAAAATTACAACAGTTGTGTATAGAACAATGTAATACACATAATCATGCATAACTTGCAAACACAAAATCAGAATCAATTGAAATTTTGGGAATAAGCTTTTTTCATGGATATCTACTGAAAAATGTCATAAAAAGAGAATGATAGGATCACGAAAAACTCCTTTAATTGCTGAATTTGGCATCAATGGATCAGACCATGTCACATATAAAAGGATTAAAGTTATGCCTCATACTATGAATAGCTGAATATTACTGAACAATGATTCAACATAATTGAATGTTTTTAATCTTCTACTTCAAAATGTAATATTCTATTCTGAAACACCGGAAATAATTGCTGATTCTAGAAAGCAACACATACATAATTTGCTTAGAGGCCAGTCTTTTCCCTCAAAAAGGAATGATGATAGGGCAAAGTTTTTATAACACAGATGGCTGTTACACACTAGTTACCAAATACATGATATTATCATAATTTCAAGTGTACCTTTGAATTAGCTCTTTGGTTGGGGTCTTCTCTTGCCTTGAGGGTTCCTGCACCAGCTGAAGGTAAACCAGACTGGAATACAGTCACTCGTCCACCTGTCGGGCCCTGAAAAATAATTAATACAAAAAATGTACATGATGGCAGAAGTTTTCATTTCATTCAAACATCTTTACACAAAAGTCATCACCCAAAGAAACACAGAAACAAAAGAAGGAACTTGTTGATCTTATAAGCATAATAGCAATATTATGGTATAAAAAGCAAAGGTCTTTTATTATTCTATAAGCATAATATTACGGTGTAAAAAGCAAGGGTCTTTTAGTATTTTATACGCATAATATTACGGGTGTAAAAAGCAAGGTCCTTTACTAATTTACCGGCATAAAATTACGGTGTAAAAAGCAAAGGTCCTTTACTATTTTATAACCATAATATTACGGTGTAAAAAGCAAAGGTCCTTTAAATTTTTCAAACTGTACCGCTACTATTGATATACTTTGTCCCTTGTCAAATTAAACACAGACACAGGTGTATTTTTTGTGTGTTGTGAAATGTTGTTTGAATGCACAAATTCACCTACAATATGTCAACTTTTCGAACATCTTTTGGTCTATCCTTTTTCGCCAGGTTCGAGTCAATAAATACAAGCTGTTAACAAAACAACAGACAATGTCACAAAGAAGTTATTTCTACTGCATACTTACAAGGAGTTTAAGAGCTGCTTGCAAGGCTGGCCCCAATGCAGTCTGGGTATTTTTGTTGCCATCAAACATATGTGGGAGTTGAGTTAATAATTCTGTCAAAAGCTGAGGAAAATAACAGAACAAATCAACATATGATGAGTAAAGATAATAATTTCTACCTACGTTTTATTTTAATTTAATGATCTTATGATTTGTGTATACCTTGGATTTACAGAAGATGTAATATATTTATAATATACATCTCATTATAAGAGTTTTAACAATCCAACCATTCCCCACATATTCCATAAGTTGGTTTTTTTGCTTACTGTGGACGTAATCCAAGTTTTTACCATCAAAGTACGACCTCACTCTAATGCTGGCGACTGCTATAACTAGATATACCACATCTTATGTTGTTTTACATCTCACACACCATATACGAACTGTGGATGTCCATGGTTCCTGTGGATCCTGCTGTACAGGGATTCATCATGTGTACAGCATTCTCGTTTGCAGGTGTTTACAAACACTCACCCCCACACACCCAAATGAACACTTACCTCTTTACATTCCTGTATATTGACTAGTAAATCATTAGGACTTGGTAGAAATATATCTGTCAGGATAAAACAAAGCAGGAATGATGTATTAAAATTAGGGTACATCTACAAAATGCCTACCATACCCTGCAATTAAGGTTAGTGTTAGGGGTCAGCGTTCCCAATACACCTTCACCATATGTTACATTAAGACTAAAGATATGGTAAAAATGCTACTGCAGTACTTGTGTAAAAAGTTTACAAAATGCTTCATTACTTTAACTTCACAGAAACTTGAATGCATGCTAAATTTGTTTCAATTTAGCTTTACTGATAATAAGCCCTTAATGTGTGCACTTCACATAGGTACCTTCCAGGTCCGTTTTACTTCCCTGCGACAAAGGAAAATTTATAATTCCTTGAAATTTTCCTATTTCTTAACTCTGCCTATGAACCTCACAATTCGGTGGTCGCAACACATAGTGGCGTAGAGTTATTTTTCCAAATTTCCTGTTTCACATAGTGAAGTGTAAGTTTAGAGCTAGCTATATCCTATAATAGTTATTCCTTTTTAACTATTAGTAGTTTGAACCTTCAATTTCAAATGGAATTGGACCACTGAGAGATAACAATGGAGGAGTATCCACTATGTTATTAGTAACATATCCTTCAAACAAGTTCTCAGAAATGTATTTTGTCCTTCACGTACGCCACTATGTGTTGCGACCGACAAAAGTCTTCAACTTTCCTGGCATATCGTGCAGTCTCAAGCAACAGTCTCAAGTAACACAAGTTTATTTGAACAAGGACCTACCATCCAGATCTGACACAACCATCATCTGTGGTCTTGACATCCCTTCCTGCAAGCTGTAGAAATGCAAGGTGTTATCAAACGTGAGCAGTGATATCATAGTGCGTGCATCACCAGGCATTTTGGTAAGTTCATCTATTAATGTCTGGCATACTACCGAGAGGTAACCAGACTCGACCGCCGCAAATGAGACGTCCAACATGAACAGGTAGACTGCAGGTTGAGGGGGTCGTAACTGTGAAAACAAATGGGACATTAGAATGGTGTTAGATAAATCCCAAGTAACTAGATACCTTGATTTGATATAAAAATATATCAAATGCATTTGTTAGTTTACTTTCAGGTAAGTTGATAATTTATAAGGTGAAAATGTAAGTAGCATTCCAAACTTAATTAAATAAAGATCAAGAAATTAAACTAATGTGCTAAATAGTCTGACAGTAAATATACCCCCAAGTAACGATAAATTCTAATCCATGAATGTTTTTTAATAATTTGACCATTATTTGAATAAAGGATGATAAACGTAAAGCAAACTTGGATAAATATGATTTCTAGCCACATGATATTCTTCTCCTTGGACCACCTGAGCATGAAACATAAAACATGGTCATTTAATTGCCACACCACAGACTCTTGTGGTTTACACCCAGAAACAAGCAATACCTATCTATAGTCGATTCATTTTAAATGTGTTTGTAGGCTAACTGATAACCACTGCCCTGGGCGAATTAAAGATGTCTGTGCTTCATTACGTTTGGCATAAAGGTAGATGTATACCTAGATGTTACAGTACCTAAACTAACTAACTTACCATGTATTCTGAAGGTGCTATAAATTCTATAGTTGCCGACTTAATTTCAGGCCTCCTTTGTGGTTCTCCGTAAGTTTTAGTAACTGGGTCATAAGAGAATTCTTCTGGTACTGAGGATAACAAATATACAAGAAGAAATCAATTAAACCAAGATTTTTTTAAAGATGAATGTAAGTGACCTTACTTTTTCTTCTTTCTGGAGTTAAAAACATATGTCTAGAAATGGCTGAGGTAGACATTTAGAGGTTTAGGTGCAGCAGTGAGTTAAGCCACAAGAAATAAATAAGAGTAATCTTCTTACCCACAGATTTTTTTTTTCCACATGTTCATATAAATTAAAATGTATATTTCAAACAATCCTCTCAACTGTGTGTTTGCATGAATGCAATGGAAAATGGACTATTGCACTCGCATAGAGTGCAAGTCTTTTTGCAAAAAATAGCAAAAACAATCAATAGTTATTGCCCAATCAAATGACAGGAATCTTTGTATGAGTTATAGAAAATATAATATGAACACCCAAGAAAGTGTAGACATTTACTTCTAAGCAAGTGTTACTTCAGACTATTCAACATTCTTATTGGCATTACATATATTGCAGTGAACTTACAGTCATTTATCCTATGGCATAAGTTGCACTTCCAACGTCGTTGATCAATGAAGGTTACAAAGGGATTGATGTACGTCCGACAAGACCTACATCTTACTATCACACTAGATTGTATTACCGGCAAATGCTGTGAATGGAGAGAAAAGAAAAGAAAAGCTGTGTAAATTCCTTAAAACTTACTATATAAATTCATTCCATTTCAGTGTCAATGTATTATTATACATGCAATACAACAGTATGATTGGAATGTTCCATTGTTTAGGTACTGAAGTTGAAGTTGAAGTTAACTCTATGAATGCTACCTGCTTGCTGATGGGTTACAAGACTATTATGATTTATCGAGCCAATCAGCAGGATAGAATGGTTAACTATAATTGAATTGGTCAGTCGGATGAATTGATCACTTAGGAAAGCAATTCTAGTACCATCTCATCAAGAAAAATATAAAGAAAAGATTGAATCTTCTTCTAACAATATCCTATACATGGCAGCAGGGCTGTGGTGTATCATATCCACACCAAACTACAATCAAACGGCCTGTAGTGTCTTGTTCATGTCTTGATGCATACTGCTGACCCCTTCTCAGGAGTCAAGCAGGGTTTGGTGTGCATATTTGGTTTTGTGAGAATTTGCTTGCTATGAATCTACTGGCTTTGAAGTGGTGGTTTATCGCTGTTGTGAACCTTCATTTATCTTCATGTAATGTCTTTAATGTTCAAATCCACAATAGTTTTTGATAGAAAGGATTGCATGTAGCACTTCAGTCTTTTTTGTTAATGGTGTTAATATATTTGAGTTGGGCAAAGTTTGCCTGGTAGACCAGACCATTGGACCAGGCATAGGATGTCGTACATACATGTCAAGTGTGTATAAAGGAATCATAATAAGTTTAGTAGTTTTGTACTTACTGATAGATCTTTGAATGGATGAATTACAAGTCCTAGAGGAAGTCTTGATTTCTGTAATAAAGTCTGTGTCTGCGGCATCACACTTAATGTTGACCGGAAAACACTGTGGTATAGAAAATACACAGCAAAATACATTGAATCATCATGATTTTATGTTTATGCACCTGGAGTAATTTACTCCACAAAAAAAAAATTTCAGTTCAAATTCCTGCACCTGCACAGATTTATTTCATGGGCACTAATGATTACTTGTATAAAATTAGGCATGGTGATAGCAGAGTCAAATTCTTGCATATCATGATATTATATGTGTATGCACCTGGATTAATTTACTCCGCAAAAAATATTTTCAGTTCAAATTCCTGCAGAAATTCACTTCATGGACACAAATGATTAAGTATAAAATAAGGCATGGTGATAGCAGAGTTAAATTCTGGGTAATTTAATATTTGTGCCAGAGCTATCTCACACACATTTTAAGATAATATTATTGACATAGGAAATTGGCAAGTGTGTACCTCACAAATAGAGCAAATGTCTTGTTTTTGTGTGTAAGCATAGCATATGTGATGAGATCAAGCAAAATCAGTTGGAACTCGGACATATTGATTTTGATATTGCCAAACATATTGATATAGCCAAACAAAGAAAATACTTCCTTTTGTTTCCTCTTGTTTTGAAAACTACTCATATCGTTGGAACTGGTTGTTCAATTTCAATGGGGATTTCTTCAAAATGCAGCTTTGTAAATGCCGTTTCCTTTCCTATAAGAAACTGAAAATGTAACATTTCAGAGTTCCGACTGATTTTGCTTGATCGCATCACATATTACTTAAATATCATTGGTACAAAACTTACTTAGGATCAACTTGCTGTTTTTGGAATTGTGGGTTGAGTTTTGTCTTTGGTGGCTCCACTGGTGTAGTGGGAATAACGTGTCTCTCTTGAAGTAGGTTGACTGGCCTTGTGTCGCCTTGTTGCAGCCTCAGATTGCCCATGCCCGCATTTACGTTGTTCATCATTGGTTGGCCCTGTAACGGATCAAAGATTTAATAAATGACTTATGCTGCTAATGACACAGTCTTAACAATTTACAATGACATTTGATTTATCATTTGTCCTCCTTGTCTGGATCAGGTCAAAATCCAGAACAGGGTTATGAATTTTTTTAATGTTGAAACCTGGTTTGAGCTGGGATGAACACTAAATGCTTATAATTGGCAAAAATTATTTGTTTTTTGTTACTGCTAGCAAGTCCGAACTCAAGCTTGTGTAAATTCATAGAAGCGTACGCCAGTCATGCAAAACGTAAGTGTTGCGACTAACTGCAAGCACACCAACCATTCTATAGCAATACACAATGTTATATTTTTGCCAATTATCAGACGAACAAACTTTAGTGGTGGTCATATTTATGCCTTTTGTTACTTTGCTTGTGAACTGATTTGCTTTAAAGATCACTGCGATGAAAGGTACATAATGCATACAAGAAATTTCTTTTCATTTCTTTTAATTTCATTTTTACTCCTTACATGTACAAGTTAGGAAACAAGCCATAAGGTTGATGACGTCCTAACCTAGGTCTGCTCATCAGAAGGCTGACCACTTCCTCCTCATTGAAACGTTAGTGTGAAGATACTGTTGGAAATTCCAACCTATATTTCTAAGATATATTTCACATTTAAACTATGGAAGGCTGTTGTACCACACACGTAATGTAGGGCATATACTATTTGGTGCATGTTAATTTGCCTCATTAAACTATTAAATACTCATCAAAGCTGATGCATAATTTTCTTCATATCATGCCCTTCAGATATTTAGAATATTGATTCAATTTGAAATCTTTTTGAAACAATATCAAACTTCAAAAAATATAAACTTAAAATAGATATAATATTAAATGCTTAAGATAAAATTTACAAATGTAATTGGACATTTTGACCCCTCCCCACATGAATGGACTTTAGTTTATAGGACGTCATCAAACTTTTGGTTTGTTCTTATACAATGTTGCATTTAATACCCGGTCCCCGCACTCCGTGCATCCGCGGGTATTCATGCTCGTCGAAAATTTCGCGAAATAAGGGGTGTTTTCAGATGAAGAAACGCGATTCGCCAAACACACAAAAAAAGGGTGTTTTTTCAAACCACGTGTTCGTGAAATTGAAAAAAAAGGGTATTTTCATCGAGCAGCCTACGCATTTCTGCCAGAAAATTAAAGGGTATATTTGAAATATCGTTCGCGTTTTAGCGAAAATAGGGGTATTGTCAAAGGGCAAATAATTCGCGAAATCGCTAAAAGAATGGGTGTTTTTCCCCTAAAAACTTCGCGAAATGAGATGCAAAAGGGGGTGTTTTTAAAGTTCACCGACAAGCATGAATACCCGCGGATGCACGGAGTGCGGGGACCGGGATTTAATACCACATTTTTGAAATAGTTTGATGCATGGAAGATGGACTAATCAACCTTGATATAATAGACTACAGTATGGCAATACATGTTAACATTGGGCCAGTTCAGTTGAAACATTGGGTCAGACCAGTTTAAATAAATACACCCTCTATGGAAGAAAAGACCTTAATCATCCACACAGGGAGTGTGAATTTCAAATAGGATTATCTGAATTGAAATAATTATACACCCCCTGTATATGGAGATTAAAATTGTGTCCATATTGGGCATATGAATTCCAACTGGAACAGCCCATTTGAATTATTAGTATATTACCTGTGGATGTATGTTGTTTGGTTGGCCAGGTAATGGTGGCACACCTGCACTACTGGTAGGAGGCACGGCATTAGGCAGAGGGGGACCATCCATTCTACTGGTCGGAGGGTATTGCTGCTGTCCAGGTTGTTGGGGGTACATCCTCCGTCCAGCTATACCACTCCCTATACTTTGACCACCAGGTGGAGGTGGTCCTGCCATGCCAGTTGGAGGTGGGCCTGCCATGCCAGTTGGTGGTGGTCCTGCCATGCCAGTTGGTGGTGGTGGTCCTGTCATGCCAGTTGGTGGTGGCCCTATTCTACTGCCTTGTGGAACACCCATCCTGGGTGGTGGACCCATGCTGGTTGGCGGAGGAGCCATGCCCCCACCTTGTGGGGGAGGTCCCATACTACCCGGGTATGGTGCCCTCATTCCAGCTAGTCCAGGAGTAGTGCCATGTGCCATAGGAGGGGGCGGCGGAGTCCCTGATGGTGAATTCCCCGATGTTGGGGTTCCAACTGGAACAAAAAATATTGACTCACGATGTTAAACGTAGCAAACAGCAATGCACATCCATACCATGCAACAAAATCATTGCCATAAGCCTATTCCTCCCATCTGTATGACTAAAATTGAATATTACAAGTGTAGTCTCCTAAATAAACAACAATTATTAAACCACAAGCAACTTATTGAAATGCATGAATACAATAATGTATATTTCAAGTTATTTTACCAATGCTTGCCAAAAGTAATGCAGCCTCACCAGAAGTTTTATTGACCCAATACAATATTAGTTGATTTACATTTTACTTCCCTTGCAATTTTCATGAAATTATAGTTAAAGAGAAAATGTATGTACTCTGCAATGGCTGTTGTATTTACCTTCAAAAACAGGCTTGTATGGTGTACCACCTTCCAGCGCATCGTATCGTTGAGATGGTATGGGTGAGGGAGCGGCCGATGATCTCTGAGAGGGTGGTTCTATAGAATGGTACGTAATGATATACAATGTATATTATGCGATTGATGCATGGCAGTGTTGGATATTACTGATAAAGTGTTTTACAAGAAGCACAAATAATGGTTTAGTTGGATTAGCATTTTTAATAGATGAATTGCAGTCCACTGTTAATTGCAAATGTGAAATACATGCAAACTGTTAGTAAATGTGCATTATTTGATTTCAGATTACTTGAGCATTGGAGAACATTTATGGCAAAAATTTTTTAAAATGTTTAATTTGTTTCAAAATATAGACTTGGAAATTGGATTTTAAGATAACATTTCAGGGTGAGTGCACTTTCTTTTAAAGGTCATTGTAACAACTTTTGCATGGTGTTTCTGTTTTTTATATTTTGATATGGTGCAGTTAATAATACATTTGCAATTTGCAGCCATGTATATTATAATTATGTCATGAATCTAGCTATTTATAACACTATAAATAAGCCTCTTGCAAGCCCACAATTCAGGACAGCATGGTGATTATTGAATAACCCAAGATAAAGACGGCTGGCTGCCATGATTTCCCTCGAGCCAGATACTTATATTTTCAATACACGATTCATAAACACAAGATAACATCAGTGGCATGCAACAAAAGATTCATAACCAACTTGATTTCAAACGATGGCAAAAAATAAAGTGCAATTCACAACTAGTTCAAACGTTTCACATGCTTTCGATTATAATATCATTTACATGTAGCACTTAATAACTAGCACACACAAAGACACAAAAAATGAAACTGTTTAGGCTAGTGTTATCCAATCTATTGTGCATTAAAATAACTGCACTGAATTGTCAAGTTTTGCAATGAACATTGTTTACATTGCTTCAATAACTTATTAATTTTTTTTAGATTACCAAAGTATTTTACGGTGCTTTAGTTATAACAAAAAGAACATTCGGCAAAAAAACCTCTAAATGTACATGTGGCCCTCGAACATGTTTAAAACAAAACTGCCAAGAGGGTAGGTTTTGCTATCACATGTTCAGGGGCCAATGACACATAGGATTTTCCTGCCCAACGATGATTTATGATTTGTTTACAATATTTATATCTCCAATCATACAAATAGCCAGCATAAATAATTATTCTTATCGCACACCAACACTGCACTCCA
This sequence comes from Amphiura filiformis, assembly GCF_039555335.1. Classification (NCBI taxonomy): domain Eukaryota; kingdom Metazoa; phylum Echinodermata; class Ophiuroidea; order Amphilepidida; family Amphiuridae; genus Amphiura; species Amphiura filiformis. Next base: position 25,489,589 of record NC_092635.1, on the reverse strand, counting down.
TTTACCAATGTTTATCCCAATATTTTTCCCCTAAATATGTTAGTAAAAATTACATGCAACAGAAGGAAAGATTTACAAAGAAACTATAGGAAAAGGATGAAAATAAAGATTTTTTTTTAAATTAAAATTAGTGACAATGAATACCTGAGGCAGCAGGGGATGGGGTAAATATGTCGCCACTAGCGGAAGAGGGCGGTATTTGTAGCTTTGGCAGCGGCAGGTGACCCAGCGAGCCAGTGGAGGGTGATCTGACCAAGTTTGGGATCTGATGTTCTGGCACCTGTAGTCCACCAGCACCGGCTTTAGTAGTAGTAGTAGCAGTGCAACAGAAAATCAATATATGATAATATTAAAAAAATAAACACATGCAGTGAGTTGTTTGTTAAATGTAATGCAACTGTTTAAAATTATTAGGTCACTCAGTGATACAGGCCCCATATTTGCACCAGAAGGTAAAAGATTAAATTACGGAAATAAAATCGAAGTTGAAATGGTACAACTACAATGTATCTTTTTGCCCAATATATTAATTGTGAATTTAGACCAGAACTTGGCCTTTAAAGTTAGGTTCAGTTTAATATAACAATAGTATTGTTGAACTTGAAGTACTGTAACTGAAAAATCTTAACAACCCATGCCCACAGTGACCTACTTCAAGATCAAGGTGAAAAGAAACTACAAGTACTAGAAAATAGGAGCTATTCAAACAAGTCGCTTTGTAATCAGGGTTGCCAAACCCATGATTTGGTAGCCCAATTGGGCGACTTTTGAAGATTTTTCCCGCGACTTTTGACAATTTCCTATCCCATAGAAACCAATGGTTAAGAAAAAAATTGGGCGACTTTTCAACATTGGTTCCCGCGACTTCCGCTAGTTTCCTGCCCCATAGAAACCAATGGTTAAGAGAAAAATTGGGCGACTTTTCGATTATTTGACCCGCGATTCGGGCTGAAATCTTTTGGCAACCCTGTTTGTAATATGTCACTTGTCAGCTGATTTAGCATGATTGGTCAATGTTGCACTAGTTCAATTCATGGGTAGATTATAGCATGCATCAACTGGCTTTATTCATAGTTTTGTTAGAAATTGATTGAAAAATACTGATAATTTGTTAAACAGACAAATCAGTATAAGAATGGTATTGTAATAGCCTAATGTCCACACAACATGTAGTAGGGGTAACTTGGTCCATTGTCATCATTCTATTCTCAAGGGAATGTGGAACCTCATGCAAAGGACTAGACAGATACAGGTTTACACATTTGTACACTGAACATTTCCAAATCCAATTAAATAACTTTAATGTGCCTGAATGAAAGGGTTTCACTTGTGCGAGAGCTACATCATGTTTTTACTAAACTATGAACAAGTTGCGCTTTAATACTGGTCATGCTTATATAACAAAATTTAAAATAATTAATATGCATGCAACATCAACAATTCAACATGCAGCATCTGTATCGTAAAATTTAAGCTGGCTATTGTAACTTCTTATTCTTATTGGTCTCGAATAAAAAAATAAATTAAATGCTAGTACTGCTACTAGTATCGTAAACTAATTACCCATATTTCTTACCTAGTTATTAATTTTGTGTACTGGGTATCAGTATTTGAGTTCACTCACCCAAGCGAACTTCACGATAAGTTTATCATATTAAAGACCAATGTGTAATTTGTGTTCATGCATTATGCATTATAAATAGAATCTTTCAGTTCAAAGTCCTTCTTGCATATTATTGTATAATCTGCATGATCAATTATACAATATATGTACAATTCTGTAGTGTAGCCATGAGGGAGGGGTAAAGGGGCAAGCAGGGTTGTAGCAGGGGTTCAAATTTGAGTAGGACCCAAGAACTGGTTCTCCTGAAGGTTCTTGCTGGATTACAACTAGGAGAACCAAAATTGTTTCTCGTAAGCTTCAAGTCTCAGATTGCATGTTGTGTTACATTTTACCTTTCTGCAACGGAAATATGATTTAATATAATCTCATTAATCCAAAAATATAATTCAGAATTTTTGGCAAAGTCAAAGGCAAAGTTTCTCCATTCTACCATAGCAATAAATGAATACAATTTTTGAATATATCGCCCTGCACTTCAACGTTCATGCAAACCGATGGTTCTCGCAAAAGCCCTTTGCGAGAACCTTAACAGGTTCCAGCAGTTGATTGCAAATTTGAACCCCTGTGTAGCTAGCCCAAGTTGAGTGCCAGGTTCCAATTAGAGCGCTGGCTCGGGGCACAATCTTTTTAGTGAACGTGAGTTATCGGGGATTAAGCTCCGGGGGTATCACCCTCCTAAATCTTTTTTTTTTGTTGTTCTAATGATGAAAAAAAATCATCTATTAAAAAAAATCTTAAATTTTTTTTTTGTCAGGTTGCCAACGCCAGTCCCAGCCAGGCGCTGCCCACCATCTAGTACAACCCAGGGGCTGGGGGCGACTAACTTTGAAAACAAGTTAGTCTTGCTGACTTTAGTATCAAATTTCGCAGGGCCCTGCAACACTGTAGGGGAGATGTACCAGTGGGCATGCAGTGATTTTCATGGGCATTTGACCTGAGGGCCTGCTGTATTTCCAAATGTATTTTAAATGTAACATTCTAAGTTATTGTCACCACTCTAAGATCATAATGACTATACCTTATTACATTATGTACACCTATGTCTGAAATGTTCATACATTGTAGTTACATGTACATGGCTACATTTGATGACTTCACATCACATTTGCAATCCATCTAAACAACTAAACATAATGGGCTTATACAGTTGACATCCATACACCCCCAATAAAAGACATGACCAAAACCTTCCACACAGGGAGTATAGAATTCAAATGGAATCACCCATCCATATAGCCCATCTGAAATTCACACTTCCTGTGTGGAAGATAAAGGTCATGCCTTTCATAGGGGGTGTATGTATTCTAACTGGAATAGCAGAATAATATGAACTGCCACACATCCGCATGTCTTTGAAATCATACAGGGAAGAAATCAGGTAAATTTGCTATAGAAGTGATGATGTAACAGGATTAACTACCATAGCAATAGGTTAAAACAATTTTGAATATATCATCCTGTATAAAAAAAAAGCAGGTTGCACTCATCACCTCATTCACCTGTGCATGTCTGCAATCATAGATTTAATACAAGTTTGGTGAAATGGACCCCAGATGTTCATGTTCAAAATGCACATGTATGGTACATCCGTACATGTTCTGTCTGAGAATTAATTATAGTGTATAATCTAGAGTATAATGTATGTACAATTGATGAAATCTTGTACTTAGCTGGAACCTCAAATGATAAATTGTAGGGGTGCTTTTGTGTGTGTATGGATGGATAAGGCATTGCATGATTGGCTGCATGAAGAAATGACTTTCAGCATCTCCACATAGAGACCATTTGGCTTCGTCAAGAGAGTGACAATGATTATCAGTACTTTGCCGGAGTTATGCTGCACTTGTACAGATGTACATGTAACACTAGTTTTTTGAGTCAACACACACGATTTAATAAGTACTGCATTTGCTGGAGTAGGCACTGACATCACTCATGCGAGGAAGCCAAATAAGGACTATATAGCATTTTGTATGTAAGATGTCCTGTGGGTGGAAAAAGATCTTTTATTTTCCCTGTCATGGCATACCGGAACATGAACTTCAAAGGGATGGTTTTTTTTAAAAGTCTAATTAAAAATAAGCATATTTCACTTTCAAACCTGTAACTTTTTTCACCTTTTTGACAATAGTCCATGCCACGCCTACTTATGATAATCCAATTTTGCGAAACCTAATAGTTAGTAGAGTTCTGTTTGATACCATTTTTCACCCTGATGTGGCAATGAAGTCAAAGCGTTGAAGCAGCTGTTTCGCTCTTGCATGTGCAGTGTCTTTAAGTTGTGCATGTGTACACCAGTGCTTTGAGCAAATGCAGCGATTTAGGGCTGCGCCCAATGAAATGCGCACTGACGTCACTGCTACATCAGGGTGAAAAATGGTATAGCTGGGATTGGGAATGATCATGATGATGTACATGTTTATTAAAGGTCATTGGGTCAAATTCAGCACAAGTATCATAGTCTATGTGGTCAATGGAAACATATACATCATGTACAAATTATGTATTCATATAGATAGATGGTTAATGCAAGTGTTATTTGTTAGAGCTAGAAGTGGTGATGAGCTTGGATATTATGTTAAAATGTTGTTGTATAACCCAAGATTTTGCTTTCTGTGAATGAAAACATGTAATGCATGAAATTCTTATTGTGCATGTACATTTTTTGTGTGTATTGCTAATGCTATATCTTTCATCATTATGTCCTAGGTTGTAGTGCACATTTTTTAACATGCATCTCATAAGGACTCAAAGATTAGGGAATTACCAAGATCACACACAAGTTTAACATGTTTATCTGAGTGATGATGCGCATGCAAATTACTGCCCAGATGTTTGTAAAATGATTTATTTTTACTTTGTGACCCATCATGCAGTATGCAAACATGTAACTGTACACACTTTTGTATGAATTCTTAATCTCTTCTGGAGTCAAAAACCAATAACAAATTGTACATCAATTGTTCACATGATAGTGACTGCCATTTGTCCTTCTTATGAATATCAGAGAGACTACAGGTCTACATCAAAAGAATTAAGGTACCAGTTATTTTCACCCCTGTATATCCTCAGACAGACAGATATATCAAAATTAGAACCACCAGCCAAATAGCTGCATCTTTTAGTTCGGATTAAGACCTCAGACCTGTTGAAATCAGTCAAGAAAACAGTGATCCAAAATCCCAAGGAAGATGTTCAAAAGTTACAATTTGCTCCATTGCACCCTATTGATTTGTAAGTGTTTTTGGAGCAAGAGAACTAGCGCTGTGCTCTTTTTTTGATTAGAACATTTTGATTTTATTCCTAACTTGGGTTTTTGATCACTATTCCTTTAATTTTCTCCAATTTCAACAAATGAAATCACTCAGAGTGCAGGTATTGGCTGCTGGTTTACTTTTGGACATAATTTGTCTTTGTTTAGGATACCGGTACAGGGTGAACATAAAGTACCTTAATTCTTTTGCAATCCGTACTCTTCCAATTTCTTCTTTAAAACCATGGCTCAAAATACACAGGGGTTGAGGGCGATTAGCCCCAGCCCTAAATTTAGAGCACAAATGAAAAATATCTGACAATGGCAGCAGCTGGCTATTTAGAGTACATGTACATTATGTTCCAAATCAACAAAAGTATTTTGAGCCCTGGGTAAAACTGATTTGTGATACCAGGAGAGCACAAGAATAATTGAAATCCTTCAGTAGGTTTGAAAGCTAATGTTCAGTAACAAATGTGGTACCACATATGTCAGATAGTTCATGAGTTCTAAGTTTCCCCAAGACTTTTTACAATAACTTTTTTTACGACTAACTTGAAAAGTTTCTTGCAAAATAAAAAAAAAATAGACAAATTATTGGTAACCTATTTTGTTACAAGTACACAGTACACCTGATAAATACAATTTCACACATTGTGTTTGATCACATTGGCTCAATACATACATAAGAAAAGATGCAGTTTTGAAAGTTGCACTTTAGTCCATTCAACTCTGACACAGCATGCATAATAAACGTTACAATCAAAATGAATTAACCGAAGTGCAACTTTCAATGTGACATCTGTTCTCACATTGTATATAATCAGCCATTGTGACCAAACGCAACAATGTGTGACATGACCAGTCCAGTTGTGTCCAATACAATGTTCTACCAATTCCTTTTGTTTAATTTTGTAAGAAACATTTCGAGCTATCCTAAAAAGTCTTAAGGAGAGAACCCTTTGTTGATTGCTGCAATCTTGTATGTATACCACCTGTGACGTCATACAATCATGGAGACAGGCTGTACACTATCGTAACAGTTGTGTTCATTCCATAAGCTTACCTGTCACAGGTGGTATAATACAAAATTGCCACCTAGTTGGACAAATAAGATTGAAGGGGAAGTGCCTGCAAGTTACTGATCTGATACAGGTGTGTCATAGTTCCCATGCCCAAGTTATTAGCACCAAAGTATCAAGCACCATGCAAATATATTGACTGTATACATTACAAGTTAGCCATCAAGTTGTCTAGCATAAAAATGCAAAAATTTCACAGCCCTCATCAAAATGTACACTTGACAGAGTTGTGAAATTTGACCCTTTGAACTGGAGTTGCCTTACGAAAGGGAAATGGTTATATCCAATACACCATGAAGTGTCTGATAGCATCTTCATGGATCACTCCATACCATATCAAGGAGGGCCCCCACCTAACCTGAGGGTCAGGTGGGGCCCTCCTTGATATCGTATGGAGTGACCCTCATGCATTTTTTGTCTTGAAAGCTTGCTTTAAACTTGTGACTGACTGACTTATCAATCATCTTATAAAATTCACTTCCAATTACTTTGAAGCTTACCTGAGTGGTGATTATGATCTGTGTGAGAATTCTGAGGAGGGGGACCTGTTGGTGGCCCTTGCCTATTATACATAGTCTGTGGTGTAGGCTGTGGTAGTCCTGTAGGTGGACCCATTGGTCCAGATGGTGGTGGGCCACTACCACCTACACTTGGTGGCGGGCCACTACCACCTACACTTGTTGGCTGTGATATTCTAGGAGGTGGTCCATGCCCGTAAGAATTAGAAATAGGTTTAGTATACTGTCCAGGCGGACCTCCAGGAGGAGGTACCATGTTTGACAATCCTTTTTGTTGTGCATTGTAACCTCCCATTTGTCCTGGAGGTGGGGGCCCCCTTGGAGGTGCAGCACCCATTTGGTTAGGGCCCCTAGGCCCAGATGGCGGCGGATAACGTCCACCCATTGGAGGGCCCATTGCGTTTGCACTCATCTTATTTGACATCTGTCCTTGTGATGAAGGACCACCTTGGGGTGGTCCCATGGAAGGTGAAGCAGTTCTTTGCTGCTGAAACCCGCTGTTATATGCACTTGGTGGAGGTCCTTGTTGAGGTGGACCCGTGGGTCTTTGTTGCTGATACATTCCATGATTGTAACCAGCATTGTAACCCCCTTGTGGTGTTTGTGCTCTAGGATTCTGCATCATGTGCTGTTATCTGAAAGTGGGGAAGTGGAGAAAAGAACTGAATTAGTCTCAAGTAAGCATATTATTAGCACCAGAGGAATATATGATAGTGGTACTCGTGGCTGCAATTGTGTTAAAAAAAATGAAGAAGTAGAAAAATTGAAAACTAGATGGACCGCGGTTCTCGGATGTCGCGGTTTTCCTCCACCAAAGGGAGTGATGTGGAATTCACAAGTTGATACAAAGCTTCAAGCCTAAAGGAGAAGACTGAATTTGACCTTAGATGACACCTGGATGACCCCAAAACAACCTTTCAATGACTCCTGGGTGACCCCAAAATGAGCGCCCAAAAATTTGGCTCTAAATGTTGACTGTACCCACCAAGTTTCATGCCCATACGATAGTTTTTACTAATTTGACCTCAGATGACCCCTGGTGACCCCAAAATGACCTTCCAAAAAATTGGTTCTAAATGTTGACTGTACCCACCAAGTTTCATGCCCATATAGTAATTATACTAATTTGACCTCAGATGACCCTGGTGACCCCAAATTGACCTTCCAAAAATTTGGCTCTAAATGTTAACTGTACCCACCAAGTTTCATGCCCATACGATTTTTTTTATAATTTTACCCCACCTCCCACCTGTTACACCCTTACCCGACCTGCCAATCATTGGTTCTAAATGTTGACTGTACCCACCAAGTTTCATACCCATACAACAGTTTTTACTAATTTGACCTCAGATGACCCCTGGATGACCTCAGATGACCCCAAAATGACCTTCCAAAAATTTGGCTCTGAATATTGACTGTACCCACCAAATTTCATGCCCATACGAGAGTTTTTACTCATTTGACCTCAGATGACCCCAAAATGACCTTCCAAAAATTTGGCTCTAAATGTTGACTGTACCTACCAAGTTTCAGGGCCATATGACTATTTTTGCTAATTTGACCTCAAATGACCTTTTACCTCAGTATATGACCTTGAACCTCACTCAAAAAAAGTAGCCAGAGTTTTTGACCATGACCCACCTATCCTGAAAATCTGAAGTCAATCCGCCCATCCATGCCCGAGATATCGCATCCGGACGGAAGGACGGAAAGACGGAAGCACGGACATTGCAAAAACAGTATGCCTCGCGGTGGAGGCATAAAATGTTATAGACTTGTTCTATTATCCTCTCAAGTTACCCATCAGGGTCAGACTAGAATTTCAGCAAGAATCTGAGAATCGATTCTTGCATATTTTATGTACCGTACAATATTTCTTTTATTTTGAACAGAAAATTGTAAACTTATTATATTTTAACTAGTGGGTGTTTTGTGTTTGCAGGGTTGGCGCTAACTTGCATAATTTCTGCACCTGTGACTATATCTTTGTAGAATGCATTGACAGCATTGTGGTATCATATTCTGTTACAGTTAGTTCCAAGTGAAATCTTAATTTGCTTAGATTATTTAAACACAATGTATGTACATAGTCTAGCAAGGATCCAACAACTGAGGTGGTTGTAGGCTACGGTAGGTAGTGGAGCCCAGTCAGCCAACCATTCACCAGAAAGTGGCAAATTATGACCAACAAATTTTGCATTGGCCTAAACAAAAAAGAAGTTAAAAAGCATGATGGACTACGGAGAAGTACACTAAGCCAAAAAAGAAACTTTAATTTTTCACAAGGTGATAATCTTAAAATCCTGTGTACATCAAAATGAACCAAAATTACACACAGGGCCAATTCCACCGTTACGGACGTTACAGATGCATGCAACTTGCAACTTTTAAATGAATAGCACACCTGTTTGCTGTTAGGATAACACTTAATTTCTTAGTATGCTACTAGTACACACTCTAATGTTCAATATAATGAAGCAATTTTGTTTTGGCTTTCTAAGTTAATTAGCTACAGAAATTAGAAACGCAGCGTTACGGACGTTACGCAAAAAGTGCCTGCCTTTTGACAGATGGTACATATCCTTAAATCTCCATTCAGTTCTGTGTTTTATTTTTTCTGTTAACTATATTGAGCAAGCCCTGACTCCATTCTATGTAAACATGAAAAGCAAGTTTGAAATTAATACTCCTGTATCGTCCCACACTGTTGATTTAGTGTTACGGACGTTACATTTTATCTCAAATGTAACGTCCGTAACGTTTTTCATGATGAAAAAAAACTGTCAAGGTGCTTCCTTAGATTTTTTTTCTTTACTATCTTGAAGTAGGTGTGACATCAATCTATGGAGGCATGATTAGCAAGTTAGAAATAAATGCTCCTGTTTTGAGCAATAATGTTCCAAAATTTTGTTACGGACGTTACAAAGGCACTTTTGGCATGGAATTGGCCACAGGATTACTTTAATACTCTACTCTAAACACATGTCGGTAACAAAGCAATTGTGCAACTGACACAACAGGGGGTAGGGGTAGGGCTTTGGGGATAACAAAAATAAATGAATGGTAAAAAAAACCATACCGGTACATGTAATAACAAATAATAATAAGGACCTCCTTAAACGATTTTTAAAAGTCCAGACGATCACGATACATGTTATTTTTTTTTACTTGGCTTAATCAAATTGTGCAGACTAAATTTGTGGGATTCTTGCCAATTCACATGAGAATGTATAACTTTGATTCATGCAAATCTGTTAATGATAATCTTTATTCTTTGCGAGAATTGATTCTTCTTGCCAATATTCTGATCCTGTCCCAGGCACGGCACACAGGTCTCTTTACCTGCTTTGCCCAAGTGACTGCTCAAATTGTAATTGTAATTGTTTTGCTTGCCCCACGCATATGTGACCATCCACCACAACTGAGCCCGGATGTCTCCAGTGCCACTATTGAGATATGCTCCATTGAACTAAAACAATAAACAATAGGAAACAAAGGATTTATTGACTGTTTTATTGATTTTTCACTACTTAAATGTCAAGTACTATAGACATGATATACATAATTTTAAAGCTAATTTCAAGCAGAATATTTTGGTTGAATATCTCAAAAATGATGATTGGCGACTTCAGGGCTCAGTTGTGCTGGATGGTCACATATCATATTCATACAATGCAAATGCAATGATACAATACATGCCTAGGCTGTAATATTTTGCAGTAAACTTTTGATGAGTGCGTACTACCGTGATGTTGCAAAGTCAGAACTAACAACACGTACGGCACACGGTTCATTCATAAATTTCTACTCAGCAACACCAGATTGCCTTAGCAGCCAATCAGATACAAGTGTGTTTCAAGTTCAACACAGTAAATATGCGATGTACACTTAAAATATGCTCTCGTCTACCCCATTCACGCTATACGAAGTTAAAAATAAAGGAGCCAGGCACCACTCCCGGGGCACCACTAGGCATGCAAAGTGTATAGCATCGGAACTTCGGTGATCCCTGTCATCATTAAGCCCCGGCAAAAAACGAAATCTCGGTTTTCTCACCACAATTCTCGCTATTGAGTAATTATCTCGCTTTTACAAGCAATAAAACAAGGTGTTTAATGCCGTAAAACTTCCAAATATCATTGAGTTCCATGTCGTGTTGACAATTCATGTCATCAAGTAAGCTAAATGTACTTACCAGCGTGTAGTTTCAGTGCTTAATTGGTCTCTAAAATGTCATGTCAAGGTAATTAATACTAAATTGTAGTAGTTTATTGTTAAATTTATTAAACTGAGAAAGGATTTATAATGTAAACAACTTATCGAGGTGGAAATAATTGAACTTCTGTTTACATTTTTCGTCCTTCGATTGTTTTTTTACTCCATATTTTTACCTTTATCTCAGTTTCAAATTTGCCGCCTTTGCCCCCCCATGGACCAGATCGTGTCAGTCACATATAGATAAAATACCCGGTAATTAAATATTTCATAATTTTCAATTTTGAACGCGGGTGTGGTTTTAAACAGTAAACTAAGAATTAATTGTGAAGGGCCTTATCTCTAATTTTGGTTATAATTTTTTGTTGGATATGGACATGGTATATTTTTTCTGACTTAGCTGGAAGCTTATTTCAAGTAGTTATGATGGATTTTACTTCAGAGCCCTAGTTTTTCATCTGAGACGGACAATATGCATGAGGTGTTTTTTACCAAATTTTACAAAAATGTCACTGATCCTACGCACACGATTCATCAGTTCTGTGCATGTGATGTCATGCAGTCAGTGCGTGGTGCAGTGCTAGGAAACTTGTATAATTTAGACTTGGTTTAATTTATGTTTGATTGTGATTCATTGCTCATAGGTCTGTGTTTTCATAACATATTTTGTGGTGAAAAAGGATTACAAAATATTGTAATTTGCAATCATTTATGGTGCAACGATTTCTTCGTACCGATGGCCAATTATTGGAACTCCCGGTCATGCTGGTCGGAGCCGGGAGTTTGGAACTGACTAGCATGCTAGATAGTAGATCTTGGATCATTTCCCCCGTCTTTGTCCGACTGGAAAAAATGGGGCTGTTATTGTTTTGATCATGATTGGCAGCCCCCCTCCCTCGCTCTGCATCATGCATTTTAAATGCTACTGTGCAGACATGATTGATGGTCATTTGCATGTTTACAGGATCAGGTAATATGCTGCATGACTACCATGACTGAGTCCATTATATCCAGGCTGGACACATCACACGTCACTGTGTGATGTGTCCAGTTCATCGCCGAACTTACAAATAAGATGGACAGTTTAGCATAACGGCCTGCCTATTTACGCTTCCTGAAAACACTCTTGCACATAACATACAAAACCACAAATTCACTAACTTCAACTTGCACTACCGACACAATGAAAAATATTTTAATTATTACCGATCCTTCAGAATACTTGCAAATATTGGCAGTTTCATAAAATCCCGCTGGTGAAAATCGTAAATTCCACAATCTTCTGTCAGATCCAGGTCAGTAATCACAGATGGGCGAATCTACCAGCGTGACAAGACCAGAGATAATAAAGGATGAGAGGCCACGCTGTACAAATAGCCTGATTCGCAAGCGCCGTAAATGCTGGCCAGATCTTCTACGGTCGTAGTATGATGAGTAGAGAGACCATAGAGCCCTATATAGGGCTCTGTGGAAGAAACGGTTCCTAATTTTGAAGCCATGGATAATAAACTCATCCCAAAAAGAAAGTATCCAGTTTGATTTTGGCTCATAAGTCAAAGATGGGGTCTTAAATCAAGACCTACCAAAAGTATGTTACAGATAAATTTATTCCACACAGTTTGATACCTCATTTGTCCAAATCGATGCGAATTGATTACACAGCGACCTTTTAAACGCAACGACCTCAATTTTAAAAGTTGCAGTAATTCCTATTGGTGTGGTTTTCCTGCTTCTCAAGATTAGTCATAAAGGTACCCAATAACAGAGACGAATGAAGACTGTTTAACTTCACTTCATGTGTTTTATTGAATACAGATACTCTTTTAGTCCTTCCTTAATGTTTTGCCCTTCACTCTTTACATCTTCTCCTGCTGCATCAATGACTGCCAGACAGCTGCGGAGCATGCTCTCAGTGAGACGCCTGATGCGCCCTTGATCTATCGCTGCCCATAATTGAGTAGCAGGACCAAATCAATAGGAATTACTGCAACTTTTTAAATGGAGGTGATTGCATTCAAACGGTCACTGTGTCATCAATTCTGCGTTGATTTGAACACATGAGGTATCAAACTGTGCGGAATAAATTTATCTGTAACATACTTTTAGTAGGTTTTGATTTATGGCCACATCTGTGACTTAAAACTAGCCTCCAGCACAAATCCTGTGCACACGATGGTTGGATGGGCGGTTTACACAATAGGAACTGCGATGCATCCTAAACTGGATCGTTTCCGTGTATTCGCATTGCATGGTGGGTAATCGCCTGCCAGTTTGCGTAGCTCCACGTTCACAACAGTTTAAATTCAACACAGGTAAATCCATATAAAAATTAACATGGACACAAAATTGACAAAGCTTATGTAATTCAAATAATAAAATAATAAAATGTAATATTATCATGATAGATGCACGCTTTATTAAAACTTGAAAAGATTATTAAGTCCAATAATTTGTTTGTGTTAGCTTGCACGAGTCACAAAATGGCGACCCATCACGCATTTTCTGCATGACATTAGTAACTCACTGTAACTGTCCTCAAACTAGCGCCAGTGTGTCTCAGGCCTGATAACGACCCCAGGTAATTTTATGCAGAAAGTTTTGTTGCGAACAGCTGCAGGTGACAATTAAACAATGAACACGGCTTGTGTATGTACATGCGTGGCCCCGCAGGGGTAGCGTTTTAAGTGGTCTTGGGGTCCAGGACTCCTTGATTTGGCAGGTCCCCGTGATTTGGACCCCTTAATTTTGTGCGTCTGTGTAGAATTAGATGCCTGGACCCCTTTATTTGCCAATTTGGACCCCTGGCCTCGGCAGGTCACCGCTAACCCTGTGCGTGGGGAGGCTTGTACGTCAGCTGACGTGTTTTGGACATGTTCCGGCGTAAAAAGTGTCGTTTTTCTTCATGAAAAATACCAGCGATGACCAGTTTTTTGCGGGCAATTTGATTTACAGGTATGTCGGTTCGTCATAGGGTAGAAATGATAGCTGTACAATTTGTATAACATACAGTTTAACATAGGCCTAAACCAGGGTTCGGTTTTTGCCGGCAAAAACCTGTTTTTGCCGGCAAAGTGGCAAAAACCTGGCAAAAACTGTTTTTGCCAGTTTTTGCCTGGTTTAAACCGGCAAAAATGGCAAAAACTGGCAAAACTCACATAGTCACTCAAATATTAAAAAGTGACACAGAAAGCTCATAAACAGTAACACACAACTTTTAACGAATCATTCAACATATTTTTTGTCTCATTAAAATTAGATCCTTAAAATGAAAAAGTTTTGAATTTGATACATGCCACATTTCGGTTAACTGCACTTGAGCAATGAAAACGCATGCCTTTAATTTCTTAATATATTGCTTATAATTACAAAATCTGGCCTTGTTACACTCGGGAACTTATTTTTGTAACTTAATTAATTGTTTTGAGATGAAAAAACTGAACTATAAATCACTTTTTTAGTTTTTGCCATTTTTGCCGGCAAAAACTGTTTTTGCCAAGTGGTTAAAACCGCGGTTTTTTCCACATGCGGCAAAAACCTGCGAACCCTGGCCTAAACATTTATGGGCACAAATCGACTTTCCGTATTATGCAAAAGTATGTGGATGTGGCAGGCATACGAGTCCATGACCATGATGACTACTCAGACTCAGTATGAGTATACGTACGATGAGAATCAATTACAATATAAGGTAAGGGGTTGTGCAATTTAATTATGTGTCTGCCAAAATCGGTTGCCCCCCCCTTTAGCCATGCCAAAAATCTTTGCCCCCCTTTTGATGTGTCAAAAAACCTTTGTCCCCCCTTTTGATGTGCCAAAAAATCTTGGCCCCGCCCCCCTTACACATAATCTAGGTATCCCAGGCAAACCTTAGTTAACACATTTGCTAGTCAGCGAAATTCGCCGAGACCGGGGCCCAAACACAATTTACATAGAAATTTGAATTTTTTTCGAGAATAGGCTGGTGAAGGAAACCTACATTAAAAAATATGTTTTCTATACTTCACTTGACCCAAATATATGATTTTTTATGGTGATAATCAAGTCGCACATGGAATTTTAGAGTGATTTTGATAGCAGTTCCATTAAAAAAAAGCTGCTATCGCCATGAGACTAAGATCTAGAAACACCCCTAAATGCCGTTTTGGGGAATTTTGCTAGCAGAATCTTTTTGATGAAAGTCAATCTTTGACAAGAGGTAACTTTGTTACGGAAAGTGCTATGACAAAAATGTTTTCAGTTTTGGCTTTCTTTACTCAATGGCTTTAATTTGATATGTAAAATGATGCAGTTTGATGGCAAATTTGAATTCACCTAGCATACCTACAATACATAATCATAATGCAAGATTTTGGGGAACCCGAATTTAGAGCATAACCGTAATATAGAAATGGTGCCCAAAATATCTGTGCCAAAAATCGCTTGGCCATTATTGCCCACCCTCCCCTTTCGACATGCCAAAAATCGCTTGACCCCCCTTTTTTACTTTTGACCTGCCAAAAAATACTTCCCCCCCCTAGCCCCAGACTTTGGCCTGCCAAAAAATCTTTGCCCCTCCCCCCTATAATTCACCACCCGCAGTGCCCGGGGTACACCAGACAGGGTCTAATTCTGCATTAAACCGGGCAACGTTATTTCTATAGATCTGCTGTGCATTCAAATTGCATTGTATTGCATCGTAATTTCATTTGTGTTTAGATATGACTATGCTAATTATGTTTACACAACATGAACTCACGTGTTTTCAAGCAAATTCGCCGATAATAGGTGATCAAAAGCGATCGGAATGTTACAAAAGTACAGATCGCATTCAGCTTACTTCATATGAGATGATCTTTGGAAAAATACGGCATAATTTGTCTTGGTGTTTGCGGAATGCCATGCAGTAAAATATTAATACGTTGCAATTCATGATTGACAACTAACACTCGGCGTGTCCTTCGTATCATCCACTGTCAATTTCTTATCCACTCACTAATCCTCACAAAAGCTTTGTGTTGATTACGTATAAATGTGTGGAGGCAAATTGCAATAAGTACAATGAAATAATGAGTAGGGCGGGCTCCGAGACGGATTTCTTCTTCATCTTACGTAACAGTATTATACACCAAAAAAAACCGGAAGCTTGTCGTCTGGCGCTCTAGCTAGCTGAAATACAGCAAGATAATGTAAGATAGTAAATGTAAACCAGTATTTTAGCTAGAGTATCTCGAGCTAGGGTACACATAATTATTGCACCACCCCTAAGATTCATGACTGACTCGGCGATCAGCGTTGCATGGTTGACGTTGACATTTCGTCATGTTTTTTTATTGTCAACTCATGACCAACCATGAAACAACGCGTACGTACGTACGTACGTGTTCACTGTGTTGTTCAACTTTCATGAATTTTGTCTTAAATCAACTACATAATATTACCTAAATATCATGATCATGTGAGAATTGATCTAATCTTCAGTAAACGCTGTATTTTCGACGCCACATCTACTCCAATTCAGCCGTCATTGTTACTCCTGTTTTGGTCAAAACACCAGAAATGAAGGTTATTATGCAAATCGCCGGGTACACACACATCCGGAAATCCTGATCAGACAGTGCATGCGCAGTTGTTTTCCTATTGCCCAACGTGGCATTTCCCATAGATCAATTCTCGTCGAAAAAACCGGGGGCGTCACTACCAACTCCAATAAAGTCCATTATTATGTTCTCAGAATCTTCTTCCCTATACTTTGTACAGAGTTGAAGTGTCCAATATAATCAACACTTGGACACAAAACTTGGACTGTGTTGGATAGGCTCACTTTTTCCCCCAAAGTTTTGTTTTCTACAATTTTTTGACCAAAACTCATTTTTGACCAGGCCTGTTTTGACTTGCTCATTTTTGACCAAAATCACATTTTGACGAAAATCACATAGGCCTATTTGACCAAAAATCACATTTTTGACCCAAAATCACATTTTTGACCAAGAATCGTGGTTTTTAACAAAAATTCAAATTTTTTTACCAAAAATCACATGCCCAAAATCACATTTTGACCAAAAATCAAGCCATCCGATTTTATATCAACATGGATCGTCTCATCAAGAACTGTCTTTTAAAAAAGACAACACCATGGCTGAACTTGATCACAGGCCTACATCATCATGCGCGTATTCAGGAGCTTTCAGGGGGGGGGGGCTTTGGGGTGCGCGAGCCCCCCGGGGTAAAAGCGGGGCGGCCAAAACGAAGGTGCGGCGCCGCGGCGGAAGAAGATGGGCCCGAAGATGGGGCGGTAACGAAGGGGCGGCAACCTACATCAAAATGTGTTGCTTTTAGGGCGCTAGCGCCTATATAATCCTTTGCATGGACGCATCATATAAAGCTTGCCTCAAGTTTTTCAAACACTTGGCCTATTTCTAAATATCCTAGAGCAAAAAGATTTTACAAGCTTTTACAATACCCCAAAATTTAAGAAAGTTTCCAAATCTATGACAAAAAGAACCGCCGACTTTACTTAAAATTAGAAAGAAAATTTTAAAATTAGGCACACGGCTTCCAAATCACTCCGCGCCGGATCATCTGGATGAACATGGAAAAACAGTGGCATGATCGACGGGAATTATATGATAAACATAATTTTTCACCAGGTTCGCCGTCGCAAATAATAGCTAATGATAAAAGGAGACAAGTAGAAAAAGTGATCCTGGAAATCGAACCCAGGACCCGGCGGTTTACGACCTGTAAAGGTCCTGGGTTCGATTCCCAGGCGGGATCACTGAGGTCCTGGGTTCGATTCCCAGGCGGGATCACTTTTTCTACTTATCTCCTTTATCATTTGCGACGGCGAACCTGGTGAAAAATTCTTATTTATCTGGATGAATTCCAATAAAAAATAGGCCTAAATCTTTTTTGAGGTATTTTGGGCCTTTCTGTGGACTTGTGATAGATATACCAGAAATAAAAGTTTGAGACCTATTATATATAGGCATAGGCCTATATGAACTTGGATCCAAAAAATGTTGCGGCCCAATTTTTGAAAAAAGTAGGCAATAGATTGATGGCAAACGGGTTTTCGGGGTAGAAACTGGTCGAAAATTGCAATTGTGCTGTTTAAACGCCCATATCTCAAAATTTAATTAGAGGGCTACATTAAAGGGGCATTTCGTGATCCAGCCTCATCCCCCCACTTTTCTCAAAAAAAGTTGAGATTTTTATATCACTGGAATACTCTGGCTACATTCAGGGGGGGGCCCGGCGGGCCCGGGGGCGCCCCCCCTCCCAAAAAAAAAGAGGAAAGGAGAGAAGAGAAGAGAAAGAGGAGAAAAGGAGAAAAAAAGAAGAAAAAAGGGAGAAAAGGAGAAGGGAAAAGGTTAAATTGCACGTAGGCCTATAGTAGGCCCATGCCTAACTCGCAGTCGGGTCAGTCTATATAGGTATGTGATTATTTTGCTTGAAGGCGGGTCCTCTGCCTAAAAGCATGTGAAAATTACGGCGGGCCCACCGATATGTAGGGCCCGTCACATTTTGTCACCAAAGTCAGTAGGCCTATTAAGACGGACTCCGAGCCGACTTCAATTCAACACCATGCATGCTTTAATTGCGAATCTCAAGTCTTAGGCCTATAAAGTGTCAGTGTTACATTTAAAATTTTACAAACCTTTTTTGTTTTAAAACGCAATGATAGTGTAAAATGGTCCACCAAATGGCTTCAATTAGGTCTTCATTTTGCAAAAGTTTCTCACTTCTGAGGGGGGCATACCCCCCCTCAGACACCCCCTGTGTGCGCAACTTTATGTTTACATCTAAAGCAATATAGGGTAATTTATTTATAAAGGTTAAAACTTGTCCACGAATGGCTTCAATTGGGCCTTCATTTCGCAAATTTTCAGCCTTTTGAAACATAAAATTTTACACAATAAATAGTGCAAAATAGTCCACCAAATGGCTTCAATAGGCCTTCATTTTACAAAATTTTCTCACTTCTGAGGGGGAACATCCCCCTCAGACACCCCCTACGTGCGCAACTTTATTGGTACATAATTATAAAGCAATAATTCACACAATAAAAGTCAAAACTTGTCCACACTAATGGCTTCAATTGGGCTCTTTTTCTCAAATTTTAGGCTTTTTCAAACCAAAATTTTACACAATAATAGTGACAAAATGGTCCACCAAATGGCTTCAAATGGGTCTACATTTTCCAAAAGTTTCTAACTTCTGAGGGGGCACATCCCCCTCAGACACCCTACGTCGCGCAAGCCTTCAGGATGAAGCCGCTTCGCGGCCATTACTTACATTTCTTTTTTCAAAAATTGGGCCCCCCTCTGACTGCTCTGGATCCGCCACTGGGCTACATAATGTTTATGTACAAAATTTTTCTTGCAGATTAATTCGTTTAGCAAAGATATTGCGAAATTTGAATTTCGTTCTGGTGCACCAGAACGAAATTACAACGTATTGTCTATGGAGCAGTGTAATACACATAATCATGCACAACTCGCAAACGCAAAATCGGAATCAACTGAAATTTTGGGAATATGCTTTTTTCGTGGATATGTACTGAAAAATGTCATAAAAAAAGGATCACGAAATACTCATTTAAACATGTTGAACCGAAAAGTTCTAAAATCAAGCAAGCAAAGAAAAGCCTATACGCATTTTCATGTGTCAATTGGGACGCTCTATTGGTGGTGTGCACCCTCAAAGGAACAGTGTGTTACGTAATCTATTTTCCCTCCTTCTATATTAAACGTCCTTTCCCATGCAGGCCTACTCCTTATTCCAGAAAAATACAGCACTAGTTTTTTGTAACTGAAAAAATATTTCCAGCATCCAGTTTTGCTAAATGAAACATAGCTAGCTAGGCCTAAATCATAATCCTTAATAGTATACAAATATTAACTGTCTATGAGTGTGATGGTCGAAATATAATCAATCGGTGAAAGATGGATTGTTCCATTCCACGAGCCATTCGGAAAGTTTACCCCCCCCCCTCATAATTATTGCACAGCCCCTTATGCATTCTAATATTTTCACATTTTCTAATCTTTTTCATAACCAATTATCAAAAATAACATACAATATTAAAATTATGAGCTTAAACTCGGCTACTCTTCGCCTGGGCTATACTCAAGATTTTGATTCGACAGAACGTGGCTACAATTGAAAACATGACATGCATGTTTTTGGCCTATAGGGTAAATTGGGGTAAATGGAACGGTGGGGTAAATGGAACGCTGAGAATACAATTCCCTCAATCAAGAACAAAATTGGGCAACATCATACCGACTGTTCCATTTACCCCAACGCCATACGTTCTGCTTTCGTTTCATACCCCAAGCGTGGGTTTACTCGGTATTTGAGTGGAAGAAAATCTCAAATGTTGTCACTGACCTTGAAGTGGTGCTACGGTTCAGTGAACATTACTAATTTAAGGGTATTGATTCCTAAATATTTAAATGTTGTGCTGAGAGTTGTCTTACAATATTGGCAATATGTTTGTTTTCTACAATAACATAAATGTTTTAAACAATAAAATAGCAGATTTTAATGATGAAATTATGCAAATTAATATGCTAATTAGCTAATTAATTAGTTTGGTGTTCCATTTACCCCACAACAGATCCACTTGGGGTAAATGGAACACGGTTGACTGACTTCAATTATATATAACATGTTAATATTTTTTTACTAATTGGTTTAATTATTATGAAATTATATACTACAAATAATTAATTCATGGTAGATTAGGCCTCCTATTGATTTTTTTAAATCTGAAAATCATTTTTTCTGTTATGTACCGAGAAAAAGTGTTTTTTTACGTGGTATTTGACCATGTTTATATAAAAACATGAAAACAAAATTATTTTTGTTAACCTTTTGTTTAGTCACAAAATATATGTTAAATAAAATATTCTGATGTCTTTTCAATGTAAATATAGCTATGAATTTAGGCTCCTTGCAAGTAATGCCCCTTGTTCCAATTACCCAACCCACTGTTCCATTTACCCCAATTTGTTGGGGTAACTGGAACACCATGACCATGCATGTATTTGGACCGACACAAGAAACAAAGCCATAAAATGGGAGTTTATCTGTTAAAACAAGTTGTAAAAACATATTATCTAATTATTGAAACAAACAAAAATCATATATGGATACCCTCCTGACCACAGAAAGTGATTTATTGCTTAAGCGTTCCATTTACCCCAATTTACCCTATTCCCTCAGATTGCAAAAATATTAAAATTTGACTTTTATTGCCAGTTAGAACGAACTAAAGGATTAGGATTTAGCTATGTTTCACTTGGCAATAATATTTTTTAATCCCAAAAAATTTCGTAGGCCCTAGTCGCCCTAGTGTATTTTTCTGTCATAGGGAGTATATAGGCCTAAGAAAATTATTTGATTGGCGTACGACGTACCCTAAAATTAGGCCCGACCCTAGACTTTCTTCTTCTTTTATTTGCAAAAATAATAATTAATTAATTAACGCAATTTATAGCTTTAAAAGTTGCATTGGTAAATTTTTTTTTTTTATCACAGAGAATGTCCTTGAATATACTAAAAAAAAGAAAAATCCCTGCCTACCAGTAGGGCTACCCTAATTTTTTTTTAATGTTACGCCAATCAAACAATTTTTTTTTTGTACATAGCCTATTCTGTTCTCTAAATTTTGTGGCATTGTGTCAACTTTTTTATGACTTTAGGCCTACTTGTGATGAATATCTGTATAATTTCGAGTTCAACTTTAGAAATGCGTCCAACATATTTTCCTTGAGAGCAAAAATTAATTAATTAATTGTCCACCCAGGCCCAAATATCCATAATTTTATTTTTCCCTTCCCTCGTATTATGAAGTGGGTACCCCTGGTTTTGACATATGTTGCTTACATTTGACAAACTAAAGAGTCACGAAATTCTATTTTGATTGGTTCAAAGGAAGGGCAGTGAAGAACAACTAAAGTGTTTGTTTTTTTAATATTGAAGAACAATTTGAGATATTCTATATATTATACAGTGTTATAATTAAACAAATGGTAGTATAAATGATTGAATTTTCAAAATATATTATTTTTAGAGAGCAATATCAAATAATGTAACTTTAACCTTTTAAAAATAATCCAATCAAAATTCTTGTATTGAAACATGTCGTCGGAAAAATGACGTCAGATCACTGTGTCCACCATTTTCGTACCTCCTGTTCCTGTAATACACGCGTACAATTCGTGTCTAAAATCGGAATCTATAACGAACTGATTTAAAATTGGTAAGAACTGTAAGACTAATTACGATATGTGACCTTTATCTACTTCAAACTTGTCGTAAATTGAATATCAACTTTATTGCGTAGTTTAATAAAGCCAGTAAGTGACACAATGTTTGTCATGTTTGTCGATACGCCGGTATAAAAATAAACACTGATTTGTTGATGACACTGACAGATCATCAGAATTTCAGAAACTTGCGCAAGTACAAGTATCACGTATCATAATTCATAATTCATATTCACGTACAATATTATGAACTTTTATTTATATAGATATATAGGTCCGATTTTTAGGTCATACGTGTAACTTTCATGCAGAGATGCAGGGTTTCAAATCCAACGCGAACCCGCAAACCGGTTCGCATTCGCCTGAGCTGAACTAAGTTGGGTTCACACTGGATTGAATTGCAACTGCTCATGTGCAGTAAAATTAAGGATTTCTTGGCCAAACTGGAACACTATAAACGCTAGTGGCTCCACGATAAACATACACCAACATAGTCATACTATACTACTGCACGTCTAGGTAGGCCCTATGTATACCGCCGTTCTCCGGAACGGCGGGATACTAGAGCATGGCAATCATTCTTCGGCGAATGTGACATGCACAACAAATACAGCTCCCGAAATGGTCTACTTTTAGCAAGCCTTAACTCCGAAACAGTTTGGTCAAAGTTAAAAATGCGATCCCCAAGTTCACCCTTTGCTTACCTTTGGCAAAGTGTGGCTTTGGACGAATTTGCAGTAATCTCCGCTAGCTCCGTGTTGAAAAATGTCCGGTACTTGCCCGGTACAGACATAGAAATGGCCACACCGCTTCAGTCCTGGCAATGAATATTTCTTGCGTAAATCCAATGGTTCCAACGTGGGCATCACGATGATAGTCTCCTACACAACCAGATTGTGTCGGCCTGACGATCGTCGATCCTAATCGCTAAAGTGAGGACAGCGTGAGCTCTTACCTGTGTAAAAGTCTGTTCGACAAAGGCCATTGTGAATAAGGATGATTGACAGCCCGTATATTGGGCGGAGCCATTATGCCCATATTAGGTGCATATATTACGGCGGACAGGTTGCGCTGTCCACTGACCCTGACTGGTCGTCACATAGACAGGCCGTGACCTGGGTACATGTACAAAAGCAGGGGATGCGACTGCGAGCCGCCATTTTGACACGTGGTATCTACTCTTCAGAAAAATTACTTTTGTTGACGCTTTTATATCAAAACAATTTTCGATAACGGATTTCTACTAGGATTTCAATTTTTATTAATGAAGGTACATGTAGTTTTGAGGAATAACACGGGATGTTTTGAGTTTTATTACAACTGGTGGTGTAGGAAGGTGAGTGAATTCGTGAATGAGGCCGAGGAATGAGGTTTTGTTGTTTCAACGATCCGATAGTAGGATACGAAACGTAGGCTAAAAATGTCTAACTACGTCATTCATTCGCCATGTTGACATGAAAACATTAGCTGCTGCGAGGTCAGTGTTGTTGAATTCGTTACCTAAATTCCTTTCAGGATATTCTGATTTCACTTATTTATGTGTACGAATGTGCTCCATACAAACTCAAAAGTATGACTGCAAGGTGTTACTGCTGACATTGTTGCAAAGTCATTAAAAACAGGTATGTGCTACAAACGTTCTTTCCCCGAAACGAGATACAGGCCAGTAACGCAGTCTGCGTTGCCACGGTACAGAAGTATATGTGGGAAATACTACAAGGGCTATTTCATTATAAATGACACGTTCACAAAAATGGCTTTTATCATATCTGGTTGATATAATTAGGGTGATAATGCAGTGTTATTAACTTAATTCTAAGTATGCCACAAACTACAAGCTACATGAGCATTTTGACAGAATTCTGTCTATTTTTGTATAAAAAAAATTGCCAAAAGGTACATTTTTAACCCAATTTTGGAGTCCCATTTCATTTTGCCCATGTATTCTGAATTAATTCTTTGAAAAATTAGGTACATTCTATGGCAATGTGCTTGTTGCAATGAAAATATGATATGTGTGGAACATCATGCAAGTTGAATGGTGAAAATTGGTGCAAAAATGTTAAAATTCAGAGATTCTTGCAAAATTGGCATTTTATGTTAAATAAAAAATGAGTGTCCTCTCCAATTCATGCCTCCATTTTTGTTAACATTAAAGAGGAAATATAAACCCTTACCCTACCTGTATAATCTGTGTTATATTACCAATTGATGGGACAGGGCACTGATTGAGGAATTCATTTATTTTACATACAGTAGACCACTTGTTCTTGATACCACAGTTCCAAGCGTTAAAAATTTGTCCTCTCCAGAACTGAAGTTAATTACTAATTGTTGAAATAAGAAGGATTATATCATAGAATGTGAAATTTGTAGAGGAAGAGTGGTCTTCCTTCTACCAAGGTGGCACATGATTTGGTATTTGTTGCATTTTGCAAGCCTGTATCCACGATTCTGTTTGCAATTTAACAAATGTCCTCTCCAGCACAATTATGTCATTTCCATGAATTGGTAAACAAACTAAAAAATAAAAATTTCAAAGAGCCAAACCCACAAGAAATTTTTGCATTTTATTGCAAATTATGCTTACAAACCACTTTAGTGTTCAAATTATTGTCCAGTTGTTGAGAACACATATGATATTATTCTGCATTGAACTTCGGTTAGCTAAAAATTGCAATATTCCTAATTTAACCAGAATATTAACCCTGTTTGTAGTGGATTTTAAATGCTGGGGATCTTTTATGCAATAATATTGATGCAATAATATTGATGCAGCTATTTCTAAAGTTAAAGTATGCTTTATTATGTGTTAAAAATGTGTCCTATCCAGAACAAATGACACAGGAGGGTCTTTTATTTTAGGTTTTCCATGACTAGTACAACAGATTGACGAGAATACTCACTTATGCATCAGTGTAGCTATTGGGCAGGACAAAATGACTATTTCATGAATTTTTCATGTGAAGATAAAGTTTATCCTTAAAATATGTAGTAATTTTGCACCATTTATCTGGATTAGTATCAATTTACTAATTGTTTTATATTGAAACTGGCATATTTAAGACACTGAAGTGTAAAGGAACATACAACAATTATTACAGACTAAATATGAATAAGTATGAACCCAATGTTGGTTACATACATGTATACTCTTTCAAAGTTGTGTATTAAATTGTTTAAAAAAATGTGCCCTCCAGACGGCAGCTATGTTTTACACAGCAAAAATTCAATTTAATTTTTTTAATGGTTCCTGAGGGTTTGACGCTCTAATATTTTGAGAATTATTGACACACCATCTGAACTTTGAAATGATAATGAATTTGCATGAAATAAATGAGTTTGAATTTTGACCCCTTTTGGGACTCAATGTTGTCATTTATAATGAAATAGCCCACCAATACAAGATACAACAGAACAGGCATTTTCATCAGTGAAAAATAAACAAGAAATGGAATCCAATGCTAACATATCTGCACAAGTGACTGATAGCCTATCTTTAGTATTGATGCTTTCAGGCTTTAAATGATAGCAAGAAATGGAAATCGCCCCAAAGGAAAGATTTTAATCGTGAAATTGATCGCCACATCTTATGGATTCACATTATCCTCCGGCGGAACTGTCAAACTGTCAATTAAAACGTCTACTAGTGGACTGGTGTTTAAATCCACTCTCATCAAACTAATCAAAACTGTAAACTACAATTTTATCGGAAAAATCAAAAGAAGAAATACTAAATATTGCTTAGTTTTAATGATGCTTACCGATCGAGTCGCCTTGATGGTGTATTTCCGATCATTTTGCAACGTGGTTGAAAAATATTTCCAAGACGCGAGTATCGCCATTAAGCATCGCCCGGTAACCTGGATAAAATTTCACGCAATCGATCGTCCAATCCTAGTTTGAGTGATCATGTGGTTTGCCGAATGAAGCCGAATGAACGGTATCGGTGTCGGAACAAGGATGGTTACTTGTAAACAAATCGTTTCGCCGGCACGTTTCAAGAAATTATATTTACGATCTTTTGATAATTAGTTAGGGATCGTTTTATTTAAACCTCTGGCATGAGAGATTGAGAATGTGGGTTAAAGATAAGGCACTCTGTGTTCTCATTTTGCAACTAAAACAGGCTTCTCATAAAGCTTAAATTTGCGGGCCAATGTGCTGGCCATCCATGGATTTGAAACATGGCGGACATACCAAGCACCCTCACTACGTTCGGGTCTGTGAGGGTGCTCGACCAGGCATAGTACAGAAGAAAGCATGTACACGCACCTTACATTGCGTACACGCTCGGTGATGCTTAACTCCTTAAGTTAGTACCGTACTCAAGTTACGCTATACGTATACGCTATATGGTCATGGACGCAACACGCATGTTCCAGTTTGGCCAAGAAATACTTAATTTTACTGTAGGCAAACCAAAATTGGTTCGCCTAGGCTAAGGTAGGTGTGTTCATAAAATTTTGAAGTTCAATATTTTTAGCTGAAAGTTCTTTCATTTGAAAGAGAATCAAATTACCTAAACAATAAGGGGTCAATCATGTTTCTAGTGCATATACTTTTGAAGTTACAGACAAAAATAGTGTCACCAAATTGTCCAAAATTTTGTGTGTGAAATTGTGACAGCAGGCACATGTACAATGTACACTACTGTATGTGACCCCAGATGACCTCCTATTCTTTACTGTAAGAAAGCTGTTTTGGATGGTCTTGATTTGCACACAAATTGCTTTTGCGCTTTAACGAGCGTCCACTTGGTGGAACATAGATTGCACTATGTCTATGTGATAGTTTATGAATCCATTTATGGAACTCGATTGTTATTCCTATTGACCGCCCGCATCACTTTTTCAATTTGACCAAAACCTTTCATTATTTTCATAAAAAAGTCAATTATCTGAACATTGAAATGGAAATAATCAAAATTGGAACTCTCAAAATGTCTGACATCCCCTGCTGATCATAATCAGCACTTTTTCTTAGTTGTAGGGGTAGAGGATGTAGTAAATAATGGACATTTTAAGGATTACCTCATCATGTTTCTAGTGATTACAAAAATTGCTAATTTCTTTTCATTTTTATGAAAACAAATTCAAATCTTTTCTCAATCTGTTGCAAAATGTCTGTAAAGATGATACAATGTACCTGTTTTGAGATGGTCTTTCATCAACAATATATAGTTTGGTACTGGTGGGGTACCTAAATTTGGAGAAAGCTGTTCATAAAATCATTGATTTTGTTGACATAATGGATAATGAAAAGAGACCGAATAATGAATAATGAAATAGCGACCTCGTCCTTTTTTTTAAACATCCAATCGGAAACTAATAATCAAGTTCCATTGGCCTAAGTTAGGCACCGGAGTTTCGCGCGATTTAAAACGGCAAAATGCGCGGCCGGTTTTTTTAAAGCGAAAATTCAAGTCAAAAGCGGAAATCGTTTTCCACCACTTGATGAAGTCACACGCAATTCGAAGTAAGTCAAGTATGCCGAATTCTGCACCTATTTCACACGTGCTAATCTGATGTTTTTCTCTCCATGAAGTTGATACATTTTGTGAACAATGCAAATTTTATGTGAAAAGCTACTACTGTATCTACTCCGGTGCCTAGCCTAAGTCAACATCACTTAGGTTTTGGTTGTCAAAATTAATTTTTAGTAATTTTTTCCATTGAGCCCCACTGTAAAGCCATTTTTGGACCGTACAGGCACATTCCACTTCCCTATGGACGAATAGCGCCACCTATATTGTGTGATGTGAGCCTGACTACCTAAGGGTAAACTTCCAAGTCTCACTCTCAGACCACATCATATATGTTGTGTTATATTTGCGTGTACTGCTTGTGCGTGCACATGTTCCGCACTAGTCTAGATGCATACAACGCGATACATACTCGTGCACCTCTACAAGCGTGTTACAACACTCATGATGATGTGATAGATGGCACCCGAAATCATGTGATTGTCTATTATCAGATTATGTGTCTACAAACTAGACCATTCCCACTGACTGTTGTTTTCATGTATGTAGATGCTCAACACAAGATACAATGTAATTTAAATAGCAAATTTTCGTCAAGATTTGGTTCAAATTTGTGCAAAGAAAGCTCAATAAATGATTTTTAAAGACTGCTTTGGAAACTATTTAGGATTACTATATACATTTTAAACAATGCTAACGAATGGAATTATGATGCCTGAGACTTCGTGATATAAATTTTGTTGTGTGCGTGTGTCTATTTTTTCGTAAAAGTAAGTTGAATTATCTACTGAATGTGTCTCAATAAATTTACCACAATGGCCTTCTTACTTTACTAGTTTACTGGTCTTTTTGGCCGCCCGTTTTTTGCAACAAGTTTGCCTTTGTGCCTATGTAAATTAGTCATTGTATGATTGCGTAAAGCTGTGTTTATACTTGTCTCATGGGTTACTCATCAATCAGACTGAATCATTGTTGTTTACAACTGCACAAGTTATGTGTGTAATTTTAGGCGCCTGGACAAGCTAGCTGGAGATTACAAAAACTCTTAATCAACTTTCTAAAGAGCTGTTGCATGCAATATTAATTTTAAAAAATCTTATTCAGAAGGAAGAAACTTATGCACTCAAATTATTTGGGGTTTTTTTTTCAGAATTTTGTTTGTCATTTTCAGGGCCTGATATTTCTGAAATATTGGTCATAAATTTATATGAAAAAGAAGCTCCAGATTTAGGCTCAGATTGCACCAGAGAGCATGTAAATGTAGAAATCTAGAACCGCAGAGCTTCCAGGGCCCTTACGCGGGCCATAATGTGTGCGTCTCCGTTTTTGGGAGAATCAATATTGATTCGCGCAGAATTGAGTGTGGAGAATCAACTTCGATCCTCCTGAGCTTCAACAAGTCTGAGGCCCTGCAAATATTTAAGTACTTCCCCCATCCCCAACTGTGAAGCACTCAAGTTCAAGTTTATTTCATCATCATCAGCATCATCATATATACAGTAACAAAATATCGTAACCAGTGTATTTTAATCTCAGTCCTGACACTGCAACCCGGGGACTGAATCTGAATGGTAGAAACACAGTAGAAAGCGACAGGATAGGGATAGCCCGGGAGCCTCGGAGGGATAGTGGGGGCATGTCATGCCTACAGTGGTCCACACGGTCAGGGATTGGCAGGGATATATTTAAATGTAATGTCCGAATAAAATATTACGATCCCCATCATTTCAACACATATCCCTTGTTGGGGAGGGGGATTCATTTCATTTCATTTCATTTCTCATGGAAGAATTTTGCGAGAATCTGGATTCTCGCAAATTTTGAGAATCCATGGATTATTGTAAAATTCATTGATTTCAGCCAGTTGCATGATAAATTAGGTGGTTCTGTTGAATGTAATTATGTACATTATATTTTAATAAGGAATGTAACAAAAGATTCACATGACAATAACACTGATTAAATTTGGTTAAAAACTTCTTTATTTGCCATCATCTCATTCACGTCGTCCTTTTAGGCATAAATAGACTTTTTAGAATAGAAAAGTGTGAAAAAGTGATTTTTAAATCAAAACAAAATGGGGAAATAAAGTTTTGTTTTACCAGTTTCAAGTGAAAGGGTACATTGTAGTGTTCATTATTAGAAGTCTCAAATTGGGCATGGATGATGTGTCTATCCTTTTCTGCCCTTAAAGAGCTGTAAAAAGAAGTCAACTTGGTAAAATGTTGAACAGTGAAAAAATGTGACTTTCCAATTTGGTAAAATGTGATTGATTTTTTTTATTGCCATTTTACAGGTAGACTTCAACACAGGCAGCACCATGTTTAGTTATATATTTGATTTTTTTGCTGGCATGCTTCAATATTTAGGTAAGTATATCATTTGCTCATTAACACGTTACATTTTCCAAATTAAAACCAATGATTAATGTGACTTCCAACTGTCTGAAGTTAAAAAATGTATATTACTACACAACACACAGTCATTGAATGTAAAATGGTTTGACAAAATGGATGTATTGAAGATAAAAACAATTCCTTGTGCATGAACAACTATCCCTAAAACAATAAAATATTTTGTCTAACTGAGGGATCTGTAACTGGGGGCGCGACACAGTGGTGCATTCCAAACAGCGCACAGTGGCTAGTAAAGGAAAAAAGATGTTGGTGTACTTTGATTAATCAAGAAATCATGTCCAAACAGAGCCATCCTTAGCCAAATAAAAAGGCTAAAATCCAAGAGCTTCCAGGGATGCTGTCCCTGACCCTGGACCGAGGAGTTTGCCTATGGATTCCACCAGCTCCCATGAACATCTCCTGTTGATACCTTCTGTACTCATGGATATGGTGCTGCTTTACCATTCTCTACATTTTAAAGTGGCACTTTCTGATTTTAATTGAGGACATATAATATTCACCTTTGCACGGATACGCCATCTTGCTAACAAAACAAGGTCTTCCCTGCAAACGCATGCGCAAAAAGTGCATTTTTATTTCTCACACTTTTCTAACTACGTGTCATAAGACTTTTGCAAGGGCATGCAGTTGAAGCACACGTTTGATGGGCGTACACGCACGCAACACACACTTTGCGGGTAGAATCTTGTTTTGAGATGACCGTGCGATCGGTGAATAGAAGCTCTCATTAATTATAACAGTTTGCAGATCTCTCTCAATGAGAGCTTCAAGGTCATCTTTTGATTCAGTCAGACAGCACTGCACATTTGTATTGTTGAAAACAATATTATGTACCAGTAATCAACTTTCCCTTTCTTGCAGGCTTATACAAGAAAAGTGGTAAATTAGTATTTCTAGGTTTAGACAATGCTGGTAAAACAACACTATTACACATGCTTAAAGACGACAGAATGGCACAGCACGTACCAACGTTACATCCAAGTAAGTTATATCCAAGTTTTGGGGTTTGTTGTTGTTGTTGTTGTGGTTGTTGTTGTTGTTGTTGTTGTTGTTGTTGTTGTTGTTGTTGTTGTTGTTGTTGTTGTTGTTGTTGTTGTTGTTGTTGTTGAACAAAATGTAGATGTAGTTGAGATGTTCACACAGTTAAATTGTGTACACAAGATCAAGGTGAATACTGTATGTGCACATGTGGAAGAACTGCCTCTGCCATATGAATAATGTGTGGCCTAAGATTGTGTATCAGCGCAGGAACACACTATATGTTTTGTTATTGTGTGTCCATTGTCCACAATTCATATTGATACAAGGTAACTAACTTTTAAGTTTAAAAACTTACATTTACTTACAATTCATACAAGTGCCACCTGTTTTGATGTGCGAGATGCTTTCAGTCATACATGCTATAGGCCAGGGGTGGCCAACCTGTGGCCTGCGTACCACATGCTGCCCTCAACTATCCAGTTACTACCACACGGAATAATGCAATTCCATTGTGGTAACTTGGTAGTAACTGGATGTCTGAGATTCTGCTTTCTGTGCCCTCAACAAAGTCCATTGCTGTATGCAAAGCCCTTCCTTACCAAAATATCATCATGAATATATGAAAGAAAAGTTAACAATATTACCGATTCATGGGCTCTGTCAGACAATCAAAATATGCAATATGTCACTCAGTCCAAAAAATGTTGGCCATCTCTGATGTAGGTTTGTAGGTCTACAGGAAAACCTCCTACATGTTTGTGTCAATAGCTCCTGAACATTTTTAAACCAAAACCTCCTATGTAACCTCTTGGTAGTTTTGTTTTAAGCATGTTTCCAATGTACTTATGGCCCTTAAATATGTTTAAATCAAAACTGCAAAGACGTTACATAGGAGGTTTTGCTTTAAACTTGTTCAGGGGCCAATGACACACGGGAGGTCTTAACTGCCCAACGACGATGTACTTGGGTAAGGTTTTCTTGCCTTTTGTAAGTTATGGGACCAAAATTTCCTCTGAAACTGTTACTTTGCTTTTGTGATAAAGTGACCATATAATTCTGAACATGAAATTCATAGTTGTATTTTTTTCCTTTTACAGCATCAGAAGAATTACAAATGGGTGGTATGAGATTCACAACCTTTGATTTAGGTGGTCATGCACAGGCTAGGAGGGTATGGAAAGACTATCTACCAGCTATACAAGGCATTGTATTTCTTATAGATTCTGCAGATAGGGGAAGATTTGCTGAAGCAAAGGAAGAATTAGATGTAAGTTGGTAATGGCCTATATATGCCCTCCACTGATAACTAACATGGGTGCAATAAGTCATTTGAGAATGTTGTAATCTCCGGAGTTAACATTCCTTGCCAAGTGTAAAAACTTAAATTGAATACATTATTTCTGTTAAGCAATTTTAGGAGATATATGTAAGGTCGTGTGTCTTGAGCTCGCCACCAAAAAAAGGTGGCGACGTTACATTTTGCCAAAGTCGACTCAAAACAAATGATGATATCTCTGTCAAGTAAGAAGTTTTTGTCATGCTTGTGGTCTCATTTTATTGCTAAATAAAATGCACTTTCAACCCTGTAAAAAGAAATACTTAAACTTTTTTAATACTGACACTGTGCTTCATAGAATTCAGAATGGGCAGGGTGGCGGTGGTGGGGGATGTGGTGGTGGGGGATGTGGTACACAAACTCTATGGGATTGGTATGCTTCTGTAAAGGCTGTAAATTGGAGTTGGACTCTATTTAGCATCTAAAAGACTAATGGCCTTACAGCTAAACAATTCTACTAATTGTTTTTAATCATTTATGATTGGTTTAGTCTAGAAAATACAAACTTTTCCATACAAAACTACCCGTTGTCATATTAAACACTGTAGTAAGTAATGCAGATCTTCAAATCATCCCATCTTCAAAATCTAAAAGTTACTGTAAAATTTTAATTACTTATCCTATCATAGTCAAAGTATAGATTTTCTGAAGGGAAATTTGACGAGGAATCTAAATATGGACATATTTTTTCTGTATGGGTTAGGAGGAAAATGTTTAGGTTCAAAATATGTTGAATTGTAACAAAATCTAACATACTTTGGGACACCCAATATTCCGAGATTACCAAACAGCTGTGATTTTGGTTTTTTTCCAAAGTCAGTCAGTAGATCAAAGGGAGCAAGTAATTTTGGCCCACACTGTTGGGTGTCAACAGTTAATATTATGGACAGAATTTTTAACATTTATAGACTTTAGCAAGGAATGTTCAAACAAGCACAACTTTCTGCACACTATGCTGAGTATGCTCACAATACAAGACATTTATCATCCATATGTGGATTGATTTGACCAAAATGTGCATTTGAAAATGTATCTGTAAACATACATGCAAAACAGAGCAGATTATGTAAGGATAATTTTGAACTATGAAGTTCTTTTGTACTTAATATTGAATGTACTAAACATTTTGTAAATCATTCATGCGTCTTTCAGAGTTTGATGACAGATGAACAAGTTGCCAATGCACCCATTCTAATTCTCGGAAATAAAATAGACGTACCGCAGGCTGCAAGTGAAGATGAAATCAGAGCAAACTTTGGATTACACGGACAGACAACAGGAAAAGTAAGCTCATTTTTGTACTATGTTTAACCCCTGGACACTACTGGTCATCTGACAGCATTTCTGATTGGTTGATCTCAAATGACCTTTGACCTCAGTATATGACCTTGAACCCCACCCAAAAAGAAGTATCCAGGGTTTCTGACCATGAACAACCTATCCTGAAAATCTGAAGTCAATCCGCCCATCCATGCCCGAGATACAGCATCCGGACGGACGGAAGGACGGAAGCTCGGACATTGCAAAAACAGTATGCCTCGCAGTGGAGGCATAATAAAAAGCGAAGGTATTTAACCAGGAATGCAAGTTGTTTGCAATAAATTCAACAACAAAGTTTGCCCATAGCTGGCAAAATTACACATGGACTAATGGGCATTTTCAGAATTTAGCATGAGAAAACATACCCGTTGCTCCTGGTCATTATGAGCTGTTCTCTGTAGCCAGTAATAAATTCAAAAATTAATAAATTGTTTATTCTTTATCTATCTTACAGGGCAATGTACCTCAGAGAGAATTACAGACTAGACCAGTAGAATTATTTATGTGTAGTGTTCTCAAGCGGCAAGGCTACGGCGAAGGTTTCAGATGGCTGGCGCAGTACATATAGGAGTCTCCGTTTGTAGCTAGGATTTTTTTAAACAACTTTTATTTTTGATTTCACAAACAACTAAAGAGGTACATTGGTATGTTTTTGTAGGGTTGTTTATGAAAACTGCCTTTGTATGTATAACTGATGTCAAGAATATTTTGTCAGGTTTCAATTCCGTCATTCCAGAATACAAGGCCAGTAACAGCAGTGCAAGAACTTGGATCTTTCCTGGCTCCACTTGAGTTTGTTGTCTATTCCTCAATGCAGTATGATAGGGGAACCTGGAAAGATTAATCTTCTTGCAATTGTAGTTGTGTTAGAGTCTTGTTTTATGTACCATGTTGATAAACCTACAGGTTTGCTTATTGGCTTACTGTTTTAGGACTACGCATATGTCCTGTTTGTTTATACTCAACAGACATCAATCCTCATCCAAGGGTTCAAATTCAATCCATATTTGAAATATGAGTGTCAGAAATTCTATATTTTCAATTCAAAATATAAACATCTCAGTATGGTGTATTATTTGATCTTATCAGTTTCTCATGTTTCTTTTCATATTGTTCGCAAGTATCTTAAATAATCTAATGTAGGATATTGAGATATGTGTGATGGATCTTTATGCTTGCCACACATTGTAGGGTTGCCAACATCTATCATTAAGCCAGAAATTTCACAGCCGGGAAAGGGGTGGAGGTGGTAATAAACACCAATGAAAAATACCACTAAGAAAACTGTATGAGGTTGCAGATTTTGCATGATTTGAATCCATAGCAGGACACACTCAAAGGTATGGGACAGTGCACAGGAAATCTTGTGGGAGACTCCTGTTGAATATAGGAGAACTGGCAACCCTACGTTCAAATTAGGCTGGCTGGAATGGCGGGATTGAGGACTTGACTCCAAACTTGCATATGTAATTCAATCATAACTTATGTTTTATATAAGTACATGTATATGTAGATTGGATTGTCAACTGACCGACTTCCATGTGGTATTTCAGGATTGATTGTCGGTGGGGAATCTTGTTATGTGTTGTATGGGTTAGGGAGGGAAATTCTATGAAGCTGCACCTGTAGGCAAATGGTGACTTGGACACACACATGATTAGTAGTATTTTTACATTCTGAAGCAATGATATATTTATATTGTACAGCAAACTATGTACCAGTTATGTGGTAACTAGTACTATAATAATTTGGCAAATATTTGGAAAATATGGATTTCAATGTACAATGTCTAATTGTCTATCTGTGCAAAATATACAACTTGTGAGAACTCAATCAAGAAATCAATGCTGCTAAATGTAATTGCAGGACTTGAAAATATGTCCATATGTATTGTATTTATGATATTGTTACATAACAATTGTGCCATTTTTGGTGTAAAATTGGGATGTTTTCTGTCAACATCTGCTTCAGTGGGATCCAAGTGAAAGGTTAAAACTGGCAAATTACATTGTACAAGTACATATATGTTGATTCTAGGGAATACAAAACCATATGAAAAGTCTTTTTTTTTTAGTTAACAAACCTTTGAGGCTACATAGCCACTTGTAACTGATTTTGATAGAGCATTTTATAAAGTACCAAATGATTGGTAACTATGAACGCCTAATTTGCGTATGTTGCTACTATGTACTGCCCCAATCTTTTAATCTGTTTAGTTTAACATGATCTGATCCTTTCAGTCCAAAGTTGGACATTTTGAATATTGAGTTATGACCATTTCTTACTTGTTCTGTACTGGCATACTTGGTTGCAAAGTTATGAACTTTGTGATATTCATTTTCTGTCATTTTAATTGCATTTTTGCTCCGTATGTTTGCCTATTTATTTTACCAAATTTGATCTGATTGGATCAGTTTATGTCACATTATGTAAGCATTCAATGAATAAATGGATATGTAATGGTTACTCAGTTTATGGAAGTCTTCCTGTAAGAAAATGTACTTAACTGTTTAAAAAAAAGACCTGCTGCATTCTTTTTTGAATTAAGAAAAGATGTTGTTTTTGATGTTAAATATTTATATGACTGTCAGTTTGAGTTACCGAAAATAGGACATGGTTTTGCAATAAGCTGTTGGATGGATTGTGGCATAAGCATCTGGAATAAGTGTAGGAGACAAGTTGTTTTTTGTATTGCCTATTGTGTGTCATAATACATGTATTAAGCAAGTTACAAGGTGACAAAGTTATGGGTTTAAAAAAAATGTGAAAATGAAAGGTGCTTTTGATAATGTAGTAGTTGGCAGGTTACAGAGCCAGTGTTACAGAGTGTTTTTAACAGAGTCCCAGGTTTTGCTGATAAAAACTTGTTGCTTTCTCACAACAAAGCAAAAGGGCATTTTCACTAGGTCTCCTGCCCATTTTAAGTGAAGTTTTTTTCTGCTCCCCCACCAAAGATTTCTTCCCTGTGTATTAATTTTGCCATGTCAGACACTTGAGCCTGGCACAGCTATGTTTTCGGTGAGTAGGTGTTCACTAACTTTGTGGGATTTTAACCAGTTTTATTGCCACATGTCATGATATCTTAAGCACAGACACAGATAAAGCCTTGTATTAAGATGTGTTTTCTATGGACACTACATAAACTTGAAATTTAACACTAGGCCAATCCATGCATTTTTTTATGTAAACGATTAACCACATAAAAAGTCTGTATAAGTGTAACATGATTCGCACCCTCTACTCTACATTCAATTAAGTTTGTATATGACCTTGAATTGGTGGAATGAGTTGTACTATGAAATACAAACAGTTTACTATGAAATTAAAAACACAGACTTTCTTGATTGAGTTATACCCAGTGTCTTAGCTAGTTGTCCGTCTGCCTGCCAATTTATACCGGGGTGCTCCGAGGAAGGGCAAACTTATTGCCTTTGACAGATGCTCCATTGTAAGTGTTGAGAA
The DNA here is from genome assembly GCF_039555335.1 of Amphiura filiformis. Classification (NCBI taxonomy): domain Eukaryota; kingdom Metazoa; phylum Echinodermata; class Ophiuroidea; order Amphilepidida; family Amphiuridae; genus Amphiura; species Amphiura filiformis. The sequence continues at coordinate 25,452,641 of NC_092635.1, read as the reverse complement.
TGGCTATTTACCTTTTTAGTAGACCAGATTTGCAAGTCAAGTCCATAACAACACCTATTAGAACTCTTTGAACCCCCAGTGGGCTGTAGAAGTCTGGTACATATTTTAAAGGTCATATTTAGGACAGGCAATTTTATTAAAATGACCAGTAAACCTCAATTTCTACTAGTACTAGCTAAGAGCCTGGTTATACCATTAATTATATGTAGCATTGATTGATTTTATGCTGCCAATCATGTCAAGAGAGACAGCATATAGTTGTTAATTTATTTCATTGTTCATTAGCCTTTTCGAAGCATGGCGTACATAATAGGAGGGCAGTATTCAATATGGGTAAAACCCGCCAAATTCAAAAGATTTTACCCACTTCGTGCAGTGCCATCCTAGTGTGCCCGCCATACCTCTAAAAGGCTAATAGCATCAGGCATGTGTACATTAGCTGCATTACACATAGGGCTATACAGAGTCCCAGGTCTCTCAGTCTACCATTTTTCAGCCTGATGTGGCAGTGACGTCTGTGCATTTCATTGGGCACAGCTTCAAGTCGCTAGTGTTTGCACAAAGCGCAAGCGTAAACACACACGGTTAAAGATGCCGCATAGATGCGCGAGCCAAACAGCTGCTTCTCCGCTTTGATGTCAATGCTACATCAGGGTGAAAAAATAATTGTTTGGCAATCTGATGGATGCGTCACCCAATCAGCATGTGAAATGTCAAACTAAACTAGTAAAAAAAAAATTGGTCCTGGTTCAAAATGCACGATGGGTCAGTGGATTTTTCTTCATTATCATTGTCTTTTGTATTGGTTTTGATTAATATTTTCATTTAATGCGGGTAGAAATTAACCAATTTAATACAATTCCATGTCAATCATCAGGTCATTTTAACTTAATAACGTGTTGAAACTTTAAACAAAATTTTTGAAAATATAACAATGTATTATGTTTTAATATTGGGGCATAAAGTGTGATAGTCTGGAGAAGAAAATATATGCAGGAATTACTGTACATGTCTGTGTGAATTCATTCTGTACTCTTTAAGCACATAAAGCATTTTCCCGAATGCCACCTTGGGAAAACAAAAATAGCTACATGTATGTGTATAATCGAATGTCCCTCCTTTCTACAGGAGCACCATCCAGATCAAGGATGAACCGGAAATGAGATGAACAGCACATATTTGTGGCATATTTTTAAGCTCATTGCATATTTTCGAAAAATATGTTTTTGCTGTCATAAATCATGTAAAAGTCCGACCCTTACCATTAGCTCATGACCATGTGTTATATCAACTCTATCCCCAAGGGAGAAAAGAGCACATAGTCAGACTTTACTATCCTTGATGTTTAGGCTAGATTCAGTCATAACTAGTCCAATGCTCTTGACCAAGTGCCTCAGTAATTAAGCTTAATTACAGCATATAATTTTGCTATTCATGTTCAACATTAAATATTTTTAATTGCAATCTATTGATGTGGTATTATAGTAGTTTGACATTTCAAATTTCCATGCCAAAGTGATCACTAAGGCCTTTCATTGGTCAGTCTATGATGGTCATTGTGTCACAGACCAGTGAAATAAATTGTGTATTTTGGCCAAAGGGGCATGTAACAGAATTCGGGAGCAATTTACTTGAGTAATAGTAACCATATGCTGATATTATCAAACTCAAGAAGAGTTTTACACCAGAGATGATATCTTACCCTTCCCAGAATCCTTTGCAACATGATTCATCACATCATTACATCAAATGGCACTCCCATTACTTTGTACAGGTTCCCTTTGTTTTCGTTTTGAGAATAAAATGGCTAATCATGTGTCACTAGTCAAGAAATAAACACATTTTGTGAGATCTGGATGTGTCCTGTTCATTGAGGTACTTTTTGTCACTTGATAACAAATTAATACAGAAAATTTAAATGGATGAAATGCATTGTGGGAAGTGTAAGATATGTTCTTTGGTTTTACACTATGAAATAAAATCACTGAAATGTGATGTCATCAAGTAAAATCAGTCCAAATTTGGATACTACGTTTTTACATTTTGAAAAGTCTGAATAATTATGTCGGCTTGATTTCACTGATAATCCCATATTTCTGTCATATATCATAGGAAGTTGTTCAAAGTTCAGTCATTACAAAAACAAAGGAATTACGTAAGAAACACTGACACCCCCCCCCCCCATCTGCAAACTAGAATTTCTGACTTCCGACTAATATTGCTTGTTCACATAAATTAACACGGAAATGAGTAATCATTAAAAATGTAACCATTTCAGTGTAATTAGTGAATTTCAGTGTGATATTTGACCTTTTCAGTGATTTGATTTTATTTCATAGTCTTAGGCCAAAACTAAAATTATTTGGTTTTCCTCTTCCACCAATAAAAATGGGAAAACTGGAAAAAAAGTTTTATTCTGCAAAAGAATAACCTTCCTATTTTTTGAAAATACAGTAATACAAGTGTTTTCTTTCAAAATTTTAAAATTGTTCACAATATAATTATATGGAAGTTCATGCACATCTTATTAGGCCTTATTTGCAGTTTATTACACATTTTTTGACCATGAAAGGCCTGAGGACAACCAATCAGTAAGTTTCCACTTCCCTTTCCAATGCCCTCTGCCAGCATTTGAATATAGCATTTGCAATGAAATATTCAGCCCAAGTGCAGATCAATTTGGCATTTTACCATTAATATCAAACTGATTTTTGTTATTGAATGGACATTGATGAAATACTGTATAGTGGATATTTTCGCTGGTTTAATTTTTGGCAATTTTATCAATTCTGGACAGTTTAGTGGGTGTTTAATTTGTATTTCCAAATATATTCACATTAAGTACTAAGTGTAATACATATTTTTGCGGGATTAAATATTCACGGCAGCTTGTTTGACCATGAAATGCGCAGAAATTAAACTCCCCACAAAAATTTCCCACTATACAGTATATGGTAACTTCCATTACATAACTGTTTTGCTTCAGGAATCTTGTGGTCAGAAGTGTAACACTCAGTTCATTGTTGGTTTTGTTTGACTAATGTGTCTGCATGTATGTTCATTCTATAAAAACTAGGGCATTTGTGTTTATTCTTCATGTCCCAAAATGAAGTTATTTTGTATCAAAATTTAGTTATGCTGCACTCTGCTCAATGACCTATACATCAGGGACTGCCTTTTGAGGAGAGTGAGAGCAATCACTCTCTACTGCTCTCCTTAAATTTGATATATTTGGAGAGTTATTTTTAGCTCTCCTTAGTTGACCATTCTCTCTATTGTAAATGCTCTAAACAGCTCTCCTTGAAGGCTCTAGAAGAGCTATTTAATGCTCTCCTGCAAATTCAAAAAGACAGTCCCTGTATACATCATAGGTATGCTAACTGTGGATGGCATGCTAAGTGAGGATGGCATTGGCAGGTCTAGAAAGAATGCGGAATTCAAGAATCTTGTTCCCAGAAATTTTGATAATCTGGAGGGAAATCCTGCTATGATGGAGGGAAATTTGTCTACATTTCCAGAAAATTAACATTTTTTCCAGGCCTGGGCATTGAGAACATGAGTAAATTTACTGCATTACAAAAATTTAAATTGAATATTTGAATTGAACCAAATTTGGGCATTGAAGTATCTGTGGAGGAAAGTAACATTGCAAGAGATGGTTTTCAAATGTTGTAAAAGTACTCATATATTGAGAAAACTTTGGTTTAGCAATACTGCTTATATTGGTGGAGAGTTCTTTGAACGGATGTAAATTCCTGGAGCTCATGATCTATTTACTGACTTTATTTTGAAGTCAATGATGGGATGGCTCAGATGGATGATATGATGAATTTGTGACTTGCTGAAATTAAATAGGAACAACATTGGAATAATGTGCTAATTAGCGGCGCTATTCTTCCATGTAAAATTGATTAATTTCCAACATAACCACATCCCTTTGTAGGCACATTCCAAAGCTATTTATTAAAGCTGATTCAGTGTAGTGATACCAAAATTCCTCAAAATTAGCATTCTGAATGTTGTCAAATAATCTTGTTTCATTTCATCAAGTCATATATATCGGTGTAAAAAAAGTTAATCCAAATGTTGATGTAAAATTGCACCATCAATGCTTGTATATAAATAATCATGTGACAACTACCAAAGTATTTGCATGGATCAAGGTGCAAAGTGAAAAATATATAACTGCTTTTGTTTATATTATAGGAGACTGATTTTAAGTTGAATGGGATTTCATTTTGAGATGCAGGATTTGGATTGATAGGCAAAGAAAAAACAATGTATTCTTTTACAAGGCAAGGTTATACTCCAACATATACGCCGGTATTTTCTGTTGTGATAATCACACATCAGTTCTCTGCAGTGACTTTCAGTTCTCAAATGATTAGCTGTGGTCAGGGCTTTTGTTCTCCATCACATCTTTTTCAGAGGATGCTAACTGCTGCATCAGTTGCAACAGAAAATTACCTGCAATTATAACCTAGCTTTCACTGTTCACATCAAAAACTGGGACACTATTTGTCATGCATTAGCTGAAAAATGTCATCATGACCCATCACACTTGTGAAAAATGCTGATGTATTCAGTGCATGATGCAATATGAGTTTGCAACTTACAGGACTTCCTCGCTGAAATGAAAGCGCAAAGTGTTGCATTCTTCTGGTCTTGCCTTCTTGTAAGAATCACAGAATTTGTATAACCCTTACTATTAACCATTACCCTAATCCTTACCCTACAACCTAACCGTTGAATTGAATTATATGTGACTAATGCTTACATGAAGGTACATGAAGAAGCACTCTTTACTATTGCATGAAAATCACCATCTTGGGTCTTGCTTCCTGTCATAAATGCTAAGCTTGGTATTGAATTGGTGTAACATTTTAGTGTGTGAAACATGGCATGAATGGATGTTTTTTTACCAAGAACATTAGAGTATGTTAGGTTCTTATCGATTGATAACAATAGACCATTTTGGTAAATCTCGGAATCCTTTTTGATGCGCACATCAGTCACAGCGAATGTTGTGTTGTGCAGTGACAATCAGAAACCATGTGCGCATTGGCATGACATACTTGGATCACTTTCACAAAGGCTTGCGGGATTTACCAAAATGGTACTGTTTCCTGGCAATGTCTTGGCATTGTACAGGACTGTCCCGATTATTTTCTTGGAATGCCATGGTACATATAGTTTCATCTTAACTTCAACATGCAGAGATGCCACTTGGTTTTGTCATAATTTCCTGAAAAATCTTGAATATGCACTTTTCCTTATCCTTTTAGGGTAGAGCAAAAATTTCCTGAAATTGGTAGATTTTCTTCCAAAATTTCCTGAAATCAGGAAATTTCCTGAAAAGTGGTATCTCTGAATATGTGGTGAGGATTGTTACAAATAAACTGTTATTATCTTTTATATCTCCTTCCTTCCTTCCTTCTTTTATATTGAGTTATCAAGTTGATAATTTAATGGTACATAATCAGTTTTAAGTTATGGTAACATATTGTACATTCTATAAATAATAGTCATTTTGTAGGATTATGTTAGAACTTTTTTTTGTTTCTTTTATCTTGCCAACATGGAAAAAACAAGATAAAAGTTGTAATTATCATTCTGGTGATAATAAAGTAAGGAATTTTGAAGCAATTTAATATGACCAGTGTACAGATACTTTTCATTTCTGTTTTGTTCGTTAAAGTTGAGTTAGGGAATTAGTCAAGGTTAAAATTTATCCATGTAAATTCTGTTCTGTCTGTCATCAAAGTGTAACAGGTGTAAGTAAATTCTTCTGTGGTGAAATGGCCAAGTGGGACTTCCTGTTTAACAGACTTGCTGACTGCTGGTCATAAAAAAGATATTGACATGCATGTGCTAGCTTCCATTACCAGTTATTCATTTTGATGCAATTCCAAGCTCATAGCAAACAGTTTCAGGTCACATAGTTAAGTGTACAGGCAACAAATAAAAACCCACCCTGTGTTATGGGTGGATGGACTTGCCAAGTAGGTCAGGATCACACATTTAACCTATACTACAAACAATAAAATGACATGTTCCAAGTAGGTGCAGGTTGGAAACAAGTACAAACAATAACAAATATGCCAAAATTAAATCGGGCTTGAAAAAAACAAATCAGGCATGAAAAAATTAAATCGGACTTGAAACAAATTACTGACATTTATTTTAAAATATTTGATAAGAATTATTATGATTTTATGTCTTGGAAACACAACAAGCAATCAGCATGTCCACACCTTAAGGTGGCATTCTGAGATTTCAAAAATTTGTGCCCTAAATTTTGGTCAAAGTCAAATTTTTAATATGTACGCAATTTTTTGTCCATATACTTAGTAGCATCTGAAATTGTTAAAGCTAAAATCATCAAATTTCATATAAAATTGTATGATTTTGTATTTGCTCGAATATTTATCCTACTAGTGCTGTGGTGAAATTTCGTGCAAGTTCCCTTTAATATGTGCCACACAAATTATTTGAAGATCAGGTGAAATTTGAAAATGGCCGGCCAAAAAAATGTGTGTTTGCCTCCCCCTTTGCACAAGCCAAATTTTTGCAAATCTTAAATGGGCTACATAGTGAAGCGAGCATGAATTTTTGATTATTAAGAAAGTTTCCATACTGTTTTCCCCAAGCCTTTTGACCTTTTCCCCACTTTCTGATTTGCCAAAACCTTTTGACCTGCCAATATTGCTTTTTTCCCCCTCCTCCATAATTATTGCACAGCCTCCAAGTAATGCTGAATCTTGGTGCAAGTCAACTTAAACATGTATCACATTACACAATTTGAAGGTCAAGAGGTTAATCAAAGGTCAAATTAGTTTTTCACAAGTGATTTACCAATTTGTGACCAGCTCCAACAAAACCCAGAACAAGTCGCCAGGCATGTTTTTGAGTTATAGGCCTTTAAAGATGGCATTCCCATAAAAGAAATCAAATTTTGGAATTCTTAATTTCATGGTATTTGACTTTGGGACTGAGTAGACTTTCAAATCCTTGAAAGTACTTATTAAAAAGAGGTTTATTTAATCAATAATTGACAGTTGAACTATGATAATCCCTATTTAATCCTGTGTAAGGCAGGAAACTAATTAGCACATTTCTCAGACTAGCAATTTTTCAAAAATATCAAGGTATCATTTACAAAATTATCCATATCTGAGGTCAGATACATAAAGAGTGATGAATTTTCATGAATTGAAAGCCAGTATTTTGCAAGGTCATGAAGGCCATCCGAAGTCATAGCTAATAAACTTGAATTTTCTTGAAACCTAGTGGAAATGTTAGACCATTTCACATTATTTATCAACAAAGGCAAGGGACTGGTCTATCAATATGCTTGAACGAACCGCTACACTGTTCAATGGCTTTCTTGTACTATATGAAATGTGGTAGGCGATTTAAAATGCATGTGCCCTGAGCAAACTACGATACATACACACACTGCAGGGCAAAGAACAATGGAAATTGCCATAATTTTGTGCGCATACTGCCGGGCACTGACGTCACATGTCAAGTGGTCTATAAACCTTTGGGTACAACACAATGGCCAGGGCGACCAGGGCTGTTATGAATCACTGTCTTTTTTAATATGGTGGATACCCTTAATGACAAATCCAAACAATATTCAACCTGTTTTAACATCACAAACTTAAACAAAATCTACAGATTTCATAGATCACATATTTTATTCATAACATTTTTCTGAAGCAGCATTTCTAAACCATTTAAGGGGGTACTACACCCCTGTGGTAAATTTGTGACTATTTTTGCATTTTTCTCAAAAAATAATAACACACTGGTAACAAAAGATATGTATATTATTGGGGCAAGGAATCCAATTACTACACTGAAATTTCAGTGACTCAAGACAAGCGGTTCAGTATATATGATAGGAAACGAGGTACATCCTAGCGGTACCTTATTTTTTTTATCATAAATAACAAACCGCTTGTCTTGGGTCAATGAAATTCCAGTGTAGTAATTGGGTTCCTTGCCCCTATAATATACAAAACTTTTGTTACCACTGTATTTTTAGTTTTCGAGAAAAATGCAAAAATAGACACAAATTTATCGAGGGGTGTAGTACCCCTTAAGAATCTCTTGATCTATTATGATAGTGTTTCAAACCACAGCAGCTGAAGGGAGTATCCCATCATGCATTGCAGTGTATCTGCTTGCTCCATAGCAAACGCATACAAAAAGTAAGTAAAAGCTGCTTAAATTATGATACCTATGAGCAGTTTTCAAACAAAAGTCGTAAGTACCTTTGATTTAAGGGCTTGGATATGGACGTTTTCACATATTTTTTGTGGGACCTGAGAGCACATCAGACATCAAATTGCATTTTGAATATGAGGAATGTCCTGATATCAAATAATTTTGATTTTTTTTTAATTCGCGATATACTACATGTTTTAAAATGTTTGAAATGTAAGTTCTCAAAGTAAATTGTATAAATCTAATGATATGTACTTACAGTGTATATAGCTGGGATGAAAAGCTGTCCATCATGTGAAACTTTTGACCTTTCGTATTGAAGATATAAATTTTTTCCCCAAAAACAAAAAAAAAAAATGCACCGCCCTGTTAATGAGCGACATACTGCGCCCGAACAACATAATCAACCAATCAGGTTATCGGTCTGTTGTTATGATTGTCAGATGATTGAATCAGCCAATCAAAACCCCATGTTTCCGTGTTTACACTGTGCACGCTCTCAAAATGTAACGACTGGCACAAACTATAAGCACCTAATTATCATTGGATTTATAAAGTTTTCTTTGAGGTCTGTTAAATATCAAAAATATCATATTCAATTAGTTTGCGATAAAATTTATTTGATATCAGGACATCCTTGTGTTCAGAATGCAATTCCAAATGTCTGATGCGCTCTCAGGTCCCACAAAAAATACTGTGCAAACGTTGCTATCCAATTGGATTGTGTGTACATTTTCAATGGTACATGCAGACTGCAGTTCTACTATGGTACCGCAAAACATAATGGGATACTCCCTCAGCTGCTGTGGTTTCAAACTTGCTTGAAAATTTATTTATGATATGGCCTTGGGAGCTCTTGGGCCAATTGGACAGGGTTTAATGTTATGGTATAAAACTGTAGGACATTATAAAAAGATCTAATTCTTAGGGTAAAACTTAAAATAATATGTCATTTAAGTTGCATTCTATAACATAAGAATTTCAGTATGTCTGAAATTAATTTTCAATTAAAAACAAATACTATTATGAGAACAGTATAAATAAATATAGCTGAATCTTTACAGACCAAATTGGTCTCACCACATAGGTGTGTGTGGAAAACAGACATCTGAGAATATTGTGTACCAATATTTTTGTGAATCCAGATGTAATTATATTAATGAGGCCTCATTATCTGAGAATACCCTGGGAATAATAAAGGAGTATTTTGTGATCCTAGCATCCTCATTTTATAATATTTTTCAGTAGATATCCACCCATAAAAGCTTATTACCAAAATTTCAGTTCATTCCGATTTTGTGTTTGTGAGTTATGCATAATGTGTATTACACTGCTCCATATATGACCACTGTGTTGTAATTTCGTTCTGGTGTACCAGAACATAATTCAAATTTGGCAATATTTTTGCTAAATGAATTAATCTGCAAGAAATATTTTGCACATAAACATTATGTAGCCAAAGGTTTCCAGTGGTATAAAAATCTCAATATTTTTGAGAAAAGTGGGGGATGAGGCTGTAGATCACAAAATGCCCCTTTAACATTGAAGTGAACAAAGACTACATTGATGATTTCAGATGTAATGTTAAAAACTATGGATTTTATGTTGTGGACTAATTTGATAGGGGACTTTTTCTGGCACCAGCTTAAAAACCTCACCATAGGCTGATTTCTGTCTAGTCTCGGTCCTAGCCAGGTTGTACTCCTCCGTCGCTCAACAAATTGATCCAAGACCGCTGAATGGTTTATGAATAAAAATGTTTTCAATTGGCTATGGAGCCATGTAACTGCAGAATTAGGATGTGACTTGTATAGCATCGACTCTCAACAATACGTGATGCAATCAAGCAAAATGAGTCGGATGTCGGGAATATTGATTTTGAGATATAATCAATAATAGTATTGTATTTTATTGTTCTGAGCAGAACTAAAATGGCCATATCTCTGGAAACATGATGAAGTTTTCAGCAAAATAAAGCTCTGAGGATGGATCATATAATGATATTGAAAACTGAATTTTGATTTTGATCGACATCAGACACATTTTGCTTGATCGCATCACATATACCGGTTGTAGCTTAACTTAAAAAACCCAAAGTGCAAATGGAACATTACTTGCAGCAGTACTTGGAGCTTGTCACCAGACAGTGTTTAATGATGTAGGAGCACAAGAGAGCTGAGACGGAGACTAATCTCTGTCAATTTCCTTTGTCAAATGATATCCAACACTTTGCCCTCTGTCAACATTTTAACTGTATCAATACTGCTGTTTTGATATATTATCAGAAGCAATATTTCATACAATCTAAGCTCGTATTTCTTGCCTAGATGTGATGGGATACAAAATCATCTATATCTATGAATTATACAATCTCAACCTCGTTCATCCTTGTTACACAAACTGATTTGACATATATTGGTATTCTTGTTATCAGCAGCCATTTTCTCACATCAACAAACAAGTTTTTCAGCAGATGTAGGCTCTACAATTACAACCAGGAGAAGTTACAGCTGCATCAGTGACGCGCAAACATCCAGTGCTTGTATATCACACACAGTTACTGATCATGGTTTTGATTGATTAGGCTGATATAACACTGCAACCTGTCCATGCTGCCTTTGGTTAAAAACTTCATTTTGGTCAATTAGACTGGCATGGCCAATACTATTTCCACCATAGGTGTTGACACTGATAGCATTGTGAATTCATAATGCCATAGGCTACACACATCCTGACCACATGGCCATTTTATTCAAGTGTTTCGGTGTCTTATTTGTCAGTATCAAACCCATTGTTCTGTTGATTGTGCAGACATGTCTAATAGTTTCCATGCAGCACGAGGATCTAGAATTTCAGCTTCTTTACATAATGCCCATACGTACATCACACGTAAAACTTTATTCTGAAAAAAAATAGAAATAAATAAATACAAGGCTTAATGAATAAATAAATGAATATGATATATTTGATACACCCCAATGGTAGAAGTAAGAGTTGAATTCTGACAATTAGATATGCAAAGAAAGCCACCAGCATACCCAGCGACTGTTAGTTATTAGGTTCAGCGTCTGTATGGTACAGGAAATTATCTTACATTCAGTCGGTGTCATATTGGGCTTCACCCAGCCACTATGATACTTCGCGCACAATAATTTCATGTACTATACCGACGATAGAACTAATAATAAGTAACACTGTATGAGAGACTGTATGCATATTCATTCTACCAAGTCAAACTCAGCCCTTCTATTTAGTTCAAAATAAGAGCATACGTGATTTGCTTGTTGAACAGATGATAAGGGAAAGATTTATTTTTAAATAACAAGGGTCAAATTTGAGGGTAAATTTTTACTTAATATTGGAGGTCTCTGTCTGTACAGACACTTACAGCAACACACATTGAATGGAGCACCATATTTTATCAGCAGTACTGTTACTTCATTTTTCATATGAAAAGTGAAAATAATACCAAATGAGAATTTTTAGACTTCTTTACTTTACAGATATTTCTACAAATTTCCAATATTGGGCTATTCCAGTTGGAGTCACCCATCCAGGTAATCCCATTTGAAATTCACACTCCCTGTGTGGAAGATTAAGATCATGTCTTCCATAGGGGGTGTATGGGTCTCAACTAGAATAGCCTATTGTTATTAAAAGGGATCACTGAAAGTGCCGTTAATTATGTACAGGCCTACTCACCGGATCTCCCTCCACTACATCTCCTTTATTGTTCCTCACTACCATTATTTGTTGAGCTAAGAAGGTGATGAGTAACACTGGTCCCTGTTCCATCATCTTAGCCATATGAATCTGGATGTCAAGGCAACCAGGAAAGAAATATTGATAAAGTGGATAAGTGCACTGGCAAAACTTGTGAATAATAGTAGCCCATTGAGCTCTTGGATTAGGCGCAAATAAATAACATGTTTGCTGTGTTTCAAAAACCAAGACGTGAGATGCATTTTGTGCGTGTGGTGGGAGGCAGGTGTGAGTGTGGGTGTGTGCCAGGATGTATGACAAAACATATTCAAATCTCAAATATCGGTTGCAAGGTTGGTTTTAAATGTGTAAACCAGAGACCCTCAACAGGTGTCCTGTGGGCCAAATCCAGCCTGCCAACCACTGATATCTGGCTCTTGACCAAAATGTAAAGGAAAACATGAGAAACTGATGTGTATTTGACAATCCAGCCTGTATGCTTGAAATGGGTTTGGCCAATCTCTGGTGTAAACCATTAGAAAAGCTACAGATTGACTATTAATGTGTTATTCACATCAATTTATGGAATACTTACATCTACACCATCTACATCTAGAACTCTGTTATCATATTTGTAACCCATTGATGTGGCTTGTTTGATAGGGGTTGCTAGTTGATTGAATGGCTGTAGGACAGAAGAAAAAACAAACAAGAGTTCATGATAAAAAAAAAGTTCAGGGAAAAATTGGCACCCAATTACTCAAAATAACATACAGATTTATTATAAATGTTATCAATCTTACACTAGTGTTCATAGCATTGTAAAATGATGTTCAAAAGATTTCAATGTTTTATGAAAAATATATATACAAAATCAGAAATGCATAGATACTTACAGCTTCATAACACCAATCTTTTAAAACTTCTAAGTCACCACGAATAATAGCCTGAAATAATAAAATGTTGACAAATTTGAAATCATTATAATTATGTGCACACAAAAAAATAATATTCAAATACACCAGTCAGGGCTGCAGAAAGGTTGAAAATGTGGGGCGGCCAACACAAAAGTGGGGCGGCCAAAATACAAATATATGCCCAAATTGAAATAAAGATTTAGAGATAAACAGAACAAATTTCTCAAAAAGTGGGGTGGCCATGGCATCCCCGCTTGCTACAGCCCTGACACCAGTGTTATGTTATTTTTTCTTATCTAATAAAAACTTTGCCAACTTTCTTCTTTAAATTTTAAAAATCTCATTCTTTCAGACTGTCACACTGAAGTATAAGAGTCCAGTCAACACAATTAAATATAGAAATCTAGCAGACGACACAAATAGCAATCATTTCTGTAGAAATGGCAGCAGTGGCCCTCTCCAGATTGTGAACAAAATTAAATTCTATGAAAATTGTGTTTTGGGCTATCAAATCATCAATAAGGGTCTATTCATGGACTATTTGAGTGGAAAGTATCTTATTTGTGTGTTGCTTTTGAATTTAAAAAAAAAATGTAACAGATGAAGCCCCTACGGTTAAATTGTTGGCCAAACCCACACAAAACACATCTGTTACATATAGTAACATGGACTCAGGTGATTCCAAACACTGATCCCATTAGACCACTCAAAATTTTAGCCTGGGCCTTTTTCATCTTTTATGACTACATAGATCCTGGTCTGCAAAGAAAATATACATTTGAAGCAAACAGTCACTTTATAACTGAGAATATTGCATTTAAATAGCTCCCATTGTACACAGTAGAGTATAGGGGACTTTTATTGTGGTATGAACCCATAAATACCGAATAATGTTCTGCATCAATAATTGGCTATTTCTGAAATAATCTTACCTCTAGGACATTTGGTATAATTTCTTCTTCACACATCTTAAGGAATTGCTCTTTTGAAAAGGACGGATCAGTTTTGACAATTTCTGTCAGTACTTCTGACATCTCAGTTGCAGAGAAAACATTACCTAAAATCAAATGCAAAATACAACGGGATGGACAATTAAATTAAGTTAGAACAAACAAACTACACATCAGTTTCATTTAGTGAATTTTTTGGAGGTTTTGAGTTGCTTATGTGATCAAATTGTTGCAAAAAATTAGATTCTAAGCTAAAAAGAAAATTCCTTGGTACTTAAAGGGCATTTTGTGATCCACAGCATCATCCCCCCACTTCTCTCAAAAAAGTTGGGATTTTTATATCACTGGAAACCTCTGGCTACATAATGTGTATGTACACAAAATTTCTTGCAGATTAATTTGTTTAACAAAGATATCGTGAAATTTGAATCTGGTATACCAGAACGAAATTACCACACATTGTCTATGGAGCAGTGTAATACACATAATCATGCATAACTCGCAAACGCAAAATTGGAATCAACTGAAATTTTGGGAATAAGCTTTTTTCGTGGGTATCTACTGAAAAATGTCATAAAAAGAGGATGCTAGGGTCACGAAATTCTCCTTTAACAGCAGAATTTGTCAAGTTGAAAGAGAAAGTCTGTATTTACATTGAGATTCATTGATGTCTTGCCTTTATAAAAATGTATACTTTTATATGTCTTGCGTGAATAATTACGAAGATATGGCACTTTTACTACATGCATGTCTGAGAGTACACAGCTGCCTTAATATTAGTATTCCGGACTGAATAAAATAGTTTGCCGGATTGTCCATCTAGTATTACTTTATCTAAAGGTAATCAAAAACATTTATATTTGACAAGTGTTAATGATGAGGCAAAACAAGTCTGCTCAGCTTATAAGAGAGCGCGTGGCCTAGCGGTTAAGGCATAGGACTGTGAACCCAAGGGTCAAGGGTTCGAATCCCAGGTCCGGCTCTTTGTGTCCTTGAGCAAGACACTTCACTCTACTTGCTTAGTGCTTCGGAGGGCACTTTAAGCTGTCGGTCCCGATGTACATGCATATTTTCTCACATTAATGTAGTGTGCACGCTAAAGAACGTAACAGGCTATTCGAAAAGAGCAGGGGATCATCCCGGTCATGTTGACTTTACTTCAAAATACACTCATCTACTCTAGGTTCCAGAGTAAAAAATAAGTACAGCTTGTCTGTACGCAGTGCGACAATACTCATACATATCAGGGAGGCACTTATAAGGAAGAAGAAGAAGAAGAAGAGCTACCCTCTTGACAAACATGTAAGAACTAGCTTTGCCAGAGCAAAAATATATTGAATTGATAATCCCATGAAGTTATTCTTACCAAATAGTTGACCAAATTTATCTGTCACTACTCTTGTTGCCCTGATGACTACATTGTCACTCTCGTCATACTTCATTTTTAAGTCGAAAAATTCTGCAAAAACAAAATCAATCATTAATTAAAGACAGCAAGGTTGAAGTTGAACTCGTGCACATGCTCACAAACTAAAAATTGCTAAATGTTTCTTGTTGTGGTTTTCGTTATGCAACCTGTAATTGTGGATCTCAGAACCGAGGTTTTGTAATTAACGTATTGTTTTCACCATCCAATTCTTGTTTTCATAATTTACTACTTACTTGCTAATTCATTTTACAGAGTGTCATGCGTGCAGGCCACATACAAAATATTTTCCGAGAAAGACACACCTTCTCAGATTTTTGTGGGATTTTGAACATGTATGTCGATTATTAATTAAAGTTATTAACAATTAGGCATATTTGAGCCTTCTTATTTGGTGTACTAGAAGAACTTGATATTTAAAAACTTTTTCTTGGCATCTTCTAACCAACTTACTGTTAAAAACCTGATTGTTCTCCTTGAAATTCTTCCACTGTTGATAATACTTAGAATCCTTGTGTAGCACCATTCCTGTTGCATCCCTATGGATAGAATGAATGACACACAAAGGAAGAGTGTTGCATTATTGAGACATTACAAAGAGCTTACTTTTACTCCCTATTCCAGGAAAATACAGCACTAATGTTTTGGGATTAAAAAAAATATTATCCTGTTTTGCCAAATGAAACATAGGTAAATCCTAATCCTTTAGTTAGTCCTAACTAGCAATAAAATTACAATTTTAATATTTAGCCAATTCTTGGAAATAGGGACAAAAACATGCATTTTTAGAGTATTTTTCGTATGCCATGACAAACAAGCCCAAAGACTTGCACTAAGACTAATTTCAGTTTATGCATTCTAATTTTTGGAAAAGACATGTTTCATTCTTATAACCAATCATTTAATTAAAGTAACATAAAAAGTGAAAATTAGAGCAAAATTTCGGCATATACTCAAGATTTGAATGCTTAGACTTGCTCCAAGTCTGTGATTTTTGTGACTTGTCTGTCAGAAAACATGCCGAAAATGCATGTTTTTGGCTCTTTTCAAGAAATTGGTAAAATAGTGAACTTTTTCTCCAGTTAGGACTAAATGAATGATTAGGATTGAGCTATGTTTCATACGGCAGAACTTGATAATACTTTCTTAATCCCAATTTTTCTGGAATGGGGAGTACACAATGCCAATCTTCTGAGTTCCTAGACTTCATGCGCCGAGCTACACAACAACCAGAAAACAATTAAGCTTCATGGGGCAAGTCATTTTAGCTTGCTTTGTCAGACAAAAGCCTGCACACATGGAAAAGTGGTGTAATGACCAAAAAGTATAATAATTCTAATAAATTGAGTGGCTAAGGAATCTATCACATAACATGCCTTTTTGGTCACTACTTTGTTCTGAATTCACACAATGGTCATAAGTCATTACCGAGGGGACACGCCTGGATGATAACTTATCCTGGGGCTTTATTTAAAACATGATGTTAATTTTATACAAAAAATATAAGTGGATTCTATCAGGAAGACTCTATTGTGGATGTCAAAACTTTGTAAGGATTTAAGTATGAAGGGCAAAGTTGAGTTGCAGTTCTAGGATGAAAACTATTCAAAAGCACTTGACTAACTAACACCATTACAAAGCTAAGTGTCCTTCTCTGGCTTTGTATACTAGTCCTTTTAGTAAATTAGACACAAGACACCACACAGTGTCGACACCCTATATTATAAATATAAACTTAATACTCCGTTGGTGAGCGACGGGCGATGGTATTTCACCGAACGAAAGAAAAGGAGTTCTATCTGATTGGCTAGCAATCGATCGCTGGATCGCTCAGTGGTGAACTACAAAAATGGAGTGATGTATTCAATTCGACTGAAATCGATATTCTATTATTGACGCAGATAAAGAAAGTGTCATAGTGTGTATTGTATGACTTGTGATTTAATTTTCTAATACATGTGTTCCTTTATAGAATTGGAATTCTCAAACAGTTGAATATATCACAATTTTTATTTTGAAGATCAAAATCGTTACTTAAAAAATGCAGTAAAATATATCCACAGCAAAATACCGGTCCCCGCTAATTAGTGTATTTAATTCCCAGTTAGTGTATTAAAAATAAAACCTGGGATTTACCTGACAACAAATCAAATTTTCTTGTAATAGAAATATCATATGGGATACTGATCATGCGCAAATCGAAAAAACATAGAATAGAAACTGTGTGGCAGGCTCTGTGGAATCTCATATCGTGTGTAAAATGGTATGCTTAGCCTGAGTCGCTCGGCCTATCTCGAACAAAATCGCCATGCGTAGCTGTTGAAAAACGAGAGGATTCATCGTACTATCACGGCAATTTTTGACACGAAGATATAGGGATGATGACGCTGTGCACCATTTCTGTTGTCCCTAATTGTGGTTTGCTTGGATACTTGGGACTAAAACAGTAAATCAAACAATCACCCCATATACTCACTCATTGGCCTCGATTGGTCTGGACTCCATTGTGGAACTTAAAACATCTGTTCGCTTCCTAAGTTTTACTGCAATGAAAGCATAGTAATACACAACAAATTTTAATAATACATCAAGATGAACAAATATGAAATTCAAGGACAATATCCCAGGGAATCCTGGCATCTTTAGAAAATATATCCTGCATAGAAAATAGTAAGAATTTTTATTTCAGAGAAATTTACAAAACTCAATCAACTGTCCACATATTGCCCATAAGGATTTTACGATGGGTATTCATGATACCTTTTAGTAAATGGCTCTTTTCAGAGCCGCTGAATCTTCAGTTGGAAAGGGGCGTCTATAGCTACTACAACAGCTTTTTTCATTGGGCAAGGGTGACACACTATGTTACTTTGTTGACAAGGAGCCATCTATATGCAGAACTCCCAATACTTTGTCCTTAAGAAGACAGAGCCAATCCTGACAAGTTCAACAGTTTTATACTTTTGTTGACGGCAATCCTGCTAAAACTCTGAACTTTCCCCTTGTTCACTTTGTTATTACTTACCTGGTGGTTTGTATACCCGTGCACCACTAACAGTACTCTCATCAATCTCATGTTTCACTGCTTTCACACCCTGATAAGCAAAAAAATGAGATTAAACAATGTCATTTATGAAATATGAACAGGGAGTTTCATTGTATTAATTTTGGGCTAGGACCATCTGAAGTAAACCACAAAACATTGTGTGACATCATAAGAATTCTACCAATAAATTTTTTTGTTCAAGTTTCTCATTGATGAATAAGGTCTTTTGGTGAATCTGGTTAAAACTTGTAACAGCGTGCCTGTCTTTTTTGTACTATTGCTGTGCATCTCGCTTCCCAGCTCTAGTGCGAATTCAAAGGAATGAACAGTGTGCCCACATTCCTACTACTCAATCATGACAATGCTCCCACGCAATTATGTGAATGTCTAAAATTGCACACTGTGTCCATTCATTTGAAATTCTTACTATATAAGGCAGAACAACGGAGCTCATAATATATGCACACCATAAATCTACCATTTTTAATTCTACAGGCCTACTCACTTGATGCAAGTAACTACATTAGGGATGCTAATTATTTGTTTTGTTAGCTAGCTCACCACAACAAGTAATTGCCTGACTACTCCCCATTCCAGAAAAATACAGCACTATTTTTTGGATTTAAAAAAATATCCTGTTTTGCCAAATGACGCGCAGCTAGATCCTAGTCCTTTACTTAGTTCTAACCTGCAATGAAAGTCAAATTTTAACCTTTGGTCAATTTTTGAAAATAAGGGCCAAAAATATGTGTTTTTATGGCATTTTTCGTATGCTGTGACAATTAAGCTGAAAGACTAATTTCAAGTTATGCATTTTAATTTTTTTTAAACATATTTTCTAATCTTTTTCATAACCAATTATCAAAAATAACATTTTAAAAATATAATTTTCAGCTGAGTCTTTTGAATGCTTAGACTTGTGTCAAGTCTTAAGATTTTTGTGACTACAATTGTAAGAAAACATGCAAAATTGCATGCTTTTGGCTCATTTTCCCTCAAATTGAAAAAATATATTTAAATTTGATTTTTATTGCCAGTTAGAACTAACTGAAGGATTGTGATTTAGCTATATTTCATTTGGCAAAACAGGATAATATTTTTTTGAATTAAAAAAAATGAGTGCTGTATTTTTCTGGAATGGGGAGTAATGCAGCTAATACACTTACCTTTGACACTGTTTTAAATGCTTGACTCTTGGCAATCTCTTCACCTGACTTGGATACTTTTTCCGCTGCTGATTTGGCCGTTTTACCAAATTCCCTGGTAATGTCACCTGTCTTCTTCACCCATTCTTGCTTCTGCAAGTCCTCTGTACTCTATTGTGAAAGAAAACACAAAGCATTGTAAACACTACATGTATAATAGCAACATATTGTGTAACCTTTAAGGGGGTACTACACCCCTGGCCAATTTTGTGCCTATTTTTGCACTTTTCTCAAAAAGTATAGCACATTGGTGACAAGTAAGATATGTATATTATAGGGGCAAGGACTACAACTACTGTACTGAAAATTCAGCAACTCAAAGCAAGTAGTTATTGGATTTATTGATCAAATATTGGTTTTCCCTCATTTTTGACTGTAACCCCACAACTGTTGTCTGTGCTGAAATAAAATTTATAGTGCAGTAGTTGTAGTCCTTGCCCCTATAATATACATATCTTACTTGTCCCCAATGCGCTATAATTTTTAAGAAAAATGCAAAAATAGGCATCAATTTTGGCAGGGGTGTAGTACCCCCTTAACACAAATAAAGGGTAATCCAGTATTCCTTACACCCAAATGTGTCCAAGGTAGTAAAAACAAAAGTGTGATTTGAAGAAAAATATAACTTTTTTGACCAAATATTTAAGTTTACTTTAAAGGTGGATCGCCCATCGTGATCGGCTGTTTACTTCTGAATATTTTTTCTGAAGATGCTCATTAAACTTCCTCAACAATCAAATACAATGATTAATTTTCTTACCATATCATGTTGGCTAAATATGCAAGTTTTGTTTACCTTTGAAACTTTGTCCTTGATGTCTTCAACTGTCCTCTTGAGTGTCTCTGCTCCTACGGAGGTACCTTCTTCCACAAGCTGTCCAGCCTGTTAACAAACACCACAGGGCAAAGGTCATATGTCAAAGGTTAGTATATTAACTACAAATGTTACACTGTGTAGAGTTTGTAAATAAACTACTGCATGGCTAACATTCACTCACTTGTTACACTGTGTAGTCAGTCAATACACCCCCTATGGAAGACATGATTTTAATCTTCCATACACAGAGTATGAAGTTCAAATGGGCAATAAAATTTGTGACAACAGTGCTCGCTGTTTGGGGAAGTCAATATTGCCCTTTTAAATCAAATTTTCTACTTGTTCAAGTTGCAAAAGTTACTTATGACTAGTACAAGATGAAAATACTTGTTTTCATGGGTATATAAATGAAATTGAGGATAGGTTAAGACTTGTTTATGGTGCATTTTAAAATGTAAGTGTATTTAAACGTAGCACAGCAACCACAATTCAAGACTTTGACATTTTGCCTGTAACTTTGATCCAAAACTCTTACTATACATACAACTTGATACAAGTGCACTGAAATTGAGTGTTTTTAAACTCGACAACTCAAGTGAGTTCAGAGAGAAATACAGGGGCACAAATTAAGGGGTATTTGATTGGGTGAGCACACAATACACATGGTTAACAGCAGGTCTTCACTCAATACACATGAATATTTACTCCATACTTACATATTTCTTTCTTGCTTTAGTCAAACCCATAGACTGTTCTAATTTCTTTCTTTCCTCTGCAAATTTCTTTATATTATCCTGCAATTTACAAATATATTTAAAAATTATTATCTTATTTGCATCTTTTGTAGATGTAAGAAACTCCAGCCCAACCCCATTACACAACTAACATGTATACTGGGTTTCAGAGAAGAACGACAGTCCCTTGCTCAGATTGACGCGAGCGCCCTAATAATGAGCGACCTAGTTACGCGGAGCTTTGTGTTCCCTTCCCTTCAAGAGCGCCAAACTGCGCCAACCAACATTTTGACGCGTAATCTGCCAATCAGGTTATCGGTCTGTTGTTATGATTGTCAGACGGTTGAATCAACCAATCAGTACCCCACTTTCGTGTTTACGCTCTGCAAGCTCTCAAAATGTAAACAACTGCCGTTCTTCTCTGACAAAAACCAACCACCGTCAATGCGGACATTGACACACACTTTGAGTTTCATTCACATTACATTTTATATTGTACATACACATGTACACATTTTAGTTGTATTGGCTTTATACTACTGCCTATTGGGAGTTTAATTTGTCCCAGAGCAGACTGGGTGCATTTTTATGGACTGGGTGCATTTTTAGTGGCCTTCTTTACCTTGTTCTTTGTCTTCAAATCTGTTTCTCACTTCTCTTAACATACAGGTCAGCATGCTTATATAGGCTTTTTAGCCTGGCTTGAGCATTTTGTTTGAGCCTGGCCCCATCAGGACCCAAGCGTGTCAGCCATGTCTCCACACGGAGCGACCGTTTAAACAAACAAACAAACAAACAAATGTCTCACACAAACACTTTACATGATTAATCTGCAGGTAACGAAAATAACAACTTACTTTTAATTCTTTGTTCTTCTCATAATCTTGCATCATATTATCGATGATTGTTTTAAAAAAACCTTTTCTTTCTGGTTGCTGAGAATAACATCTTTCCTGGAAAATAAATAAATAAAATAATAGCTTGGGTAAGATGTAAGTAAAAATTGTAATGAGATGTGGTTTTTGTATTGTCATTATCAATCAATCAATCAATCATGCATATTCAAATTCTTGCTTTAGTTTACTTTTATCTAAATGCTATACTTACATGTTGCAACCTGACATCCAGAGGACCATTTGCACAAGTTGTAAGCTGTGGAAGACATCTATTGATGTTATAAACTCTAGTCTGTGTTGTTGTTGATATTCTCCATACATGTAGTAAGGACCTACTTCTTGTAGGAATCTGTAATCACAATTGAAATAACCAGTAATTAATGGAAATTCAGCTTGTAACTTTACATGATATTGTTCTGGGACTTCAAAAGTTTGACATTCCTGTAAATTAGTAAAAACGTCATAATAAATTCAATTGAATGAATACAGCAGGCTACCCAAGCCAGTAAGAAATGAGTCCACATCAATTCAGTGTTCAGAATACTGTTTTAGCCTGTGTCTCCTATCCTACTATCACTCAAAGAAAGATATCTCTTCACAAATTCACTCACCTTGCGATCCCACATCACCAATTGAAATGAACTCATAACTTCCCAAAAACAAATTTGTCATTCCTCAAAACAACACAAAAATGTATGGTAACTTAAATAAGGGATCTGGAATGAGCGTTTTGACAGTATTTTTTGTGGAACATGAGAGCACATCAGACATACATGTATCGAATTGCATTCTGAATACTGAAGAATGTCTTTCTGATATCAAATAATTTTCATTTTTGAAATTCACGATATAATACAAATTTTATGACAAATTATTAAAATTTGATATTTTTCACATTTTTGATAACAGTCCTCGAAGTAAATTGTATAAATCTAATGATATATTCTTAAAGTGTAGCTGGGAGGAAAAGCCAACGATCAAATTGAAAATTTTGACCTTTCATACTGAAGATATGGATTTTTTTCCAAAAAGACCTAATTTTTTTTGTTTTGGGAAAAAAATCTATATCTTCAATACGTAAGGTCAAAATTTTCAATTGATCGTCGGCTTTTCATCCCACCTACATACACTTTAAGTATATATCATCAGATTTATAAAGTTTACTTCCAGTATGTACTGTTAAATATCAAAAATATCAATATTTAATAATTTACCATAAAATGTGTATTACATTGCGAATTTTTAAAAAAATTCAAAATTATTTGATATCAGAAGGACATTCTTCGTATTCAGAATGCAATTTGATGTCTGATGTGCTCTAATGTCCCACAATAAATACTGTCCAAACGTACATACCCCATCCCATAACAACAAATTGAAATCCTAGATTTAACTAGTCAACTGTATCTTTGTATTTTACAGTCCAAAATTTTGTTCAAGTGCAATTTTAGCAACATTTTTGATGCAATCATCGCCCATCATAATCGGCTGTGTTTACTTCTGAACTTCCAATAGGCTAATGAAAGTCAATGTTATGTTTAGCGTAACATTTTTTTCATACCACAATGAGGCAACTTCTGCATTATTTTATTATTCATTATTTTGCAGCATATCTTATTTACAAAATAACGGCTATTTTATCAACAAGCAGCGCACTCTATACCCTCCAATACTGTGTTAAAACAAAACCCTGATCATATGCTAATTGTTCTTGTTAAAATATATTTCATATAGACCCATGCGATATATAAGGCATCACCAACCATGATATTTGCGAACTTTTGCGTTGATATAAAACATCAAAAAATCACTCAAAAATGTTAGGAAAAAGTGAAACCTTCATATTTTTATACAAAATACAAAATAATGAACTGTTTTGGGATTCTGGCATCTCGAACGTGGCCAAAAATTTATAACGCGGGCGAGTTACGCTAAACATAACATTGACTTTCATTAGCCTTACTTAACACGGACCACGGTGGCATGCTTCAGTGAATCCGACTAGATTTCAAATGCAACACCTCTAGCCTCCAATGTGAAACTCATCGGTGAGCAAATTTGTGGCTAGATTTCTTGAGCCACATATTGATTTGAATTTTTGTGTACGCTCACGCTATTTGCGCTATTTTTGAGTTACAAGTTACGCAAACCTGACTTACCACCAGTGTTCGAAATAGGGAAAATATGGAGGTTGTCCCGAGGACAACTAAAGCATAAATTCTGCTTGTCCTCAAAACAATTTGGTTGTCCCCAAAATGTGTCATATATTTGGAGGTAAAATATAATGGTTGTCCAGGGATAAGTACATAGCTCAATTTGGTTGTCCCCAGTGATTTTTGGACAAGAGGACAAGAGGATAAGTGCTTATTTCGAACACTGCTTACCACCAAGTTGCGCCAACCCCCACAGGCAACATGCCCACATTCCATGGTAAAGATCCTTCGCAGTTTTTATTCCACCTTCAACTCTAGTCCGAATAATCAGACCCAGAACTAAATATTAATTTCTGACATGATCGTGTTCTGGGTCTGAACTGTTTCCATTCGAAATCTTGATGCCAAATTGGACAAAAGAAGCACATGGTCCTACTTCACAGTTTTTTAATCCCCTATTCATGTTGAGTGAATCACTCTATTGTGGACCATCCTTTTGATACTCGAGTATTTGGACAAGTGGAACAGTTTTGACAGGCCCTTTGAGGCTTTGTCTACTTCTCTGTTTGTAAACAAACGAGGTCGAAATTGTCCTGCATCGTAATAGTACGGCACTACTTGTACTCATACGCTCGCGTAAATTCATGCCTGCGTCATGCGATTGATCGGCGATAGACGGCGAATGACATAAATGAGGGGCTGATGTGATGATGACGTGATTCAATTAGTCAATCAGAACCCGACTTCATGTTTACGCCATAAACTGCGAAAGAATTGTGAAAAAGTTAAAAGAAATACTAGAAAAGCAAGGACAAGGTTGTCGAATTCAACATACTTGGCATTTAAATCGTGTGTGTACGTGCGACACATGATCGATGTGCGTAACGCTTGTTTGGCATCACAAATCAGAAGCAAACTACGGCAATCATTTGTGAAATCATACTTAACAATACGGATAAGGTATTGAAGACAATCGTTGTCGTTTACTATCATTAAATCCTACTTACATTTCTTAAAAATACAGTCGTGGGAGTCGCCATTTTGTAATCTGCGGTAGAGTTGCCAGCTCATTGCTAATTGATAAACGCCAAATCTGCAATGAGAAAATCCCTGTGAAGAAACGACGATTGACGAAGAACAGACGCGCACATTTTATTTTTTAAGTCAGTTCGGCAACACTCATTTACGCAAAGCGCTGGCATGATTGCATCAATTTGCATGCAGGCTGTGCATAAAATTCGAATTTTCTGCTGCATGTTGAGCTATATTTATCAGATTACGTCATTCCGGAATCAGTGGTGAGTTTACTGAAGTGGATTTCATCATGTATTGTTTTTTTATTGCACAAATATTTATGACAAAATGAAAATAATTAAAACTCAGTTTTAAGCTTACCTCCAACCATTACCAACAATCAACATGTAGGCAATAGGCATGCTAGTTAGGTGAATTCAAATTTGCCATCAAACTGCATCATTTTACATATCAAATTAAAGCCCTTGAGTAAAGAAAGCCAAAACTGAAAACATTTTTGTCATAGCACTTTCCGTAACAAAGTTACATCTTGTCAAAGACAAAGATTGCGGACTTTCATCAAAAAGATTCTGCTAGCAAAATTCCCCAAAACAGCATTTAGGGGTGTTTCTAGATCTTAGATCTAGATCCAATCGGGCGAGTAGGTCAAAAAAATTACCCATCCGAACAAAATTTTACTCGGCCGCTATTAATCTCGGTCGCCAAATCGTGATCAGTGCTGTTTTTTGTGGGTCCATTTCCTCAGCATGAAAGACGCGGCAGTATACCTGATCTCATGTACCAATACCTTGTGTATTGCCTATTTTTGGTACATGATTCGCATTCGGCGAGTACATATCAGCAATAGCGAATAAATGGTCGTTTTTTACTCTGTTCAAAACGTCACATGTACACCAAATACAGCCCCCGAACAGGGTTCGATTTAGAAAATAAAATTTACATGCACAACTCTGGTTTTTTCCTCAAAATAGGCTGAATAACACAAAATTTTGCATGCACAGGAAAAATTCTACATGCACAGAGCCAAAGTTACATGCATTTGTGCATGTAAAACCCCTCTAAATCGAACCCTGCCCCCGAAATGGTCTACTTTTAGCGTGCCTTAACTCCGAAACAGTTTAGTCAAAGTTAAAAATGCGATCCCCAACCCTTTGCTTACCTTTGGACGAATTTGTTGTAATCTCCGCTTGCTCCGTGTTGAAAAATGTCCGGTACTTGCCCGGTACAAACATAGAAATGGCTGCAGACCCATTCCATGTCAACTCCAGGGATGTGCACCGCAGCACCTCTTCAATTTTTTTCTTTTTCTGTATGGTGGTAGATATTGATGAGAAAGTAAAATCCGGAAAATTTGAGCTTCATACTCTATTTCGTTTTCCCGTGGCATCAATTTGAAATTTAGGGGGGTCAGCATAAAAAATGTGTCGCAACGCGGAAAGACGACGTTTGGAGGTCCATAAATGTATAAAGGAACCCTTTACAACTTTGAAAAGTATGTATCCTGGGATACTTATTTGTGTAGAATTCAAATCTGGCATAAGAAAACTTGTAACTCCTTTACTTTAAAAGATATAGGGACCTCAAAATGCAACTTCGTCCATCCAGGACCAACTTTGGGGGGTCAGAACTCCAAAAGTAAAAATAATTTTATTGTCCATTTTTTTGCCAGTCAGAGCCCTTTGGTAGGACATTACTCTTATCCAATATTGAGCCCATTAGAATACTTAAAGCTGAGATATTACCCATGCAAAACCCCAATTGTACATTTTTTGTACATTTTGAGCCCCTTGAAAACCAATGTCAGACAATTTGATCCACCATCAAAACAGGTATGTACTACAGACGTTCTTTCGCTGAAACGCGATACAGGCTAGTAAGGCAGTCTGACGCGACAGCTGCCATGTGCATGAAGCCACAAATTTATCATTAATTGATGATAAAAATAAATTTCCATTCTTTTATATAAAAAAATAATGCAAGTGTGCGATGCCAGGAAACAGGGTTCGATTTAACTGGTGTTGTGGAGCAAAATGCTCCCCATTTGGACAACCTGCTACACAAATTTCAGCTTGCATAGCAATTTTTTACAATGTCATGAATGTAAACATATGCTAATGTTATAAGGGGCTGTGCAATAATTATGAGCCCTGGGGGAGGGTAAAATTCGGGGGCAAGAAATTTTTGGTGAGCCGAAAGGGGGTGCAAGCAATTTTTGGCCAGCCGAGAGAGGGGAGCAAGCGATTTTTGGCACGCATTCATGGGGGCACCTTTTAAATAAAACACTCTAGAAAGGCTTTTGAAAACAGTACGGAAATGCTTAAATATGCAAATTTTCCTGCTCGCTACGCTCGCAACATACATAGACCATTTGTGATCATCCAGCATAACTGAGCCCTGAAGTCGCCAATCATCATTTTTGAGATATTCAACCAAAATATTCTGCTTGAAATTAGGTTTAAAATGATGTATATCATGTCTAATAGTACTTGACATTTAAGTAGTGAAAAATCAATAAAACAGTCAATAAATCCTTTGTTTCCTATTGTTTATTGTTAAGTTCAATGGAGCATATCTCAATAGTGGCACTGGCGACATCCGGACTCAGTTGTGGAGGATGGTCACATTTAAGGTTTGTAAATTGGGATCCCAAAAATTTGGCATGCGCAAGGGGACCCAAAGAATTTTTGGCAGGCCGAGAGGGGGGGGGGCAAGCGATTTTTGGCAAGCCAAGAGGGGGGCAAGTGATTTTTGGCGAGCCGTTTGGAAATTTTACCCCCCCCTCATAACTATTGCACAGCCCCTAAGAACATATCACCTAAATAAGGTTTTCGCTAAAAATTGCTACCGTACGCAAATTTTTCAAAGTAAATCGAACCCTGCCAGGAAATCTTGCACTTTTTGTATGCTTTCCGTAACGACATGAACGATGGTTTGATGGGGGAAATCTTGGTTGATGAAATTCAGACAGACGAGTACCAATGTGCGGTTAATGTTTATTTTTATTTATCACAACCTGAAAATATTCACCCGGTATATTAAGTTAATTTTTTTCTAAATAATATCATAATTTGTTTTAGTTCATGATGAGCTTTCTTCTCAGGCCTTACTGCTGACCAATTGTGGAAAGACCGTCAAGACGGCTGAAAACCCTGTTTTTTTTTCCAATCAAAAGTCTGGCAGTTTTTTTCGAGTCCCAGCTGCACCCTCCCCCAAAAAAAAAAACCATTCACTAAATCCATGCAATATGTACTTTTGGTGACATTTCATCAATTTCATCATTCATTTGCTTTACATAGATGTTTGTGCCCAGATCTGTGAATCGAAACCTCCACCTAAAAAGCCTGTGAAAAGACTTGCAACAATAGATCCTGACAAAAGCACAGTCAGCAATGAAGAACAAAAGAAACAGAAGCTCACTCATAAATCTGATGATGATGAACTTCGGTTGGTTTCAACAAATGAAGACCAAGAAAAATCCATTCCTGAGCATAAATTAGTTGGTGAAACCTCCCTGAAATTAGACACATCTGACAGCTCAGAATTTGTATTGCAATCACTGAGGACATCAGATGAGTTACAAGATGATGACTCTTCACCAGTCGCTAGTGATGTTGCTAACAGTAGAACTACAAATGCAAGTAAACAACAAGATGAAATAGACATTGCAGGCAGTGCTCAAATTAAACCTGAAAAACAAGAAAAGGATGATGAAGAACAAGAAGGTGATGAAGCACCAATAGTTTCATTCAGTAAGAATCAGAGATGGCCGGAGCCAGATGAACCCAAGTGTGTTGTATGTGGACGTTATGGGGAGTACATCTGTAGTAGGACAGATGTGGATGTGTGTAGTCTGGAATGTAAAGCTAGGAATCTTGCCAGAAGTATCAAGAAAAATACTGCTAGTAGGTTGATGGAGGTATGTGGTTTGGAATTTTTTGTTTGTGTATTGTTATTACTGTGTGGGATGGTACATGTCTTGTATGAAATTCAGGAAGTTCCCGATCAATTTGGGCATATAGTGGTATTTGATATTGGTCAGTGGAAATCATAAAAATGTAAATATTTTGTATTTCAGCATTGATTGCTCAAATAAGTTAAAATTAATTCCTATAGATGAGTTGACTTCTGACTTCAATGCCTGGCAGTATATGCACATGCATCATCACAATTTCCATTGGTATTTGTCTGGCAGTATGCGCACACATCATATTTTGTTCAGGGCTCATGTTTTTAAAACTCCCGCCACAGCACAATAAGGCAATTGAACAGTGTAGTGGTTGCATGGGGTTCACTCAAGCATATCGATATACCAGTCCCTTGCCGTTGTTGATAAACATTGAGGTAAACTCATCTATAACACTGGCATGATATAGTTTAGAGTGCTTTCAGTGGATATCTCCAGAGGGAGTCAGGGGGAGGTGACATTCAGGGATCAAAATTGAACAAAAGCGGTCAAAAAAGCTCACAGTATAAAATATTAAAAGGCCAATATCCTACAGAGAAAGAGGATGGTAAGAGGCTTCATAGACTGAGTGCTTCAAGGATCTTACATGAATCGTTAGCCTACATATTATTAGGCTTGGGCATCGTCAGTCTTTTGCATATTGCATATCGCAGCCAAAAACATATCGCGATATCGCCATCTGACCATATTTTTATCCATACATGCATGCCATCAGAAGTTCACTGGTATCGGTGCAAAACGGACCGGCAAACAGTGAAGCAATTAGTATACAAATAAACAAGTACAAAACATACTTATTCAATCCACTGCCATCCTTCAAAACAGCTTCTTTATACGAAACGTTATTAAAAACAGTCTGAAACCATTTGCTGCCATTATAATTGTGCATGGTTTCCGCTATATTGCATTGCATGAACGGTAATGAACATTTAATAAGTTGATCGTGGCCTGCTGAGTGGATGGGGGACCACTGCTGCCCTCATGAGCATTGAACATTTCGTTGATCGTGGCCTGCTGAGTGGATGGGAGACCAATTATAAGTATATCGCCTGTCACTATTTCTACATATCGTTATCGTGATAAGGATTTTAATATCACAATATATCGCAGGGTGCGATATCGCCCAAGCCTGCATATTATGCCCTTCAAATAACAAAGAATAAGGTGTTGCAGGTGTGAAAATGTGTTTGAGTTTTATTTGATGATTTTGAGAAATGTGGGTATAGTAAAAGGAATTGTGATACACTGAGTAGTGTAGGTCCAGCAAAATGAAATAAAGATGCACATTTTACATTTTTGCATCTCAGCATCTGACAAACAACAAAACTAATGTTTTGATTTCAGTTGACAGGTATTCCAGATGGGTCATCATCATCATCCTCCATTGGTACTGATGAAGTTCAAGAAGAGCTGACTGATGACATTGAATCATCATCTCATCTTCCTGCTCCACCAGTAGGTTATACATACAATGAACATGAAGACATCTCTGATATCAGCAAGGAACAGGTGCAGGAGATTAGAGCACAGGTGTGTGTGTGTATTTGTTTTTATAAATGGTCACTCCATGTGAAAATATATGCAACCAGGCTCAAACAAAATGCTTGATTAAGCCAGGCTAAAAAGTCTGTATATAATTGAAAAAGAGTGGCTCAGATTTGAAGATAGAGATTTTAATAGAAAAAAAAGTAGAAAACACCAAAAATCGAGTAAACAGCCGGTGGGTCAATTGAAAGGTAATTCTTCATCCAGTCTCTAAGAAAAAATTTTCAGTCAGTAACCTCGTTCAAAACCATCACTTTTATTTTGGGTATCATTATTTTCCTCTTTTAGACTTGAAAATTTAACTTTATTTTTTGCTTTCTCTATGAAAGAATCGAAAAGCTGACAAAGGACATACTGCCAGAGAATAAATACACCAGTACGCAATCATGTTATGTCCAAATACAGCCGCGGTCAGCACACCCTTATATTATTCAAGTGCATAAAATGTTATATATCTTTTTGCATTTGGTTGGAATGCCAACTTTGGACCAACATTTAACTAAATGAAACTTGCCCAACTACAGCTTTGGCATCCAATATGCCAACATTGGCCCAACATAGTCTTGCTATCTGGGTGCTTTATCAGCAGTAATATAATACATTTGTTTGTGCTTTTTCTATGATAGGTTGAAATCTTTGTTGAAGGAGTGGATATTCCAAGACCCATAGTTGAATTCTCACATCTAGGCATGCCAAAGACTAGTAAGTACTTACACATACTTAAATGTGGACATGGGATTTAGTGAAATAATATTATACAATGCCATACATGCAACAGCAGAGCATAGCTATAGTATTCTGCAAGGTTCTTCAGCAGTGTCCTGCTGCTCTTCCTGATTATCACATAAAAAGAACTAGGTCGTGCCAGGGTCAGCGAACAAGGTACTGATGTGATGATGACATGTTTCAATTAGCCAATCACAACCCCTCTTTGGTGTTAAAGCTGTAAACAACACCAAATCGGCAAACCACTGAAGAACCTAAAGTAAACTATAGTAATGCTTAGATACTCGGCTTTTCATGGCAACATTCTCTACAGATTCTCTACAGGATCAGCTCCCTGAGTTTTGTACGGATTACAACAAGACAATTAGCATAAGTTCCTTATCAAGGGGAATTTCAAACTAACTCAATTTTTCCGGGTACGGTTCGCTATCTCTAAGGTTCGCTATCTCTAAGGTTACGCTATCTCTAAGGTTCAAGTTATCACTAATTACGAAAAAGGTCCGCTATCTCTAAGGTTCGTTATCACTAATTTCGATTAGGGTTCGCTATACCTAAGGTTCGTGATCACTAATTTTAAATAAGGTCCGCTATCTCTAATTTTAAAAAAGGTCCGCTATCACTAATTTATTGAAGGTTCGCTATCTCTAAGGTTCGCTATCACTAATTTAAAATAAGGTCCGCTATCTCTAATTTTAACAATCCCGGTATCCCTAAGGTTCGCTATCTCTAATTTCAAATAAGGTCCGCTATCTCTAAGGTTCGCTATCTCTAAGGTTCGCTATCTCTAAGGTTCGCTATCACTAATTTTAAATAAGGTTCGCTATCTCTAATTTCAAACAAGGTTCGCTATCTCTAATTTATAATAAGGTTAGCTATCTCTAATTTTAAATAAGGTTCGCTATATCTAATTTTAAATAAGGTTCGCTATCTCTAATTTTAAATAAGGTTCGCTATCTCTAAATTTAAATAAGGTTCGCTATCACTAATTTCAAATAAGGTTCGTTGTCTCTAATTCCAAATAGGGTTCGCTAACTCTAATTTTATATAAAGCCCGCTTCATATCTGTAATTGAAAATAAAATTAAGCTATTTTAAAATAAAGCCCGCTATCTCTAATTAAAAATAAGGCCCGCTATAAGGCCCATCTAATTTAAAATAGGACCCGTTATTTCTAATTTACTGTAAGGTTCGCTATGATCAGTAATTTTATTTTAATAAACATGATAAAGTTTGCAAGATCGCTAACTACGTATACTGGTCCGGTCCGAACAACCCAGAAAGAGATTTGAATCAGTTCACCGTCAGCGTACCAGTATAGGCCTACAATTGATAGCCGATCGCGTTGCGCTCAGGTGTTGGGGATATACATGTATGTTGTGTCCCCCTAAGAAGTGAGAAACCTTTCTAAAATGAAGACCTAATTAAAGTCATTTGGTGGACCATTTTGGCACAAGTTTTTCTGTTATAATTGTAGGCCTATAAAATAATTGTGTTAAACATAAAGTACCGGGTGACAAAAACGAAATCGGCTATTGTCTATGCAGGGGGAGGTGTCTGAGGAAGTTAAAAATTGGAAAATTTTCCAAAATTAAGGAAATTAATTCCAATTGAAGCCATTTGATGCATCATAATTTATGCACCCTATTTTACTTGATCAAACCAGAGAATATCTTTTCTGATCCAGTGGCGTAGCTGCCTGGCGGGTGGTGATGCGGTGGGGGGGGGGGCAGGTGGGACAATGACAAAATTGCCTATTTGGGCCCCGGCCCCTCAGACCCTGCGCCCCCTAGCGCTATTTGGGCCCCGCCCCTAGCGAAGGGGAAAAGGAGAGAGAGAGAGGAAAAAAGAGAAGGGGAAAAGAGAGGGGGAGATAGGGAGAGGAGGGGAAAAGAGATGGGGAATCCATACGATATGCAATACCACACACGATTGTCAATAAGCCTGGCAAAAACAGTGGGCTGTGTACTGCCCTCTCGATAATCTATGCTAATTTTTTTATTTGATTTGATTTGTTCGGGTTTTGACAACCCTGGATAACCCAAGAAAGCCTCTATTGAAGCTTATTTCCATTGGGGTCCATTTGAACACCGGGACGGGTTGGGAACAGTCAGGGGTTAACACCCTACTCATTTCAAACTGGCTGCGAAATACATATACAGGTATGGCTCTCTGCACACGGGACTGACGGCTTAACGTCCCTCCGAAGGACGGAGTACTTTCATGATTCAGTTACCCAATTCTAAATGAACCATGAGGTAGAGCGGAAGTCTGAATTTAATCTACAGAAGTTGCCAATTAATTTCAGACTTTTTTCCCTAAATCTACGTGCTAAATAGGGGTCGCGTTTTAGGACATTAGTCGAGTTACCTCCAACTTTATAATAATATTGTTGATATCATAAATCAGAACAAAATTCCGCATATCTGAAAATTACACCACATTTTTAGGTTTAGGCCCACTTTTTAAGAAAATTAGCGACAGATTTTCCCGTATTTAGACCCTACATCTGACTGCTAACCACGTTTTGAACTCGTATGTTCATGCGCACATAATCGTAAACATTGCTCAAATTTTTGCATTTTATTTTCAAATTTATAGAGATCACATTCACAAGAGCTGTAAAACACGATTTTATGCAAAGTTGGGACTATAGGCGTGATAAACTTTTGCCGGAAACTGCTTCACAATCATTAATTTTGGGGTTATTTTCTTCTATATATACTTTAGACACGCTGGCGAATTCAACGCATTATAGTTGCTGATTTGCAATTTTCATGAAGATATCAATAGATGTTAGGAATAAAAGTACTATCATCAAAAATATCAATTTATATCTTCCAAACAACATGTGATGGAAAGGAAAACAAGGATTTTTTCCCAACAAAAGGGGTCACTTTGGGGTCAGTGTCATTTGGAACATCCTACCATAAAGCAGTTACATCAATAACACATCAGGCTTCAGATTGGCAGCTTTACCAGCCATCCGAAGACCGCAGCCTCCTGCTTCCATCAACAGGTGGTAACTCCCACATCAAGTTTATAGTAGCAGGCCATGAAAATATGCATGACAAAATTCTCTATCTATTGACTACTTTATCTTGTAATTTAGTTTTAGTGTGTTTAAGAAACGGCTTTTTTTTTTTTAAGAGTTCGTGTACTTTATGTGTATATTTTCACCCGTATAAACTATTCAACTCGAGGGCGCCTTTCCCGCTTTATTTAAAATAACTTTTAAGTCAGAGATAGTGGGCTAATTTAAATTAGAAAGAGCGAACTTTATTGAAAATTAGAGATGTATAGTGGGCTTTATATAAAATTAGGAATAGCGGGCGCTATTTAAAATTAGAGATAGCGGACCTTATTTGAAATTAGAGATAGCGGACCTTATTTGAAATTAGAGATAGCGGACCTTATTTAAAATTAGAGATAGCGGACCTTATTTGAAATTAGAGATAGCGGACCTTGTTAAAAATTAGAGATAGCGGACCTTTTTAACATTAGAGATAGCGGACCTTTTTAAAATTAGAGATAGCGGACCTTATTTAAAATTAGTGATAACGAACCTTAGGTATAGCGAACCCTAATCGAAATTAGTGATAACTTGAACCTTAGAGATAGCGAACCTTAATTAATTAGGGATAGCGAACCTTATTTAAAATTAGTGATAGCGAACCTTAGGTATAGCGAACCTTTATTGGAATTAGTGATAACGAACCTTAGCGATAGCGAACCTTCAATAAATTAGTGATAGCGGACCTTATTCAAAATTAGTGATAGCGAACCTTATTTTAAATTAGTGATAGCGAACCTTATTTAAAATTAGTGATATCGAACCTTAGAACTAGCGAACCTTATTTTAAATTAGTGATATCGAACCTTAGAAGTAGCGGACCTTTTTTAGGTATAGCGAACCCTTTTCTCTATTAGAGATAGCGGGATTCTGTCTCCATAGACTTTACACGTTAGTGATAGCGAACCTTAGAGATAGCGAACCTTAGAGATAGCGGACCTTAGAGATAGCGGACCTTAGAGATAGCGGGATGTCACCATTTTTCCATGAGAGCATACTAAACCACCACCAGGGTTTGAACCCACAACCTCTTGCACCCTAGTTAGAGGCCTTATTAATTGAGCTAACTTGACTGCTCTTTGGTTGACAGGAGAGAGTTCTTTGTGGCTTTGGTCAAAAGCTGGTTAAAATCTTAAGAAGCACAGTCACATGCCTCCTGCTCAAAAAAAAGAAAGACACAATAGACACCTTAGAGGAGCAAGCAAACTTGACCCATGCGTGTGCAGTAAAAACAAATATAGAAGATCCACCATACTGTCACAATTTAGAATTGTTTAAAATTAATGCTTCTTATTTTTTACACCCTATGTATTTTTAAATCTTGCTCATATTTTGTTTCACCCTGCTTATTTTTTTCTGACTAGTAACTTCATTGATTTTTTAATTCGATAGCTTTTTATTCTGCTTTCTGACTTTGTTACTGCTCACCTGTTTTCTTCATCATTTCTTTGTTACATTGGGTGTGATTTTTTGCCCTGCTCATTGAAGTGTGTGAGTGGATGAATTTAGATCTGTCTGTGAGCAGTTTGCATCTGACAGTTGAAAGGGATGGATGTTACTGGTGTGTGAGGCCAAAACCTTTTGCTTTGCTTTTCAGCTTTGTGTGACTGGTTTTTAAATAATGTGATGGATGGGAGCTTTTGCATATAAGTTAGGCCTATTAACGTTGACAAAATAATTTATGTGCCTTTTTAAACAAACCCAAATTCTTCTTTTATGATGACCTTTCTGGTAAGTATTTTTTTTTAAAGATTTAGGCTTTCATTCTGGAATTAACTCCAGGATATGTTATGGTGCGATTGTTGTTATGATTTTTTTCATGAATTGTTCTGAAGTAATTTTGTGGCGGTAGTAACGCTATGCAGTGTTTATTTTATTTTATTATTTTATGTTTGGGAAAAGGGCCATTTTTATTTCGGTTGGTGCCCAGAATATGGTCGAAGTGCACATCATCGGATTTTAAACGATTTATTGGCCCAGTATTTTGTATTGGTCTGCAGAAAAACATTTTTGCAGGGGACTTATTTATTAAATATTGTTAATATTAAAATGTTGCAACTTAAAATCTCAGTTTTCAGACTTCATGCTTTTGGGTTGTTGATTCAAAATGTTAAATTTATTTGGTCTCATCCTCACTTTAAGACCACGCTACCCATGACCGGTGAAATGTCTGACTTCATCATAAGTCAGACTTTTATCAGTTTACCCATACCGCTGGTCTGTGATAATACTATAGTTGGGTGATTTATTCGTATACAGTATTCTTATACCATAATAAATAAATAAATTGTTTCAGACTGACTTTTCAAAAGTTGCATTGATTTTTTTGCAAGTTTTGATCAATTAGACAGGTATATGGAGTGACAAGCAGAGAGCCAGATGGACAAACAAATATACCAAATTTGCTTCTTACAAATTCTTTCCCATTTCTGATACAGTGCAAAGCAACCTGGAGACTGCTGGTTATATGAATCCCACACCAGTTCAGATGCAGGTTATTCCAACAGCTTTGTGTAATAGAGATACAATGGTGTGTGCACAGACAAGCTCAGGAAAGAGTAAGTGAATTACATAATGATAAAATATTGTGACACCCTCAATGTAGTGTACAACAAGGCTCAATGATTTGAAGGCAACTCCTTTTCAGTTCTACTGAAGCTATTTCTGGACCTATTCAGGGCCGTCGCTAGAGGGGGTGTGACACCCCCAATACACAATTTTGTCGGCAAAATATGACTGCTGTCGGCAAAACCATGTGACTGTCGGCAAATGTACGGTAGTCAAAGGTATGTGTGATTGTCGGCAAATTGTGAGAGCCATATAAAAGATTAATGTGTTACGAAATTGTGTTGTTACAACGTAATAGACCTACTGTGACTGGTATAATAGTTATTATTATTATTATTATCACTTTTTAGATTTCTGAGCGCCGTCCTGGCTAAAAAAATTTTGGGTCAACAGATTACAAAAACTTTCCATACTGTACACCCCCGAATCATATTGGTCTAGCGACGCCCTGGACCTATTCTCTTTACAGTTACGGTAGTTACTTTTCAGTCCAGAAAATTGCCAAATATTGAACATGAGTAATGAATTACCTCCTAAGCCAGTTGTTGTCAGTTTGGCTAGACCAGGAAGTCCACAAGGTCACCCATGATCTGTATCCAGTACATGCACACTATCCTTTACTGTGGGAGGCAATTTTCTTGTTGGTTTAATTTCATGTTGATGATAATGGTCAATATTCTAAAACTTTATCCAAATCCAAAAGAAGAATCAAACCTAGTCATTTATATGGGCCCAAAATTGTTGGATGCTGCAATAATGCAATATAAATGTGATTTCTTGATGTGTATATTGTTTCCTATTAGATCATCACATGCTGTTGTAAAGCCACGGTCAAATGGCGTTCCATCCATATTGAGCGTTATTCTAAGACTGCTTTTGAAGGTCCAGGTTATTAATCAAGTGATTTTATGTATAGATCATCTGGATAATTGGTTCCGAAATAAAAATAAATGACAGAAACTATACCATTTTTTGCCCTGATGGGGAGGTTTTGTTAGCGCTTTGAGGCAGCCATTTTGCATGCACATCTATGTGGCGTCTTTAATGAAAGAAATTTGTCAAAGCACTTGCTATTAATCTGGGACCTTGTTATTAATGTGTTGGTTTTATTGTATTTTTTTTTTTTAAATATTTCTTTTTAGCTGCTTCATTTCTTATTCCAACAATACTGAACATGTACAATATGGTATGTAAAGCAACAGAATGTAGAACTCCATTAGCAGTGATTCTAACACCAACCAGGGAATTAGCTATGCAAATTGAAGACCAGGCAAAGCAACTTATGAAGGGTAAGTGGACATAGATGTACATGTGGATTGTCTGTCACTTTGCCAGTCTGTGTAATTTTTATTTATATTTGCTCTGTAATGTACATGTTCTATAAACTGGGAAATCATAAATAAGGTGTAACTATTTGTATGATTTTGTTATAGTTCATTGTCAATTGACACATATACAAACTTTAACAAAATCATAGAACATCACAGAATTATTAATAGCTATTCCAGTTGAAAAACATACACCCTGTACAGAAGTCATGACCGTAATCTCCCACACAGGGAGTGTGAATTTCAAATGAGGTTACCTGAATGGATTACTCCCATTTAAAATCTATACCCCTTTGGATTGGATATTATGTCTTCTATAGACCACTTGAAATCAATGTTTATCAACAAAGGCGAGGGATTGGTCTTTCGATATGCTCGAACGAACCGCTTCACTGTTCAATGGCTTTCTTGTACTATATGAAATGTGGTGGGAGATTTAAAATACACATGCCCTGAGCAAACTACGATGCGCACGCACACTGCCGGGCAAAGAACAATGGAAAGTGCCATACTGCGTGCGCATACTGCCGGGCAATGACGTCACATGTCAAGTGGTCTATAGGGGGTGAATGGATTTCAACTGGAATAGTCCAATTTGCCTTTTAAAATCTTTAAAATGCTTAAAATCCCCATCCTAAAATGAAATGGCAAGAAATCCCTGTCAGTATCTAGCTTAAAAAAATCTTCACCTGTAATATAATTGACTTAACCATCACAACGTAGGTATGTACATGTACATGGTTCAAGTACATACTGCACCTGTGCATTGACGTATCAATGTATGGAATAATCTTATGAAAGGTCTGCTGTCATTGGTTCATTCACCATATGCATATTAAAGAGTTTAGTATGTTATAAATAATGAAAACAGTAATGCTGACAGAAATGAAGTTGTTGATATCATATTTTGTAGGTTTACCAAACATGAAGACAGCATTATTGGTAGGAGGAATGCCATTACCACCTCAATTACACAGGCTCAGTCAAGGGATTCAGGTAAATGTCTTTTTTTTTTACCAGTTTCCATTGAAAAAATTGTACCATAAATTATACCATAAGTAATTATTGAAGATTGGTTTTCCAAAGTCACACAGTCCTCTATCAGCAGCCAGGTGACTCTGCTTTACCTTTGGGTCACTCCATACCATATCAAGGAGGGCCCCCACCTGATCCCCTCAGATTTGCTTTATATTTTACTCATATGTTCCTGTAACTTTGAGGTCTGTAGCTCTTATGGATTTTCTATGGCAGCCATTTGAAGTTGGAGTAGGATGGTCTGAAATGACTCCCAAATATGAAATTTATTTTCAGGGCAGCTTTTGGGTCCAAATTTAGACCCCCTACTGCAACTTTAAATGGCTGCCACAGAAAATCTGTAAGAGCTACAGACCTCAAACTTCCAAGTTTTTAATAGTTTTACAGGTACAACATATTAGTAAAATATAAAGCAAATCTAAGAGGGTCAGGTGGGGCCCTCCTTGGTATGGTATGGAGTAACCCCTTTGCAAAACTCACTCAGTCCTCA
Organism: Amphiura filiformis; assembly: GCF_039555335.1. NCBI lineage: Eukaryota > Metazoa > Echinodermata > Ophiuroidea > Amphilepidida > Amphiuridae > Amphiura > Amphiura filiformis. The sequence continues at coordinate 25,412,800 of NC_092635.1, read as the reverse complement.
CGCCCTGGTATTGCACTTGCACTGGTATTGCACAACTTACTCTGGCTAAAAGATGATCTCATATTGGGTCAAAGTGGACTTGGTGAGTTTTGGGAAAACCACTCTTCAATTAATTCTAACAGGGTCTTAGTTTTGTTTTGTTCTGGTTTAATTAGAACTGTGTTAAAGAAATGTGCAGACCCATTACTGTTGTCTTAACCTAAATCAATTGAGCTCTATTTAAGTAGATTCTAATAGCCTCAATGTTACAATTCTCAGTTAAAATTCATTGCATCTGTTTCACTGTCTCACAAAAGCACAATGCAAACAGATGGCTGTGTGTTCCCCCTCCCTCTTCCTTCATATTATTCTGACATTGGTGGCCATTATTACCATTACTCAAAGTTTTTTGAGAAGTTTTCTTGATCTAGGTGATTCAGACTATATAATTTCTCTCTTGATATTTATGTTTTTCTATATTAGCTTATCATAGCAACACCAGGAAGATTACTGGAAATAATCCAGAAAAATGGTAAGTACATTGATTACGTCCATATCGGCAAAAGTCTGCACTACCTGTGTGACCATTCTCCTATGGCTATGAACATAAAAAGCAAAAGCAACACTTTTGCTACCTCCTGCTACAGGATTTATGCTAAATATTAAACGAATAGATCATGTCTCCAACACCATCATATGACATGACCAAAACTGATTCTCTTATCAACTGTAAGGAATCGATAGCTGAGATTCCAAGGGAACATCCTTTGTCTGCCTGAGGAAGAGTCTGCCAGAAGGTCTGCTGTCTACATAACACCTCATGGTAAAAGAACACCTACATTTCCATGTACCGTATTCGTTCCAATAAGCGCCCATGCCCCAATAAGCGCCTACCCAGCGACTTTGAAACAAACACAATATGAAATTATTAACCGCCCATCCAATGTTGTCAAAATACTTCCAGTAAGCTTACCTGTCGAGTGATTTTACATGCGTGTATGAGGGAAATTGAGCATCAAAAGTATCCAAAATGTTCACCAAAATTAAATTATGACGCTATTTCATAGTGTGCAGATGTATAGATATTAAAAATACTTCACAATAACCACCTGCAAATGCCTTTAAAAGGCCAAGTTTGAGCTAATTCTGTCTCAAATTCGTATTTAGTGCGCCCTCAAAAACATTTTGTCAATATAATATTAAATTAAGACACATATGAGGGCGCACTAACTGAGAGTAACTAAATACTTTCAGACGGTAATTGATGACTAAAAACCAGGTAAAAAATAAGCGCCCACCCAAAATGACTTTGTTAAGCGCCCTGGGCGCTTATTGGAATGAATACGGTACCTCATATTTAACCTACATCCAATGTGTGCAAGGGTATGATGAAGGTATGATTCAAGTAGTAGCCACACTTGCCAAAGATCGCTGAACATGGAGAAATCTTGTGGGCATCTCCTCCGCAGTGGAAGAATGATGATGAGAGATATGCAACTGTATGAATAGTTAAGAATATGGTTTGTTGTTGAAATGTCTCAAATGTGTATGTACATAGAGCAACAGATAGATTACATATATTAAGGTGTTTCATTACATGAAATGTGAGTGTAGAGTTTTGTTAACATTTTGTAAGGAGAAAAAAAAATCAATTTTATACTTAAATTTAGCCTTAAATTCCATGTTTATTGAATCACACAGGTGTGTCACTGCAAGCTGTCAAAGTTCTAATTATTGATGAATTTGATACAATGCTTCACATGGGCTTTCAACAACAGGTTAGTGAACTTGAATTTGCTATTTCAGTTGAAATTTATATACCTTCTGAGGAAAACATGACCTTAATCTCTGAATGGGAGACACCATTTGAAATCTACACCCCCTGCGTGGGAGATTAAGGTCATGTCTTCCATAATGGGTGTATAGATTTCAACTGAAATTGCACAATGCTAGAGAGTTGTACAGGGTGTCCCTGAAAGAACTATATCATCTGAAACTTGATTGTTTGGGAATTTTATCTGTATATTTTAAAACTAAATAACTGGTGTGGATCATATACTTCTTGAATTTTGACAATTGACCATGCACACCGTTCGTGAATTATAGGAATTTTATGAATCTCCCTCATTTTCAAACCTTTCCACAGATTCAAATATCAATCGATGATCTGGCAAGGAGTGCCAATCACTGCGCATCATCAGCGCATGAGGCGTCTATTGTCATTGATAGATATTTGACTCTGTGGAACAGACTGAAAATGAGGTAGTTTTATTTATTTTTTATTTAAAAAATGGGCGTTCAATTATCAAAATTCAAAAAGTATGATAGCTGATATATTCCTCAACCACATCAGTCATTTAGTTATGATTGGTTTATGCGTTATAATACCCAAACAGCTCAGTGTCCGACGATACAGTTCTTTCAGGGACACCTTGTGCATGTATACATGAACAATTGATTTCTTATATTAGGTGTTGAAATTAGCTAGTATCAAAAATGAATTACTTGTAAATGGCTTGTAAATTTAGATTTTTCGTATTAGAGGCACACCCCTGATCAATCACAGGGTATACACTTTAAAAGTTACATCCAAACAAATGTTTACAAAAAGTTCACAATCACAAAGAATTTACTTCAAAAAAAACTTGGTGTAGTCATTTCACAAAAATAAAAGCAGTATCAATATTCAGTGCAGTCCATTTCACAAAAGTAAAAAAAAAACATCAAACACTTGGAGCTAACAATGTTTGAATTTAAGAGAATGAAAAGCCTTACTTGATTTGTAACCTGCTCCCACAAAAGGAGCGTTAAGTTGCAAGTTGGTATATATTTTTGAGACCTGGCTGCCTAGTACAAGCTAGTAGTAAGTCTTTATGAATGGGGCACAATGAAGCATTGACAAAGGACATAAATATACTACTTGTACATGTACTACTTGTTCATGTGCAATATCAGTTCAGCAGCCAGCAGGAGGTCTCGAAACTACCAACTTGCAACTTTACGCTCATTCTGAGGGAGGAGGTCACATTTGGCATCACAATTTGCATATAAATTGTAGACATCCTGAACAAAACTTGTATTGATAACACCTTTGTTTTACCTTCTTCCAATATACAGGTTATGGATATAGTTGTCCATTTACCAGAGCCCCATCAGACATTATTGTTTTCAGCCACCATACCTAAGTCAAGAGAGCAAGTGGCTTCATCACTGCTAGGAAATCCAGTCTATATTTCTATTGGCACTGTAAGTAAAAAAGTTAACAAATAGGACAAATCGGGTCAAAACAACCTGTCATGTGTTGTGTACAGAATTCCTTGTAAAGACTGTGACAACATGGTGAGAAAATATATACAGCTCACATACGTCAGTCAACAATTCAAGGGTATACCAATTTTCACCCTGATGGGGCAGTGATGTCAACTCGTTGAGGCAGCAGTTTCGCGAGCGCATCTATGCAGCATCTTTAAACGCAGGCATGTGTATGCCATTGCTTTGAGCGAACGCTAGCAATTTGAAGCTGCGTCCAATGAAATGTGCACTGGCGTCACTGCCACATCAGGGTGAAAAATGGCATTGCTGATGACAGGCTGGGGCCAGACGGGACATGACATTGATTTTGAAAATGTTTCAATCTTTAAGGTAAGAGCATTTTTTCTCCCTGCAAGATTAAAGAGTCTAATTTTGATACACAAGTAGACCCAAACCCAAGCTCAATAGAGATAGTGGAAGAGACTTACCCAAGATATATAATAGCTGTCTCCTGTCAGCATCAACAACTGTTAGTTTTAACCAAGCAAGGAAACTCAGGATTGCCAGACATATTTTGCCTGATGATTATAGATGTTTTCAAAACATGAAGAGCTTATTTCCATACTGTGTTAAGTCCACAACACATGTTTCTCATTTACTTATGTGATACAATCACAGTTACTTTGACAAGTTTGACATTAGCAGCAATGAGTTGTATCATCATCAAGCCATTATTTACCACAACAATGCTGGGTAACAATATGCAGACTATTTTTCTCATTTGGGAATTGAAGGCCTCGCACAGAATTGTTACTGTGCATCCATCCACTGTTTGCTTTGTAATGGTGCATCCAACTGAAATTATAATACCTATAGCACCACAGTCCATTGCAAAATCGCACAGGTAAATCATAAACATGTGTTTGTGGACTTAACACAGTTTGGAAATAAGCTCTTCAAATGTTAGCAAGGTATGTATTCCTGCATTTCCTATAAACGTGACTGTCGGAGATACTTCTGACAGTGTTGGATTCAAATTAAAATCTAATAGTAGCTTTGTTGTTTGCTTGTTTTCTCAGCCAAGTACACCGTGTGCATCTGTTAAACAGATTGTCATGTGGGTGGAAGAACCTTCCAAGAAGAAGAAACTCTTTGCTATCCTGCAAGATCCTAGGCATTACAGGTATTGGAACATTCCATTTAAAATCCGCAGGATTTTTGAAATAACTTCAACAGGGGGAGAATGAATTTCAGATGGAATGAACACATTAGGCAGCTCCATTTGAAATGCACCCTCCCTCTGTTGAAGACACAGGGTGTATGAATTTCAAATGGAGCTGTCTAATGTGCTCATTCCATTTGGAATTCATACTGAAAAAATAGATAATTTCAAGCACAATTTTCTCATAAATGGAACAGCAAAAAGACATTAGTTAAAAAACTGTAGTGTAAAGACCACAATTCTACAGTGTGCCCTCTTTTTAAGGGACCTGAGAGGAACACACCGGTAGGGTTGGAAAATCGATGCCCAGCAGATGAATATTGGGGAACTTGTCATCAAAACTGTAAAATAATGATAGAAAACATTTCATTTCTGCATATTACTATGAAATTTGCACATTATTGGCTATTTAGCTTGGTGTTTTTCAGTGATTTTTAAGCACCTTTTTCAGATGCCATACAAAAACAGTCCTTTTATTCAAGTACTGCCCAGCTGTAATTAGTGGCAAATATTTGAATATATTCAGTGAACATTCCATATAAACTGAATGAATTTGTGAGTTGTAAAATTCTAGGCTCTTCCATCACTTTACAGAAAACAACTGTTTCTGGATCAAATGTCCAGGTTTATGTGTGTACATAAGCATGCACGTATGTCGTAGAGAACATACTGTGCTCTTCATAGAGAATGATTTCATCATATCAAATTCATCCATGTGTACCAAGCATATCCCAATTATTTTCTTTTGACAGACCCCCAATAGTTGTGTTTGTAGACTCTAAGCTTGGTGCAGACTTACTGGCTCAAACAATTGAACAGGTGAGTTATAAATGGGCTATTCCAGTTGAAATCCACACACCCCCTTTGGAAGACATGCCCTTAATCTTCCACACAGGGAGTGTAGATTTTGAATGGAGTTACTTTGAAATGTGCATTTCTTGTGTTGGAGATTAAGGTCACATCTTCCATTGAGTTTGAAATCCACACAGATTGATGAAGATTTCGAAATTCCATCCAAATAAGTTATTGGGGTTTTAGACTAATAACACTTCGTACTATTGACCTGTAATGTAAATTCTTTTTGCATGTATGCAAAAATTCAAATTTCTACAAATTAAATATGTTATGTGATCAAGCAAAATCAGTCGGAAGTCGGATATATGAACTTCAGATATATTTATTTATTTATTGGAACATACACTTTTATATCAGTGGCACACACCTAACCAGCGGTGCGTTCAAAAAATAATATACATATATAAAACGAATTTAAACACAATTAAATATACATGCAAAATTATAAGATATATAAAACAAAAGCAAAAGAAATTGCCTGTCTCAACCCAAGTTGACTTGAAATGGGTTGTAAGCAGGAAAATAAAACAAAATATAAAAATATTCAATTATACAGTAGCTAGCAACGCAGAATTCATCACATACAAATAAATACATTAAATATCAGTAGCGTTCAAACTCAATTCGGATCTTGCCTTCCATGCTCTTTTTACGAAGGATTTGCAGAATTTATCAAAGGTGTGATAGAAATCTTCTGCTTTACTTATATTATCAAACAATTTGACACTTCCAAGGGTCATATTATACTTTACGTCTAAGTTACCAGAGATGAATAATTCCCAAATATCTATACCATTTAAATTGATCAGCTCTTTCTCAAGTTTACTGTATTCATCAGCCCTGATTGTGTTAAGTGAGTGGCATGTGAAAAGGAAGTGTTTTACATCCTCGCGATCAATATTACATAATTTACAAATACCATCATTATCTGGTGTCCATTTACAAATTTTACTGTCTAACGGGAGAGTGTTAGAGCGAATTTTGAATTTCAACGAGGCGCCATGAAAGTCAGTTGCATCTAGAAGATATGTCTCCATATATGGAGCGTCTTTGATTGCTAAGTAATCAACGCAGTGAAGATTTAGTTTGAGCGTCCTCTTTCCATTTGTTATTAAAGATGTTATAAATACTACATTTAATCGAATTCACCCAATGTGGATTACGAGGAGGTTTTCCGACCTTTGCGCAGGCGATGACGTCATCTAAATCACATTCGTTTAAAATATTTTGGACACTAATTAGGAATTTGTAACGCAGCTTGTTAGGCTCGAATGTTTAAGCTCATCGTGTTCAAAAGCAATTTTGGCCAGCGATGAGATTCCAAATCAATAACACGAGCAAAATATTTTACTCTGAAAGAATTCTGAATCGTGGAAATAGGGACCCATCCCAAATCGCCATAGAGCGCTGCACGTGGTGTATTGTGGGGGGCTTTGAGAATGTGACGCGCCATCTGAAGCTGAAGATTTTCAATCTTATCAATATCGGATTGACTACTGGGAATCCACACTGCACTAGCATAATTAATTGATGGGAGCGCTATTGTTCTCCATAAAATATCACCATAATAAACACGATTAAAATTGTCGAAATTATCTATTACAGATTTGATATATGCAATAATTCTATTACCTTTTTTTTTTTTTTTTTTAGCGTGACCATGATCTGAGAGATTACGAGATATGGTAACACCTAGATACTTATAAGAGTCTACTTCTGATATGAATTTATCACCTAGTTTCCACAACTTATTTGCATCAGTACGTTGGCCTATTATTAATACATTAGATTTGTCATAATTAAAGCTTAGTTTCCATTCATCAGCAAATGCTGCTGCTAAACTTAACATTCTGTTCAACTCGTGTTCATTGTCGACTAATAACACTACATCGTCGGCCCAAAAAGGCTACCGACACATACGTTATAAATCCTTACACCAATTTCATGCTTTTTAAGCAATTTAGTAAATTCATGTATGAAAATACAGAATAATACAGGTGACAATACACAGCCTTGTTTAACACCTTCAGAGACATCGAAAAAATCAGTTTTAATATTACCAAATTTAACTTGAGCTTGAACATTGTCATAAAGCGCATCAATTAATCTCCACATGCGTCCCATCAACCCCGAGTTCCAGGCTGCCAAAAGAAGACCCTCCCTCCACACCGTATCAAATGCTTTACGGAAATCTAAAAATGCCATGAATGTTTTCTTCCCCTCCGCCGAACGACATGCGGCAATGCTTTTAAGTGCAAATATGTGATCATCACATCTATGGTCAGGGCGGAATCCTCCTTGAACTTCCAAAAGCGTATTTGAATTTTCTAAAAATTTTGAAATGCTCATCGCAATAATCCTATTGAAAACTTTTGAAACGCACGAAGTGAGTGAAATACCCCTATAATTATTCAAATCTTTACGATCACCCTTCTTGAAAATAGGAACGATTATCCCGCGATTCCATTCTTTAGGAGTTTTTTCAAGATCGATAAACATCTTAAACATTACTAATATACTTCTATGCATATAATCTGCACCATTTTTAAGAAGTTCATTTGTAATTCCATCTAAACCTGGAGATTTGTTATTCTTTGCAATGCTCAGTGCCTCTAAAACAATATTCATATTAATATCAACATCGTGCAAGCAAGTATCATCATTTACATTAACATTTGAATTACACCTAATGGAATTAACCATTGTATTTACCATATTTACTCTATTTGTACTCTCTTTGTTTCCATCTTCAATAATATTCATGTACATCTTACCTAAAGTGCGCCAATATTGGAGAATAGTTTGATTCATTTTTAATTTATTATAAATTATTTCACCCGATTGAGGCGCTTTTATACAGTGAACAGCAGACTTATTTTTACTGTTATCATTACTCTTAAGAATCTTCCAAAAGTCTTTACAAGCAGGGCCACCTTTCTTTGCGATATCGACAGACCCATTGACACGCATTTGAGTGATCTTACTCTTTACAAGATTTTTAACATGGACACGTTTGTCTTGATAGGATTTCCATAAATTATTACCTTCTTCCCTATTGTTACATTCATCATGTTGATCACTTTTTACCCACTTCCTGTGCTCCCTTGCTGCGTTTCTACGATCTTTTATAGCCAAATCAATGTCATTATCAAACCATGAATTGCATTTCCCTTTAATCTCTTTAGTCCCTAATCCCTCAGACGCAGCCGCTAAAACTTTGGTTTTCCATGAATCCCATATGACATCAGGATCGTCTAAGGAATCAATATCCCATTCACAGAAATTCAACCGCAAATTGTTTTGATAAGCTGCATAGTCTGTGTCTTTTTTAATATTCCAGATAATCTTGTTGTCAGTGTTACACCTTTTATTATTACCCTTTTTAATGTTTAATGTCAATAAAAGAACATTATGATCACTACCTAACCCATAATTACGGTCTTCATCAACAATGTTTGGCGTCATCAGAGCGTGGGCAAACGGTGGAGAGAACCACCTTCACGTCCGGCGCTTTTACCCTAAGTCCATTAACGAGTTCATTAAGTTCTTTACTCCCTTCAAGCGTAACTTCTGCTCCGTGGTGCAATCATTTGTACCTGCATGTATGCGATGATGCAGTCATATTGGGTGACGCCTGTGTCCTCTAGTTCCTTTTGATGTCAGCAACTTCGAGCGCCCTGTAAACAATTCACTTTGGTATCCTGCAAACCGCCTTCATTGATGTCCCTAATGATAGAATCTCCTATCAAGAGCACAGAGTTGGTAGGCCTATTAAATCCTGAGTCGTCAGACACGCGATCACTAGATTCATCAGCGCTAGAAACAAGTCCATTATCAAGTTCATTATCACTTTGATCTTCTTCGATATGGTTGGGCATATGTTCCTTAGTTTCACTTTCCACACGGCTTTGAAGGGCTTGGATTTCAAGTTGTTGTTCCTGCACAAGTTTTGACAAGGTCGCGTTTGCATTCCGTAGATCTGTAATTTCTTTGCTCAGGGATTCAGAAGCGGAGACCAGCGTTTTCATAGTATTGGGTATATCCTTGCAAAAAGCACAAATCCAAAATGTTGACCTAGCAGTGGGTCTGATCCCGACACATTCTCTGTGAAAAATTGTTTGGCATAGAGTACATTCCACGAGCTTTCCTTTGGTTGCTTGACCGCTCTTACATGTGCTGGTACAGGCGATGAAGCGGGCCGTCAGTTCCGGGGCGGAAGGCTCAGCTTTTGCCGGCTGTTCTGGAAGACGCAGGGGCCGTGGCGGCGGCGTGGTTAGTCTTGGTGTCCCGGTAGTCGCGGCTGATCTCGGCGGAGTTAATAGAAGACTGAAGTCAGGTTCAGAGAGTTCTTGTATCCGTGTCGCTATTTTTTCCTTTATCTTGTTGTACAGTATGAGAGCATGGTTGGCAATTTTTACCGAGTCCATGGTGCTGGGAAGGACGGCGACATACTTTCACGGATTTCACTTAGCATTAAATTTCCGTTTAGACATTTCAGATCATCAAGTTTCAGTGTTTTCAGTTTCTTTTGTTGTGCAGCGTATACAGCTTCTGCTGCCTGTGACACAGAAAGGTATGGATAGTCCTTGCGATTGTCCTTAGAAGGACAGTTTGGTTTCTTGGTTTTGGTTGAAGTTTTTGGTTTAGCAGCTATCAAATGTGGAAACCGCTTACACACGCAATTGTAGCATAGTGTTAAGTCCCCTTGTCTCAGCCCGACGTCCTTTTTGCTATTTTACAGTCCTCACACAAGATTGCATGATGACCATGATGACAGCGAATTAATAATCAGCAACAGCAAAGATCATGAAGATGAATATATAGATGTAGAATATAATTATAATATAAATATTATAATATAAATATAAATTAACACAGCAGAAACTATAACACAGTCGGTTGATCGATTGATCGATTGGTGTACGGGAGCGCAGCGTAGACACGTCTTGACTCCACGGAAGCAGGAGAATATAGCCAAACAAACACAATAATTTCTTTTGTTGCAAATTGTTTTGGAAACAACTGTTCATATCTTTGAACCTACAGTAAATGTTCAATTTCAATGGGGGTTTCAGCAAAATGTAGCTTTGTTAATGTTTTATACAATCATTTAAAAAACTGATAATTGAATATGCCTGACTTCAGACATTCATTCTTAATCATTCATGTTTTCAAGGTGTGTGAAATATCAGCAGTATCTCTACACGGAGATAAACGCCAAACTGAGCGGACCACAATCTTGCAAGGTTTTCTGTCAGGGGAACATCCTGTTATTGTCTGTACTGGGGTTCTGGGTAGAGGAATTGACTTACCTGGTGTTACCATGGTGATCAACTTTGACATGCCAAGTTCAGTTGAAGAATATATTCATCAGGTAAGTTTTCAAAGAGGTCACAGCATAAGAATCTAAAATAAGTTAAGGTTGGTATTTGCCATAGAAGTGACGTAATGGATGAATACAATTTTGAATGCATCGCCGTGCACTACAACCGTAATTCTATAGAATATTTATATCATGCTGATCACTCGCATCTGTAGGATTAGTATCTTTGTAAAGAGTGGTACTGTATTCAATCTATGATTGCAGACAGACGCAGGTGATGAGGGCAACCTGCTTGTAGTGCAGGGCGATATATTCAAAATTGTATTCATCTATTGCTATGGTAGTTAATCCGATTATTACTTATCACTTTTACGGCGAATAGTTCAATCGTGAATTATTATGATGTTGTATACTTTGTTCAACATAACATTGTGGATTGATATAGAATGACATTTATGCAGTTAGGCGCATGTACCTACAATAAGGACGCATTCTGTAATGTTTGCGCTTATACAGAGTTGGCTCTGTATCGACATACATAGTTTAAACAACAAATAATTGTCACTAGTTTAGGTTGAACAAAGTTTAGAAGTATATATCAGAACAACAAAGGTTTTCAAGATTCACAACTTTGCTTTGGGGTCTTTCATCTTGTGGGATAGGCTTTTACGACTGGAGTTCATAACAATTAGTAAGTTTTTAAGCAGGTTCGCCATCAGATAAGTTTGAATTGACTGACAGTGTAACTTGTTGTCTGACTACTTACCAATGCAGCATCTCAGAGTATAAAGAGCATTAAACAGTGCTCATAGAGCGGATATATTGGAATACTTACATGTTGTAATTACTATTCTGGCAGGGCCATATGCATGTGACATGTCACTATGGTTTGGTTCAGGTCAGGTTTGGTAATTTTGTCAATGCTTTAATATCTTTGTTACACCACAAGTGTGCCCTCAAACCACCCTTGTATGTGTGTGTTTACATTCTGTGCGATTAACTGTGCTGGGACCAGTGATATATGCACCTACGCCACTACCGAACTTGACATGAACCAAAGTTTTAAATACAGTCTCTTGTGCACAGTAGTGATATTTTACAGTAAGCCATGTAAATTGTATGTACACTTTTCTCTTGTCATTACAGATAGGAAGAACTGGTAGGCTAGGCAGCAAAGGAACTGCAGTGACATTTATCAACAATGGTGCTAAACATATCCTTTATATATAACTGAAACACACGCACCCCTGCACCCCTACATACACCATCAGAGACGCACATATTTTTAGTCCAGCATTTTTTTGTTCAAATAGGGCATTGTTTGGTCAAAAAATACAAATGTGTGTGTTTTTTTCACTCAACTTGGGATTTAACTAACCCTGTTTGATAGCCCAAGTTGTCAAATGATGTTTTCTTGCATGTTCATTTAAGGGGTGGGGTATGAACCTTTGGACAGTATTTATTGTGGGACATTAGAGCAAATCAGACATATCGAATTGCATTCTGAATACTGAAGAATGTCCTTCTGATATCAAATAATTTTGATTTTTGAAATTAGCAATGTAATACACATTTTATGGCAAATGATTAAAATTGATATTTTTGATATTTAACAGTACTCAGTAAACTTTATAAATCTGATGATTTATACTTAAAGTGTATGTAGGTGGGATGAAAAGCCGACGATCAAATGAAAATTTTGACCTTTTCGTATTGAAGATATGGATTTTTTTTCCCAAAACACCAAAACAAATTAGGTCTTTTGGGGAAAAATCCATATCTTCAATATGAAAGGTCAAAATTTTCAATTGATCGTCGGCTTTTCCTCCCAGCTATACATACACTTTAGAATATATCATCAGATTTATAAAATTTACTTCGAGGACTGTTAAATATCAAAAATATGAAAAATATCAAATTTTAATAATTTGTCATAAAATTTGTATTATATTCAGAATACAATTCGATATGTCTGATGTGCTCTCATGTCCCACAAAAAATACTGTCGAAACGCTCAAAACGCTCATTCCTGATCCCTTAATAGATCAGGTTAACATTTGTAATGGTCTTGATATCTAGAGGTGCTCAATTCATATAGATGTCAACATTCGAAAAATTTAGAAAATATCCTTAATCGTGCAGTTTTACAAACACACACATGGAACAAATACAGAAGTTTTGCCCATGTAATTCTGGATTTCTTTAAGGCGAGCGACATAGCAGGAGCCATATTTTTCAGTTCCATTCATTTATCTAAAAAAACTGCAATGCACTTCTTAAATATAATACATTGAATATAGGGAATGAGTTCAGGGAGCCAATAACCACATTTATATTTCCATAGGTCTTATGGTTCTCAGGTTAGGTCAATAATATATCAAAATATCATCAAGCATCTCTTTTATAAGCCTTAGGATCTCTTCAACCCATACCTTTCTTCTTGTGTGTATGTTTTATTTTCCTCAATATTTGAGTGCAAACACTGCTAAGTGGTGATCCCCTCCAACCTTAAGGATATCCTCCAATAGAGTCTAATGAATAAGACATATACAGAAAGGCAATTACACACATACTTAGGAAGGTTTCATTTTTTTAGTCACAATTTTAAATGTATTGTATGCACAATAGTTTCTCTGCAGTGTCAATCGCTTTGTATTACCCAGAATTTTCCTTGACTAACTTCCTCACATCTTTTCCTAGAGTTTGTCAATACATTGAAGCCCTTAGGAATTCAACTACCTCTACAGTTAGTCAACTCACAGCATCTACACAATCAAAGACAGAAGCACAAGTCCAAGAAAGCACAACAAATGAAGCAAAGTAAGGGCAACAGTACTGGGTACTTTGCCCGTAAACAGAGGGAAACCAACTGGTATGTTAGACAAATTGTGTACTTTCATTCATACTATACATATGATTAGAAATAAATATTGCAGGCCTTCACGTTTAAAATTTGGTGGAGCTCGATCAATCACACTCCTGGTTTTGTTGAGGAGCTCGATCGAGCTCCTCAAAATCACTCTCCTGCAATTTTCGAGGAGCTCAATTTGATGAACATGATGAAAGGTGCTAAAAAATACAAATAGTCAATGGAATCCAACAGGGCCAACAGACAGGCGATAATATTACGTACCGGTGGTTTTTAACATCACCAAAAATCAGTCCTTTTTAAGTTTAAATCTCACTTGTTTTAACAATTGTTTACTGTGCAATTCAGAATTTCCACGGCAATATCTGTGCCCAGCCATTATTATTACATTGACCGATCTTCAAAACGCCGCAGATTGAAAAGAAAATGGCCGTATGTGCGATCTCCGAACCATGCTTCCGAGCACTGCGTATCGTTCTAATGGAGAAACTAACTTCGCACTTGTATTTTCGGAACGATAATGAGATGACCCGATATGATTTGGGTCTCAAGTTGATTGTCGCGCTATTTCGTTCGCAGAACCTTTACTAGCACGCTCTTTCAACAGATCGGTATTCAGAGTGGCTGATGTGATACAGTTCTTGGAGTATTTATTTTTGACATTTCGTCTGAAATGAGCGTCAGTAAAATTAATTATCTCTTCAAACAATATTAAACATGAATAAGGAGCGCTGTTATTAACGCTCCTGACTATGCTTTGAGGTGCGCGGTAGGAGCGCCTGCGCGATCGCGCTCCTTAAAAATGAAGGCCTGATATTGACCAGACGTGTTTCACTGAAGGGTCCATTTTTGGTATTATATGTCAGGCATCGTCACTATTATTAATACTGGACTACAAATATTGTATTGTTTGTAGAATTGTAATAATTGATACACTTCTTTCAAAATGCTTTCTAAATGTTGATGTCAAAGATCACAACCCCTTTTCATATTAAACCTCATTGGTGAGATTATGATGTAGTTGGCAAGTAGACATGGAAAATTCATTGAAAAAACTTGTCTGTAAAGGATGCTTTCATATTTGAAGAATTCAGATGCAAATACCAATGCATTTTTCTTTATTTGAGATTTAGACAAATATAACTCATCATTTATAATAGGGATAACCATCAAAATTTCATGTTGCCCCTATTGCTACAAAAGATTGTTTTCTGGATAGAACTCATCAACAGAAGTATTTTGGTGGTTAAATGATCAAAATCGGTCAAAAACTTTTCGAATTATGAATTATCAAAGTTTCCCATTCTGACCGGTCATTGGAACGAAAATGACAAGGTCCAAAAATAGCAATTGGGAGCAAAATTGGCATAAGGTAAAAAAAAAAATATTTTGAAACAGTTATGGTTGCACATTCAGGTACTTCTTTTGAAAGTCCTAAACAAGGTATAGCCAGCAGCAAGTTGTAGATGGTATAGGCCTAAATATAAGAAAATGTTTAGGGTTGAGATCAGGTGAAAAATGCATCGAATGAGCACTCCAATGTGTCTTCTTAACATGATTCGAAAGGAGTATAGAAATTCCAAAGGAAAGCTGGTGATTTAATTTGTAACTCGAGATCTACACGTTCAATTTTTTAACCTTTTTACAGAGGGTATGATAGAGGTATTACTGGCAACTCTGCCAAATTACAGCTCAGTAGGCCTCGTTTTTCACCTGATCTTACTGATCTGAATATTTTGTGCCATTCTTGAGCAGTGCCATTCTTGAGCAGTGCTGAACTCAGCCACTGGCAATTAAGCGCACTGTGGCGATGGACCAATTTTGACTCGCACTTGCAGGAAAACAAAATAAGTTGCTGTAATTTGCAAGATAGTTACAAAATATAATTGGCTTTAACTTCCCCAATTTTTACAGAAAAATATTGAAAAATAAAAGAATGAGATCAATTTAGAAATGTCTGTGCAAGCAGTGCACAGTTGAGCTCCCTGCATGTCTATGGGAGTGTTCTAATCAAGTTGATGGTTCATTGGTCATCCCTATTTATAAAGAATACAAAAATATGTGCTATTTTTTATCATAGTTTTAAAATTGTGTTTATCGGCTGACTTTACACTTTAGGCTTTCAAACATGTGATATTCAGTGGCATAGATTTCTTTATTTACATTTAGGGGAGGATTTGTTTAAAAATATTCTTGGAAATGAGAGTACAGGCTGGGATGATTGTATGGACCACCAACCCCCCCCCCCCCTTATCAAAATATTAGGGGATTCTCCCCCACCAGATCTATGCCTACGGTGATATTTCTATTATCATGGTCATTTGTTTTCTATTTCTTATTTTGTTTTCAGGGACAGTGTAGGAGAACTGCTTGCTAAAAGGAAACGAAAGACCAAGTTATGACGAGTGAAAACGAAATGCAAGGAATATTGGCATGTACATGTATTTCTAAAAATGACATACAACTAAGAGTACTGAATTATCTAATGTCACAACCGCAACGGTATTAACAAATGTATTATTTCTTGACAACTGTTTTGGTTCAAGTCATTGGGCTATTCTATAGTGGGAATTCTAATTGAATGAAGGCAGCTTTTGATAGCGTGACGAATTTTTGCGTACACTGCGTGATGTACGCCAGCGTGTGCGACTGTGCGTGAGTAACGCGAAAGTGAATCCAACCATGCCAACGCACTCATGATTGGTTAGCATTGTATCCAAGGTCTTGCGTTAGCGTTGTAGTTTGAAATACGCGATATTCGATCGCGGTTGGATCGAGTGCAGCTGTTGAAAGCTGCGTTCATTCAATTGGAATTCTTACTATAGACAGTATAGCAGCCCAGTTGAAATCCATATACCCCCTATGAAAGACATGACCATATTCTCCCACACGGGGTATAGATTTCAGATGGAGTCAGCCATTCAGGTACCCCGTTTTAAATTTACACTCCCTGTGTAGACGATTAAGGTCATATTCCATAGGGGGTGTATGAATATCAATTGGAATTGCCCATTCTATGAGGTGTAAATGCTACATCTGCTGGCTATTTGCAGAAAGATAAAAATGAATTGATCAAATATTTTTTCAGATGCAAGTTCGCAAAATAGTAATTCATACAACTGTTGTTTTAAACCTACTGCTGTACTATTGAAATGTAGAAGTATTATTGGTACAAGGGTCATACAAACAGTTCTGTCTCAACTCTGTGTCTCTGCTTCTGAAAATGGTAGCCCTTTCAATATTCGCTTTTATATTTTTTCATGATTATGAACTTGGGGTTCACATACTTGTGAGACCATTTTGTTTTAATACCTTTTTCTAATTTTTTTAGGTCAAGTTAAACTGATGCCAATAGTCAAGAGCAATGAATATATGAGTGAGATTTAATCTTTCCCTAGAGAAGTCCTTTTCAGAGGGCTGAGCTTTCGGAACTCTAGCGAGTGCCATCTTCTTGGCACACTCTCAGGCCTGCTTGCACTACTCATCTTTTATTTTGATAAAAACAATTTTATTTTGTTAAAATTTCATATATCCTTTGTAAATCTGCCAATGATGTACTCAGATGCTCACAAGCAGAATTTTTTTCCAGAATGTCTGCTGAAATAGGTTTCTTCCGTACTATTGGGGCAGCAATAACTCTTTTATAGCCTTGAAGTGCTAACTTAACCATTGGGTTGTCAGTTGGAGATGACATACCTGCGAGGTTGTGAATAAACTTGATCGGTGGCTGATTTAGCCCCCAATTCTGCCAGATAAGTGATGTAGAGGGCAAAATGGAAGGGATTAACAGGAAATGTGGACCCACCAGACTTCGAGGATGCCCAAATATCCCATTTTTCCAAGCCGATAAGCACCTATTGATTGTTTATGATGTTACGAAGCAATCCTTTCATGGAATAAAGTATTTGTTACACTTGAATGACCTTATACTGTTCTTTTTTGGCGGTAGTTTTGAAGATAATTATTGTAGTAGATCTCCATATCTGCCAGTACTCTGTGTTGCCTGTCCAGCGTGAGCACTGTCAACATAAGAAGTCCAAACTGAGAAAAATATGATAATTCTATATCCATCGATGATGGACCAGATAAAAACAATTTTGAATCAGTCGCAAAAATTAGATGCAGTTCCACAAAGAAATTCTCCTGATTCAGTCGCCAAACCGATTATCTAATAATGATAAAAACAGGCCCAGTTTCCAAGTCGTTACTATGCATTAGTCATGAACAATATGGTGCATGTAGATTCATATGACTCAAGAAAAGCAAACTATCTCTGTATTAATGGTGCATTAAATGCAATGGTTTAATCAACTAAACTTTGGTAACTAAACTTTAAATTTAAACATGTAGAAATGTAGGTGCCATAAGTTGTTTCTTTAAAATACACCTCCAGAGCCTCCTTCATTAAGATCCATATTGGATATTTAAGTTCAGTGTCACTAACACTAACAGCCTCAGTCTCTTCTGTGATCATCATGCCAACATCACTTGGCATCTCTTCCTTAAACATGTTAAAGTCCAGTGCACTCAGACATCCAGTGATTGCAGTCACCACAGCCACAATTATCACAATGTTGCTACTGGCAAAATGGTCATCTTCAAATTCAACATGTTGAAGTTTGTCAATCCCACAGCTTGCCATGAATGTTGTGTTCTTCGGAACAGCAATGCACACTTAAGAATAATAATACAACTAGACGATTAAATATTTTACTTGTATCACTTAGAATAGCACATTGTTTGTTGTCACATGTTACTAGTTCATCCGTTGAAGGCTGTTCACAATAGCACCACAACCGCCCTGCATCTGTGTCACCTTCACTTGCAGTCACTGCTCCGGTGTTGCCCTCCCCTTCTGGTTCCTCAACGATCCCCTCCACATTGCTAACAATCTGTCTTGTGACCCATTTCCCTACAAGTTGTGGTAGTACTGAATACTTAAAGAAATGTGTCACTGCTGGAAGGTGAGTCAGGAAAAATTCATCATCTCGGTATATTCTTTGAACAAGAATACCCCCTTGTGACCAGACAATGAAATCACAAAAGACTTCTTGGTCACAAAAAGTTGAGTTTGCACTTGATAGAAATATTGGTGGTTCTTGTCAAGGACCCACACTGGCCATCGACAAGATTCATGCAGAAGTTCTTGGCAGAATTGTCCTCTAGCAGCTTATCTTTGCAGGAGAAGGGACATTTGACTTCAATGATTGCCACACCACAGCCACGGCGAAAAACAGCTGCTTACCGAATGGTTAAAAATAGACGCTATCTAGATGGAAAAGTAACTGTCGGTTGATGTCCCCTGAGACTAGTAAACTGGTTTACTAGTCTCAGGATGTCCTGGTCACATGACGACTTGTGTGAAAAAGATTGATCCAAACCCGAATTAGAGTACATCAACAGCGCGTTGTATTTTGTACACACAAAGTCAGTCATGTATTGTGAACCCTGACATGCCCGCCTTTTTGAAAATAGTTGTTTCATGGATAATTTGCGCATGGGCATCACCTGTTGAAGAATCTTATCTAATCCACATTAAGGCAGGGTTTTCGGGCGGGCTCGCTGGTACCTGCCCGAGATTACATTATCGGGGCAGAAAATTCTTTGCCCGGGTACCCGAAAATCACAAATGAAAATTAAAAAATTGTTTTTTCGGTAGTGTCCCTACCTGGACCTATAGCTAAATGCTAGGATCATTCATGGTTGACTTTAAAAATTAAACTCAACCATGAATGATCTGGCATTTAGCTCGAGGTCCAGAGAGACACTCTAAACCACCCTTCCCCCAAAAAATAAATTTGTTGTTGCAATTTCGGGTACCTGATTACCCGTACGAAAAATGTGTCGAGTTCAAATTTACCCCAAAATCCCTGGCTTAATCCACATGGTACAGGTCCCTCAAGCATTGCACAGCTTTCTTACTGGCATGACACATGAGAGTTGATACCTCACGGCACCTCTGCATACGAAGCATACTCTTCCCTCGGCGCATAGTATGGTTTTGGAGGCGGTCTGTATGGACGCTTCGGTCTACAATGCTCTTGTTGTGGTGCTGGTGCCTCCTTTGGTTTTCGCCATTTTAAATTCACAAAGGGAGGAATAGCCCATTTCTGTGCTCCAAGAACAGTGTTAGTATGACAGGAAAACCTCTTTATTGTTTTCTGTAGTATAGATGTAAAGGTTTTGTACCCTTTTGATCTATGTAGATGGAGATTGTCTCTGGCAAGCATATTTGGTGTAAAATAGCCAGCTATATTGACAAAATCAACATTTTCATATTTATCACACAGTTCTGAAAGTTTGAAGTTTGCCACGGTAGCTCCTTCCGTCAATGTTTCACAGTCAAACCGTGGTAAAATACTTGTAGCTAAAATCTTTGCCGATGGGTATCTTTCTATTGCAATGTTGATCAAGTCTTTATAGTCCCCTACCAGCGAGCAAGTTGGTTGCTCCAAATTATTGGTTCCAACATGGAACAACACACGGTCTACATCAAAGTCTCTGTATGATGGGATGGTTGCAGTTATGTCAGCAATGTGTGCTCCAGGAATATGAAAAAAATCAAAATCAAGGTTAATCAATATAATCTGCTAAATACTTTGTGAGAGAATCACCATATATGTGTACATAGGGATAAGTGGTCCGGTGATATACCCTGCAATAAAACAAATTAAATATGAATTTATTATATAATTTATGTAATTGACATTAACGCGACAAAAAATAATAATAATAATAATAATGGACATTTATAAAGCGCACAAAACAAAGGGTCTCTAGGCGCTGCACAAAAGGAAAAATACCGTAAACTACAAACATCTTAAAAACTACAGAAGCATAAAAACCCATCAAAAAAAATATCAATTATTAAATCTTAATCTACAACAGGATAAAACCAGCAATCATAATAATACACAAACATCAATAATGTTGAGCCAATTTACACTTAAAGCTAAAAAACGACTAAAATCAGCCAAATATACACATGCTGAGATCATTAAAACACAATCAATCATAGAGTACATAATCAGAAATAATGTGAAAAAACATGGTTCGCGAGCAGTTCAGCAGTAAGCCTGGTTGAAAAGATGAGTTTTGAGATGAGTTTTAAATTGGTAAATTGTGCCGGAGTTTTTAATATGAGAAGGAAGACTGTTCCATAACTTTGGTGCAATCACAGAGAAGCTCCTTCCATAGGTAGTTGTGTGGCTGGAATGCTCGCGAAGCAAGTTCTGTGAGGATGATCTTAAAACCAGACTTGGAGTGTACGCGACAATTAGATCAGAGAGATAGACTGGCGCCTGACTATGAAGATTCTTGAAAGTCAATATCAGTGTTTTGTAGGCTATTCGCTCCCTGATCGGAAGCCAGTGCAGCTGGTACCTAACTGGCGTAATGTGCTCAGATTTCTTTGTCAGCGTAACCACTCTGGCTGCAGCGTTTTGGACGCGTTGAAGTTTTTTGGAGAACACAATTACAGTTATCTAAACGTGAGGTCACAAATGCATGCACCAATGTTTGGTGTTTACAGAATCCAGGTATCGGCGCAATTTGCCAATCCTATGGATTAACGTGCGATGCACGCCCGACAGACACTATTGACATGGCTAGTCATTGACAACTTCTCATCGAACAAGACACCCAAGTTGCGAACCTCCACTGAAGAAGAAATGGTAGTGTCACCAATAGTAATGGTCACTTCAGGCATGTTTTTGGCGTACCGAGACCTTACATGGAGCAACTCAGTTTTACTGTCATTAAGCATAAGTTTATTGTCAGAAAGCCATGCCCGGATGTCACAAATGCAGGCTTCAAGCTTAGCCAACGTGTTAGTACGCTCAGATGGTTTAATGATAACATACAACTGGCTATCATCTGCGTATGACATATATGACAGGTCAGGAAGTTCAACAATGTCTTCTATTGGTGAAGAATAAGCAACAAACAATTCTGGACCAACAACTGATCCTTGTGGCACTCCCAATCCATGGTCGTAGGATCGGACTCTTTGCCATCAATGAGAATAGATTGCTTTCTCTCACTGAGATAAGAAGCAAACCAACAATGAGCAGTCCCTCTCACACCAAAAGCGTTCTTTCAGTCGGCGCAGCAGAATACCGTGGTCAACGGTGTCAAACGCCGCTGACATATCAAGCAAAACTAACACCGCTTCACCATGGTCATCAATTGCGTTCAGGAGATCATTGTTGACCTTAAGCAGAGCGGTTTCAACGCTGTGAAACCTTAAGCAGACTGGCTTTTATTGTACAAGTCATTAGCACTCATGTAAGACTGAAATTGTGTGATTGCAGCACGCTCGATGATTTTGCTGAGCATCGATAAATTCGACACAGGTCGGAAGATTTTTCATGTCTTCAACTTCGAGGTTGGACTTCTTCAATAATGGTGTAACACGAGCATGCTTAAGATCTGATGGAAAAACGCCCAATTGTAGAGACGCGTTCACAATGTCAGTAATTGGTGCAAGTAAATCAGGAAGCACATCTTTGGTGAGTTTTGCTGGCAGCGGATCAAGAGAGCAGGTTTTCACTTGGCTATGAGTGATAACCTTAAGCATATCTTCATTTGTGACCTTCTTGCACCTTATAAAACAAGTAAGGGTTGTCAATGTGGTTGGCGGCTTCTTCAGCAAGGATCCTAATACTGACTGCATCCTCTTCATGATGCTTGTTCTTCTCTATGTGGAAGCGGTGCTTGATGTTATTGATATCATGTCGGTTGACAAGATGATGCCATTCAAGAGTTCTAGAAGCTGGAAGAGAATCTCCAATATCGCCTACAATCCTTTCAGGATTGACACCCATACCAAACTTGCCCAGAATTGTAAGTTGATAAGACTCAGGAATAAGTAGTCTCTTTTTTAGCAGCAGCCAAAACTGAGAGACTGGCGATGGATCAAGCCACATACCAAGGTACTTAAAATGGTCAACATTATCAATTTTTCACCCCTGATTTTAATATTAAGCTGGCTTTGAGTACGACTGAGTCTTTGATGGGTACCAATTAACATATAGATTTTGGGTTTTTTTACATTAAGAGTGAGATAATTGGATTGTAACCACTGGGAAACATGAGCAAGTTCAGTGGTCAGAGTTGTATTGATTACATCGCTAGATTTCCCTTTAACAGAAATAGCAATATCATCTGCATAAAGATACACTCTAGAGCTACTACTCCTTATGTTACCAGGAAGATCATTAATGTAAAGTGTAAAGAGTAGGGGGCCCAGGATTGAGCCCTGAGGAACCCCCAAACTTAACTGGGGCTTTATTAGAATGGTGATCAGTGACTTTTGTAGCTTGATATCGCTCAGTTAGGTACGATAAAAACCAGTCAAGCTCCCGGCCCTGCACTCTATTGCTAATAAGCTTAATGAGCACTTCGTGATGGAGGGTATCAAAAGCTGCCCCAGTAAGAAAGCCCTCCCTCATATTGTTGAGCAAATAATCACACACTTCAACAAGACAGGTTTGCGTGGAGTGCATTGGTCAAGTCTGATTGGTTGGGATATAAAATTTGGTACTTTTGAATGAAATCATATAACTGTGTATGAACTACTTTTTCAAAGAGTTTTATGCAAGCTGGAATGACAGAGATGGGCCTGTAATTGCTGGTGTCCAGTGGGTCACCCTCTTTAAATATGGGGGAAACTCGACTGATTTTCCATGCTGAAGGAACTATGCCAGTAATTTTAAGATGAAGAAAGTTAAACAATTACTCAAAGCTTATTTTTTGCTCACCTGAGAGCTTTCGGAATGTATCACTATTCCTTGTTCACTCAGTTGATGGACTGGTGAATGATGAGTTCCATCACTACTGCATCTATGTCAACTTCGTTATCTCCATCACCCAGGACCAATCTCAAAGACTTCAACTTCAAGCTCGGTTCCCTGATATTCTTCAATCTCAAGCTCTTGTTTCCAGCTGCAGTGACCTTCTTTCCTGCCTGCTTCCTGTTTGGCCTTATATTGCCTCCAATATCCAACAACCACATTCTGACAGCAGCCTCAGCATCAAAGTCTTAAGTATCAGAGGGTCCTTCCATTGAGATGAGAAGCAGATCACCAAGGATCTCAGTTAAACTTCCCATTCCTTTACCGTCCTTTCAACTGTTTGTGAAAATTCTCAAGTGTTTGTTTTAATTCTTACACCATGACAATGGCATGAAGCCCACTGCTCTGGACAACTGGCATAATATCTGATAAAATAACGATTTTGTTGTGTCGCAAGTGGTCAATGATTAAATAAATTGGGCCAAGAGTACATTTATTACGGCAGTGCCAGAACCGTAAGATGACACAATTTAATGAGTAAAGGATTAGACGTTTCTTGGTATACAACAGAAGCTTGTTTATTGTTCGTAGTTATTTTCTCATTTCTTCAACAGTTTACACAAGGTAATCGCATACAAGTGAAGATATCGCAGAGACGCAAGACGCAATACAACTCACAAGCTCCGTGAAACTGTAAAATATAAAACAGTAACCCAGAACACAATTAGGTTAAGATTATAATAATGGGATACGCAAGCAAATCAATGGTAATATCAACGTATTAAATCACCTGGTAACCATAGTAACACCAATATACATGTACTTGTACTGTAAATCGTACCTGACACATTGTACAGTCTGTGGTTTAACCTTTTTTTTTTTTTTCGTTGATAAGCTTTGATAACATCTCAAAACATGACACCATGATGCTACCTTTATAAACGATAGAATATGTATCCCATTAACTCTTCATTCATCATTTAACTCTATGTTAGCTCTTAATAGGGATAACCATCAAAATTTCATGTTGCCCCTATTGCTACAAAATATTGTTTTCTGGATAGAACTCATCAATAGAAGTATTTTGGTGGTTAAATGGTCAAAATCAGTCAAAAACTTTTTCAATTATGAATTTTCAAAGTTTCCCATTCTGACCGGTCATTGGAGCGAAATAAAATGACAAGGTCCAAAAATATCAATTAGGGAGCAAAATTGGCATAAACATATATTTACCTTTATATATTTCTTTATTTTAACATATATGCAAACATGAAACAAGCATATTGTGAAAGTATCAAAGGGTTTCTTATGAAATGGCACTTTACTAGTCAATGGCATAAATTATTTTTTCAAACCGAGGCATTTATCATGCATTTAGAGAACATTTTGCCAAAAATCATCCAAGATGGCCGATATGGCACAAAATCAAAATTGCACTAAGTCCAGGTAAACTTTTTTTTTTTTTTTTTTTTTTTCAATGTTATTGGGTTTAATATGACCAATTAGTAGGTGTATGCAAATTAAATCTTAAGTGTCATTGAAGGTCATTGACTCATTCACAACAATAGAGGTTATCCACTTCACTCATCATGCTCATGTGTGACTTCTAACAAAAGGTGCTGGTTCCCGTAGTATTCCTCATCCAAAACAATTCAATACATGACCTCGGAGTTACCTGCATGACTTTCGCGGGCTATTTTGAAACAGTTATGGTTGCACATTCAGGTACTTCTTTTGAAAGTTCTAAACAAGGTATTGCCAGCAGCAAGTTGTATATGGTATAGGCGTAAATATAAGAAAACGTTTAGGGTTGAAATCGGTGAAAAATACATCGAATGGGCACGAAACTTCACATTTATGTTCAGAAAGGTGTCTTCTTAGCATGATTCGAAAGGAGTATGGAAATTCCAAAGGGAAGCTGGTGATTTAATTTGTAACTCGAGATCTACTTGTTCAATTTTTTAACCTTTTTACAGAGGGTATGATAGTGGTATTACTGGCAACTCTGCCAAATTACAGCTCAGTAGGCTACGTTTTTCACCTGAAATTATTGACATGAATATTTTGTGCCATTCTTGAGCAGTGCTGAACTCAGCCACTGGCAATTAAAGCGCACTGTGGCGATGGACCAATTTTGACTTGCACTTACAGGAAAATGAAATAAGTTATGTTGCTGTAATTTGCAAGATAGTTACAAAATATAATTGGCATTAACTTCCCCAATTTTTACAGAAAAATATTGAAAAATAAAAGAATGAGATCAATTTAGAAATGTCTGTGCAAGCAGTGCACAGTTGAGCTCCCTGCATGTCTATGGGAGTGTTCTAATCAAGTTGATGGTTCATTGGTCATCCCTACTCTTAATTAGTTCTTAACACTCTTACATAAACACTTACCACCTTTGGGAACCTTTACACATAAAAGTGGCACTTTAAGATTACGGAAACACTGACTAAATCAGCGCGTGTCAACATCCGGGCGCAGACATCGTATCGGGTAATTCAGATCCCTTTTCACCGATGACCACCGACGCGACTTCCCTCACAACATTGAACTTTTCTATATTTATCTCTGTACGAATTGTTGTAAGCATTTCGTAGATCTTAGACTGGAGTTGTATGTTTCCAGGTACATGCTTCGCAAGGCATTTTCCATTTTTTGTCAACATGCCAGGTACACAGAAGCTTTCATGGACCTTCACCATTGTAAAACTGATCAGCATCGTCTGACATGATGTATTCCACCTCGAGGTCTTCACAGAGATTTTGTTTGATGGCCTTCAACACAATGCTTAAAGTCACCATGTCTTCCCTGTTGCTTATTATGAATGCCATTGGTATGCCTTCACCTAGTTTGTCAACCACCAAAAGTGTAGTGAAGTATAAGTCATTTGTCTTATGCATTGAGTCCATACATATTTTTTTAACCTGAACCCAACAACTTCATAAGCTTGACCTGAATATTTCATTGAATTACAAGTAATATGTCTTATTTGCATAAGACTTCACAGTCCGGTGGTGCATCATCTCCCTGTGCCTTATAAAACAAGTAAGGGTTGTCAATGTGTTTGGCAGCTTCTTCAGCAAGGATCTTAACACTGACTGCATCCTCTTCATGATGTTTGTTCTCTATGTGGAAGCGGTGCTTGATGTTATTGATATCCTGTTGGTTGACAAGATAACGCCATTCAAGAGTTCTAGAAACTGGAAGAGAATCTCTAATATCGCCTACAATCCTTTCAGGATTGACACCAATAGCAAACTTGCACGGAATTGTAAGTTGATCAGACTCTGGAATATTTAGTATTCTATTCTTTAGCAGCAGCCAAAACTGAGAGACTTCAAAATGTCCTACAGATTGTCGAGCATGACTGGAAAAAAATTCTTTTTCATCATTTGGAATCTGTAGTACAGCCACATGGACAATATACCTGCTGTAAGTGCCGGAGAACTTTGTGCACATTGCGGCTTGCCTGCATTGGATGTCGACATCACATTGGTTGATTGCATAGCTTTCATCCCTGCAGACTGAATAAATAGAAAATAATTAGAGAATACGCTTAGGCACCAAATTTGTTTGATCTTTCAATCGACCGTTGATGCTGCTTCGATGCTTGTTATAGATGAGCTATCAACTAATTAATCAGAATTAATGCTAAATTTATATTGGTCAATATCAATACTGGCAAATATTCATATGATATCACAATTAACAATAGTCAATTAATTGATTTCATAAATAATAAGGATCGACCAAGCGTTGATGGTCAATCGAAAGATCAAACCAATTTGTTTCTATTGCCAAACAAGTCAAAATTAAAACCTGGTTAACTTACCTGCTTAAGCAGTAAGCATGTAACTTGCAAGCGTTATCATACACCACAACATCAGGGACTCTCTTGAAGCGTGTCTTGAAGATATTAAACGGCACTTGAGGTGATTCCTTCTTCCTCATCATTTCAAATCCGTAGCACACCTCATGTGGACAGTAGATTGTGAAGATACCTGCTGAAAGTGTTGGGTGTCCTTTGGCAAACTTTCTGCATGTGGAAGCTTGTCTACATTGCATGTCAACGTCACATTGGTTGATGGCATACTTTCCATCCCTGCAGAGTGAATAAATGCAAAGTAAAAAGTGAAGCACTGTTACAAACCAAAACTAGTAATAATAAGCAGGGCAGTAAACTAGCAAAGAGAGCCGAGAATACACTTACTTCCTGAGCAAGTTAGCAATGGTAATAACCCTATCTTCAAAATTTTCCAGTATAACTAATTCCTTGAAATATTAAAATGAGCTCAAATTATTTATGCAGATTGAAATTAACAAAACACTACACGTAATTTGCTGGCAGGAAGCTATGAAGGGGCTAATTTTAAAAAGATTCTGTTATGTCAGCTTTATTTTAATTACCAAACCCCAACTTTTAAGGAAACTATGAAAAGTACTGTTTCACTGTCAAGTCCACCATCCCTTGCTTACCCAAATTGTGTTGAGCCACAACGGAAGATAATTATCTCAATATTGATCATTATATTCCAGCTAGAAATTAATCACATTAAGTGAAAATTCAGAAGTAGCACTAGCATATATACTGTTTGCTTATTGCAATCTGATTCAAATTCCATAAATAAAATGCAATTAAAAAAAGTAATACCTGTGCAATTTAAGTGAATTTGGAAAGCAGTGAGTCCCTTCAATCATCTCCTCTACAATAGCAGCAGTGTAACTCCATTCAGAGGGGGCATTATAAGCTATCCTTCTAATCGGGATGATGTTTAGAAGCAGATCCTGTACCATACCAGGAATCTGGTCCCCTTGCTTGGAAGCAAAAAGAAATTCAAAGAAGAGTGGGAATTTCTTTTGAAGAAAGGCAATTTAGATGCAAGTACTGGCTCTTGAATATTAATTGGTTCGTCACTGACCAAAACCGTTTCCAAATAATCAAGATCCTCCTGTAAAGCACCTTGAAAAAGTACACATGCTGGACCTGGTGAGGCAATGTCCTTCACAAATTGCTTGTACTTTGCTGGCACTATAAACTTGGAGAGATCAAAATACCAATTTTTCAAGAAATTTGGGCCTATCGATATCCGAAATTGAGCATTTTTGGCCAGATTTAACACAAATGTGTTAATTTTAACAAACTATTATTGAAGCCAATATTTTACAGATGTTGAAAACAATTTAGGAATATAATAAGTATCACCTATTACCTTTTCTCAATTCTTGGAAATGCTGAGAACCCCAAATTTGGGCTCGCCAAGCTATCACTTCAACAACGGTTAACGCAACAAATGCGGTACTGAATCTGGTGTTTAATTTTGCATGGGCTTGGGGCAGGTGTTTCTGATGGATTATCTTCAAGCTTCATCTTCATGGCTTAGGTTAGGTAGCTATGACTTCTTTGTCCTGAATGTAGGCCAATTAGAAAATTTTGCGGATGTGATTGGATCCCTTACAAAGGGATTTCAAGCTATTAATTTGGCACCGGTTCACGCAACAAATACGATATTGAATCTGGCGAATCTTTCGTTTTGCCATGATGGAAATCTCTAGTTGTGTCAAAAGGTCAATGCCATCATCTTGTATCATCTGTCTAATTTTGTCATAGATGGACATGACATCCACATTTTCTGCACTTCTCTTTCTGTTGTCCCTTCAACCAGGAAACAAATGCATGTTTTCCACAAACTTTTATTTCTCCTTGGACTTGTAGATCTTTGCTTAAACAAAATTCTCTTTGAACACCATACATAAGAGCATTGAATATATAGTTTAGATGAATACCGTTTCCTGGTCCATTTGGAATTGAAGCACTATATCCAATCAGATTTGACAAAGAACTGCATGATGGCTTGGGCCAGGTGTTTCTGATGGATCATCTTCATGGTTTAAGTTAGGTAGCTGTTTAGGGTGAATGGAAGAGCTTTTCTTACTGACGATTTTGGCTTGAACTTAGTCCTGAATGTAGGCCTATCAGTAGATTGTGGCTGCAACAAGAAACTTTGCCCAGTTGATGTGGTTGGATCCCTTACAAAGGGATTTCTTTGCTGCAGGGAGGCATTGGTGTTTTGTTATCGATTCGCAGCCAACTATCTTACCTTTGCCTAACCAAACTTCCTGGACACCATCCCTGGCAGTGTTGTGTCTCATGTGATCTGTTACTCTGTGGAAGTATTGATCAGTCAGCTGTTTCCTTGAGCATGTTGATGTATTTTACCTTATGGCAGAGGCACTTATTCTCCTGTAGTACTGCACAGCTGTGAGCCAGTGTCTAGTCAATACAGTTGACAGGTTAACTTTGGTCCCTGTGTTGTATATGGACACAGGAATATCGTCACCCTGGTACTCCTCTGGCTGTGTTAGTACTCTGTTGACGTATATCTCCCATGCAAAGCCTCATCATATCTGCTTCTATTCTCCCATGCTTGGCGAATGTGAAGCTTGAAGATGCGGTTCACCGAGATATCGAGTGGTTGCAGCATCTTGGTCAAGCCGCCTGGTATTATTGCCAGTATGGTATCATGCTGCGTCTTGAAGATTCGTCGTACTTCTTCATCTTTGTGTGATGTCATGGAGTCAAGTACAAGCATAGCTGTCTTATCATAGAACATGTTCGGTCTTGCCCGGTAACACTTCTCTGCCCACGTCTTCATCACATCTGTATTCATCCACCTGCATAAGATAAAAACAAAAGAATGGAGAGAACAAAGCATGATTATGGTTTATAAACAAACAAGTAGGACCTAAACAAAAAGAGGGAGAGAGGGGGAAGACTGTGAAAGGGAAAAAATATACCTTTCTGATTGCAGCCTAAAAAAAAGGAATACCTGTGCAACTTAAATAAACTTGGAAAGCAGTGAGTTTCTTCAAATCTTCTATATCAGGAGCTGCATTTCACTGGGGTAATTGTAAGCTCCACTTCTAATCTGGATGATTTCTAAAATCAGATCCTGTGCCATACCAGGAACCTGGTCCCCTTGCTTTGAAGCAAAAAGAAATTAAAGAAAAGTGGGAATTTCCTTTTGAAGAAAGTCAATTTACATGTGAGTACTGGCTCTTGAATATTGTTTCATCACTGCCTGAAACTGCTTCCAAGTAATCAAGATCCTCCTGTAAAGCACCTTGAAAAAGTGCACATGCTGGACCTGGTGAGGCAATGTCCTTCGCAAATTGCTTGTACTTTACTGGCACAATAAACTATACAATAAAATATGCTATGAAATTGATGAAAGATAACAGACTGGTTACTTATAGCAATGGCAACAAGGTTTCCAGTTCTGGGCCTGACAAGTGGTCATTTGTAATATTGAATAAATAACTTCCTGGCAGAATTATTAGTAATAAATGTTCGGTCTTTGTACTGAGTACCTTGAATATTACCCTCCTTACTGGCTCGAGAGGTAGCAAATAATTGGTGTGATATTTAATTTATTTGATGAGGGTAGTTTCTGCAAGTAGATTACACATTGGCATCAACTGATCGAGTTATGTAAGCTATCCACCAGTGGAGCTTCTGCGACCCCTGCGCAGAACTTCCGATAGTGGATTATCTGCGCACGGTGGGCGCAAAGGAATCCACAGTCGGATTTTCTGCGCGCGTGCACTGAAAATCCCCTCCGTATATAGTTCTGGTGGAATAATTCTGCGCATGGTCGCAGGGAATCTACTGACGGTTTTTCGGTGCTCGTGCTCTGAAACTCCCCTCCGTCATAGTTCCGGTGGATGTAATTCTGCGCACGGTCGCAGGGAACCCACGGACGGATTTTCGGCGCCCGTGCGCAGACACTCCCCTCCGTATAGAGCTCCGGCAGTGATGCCAACGCCGCGCCTTAGGCGCACAATTGGGCTACTTGGCGATCACTTGCCGCTACTCAAAAAGCATGCCGCTACTTGTCTAAAATTGGGCTACTTTTGCCAGTCTCAGGCGCGGCAGTAATTTGATGTATTTTCCTTTCAATTTAGCCGATTTATAAAGGTTTTGAGTCTTTGAAGCTCCAAATTGAAATTACAATGGGTTTTGTGACCATTTATTGATCGGTCAGTAACTTCCCAGTAAGTACCGGAAGCTTTTAAAGTCAAGTGCCCAATTGGGTGTTTTGCGTTCTAAAATCGGGTAAATCCGCCCAAATATCCGGTATTAGGCGCTTTTTTGGAAGCTTAAAAAATCGGGCTACTTGAGAATCCTTTACCGCGGCCTGGCGAGTCAATGCGCCGCGCCTTGACGCTCAAAAGTTTTGGCAACACTGAGCTCCGGTGGAGTAATTCTGCGCGCGACGGTGCAGGGAATCCACAGACGGATTTTCGGCGCCGATTCTTTGTTATGATTTAATATTATTATGGTAGAAAGTAAGTAATATTATTTAGGCCTATATGTTTAGAGTCAGTTCGGTAGCATCAAGTATCATGTTTAAAAACATGTTTAAAAAATAACTTTGAAAGTAAGAAATATTATATATGTATTTCTGCATGCAGTGCAGGGAATCCACAGTCGGACTTTTCGGCGCATACGTGCGCTTTTGAAACTCCCCTCCGTATATAGCTCCGTGGAGTAATTCTGCGCCTGATGCAGGGGAATCCACAGACGGATTTTCGGTATGCGTTTTAATCATCTCATGAATTGTTATGATTTAATGTTATTAAATGTGATTATTTAGGGCCTATATGTTTAGAGTCACTTCTACGCATCAAGTTTCATGTTTAAAAAACCATGTTTAAAAAAATAACTTAGAAATGAGAAATATTATATATATTTTTAGAGTCAGAACGGTGGAGTTTTAATGTTATTAAATGTGATTATTTAGGGCCTATATGTTTAGAGTCAGTTCTGCGCTTCAAGTTTCATGTTTAAAAAACCATGTTTAAAAAAATAACTTAGAAAATAAGAAATAGGCCTATTATATATATTTTTAGAGTCAGAACGGTGGAGTTTTTCTGCATGCAGACGCAGGGAATCCTGATCGGACTTTCGGCGCCGCGATGTCAGAAACTTCCCTCCGTATATAGCTCCGGTGGAGTAATTCTGCGCACGGACGGATTTTCGACGCACGATTTAATCATCTCATGAATTGTTATGATTTAATATTATTAAATATAATTAAATGGTATAAAGTAAGAAATATTATTTAGAGCCTATATGTTTCTACTCCAATTTCGAATTTTATATAATAATGGGTGTATGATGTACAAAGTTTTGAATAATATGGCACCTGTTTACCTTAATGATTTATTTCATGAAATTAGTTCAATAATTTTTAATACGGTGGAGTATTTCTGCGCACGGTCGCAGGGAATCCACTGACGGATTTTCGGCGCACGTTTTTCTTGAATTGTTATGATTTAATATTTGCCTACCCTAGATTGTTTAATAAGTGATAAGATAAAAAGGGTAGAAAGTAAGAAATATTATTTAGGCCTATATTTTTAGAGTCAGAAGTTACGGTTCTGCGCATCAAATGTCTCGTGTTTAAAAAGAATAACTTAGAAAGTATGAAATGTATACATTTTTAGAGTTTATTTTAATACGGTGGAGTATTTCTGCGCACGGTCGCAGGGAATCCACTGACGGATTTTCGGCGCACGTTTAAAAATTAAACGTTAACATTATTAATTATTGCGGAAGGTGCATAAAAGCGTGCGCAGGTTTTGCGTGGGCGCAAAAACTCCAAAAATCGGAGGGTTTGCGTGCGTTTTAAATATTGTTAATAATGTTTACTACTCCAATTTCGGAGCTTTTCCGGATGCTACGCAAAAACTCCGAAATCGGAGTTTCTGCGCACGCCGCAAAAACTCCAAAATCGGAGGGTTTGCGCCCATCTATATAATAATACGCTATTTTGAATGTGTGTTTCTATTCGTTTCCTTGCGTGATAATAATTATTAATCTGCAATTATCAGACATATTGGTCCTTGGCTTCCGGAGTGAATAAGTATTTTTAAATGTATGTAAAGAATTTCACATCATAGTGCCATTTCAGCTATGCATACACAACACCAAAATGAACCAACTTCTGATTGGTCACAGTCTGCGTGTTCCGGAAATCGAATAAATCAATGTCCTTGAACATTTTAAGATCCATTGTTGCTTTGACATAGCTGTAAGCTGGATGACACTGTGTACACTCAATTATATATCATTGTGAATTAACATGTCTTTTAAATGCAGACGAACCGTGTTTAAGTTCAAATATATTCGATAAAATTCCATGATTATTGGGATATGATTCTATGATACAGCCGGGTGCGGCCACGCGTTGCCACCAACTATTAAAGCGCTCCACAGTATTGTACGTACAATATTGTAAGCAACATATCTACGTTATTTAATCTATTGCCATTCTATTTCCAGTAATGTTTAAGTTCTAACGAATGTTTGATGACGAAAAATCGATAATATGTTACATACAATATCTAGTAGAAATATATTAGAATTCGTTAGAACTTAAACATTACTGGAAATAGAATGGCAATAGATTAAACAACGTAGATATGTTGCATACAAT
This sequence comes from Amphiura filiformis, assembly GCF_039555335.1. Classification (NCBI taxonomy): domain Eukaryota; kingdom Metazoa; phylum Echinodermata; class Ophiuroidea; order Amphilepidida; family Amphiuridae; genus Amphiura; species Amphiura filiformis. Next base: position 25,379,004 of record NC_092635.1, on the reverse strand, counting down.
ATTGTACGTACAATAAAAAGTCTGAATACTGCTTAAATTTAGCTGTAGTTTCAGTCGCTGGAGCTCCGCACTTCAGACGATAAAAAGGCATGTAAATCTCAAAGTGTTTACACTTGATACATTTAATATTTGGCCTTTCTTTTTATAACGAAACGGTATACGAAATATACCAGCTTATAGTTAATAAAGAAAGGTGATTATACGTATTCACTTATCAATTTGGCATGGATGCAGGCCTCGTCTGCATAACATGACTACCGCCCGCAATAAACCAGGGCACAAATTTGAATAACAATACGCTATTTACATATCAATGCGCCTCATGCTAATGACTTGCGCCCTCTCCAGGAATTACTCTATGGTACAAGGGATGGAAGGCGTTTCCAGTCCCTCCATACAAGGTCCCTGATAAAATACAGTTTTACATGTTAAAAGAAAATAAATATTTACATAAACATATAATCCATCCATAAAACCATGATTAAGAGACACGTTGACGTAAAAGACATAAAAGATATGTATATACATTATTGAATATTTGATAAAATCATTAGAAACTTCATAAGAATTGTATAAGAATATAAATATTGACATAAACATATAATCGAACCATAAAAACCATAATATTAAGAGACATGCTGATGTAAAAGACATAAAAGATATATATATATATACATAAATAGGACAATTGATAAAAAACATTAGTATAAACATTATTAACAATATTACAATTGGATTTCTATTTAAACCCATGTCATAAATATTTTTTTTAAATAAACCGAATCTTAAAACCGCAAAACCCTCCGATTTTGGAGTTTTCGCGCCCGCCGCAAAACCTCCGATTTTGGAGTTTTTGCGTAGCATCCGCAAAAACTCCGAAATTGGAGTAGAAACATATAGGTACGGTGTACCATCTCCGTAATTTTCCTTTTTAATTTCCCCTTTTTTTAATTTCCCTTTTTTTTTTAATTTCCCCCTTTTTTTTTTTTAATTTCACTTTTTTTTTAATTCCCCTTTTTTTTTTTTTTTTTTTTTGAATTTTCTTTTTTTTTTTTTTCCCCTTTTTTTTTTTTTGAATTTCCCCTTTTTTTTTTTGAATTTCCCTCTTTTTTTTGAATTTCCCTTTTTTTTTTTTTTTTTTTGAATTTCCTTTTTTTTGAATTTCCTTTTTTTTTTTTTTTTGAATTTCACCTTTTTTTTTTGAATTTCACCTTTTTTTTTTTTAATTTCCCCAAGTAAAATAAAGTTTGGCAGAGGGGGTTCGAACTCACGGCGCAGGGCTTTGGATACTCTGTGGGCCTAGCGCCTTAGACCAGTCGGCCACTTGTCATATTGTTATGCTTTTGAAAATTATTTGAACATATGGTCGCAACTTCAACATAGGCCTACCACGTGACAAGCAAAGGCAGAAAATGCGGGAGAAAATGTACCATATTTTGGAATTTTATTTGTTAAAAACATTAATGTGTATTAATAGCGCTCAATTGTTGAGAAATCCGACAATAATAAACATGATAAATGGGCAATTATTATACATGCATTATCGATTTGAACTCGCTAGGCCATATGGTCACTTTGGCTGCACGCATGCTATAATACTCCTATATATATACCGGGCCGGGATACGGTATATACATGTGGTTCACATTATAGAACCTGCCATTTTTCGTGCATACACGGTCTGGATTTTCGCAATTTATAGGATAATTACACGTAGGTCCCCAAAGTTTCTTCCAGTTATTGAAGTGCTTATATAATGACATGATGTTGCATTCAATAATATAAGCCTACGTATACTTTTATACTTTACCTTTACTGTCACTATTATAATTATATAAACTTTTTCATAACCATTTTATTCTAGTATTTTGATGTAATAAATATCAGTATAATTTCGAGTTCAACTGAATGCTTTCATCATGATTAATAACATGTTTTATTTATCAAAAATCGACTATGGCATAGTCTAGGACCTACGTAAAATTTTCATAAAATTTTTACCATCAATAGAGTGTTAATTTTGACTAAATTCAGAAAATATTTTTAGGGCGTATATAATTATAAAATTGAAATAAAATTCTCTGCCTTGATTTATTTGTTTGTTTATGTATTTATTTAACAATTACCGTAATTGATTATTTGCTTATTTATGTGTTTATTTATCAATCAATGAATTCTTTTATTTAGGCTATTAATTTATTGATCAATTAATGATTTATTTTATTTATATTTACTAGAGTACCTGTAGCTGTAAGAGCACCTGTAGCCATGATAGTGCTCCCGTGATATGGAGAATTACTTTCACCAAGTTTAAGCCAAATCAGACAAAGTTTAAAATGTAGCTCCTGGATGACCTTTGACCTTGGATGACTTTGATTTTAAGTTTTACATGTTCCTCTCATATCAAGGATTGCACCCACCAAGTTTGAGCCCGATCAGACAAAGTTTGAAATTTGACCCCTCCGTAATGACCTTTGACCTCGGTTGACCTCAATTGTATCTCGGGCATATATTCCCTCGTATCAAGGATTCCACCCACGAATTTGAGCCCGATCGGACAAAGTTTGAAATTTGACCCCTCCGTAATGACCTTTGACCTCGGTTGACCTCGATTTTATTTCGGGCATACATTCCCCTCGTATCAAGGATTCCACCTACCAAGTTTGGGCCCGATCGGACAAAGTTTAAAATCCATGACCTTTGACCTTGACCTCCGATGACCTTAAAACTACCCGATAAACAGCGCCCTCCGGTACCCATCTATGTCTGAAATATCGAATGATGCGTCGAGCGCGCGAACGCATAGCCGGACAGACAGACAGACAGACACACTGAGCTCATTATTTTATTAGTAAAGATTTCTTTATTTAATCGTTTTCATTTAATAAATTAATTGATAACAACCGTATTCATTCCAATAAGCGCCCATGCCCCAATATAAAGCGCCCACCCAGGGAAGCTTAGGGATTAAGTTTAAAATGTAGCTCCTGGATGACCTTTGACCTCGGATGACCTCGATTTTAAGTTTTACGTGTTCCCCTCATATCAAGGATTCCACCCACCAAGTTTGAGCCCGATCGGACAAAGTTTGAAATTTGACCCCTCCATAATGACCTTTGACCTCGCTTGACCTCAATTTTATTTCGGGAATATATTCCCCTCGTATCAAGGATTCCACCCACCAAATTTGAGCCCGATCGGACAAAGTTTGAAATTTGACCCCTCCGTAATGACCTTTGACCTTGGTTGACCTTGATTTTATTTCAAGCGCATTATATTCCCCTTGTATCAAGGATGCCACCCACCAAATTTGGGCCCGATCGGACAAAGTTTAATTTTTTGATGAATATGCATTTTTTTTTTTATGAAATAATTTCCCCTTTTTTTTTTTAATTTCCCTTTTTTTTTATTTTCCCCGATTTTTTTTTGATGTGCGTATAATGTTGCAGCTAGTGGATTCATGTTAGTATACCGCTGGGGAGCATTAGCCTTAGTCAAGGCTTCGTCCGTTTCTTTATATTTGAACACAGCTGTCCAACATGGATAGCGCTTCATATAGCTTCTATTTTTTTTTTTGAATTTCCCTTTTTTTTTTTTTTTTGAATTTCCCCTTTTTTTTTTTGAATTTCACCTTTTTTTTTGAATTTCACCTTTTTTTAAATTTCCCAAGTAAAATAAAGTTTGGCAGAGGCCGGGTTCGAACTCACGGCGCAGGGCTTTGGATACTCTGTGGGCCTAGCGCCTTAGACCAGTCGGCCACTTGTCATATTGTTATGCTTTTGAAAATTATTTGAATATATGGTCGCAACTTCAACATAGGCCTACCACGTGACAAGCAAAGGCAGAAAATGCGGGAGAAAATGTACCATATTTTGGAATTTTATTTGTTAAAAACATTAATGTGTATTAATAGCGCTCAATTGTTGAGAAATCCGACAATAATAAACATGATAAATGGGCAATTATTATACATGCATTATCGATTTGAACTCGCTAGGCCGTATGGTCACTTCGCTGCACGTGCTATAATACTCCTATATATATACCGGGCCGGGATACCGGTATATACATGTGGTTCACATTATAGAACCTGCCATTTTTCGTGCATACACGGTCTGGATTTTCGCAATTTATAGGATAATTACACGTAGGTCCCCAAAGTTTCTTCCAGTTATTGAAGTGCTTATATAATGACATGATGTTGCATTCAATAATATAAGCCTCACGATACTTTTATACTTTACCTTTACTGTCACTATTATAATTATATAAACTTTTTCATAACCATTTTATACTAGTATTTTGATGTAATAAATATCAGTATAATTTCGAGTTCAACTGAATGCTTTCATCATGATTAATAACATGTTTTATTTATCAAAAATCGACTATGGCATAGTCTAGGACCTACGTAAAATTTTCATAAAATTTTTACCATCAATAGAGTGTTAATTTTGACTAAATTCAGAAAATATTTTGGTGTATATAATTATAAAATTGAAATAAAATTCTCTGCCTTGATTTATTTGTTTGTTTATGTATTTATTTAACAATTACCGGTAATTGATTATTTGCTTATTTATGTGTTTATTTATCAATCAATGAATTCTTTTATTTAGGCTATTAATTTATTGATCAATTAATGATTTATTTTATTTATATTTACTAGAGTACCTGTAGCTGTAAGAGCACCTGTAGCCATGATAGTGCTCCCGTGATATGGAGAATTACTTTCACCAAGTTTAAGCCAAATCAGACAAAGTTTAAAATGTAGCTCCTGGATGACCTTTGACCTTGGATGACTTTGATTTTAAGTTTTACATGTTCCTCTCATATCAAGGATTGCACCCACCAAGTTTGAGCCCGATCAGACAAAGTTTGAAATTTGACCCCTCCGTAATGACCTTTGACCTCGGTTGACCTCAATTGTATCTCGGGCATATATTCCCTCGTATCAAGGATTCCACCCACGAATTTGAGCCCGATCGGACAAAGTTTGAAATTTGACCCTCCGTAATGACCTTTGACCTCGGTTGACCTCGATTTTATTTCGGGCATACATTCCCCTCGTATCAAGGATTCCACCTACCAAGTTTGGGCCCGATCGGACAAAGTTTAAAATCCATGACCTTTGACCTTGACCTCCGATGACCTTAAAAACTACCCGATAAACAGCGCCCTCCCGGTACCCATCTATGTCTGAAATATCGGAATGATGCGTCGAAGCGCGGCGAAACGCATAGCCGGACAGACAGACAGACAGACACACTGAGCTCATTATTTTATTAGTAAAGATTTCTTTATTTAATCGTTTTCATTTAATAAATTAATTGATAACAACCGTATTCATTCCAATAAGCGCCCATGCCCCAATATAAAGCGCCCACCCAGGGAAGCTTAGGGATTAAGTTTAAAATGTAGCTCCTGGATGACCTTTGACCTCGGATGACCTCGATTTTAAGTTTTACGTGTTCCCCTCATATCAAGGATTCCACCCACCAAGTTTGAGCCCGATCGGACAAAGTTTGAAATTTGACCCCTCCATAATGACCTTTGACCTCGCTTGACCTCAATTTTATTTCGGAATATATTCCCCTCGTATCAAGGATTCCACCCACCAAATTTGAGCCCGATCGGACAAAGTTTGAAATTTGACCCTCCGTAATGACCTTTGACCTTGGTTGACCTTGATTTTATTTCGCGCATTATATTCCCCTTGTATCAAGGATGCCACCCACCAAATTTGGGCCCGATCGGACAAAGTTTAATTTTTGATGAATATGCATTTTTTTTGCGAAATAATTTCCCCTTTTTTTTAATTTCCCTTTTTTTTTAATTTCCCGATATTTTTTTGATGTGCGATAATGTTGCAGCTAGTGGATTCATGTTAGTATACCATGGGGAGCATTAGCCTTAGTCAAGGCTTCGTCCGTAGACTTTTATATTTGAACACAGCTGTCCAACATGGATAGCGCTTCATATAGCGTTCTATTTTTTTTATATCTTGGCCTATAGTGAAGACAAAAATTAAATCCAAACCTAGTAAAACAATCCGAATCCAATAGAGTGATCACGAGGCTTATATTAAAAGAGGCCTAATTTGAATTAGATTAGAATAATAATTGTTAATAATATATTAAATATTTAGACCCTTCCACTGTATAAGTCTTTATTCGCCTATAGCTAAAGCCACAATTTCTCCGTGTTCATGGTGTTCCAAAATCTAAAATCCGTCTTGCAAATTGGACGATTCCGTGATTTTCCGTGTCCACTGTAAAGCACTAGGCCTATGGCCAGAATCTTGGATCGTAGGCCTAAAATGAATGCTAGAATTGATTGTTTAATGGTTGATTACTGCTAAATAATCACTTTTCTTTGTTTTATTTTACAAATCAACACAAAAGTTAGACATTTTATACAGTTTTTCACTATTTGGTGGCATTTTCAAATTTCCCTGAGCAAACCCCGACATAAGATGAGTTTTTAACATCTTTTTAAACATAGTTACATTTTTAGCAGTTCTAAAATATATAGGCAATTCATTCCATGACGTGGAGCTGCAATTTCAAATGACTCATGTGCTCTTATTTTGTTTCTTGAAGAAGTTGCATGTTTCCAGATTGAAGAGTAGGCCTACGAATGGGAACATAATTTGAAAGAAGTTCAGATAAATATGACGGAGACAATAGGCCTATCATTATTACATTTATATACAATCAACATAAGTTAAACAACAATTCATTGGAACACAGGAAGCCAATGCAGTTCCTTACCAGTGTCTTATTAGTTTGTGAGAAAATGCAAAAATAGTCACATAGGCCTAATAGTCATAAAATAGCTCTATTAAATAGTGCGAATATGCCGTCCCTTTACATGGCAATTTTAATGGCAATTTTAAAACATTTGGCATGTGCAAAGGAGGGGGGGGGGGGGCGAAGATTTTTTTTGGCAGGCCGAGAAGGGAAGCAAGCAATTTTTTTTGCACGCCTTGGGAAAATTACACCCCCCTCACAGGCCGGGATAAAACCACTGCGATTTATATACTAGTATTCTTATGGTTTTCCGTGACTTGAAATAAGTCTACGGCCCTAGCACACAGGCTCCGCACAGGCTATATCAGTGGTGTAAATAATACACACACATGGTCTGACCACTGACTTCTACACAGTGGGTCTGTCCATATACTATATCCATGGTCTGTCACACGAGCAAATTCTTGGACCACTATTGAGTATGTGTCACGACCAAAATTCTGCTTTGTGAGAAAATAAAAGGAGAAAATTAAAAAAAAAGAGGGAAAATAAAAAATTAAAAAGAGAAATTAAAAAAAAGGGGGGAAATAAAAAAAGGGAAATTAAAAAAAAAGTGGAAATTAAAAAAAAGTGGAAATTAAAAAAAAAAGGGAAATTAAAAAAAGGGGAAATTAAAAAAAAAAATTAAAAAAAAAGAAAATTAAAAAAAAGGAAAAAAAAAAAAAAAAGGAAAAAAGAAAAAAAAAAGGAAATTAAAAAAATGGGGAATTAAAAAAAAAGGGGAAATTTAAAAAAAAAGGGGAATTAAAAAGGAAATTGGCGGAGATGGTACACCGTATATAGGCCCTAAATAATATTTCTTACTTTAATAATATTAAATCATAACAATTCATGAGATGATTAAAACGTGCGCCGAAAACCCATCCGTGGATTCTCTGCGACCGTGCGCAGAATTACACCACCGGAGCTATAGACCTTTTTCCTTCTATCCCACAATGCACTATTCCAGGGGGGTATGACGTAGCTCATTAACCTCATAGATCGTGTGCATCCGATGGTCTTTGCCAGGCCTTTGCAATTATTTTGTCTTAATATGGGCATACTGATTCCATATATGCGGATTATCGTAAAGGCCATCGATGTTACTAATTATGCAATTATTGAATACACGAATGATGCAGTTACGGAGCGATGCAGAACATCTGTGTAAGAGATTTATGTTTACGTCTTATTTTCATCTCCGAACAGACGCCGACAAAATATCACTGCGTGTCCCGTCATTAGTTTTTCACCATTAGGTCTATAAAATGTATACAAAGTTAGGTTTCAATAGCAGGAAACTTTTTTGGGTGAGGACACCGTGTCCATAAGGCATAGAAATGTTGTTTTTGCCCCGAAAGGTATTAGTGATCGCGCCATTATCGTGATTATCGGGGATTCTTTTTTGCGATGAAGGCACCAGCCGAAATGTCCGTATTCAGAATGTAATGAACATAACTCTCTACTCCCCGGGAGATGATGTATTTTGCGACACTCATACCCCCTGGAATAGTGCATGATGGGAAAGAGGGAAAAAGGTCTATATAGGGGCCTACGGAGGGAAGTTTCTGCGCACGTGTGCCGAAAGTCCGACTGTGGATTCCCTGCGACCGTGCGCAGAAATACTCCACCGTTCGGACTCTAAAAATATATACATGTATAATATTTCTTACTTTCTAAGTTACTTTTTTTAAACATGAAACTTGATGCGCAGAACATAAATGGCGATTTTTTTTTTGCAAAATAACTAAGAAGTATACACAACATGGGCAATCGAATAAATATAAATCTAGGAACTTTCCTGATCCAGGCATTCGATGTTTTTAATATAGTCCATATTCTGAATTTCGAACGATATCAAACTTTATCATGCGGTAGGAAATATAATGAAAATAGTTAGAATATAGAGACAATAAGCATAAGTAAAAAAAATAGACTAGGTAAATAGTAAAAGTACAAAAACAAGAATTATCAATACGTATTATATGCCTATGAAAATGAAATTATGATTCTCGCGGAATCGGATTATTCTTGGTATCATCATTATACCTCTTAAAATTATTTTCAATGCTGCAAAACAGCGGGGTTTCTCATCCCGGCATGACTCTAAACATATAGGCCCTAAATAATATTTCATACTTTCTACCATTTAATAATATTAAATCATAACAATTCATGAGATGATTAAAAGCGTCGCCGAAGTCCGACTGTGGATTCCCTGCGACTGCATGCAGAAAAACTCCACCGTTCTGACTCTAAAAATATATATAATATTTCTCATTTCTAAGTTATTTTTTAAACATGGTTTTTAAACATGAAACTTGATGCGTAGAAGTGACTCTAAACATATAGGCCCTAAATAATCACATTTAATAACATTAAATCATAACAATTCATGAGATGATTAAAACGCGTGCCGAAAATCCGTCCGTGGATTCCCTGCGACAGTCGCAGAATTACTCCACCGGAGCTATATACGGAGGGAGTTTCAGCGCACGCGTCCGAAAAGTCCGACTGTGGATTCCCTGCGACCGTGCAGAAATACATATATAATATTTCTTACTTTCAAAGTTATTTTTTAAACATGTTTTTAAACATGATACTTGATGCTACCGAACTGACTCTAAACATATAGGCCTAAATAATATTACTTACTTTCTACCATAATAATATTAAATCATAACAAAGAATCGTGCGCGAAAATCCGTCCGTGGATTCCCTGCGACCGTCGCGCAGAATTACTCCACCGGAGCTCTATACGGAGGGGAGTTTCTGCGCGCGCAGCGCCGAAAATCCGTCTCGTGGATTCCCTGCGACCGTCGCAGAATTAATCCACCGGAACTATATACGGAGGGGAGTTTCAGCGCACGTGCGCCGAAAATCCGTCAGTGGATTCCCTGCGACCGTGCGCAGAATTATTCCACCGGAACTATTAGGCCTATACGGAGGGGATTTTCAGTGCATGTGCGCAGAAAATCCGACTGTGGATTCCTTGCGTCCACCGTGCGCAGATAATCCACTATCGGAAGTTCTGCGTAGGGGTCGCAGAAGCTCCACTGGTGGATCATGTACATACATGACTGATCACGTTGACTGGTTCCATATGTGACCATCCAGCACAACTGAGACCGGATGTCGCCAGTGCCACTATTGAGATATGCTCCATTGAACTTAACAATAAACAATAGGAAACAAAGGATTTATTGACTGTTTTATTGATTTTTCACTACTTAAATGTCAAGTACTATAGACATGATATACATCATTTTAAAGCTAATTTCAAGCAGAATATTTTGGTTGAATATCTCAAAAATGATGATTGGCAACTTCAGGGCTCAGTTGTGCTGGATGGTCACATATAGGCATCTACAGGTAGATGATATTTTGTAGTCCCTCCACAACACAGTAAAGTTCTGGGCCTGACAAATGGTCTTTGCAATATTGAATAAGTAACTTCCTGGCAGAATTGTTGTTAATAAATGTTCGGTCTTTGTACTGAGTACCTTGAATATTCCCCTCACATGTTTTACTGCATCCCAGTGTGGTACCGTCGCATACCACAACTCTTGGTTTTGGTCTGCACTCTGGACAACAGAAGAGTTTGACTAACGGCATAATTGCGCCTTGGCCTCTAAACTTCTCTGGCGCTTGTCTCAGTACCTCAACACGGTTTTCATAACAGGAATTTAACAAATATGGGTCGTGTTTGGCCCTGCTGTGAACCACCTGATGGAGAGCGGTGTGCACTATCTCAGAGAGACCTTTTCCTTCCATGAAGGATATTCTTTCTCCGTGCGGTTTCTTTCTCAAATCTGTACAGGTGCTGAGCATATGAGTATCATTTCCACAGAACTCACACCACTTTCCTTTAGGTGTGGTTCCAGTCCTTTTCTCATCTGTATTTGCTGCAAAACTTGAACGCTTCTTGTGCACCGGTTGTTGACTCTTCTGGAAGTTCTTAGAGTTGGATTACAATTTTTTTATCTGTGGTTTGTTTCACATACCTTTGGCATCATGTGTTTCTTGCTTTTGTGTTGCCTGGTCAGCAGCATGTACATTCTGTTCCTTATCTGAGTCTGAAAAAAAATGTATAAGAGTTAGGACTCATGGCTGTGAGAGTCTTGACTAAAAATATTCTTAGTCAGTGGCTGTGGTTTAGCGTGTATAAGCACTAAATTTCATTAGTTCCTGCATGCCGTCTATAACACGGTATATGATATGGTTGGCGTAGTTACGGAACACGCTTCTTTAAGTGCGCACTAGCTGCGCATAACTAGTGATTGTAAGCGTTGTGCGTAACATGTGCACCTGAGTTCACAAAGAGCGGATTATTTATCATCCTTGTCTGTTTTTCTATGAAGTTCACAAATTCTTTAAACCCTGCTAGCTTTTCTTCTTGTGACTCATACTAGAGTGGTCAACTACTGATTTCAACTATTATAGCTGTAGTGAAATATTTTCATGTAACAAATTTGGTGGGTTAAACTCCCTTTCTTTCACGTAAAAAAAGTAATTGGTATATGATCCAATGCACTAGTGACCTTTTATTAAAATACTAACTTTAAAGAAAAAACTTCTGCTGGACTGAGAGTCTTTTCTTCCTTCCTTGAAAATGCATGTAAATACACATCATCTATCTTGTTGATTGAAGCATCTAGTATACTAATACTTTGTTCTGCAAGTTACTCATTGTATAGTTTTTTGTGAACACAATGACGTTTCCCTGTTATGTTCTTTATTCTGATGTGTTGCAGCAATTGCAATACAGTATCTGTCTCAACTGCCACTAACAACAGATCAAGTGAAAGCTGCTGAATGTTAGACAGAACCTGTGTGAGCACAGCAGCTGTGGGAACATATCTGATGATGTTCTCAAACTCAAAATTGCAGTTTCATCTTGTTTGATCCGGTAAGTCAAGTGTGAGGCATTCAGTTCTGAGATTAATGCGGGTGTTTGGGGATTGATTCTCAAACTCAAAAATTGCACTTTCATCTTGGTAACATTGTTTGATCCGGTAAGTCAAGTGTGAGGCATTCAGTTCTGTGATTAATGCAGGTGTTTGGGAATTGATTCTCAAACTCAAAAATTGCACTTTCATCTTGGTAACATTGTTTGATCCGGTAAGTCAAGTGTGAGGCATTCAGTTCTGAGATTAATGCGAGTGTTTGGGGATTGATTGACTGCATTCAATTACAGGTTTGTGCCAAACCCAACACTGTTAATGATAGGTGTGATATTTATTTCATATGATGAGGGTAGTTTCTTGGTAATAAGAGTCGCAAAACTCTGATGCATGTAGATAACACATCGGCATCAACTGATCACGTTGACTGGTTCCATATGGGCATCAACATATAGGTAGATGATAGTTTGTAATCCCTCAATAACACAGTGAAGTAGTAGACTAATACATTGTTCTGAAAATTACTCATTGTATAGTGAGTGTTTTGAGAATACAATGACGTTTCCCTGTTGGCAAGTGCACACAATGTTCTTTGTTCTGATGTGTTGCAGCAATTGCAACCCAGTATCTGTCTCAACTGCCACTAACAACAGATCAAGTGAAAGCTGCTGAATGTTAGGCAGAAGCTGTGTGAGCACAGCAGCTGTGGGAACATATCTGATGATGTTCTCAAACTCAAAAATTGCAGTTTCATTTTGGTAACATTGTTTGATCCGGTAAGTCAAGCGTGAGGCATTCAGTTCTGAGATTAATGCGGGTGTTTGGGGATTGATTCTCAAACTCAAAAATTGCAGTTTCATCTTGGTAACATTATTTGATCCGGTAAGTCAAGCGTGAGGCATTCAGTTCTGTGATTAATGCGAGTGTTTGGGGGTTGATTCTCAAACTCAAAAATTGCAGTTTCATTTTGGTAACATTGTTTGATCCGGTAAGTCAAGCGTGAGGCATTCAGTTCTGAGATTAATGCGGTGTTTGGGGATTGATTCTCAAACTCAAAAATTGCAGTTTCATCTTGGTAACATTGTTTGATCCGGTAAGTCAAGCGTGAGGCATTCAGTTCTGTAATTAATGCGAGTGTTTGGGGATTGATTCTCAAACTCAAAAATTGCAGTTTCATCTTGGTAACATTGTTTGATCCGGTAAGTCAAGTGTGAGGCATTCAGTTCTGTGATTAATGCGAGTGTTTCGGGGATTGATTGAATCATTTATCAAATACTTCACAAGATCAAAATATCCTTCATGGCCTGGACTGCATTTCAATTGCAGGTTTGTGTAAAACCCAACACTGTTAATGATTGGCGTGATATTTATTTCATATGAGGGTAGTTTCTTGGTAATAAAAGTCATGAAACTCTGATGCAAGTAGATTACACATCAGCATCAACTGATCATGTTGACTGGTTCCATATGGGCATCTACGTAGGTAGATGATAGTTTGTAGTCCCTCCACAACACGGTGAGTCTTCTTACCATGAATTATATAGGTGCCTTTCAAGTGACCTGTATCTATATCACAGTCAGTAAGAATACATTGTACAATTTGTCCACTATCCTAGGAGATATTACTTGCTGATGTTGATGTTGAAAATCATCATTGAGTAGCAAAATTTCTTCCTCTTTTGAGCTGTATTGTGCATATCTGTAGTGTTTTGTGAATACAATGACGTTTCCCTTGTTGACAAGTGCACACAATGTTCTTTATTCTGATGTGTTGCAGCAATTGCAAACCAGTATCTGTCTCAACTGCCACTAACAACAGATCAAGTGAAAGCTGCTAAATGTTAGGCAGACCTTTGGTGCACAGCAGCAGTGGGAACATATCTGTTGATGTTCTCAAACTCAAAAATTGCAGTTTCATCTTGTTTGATCTGTGAGGCATTCAGTTCTGTGATTAATGCGGGTGTTTGGGGATTAATTCTCAAACTCAAAAATTGCAGTTTCATCTTGGTAACATTGTTTGATCTGGTAAGTCAAGTGTGAGGCATTCAGTTCTGAGATTAATGCGAGTGTTTGGGGATTGATTCTCAAACTCAAAAATTGCAGTTTCATCTTGGTAACATTGTTTGATCTGGTAAGTCAAGTGTGAGGCATTCAGTTCTGAGATTAATGCGAGTGTTTGGGGATTAATTCTCAAACTCAAAAATTGCAGTTTCATCTTGGTAACATTGTTTGATCTGGTAAGTCAAGTGTGAGGCATTCAGTTCTGAGATTAATGCGAGTGTTTGGGGATTAATTCTCAAACTCAAAAATTGCACTTTCATCTTGGTAACATTGTTTGATCCGGTAAGTCAAGCGTGAGGCATTCAGTTCTGTGATTAATGCGGGTGTTTGGGGATTGATTCTCAAACTCAAAATTGCACTTTCATCTTGGTAACATTGTTTGATCCGGTAAGTCAAGCGTGTCGAGGCATTCAGTTCTGAGATTAATGCGAGTGTTTGGGGATTGATTGAATCATTTATTAAATACTTCACAAGGTCAAAATATCCTTCATGTCCTGGACTGCATTTCAATTGCAGGTTTGTGCAAAACCCAACACTGTTAATGATTGGTGTGATATTTATTTCATATGATGAGGGTAGTTTCTTGGTAATAAAAGTCTGCATGTAGATAACACATCGGCATCAACTGATCACGTTGACTGGTTCCATATGGGCATCAACATATAGGTAGATGATAGTTTGTAATCCCTCAATAACAGAGTGAAGTCTTACCATGAATTACATAGGTGCCTTTCACATGACCTGTATCTATGTCATAGTCAGCAAGAATACATTGGACATTTTTCCACTCTCCAACTGGTAAACTCTGTATGTTTTATGCCACACAAGTAATATGTCTCAGGAGGTATCACTATAGAATTGCTGCTGTTGATGTCCTATGTTAAAAATCGTCATTGAGTAGCAAGATTTCTTCCACTTCGTCCACTTCGTCCAGTGCTCTTTCCAAGATAGTCAGCCTCTCAAGTTTTGATCTTCGCAGAGCTTCGGGTGCTGTCTCCACATCCCAGGAGTGGAAGATATCTTGTGTATATCTCACTATAGACTTTGGAAGTAGCAATTATCCATTGTGATGGAAGTTGTTAATAGGGGAGGATGATTGTCATGAACCCATTGTCGTGCAATGATTAAGTGACAGTGCATTTTGTTTGTATATGAGCCAATTATGGTACTTCTCTGTTGTTGTTTTTTTATTCCATCTTGTTATCAGGAAGAAGATGAATAAGCTCATTTTGTACCTATATCCTTCAAGTATTCGCTCCTGAACGCCCTATGCGCCAGTTGCTTATCAGTTGCTGGAGGTTTCCCTATTGTAGCAACCGAAAATGGCTTGGTCCTCTTCCTTCCGTATCCGGCCTCTTTCTTCCGCTTTTCATTCTGTGTTCCAATCCAATTCTGCAACAGGTACCGGTGATAAAACAAAAACAAAATACAAAAATGTTATTTTTTTTACATTTTACAATTGTTTACCCTGGGCAGCCAAATGTGTTCATCATCAAGCTCATTTTGTACCTTTATCCTTAAAGAATTCACTCCTAAAAGCCCTATGCGTCAGTTGATTGTCATTTGCTGGAGGTTTCCCGATAGTAAAAGCAGAGAACGGCTTGCGCCTCTTCCTCCCAAATCCTGCTTCTTTATTCTGCTTTTCACGCTGGGTTTTGAAAACGTTATGAGGAACAAAGAAGTTCCTCATGAATACTCCTGATTCTAGGTTGATGTCGTGTTCACAGCTGGCACGTTGACTCCATCTGTTTGTATACGCCACTCCAAAACACCATGGGCACCTCTAAGTGCTTGTTGAAATAGGATGAATGGAGAGATTGAGATGCAATATAAATGGTACTTGATCTGGAACATCCATGTCCTGGTCTTCCTCATTATAATACCTAGTCCTATAGATGATGTGACTTCTGACGTCAATGCCTGACAGTATGCGCACGCATCATCACGATTTCCATTGTTTTTTGCCTGGCAGTATGCGCGCGCATCATATTTTGTTCAGGGCTCGTGTTTTTAAAACTCCCGCCACATCACAATAAGACTATTAAACAGTGTAGTGGTTTCATGGGGTTCATTCAAGCATAAAGATGATACCAGTCCCTTGCCTTTGTTGATAAACATTGAGGTCACCTCATCTATAGCATACCACTAGTGTAGGGTTTGCTTCTTATTACTTGAATGTAAATTGTTCAGTCCTAGCATACCACTAGTGTAGGGTTTGCTTCTTATTACTTGAATGTAAATTGTTCAGTTGCATGACCAAGACCAGAGAGTTAATACAGGTATTTGCTGTAGGTAGCCACGCAGTTCCTTTAAATACAATACTTGGTTTCATAGAGTAACCAAATGGTGGAAAGTCGTATAAAGAATGACATTACAGCCAAATAATTGAAGGATGTCTATGCCCTTCAATTTATCAACACTTGCAGAGAATGGATAAATCCTACTGCTAAACCATTGATATCAAATGCTGTCCTGAATTAAATACAGCAAACTTATACATAGGCGTTCAAGATATTTCGTATTTACAGAATTGTGTATCAGCAACATTAAAATATATTATCAGGTTATATTAGTAGGATACTTACATTTTTGTATCTTCGACACAGTAACTCCGGTAGTGTTTTGATTTTTCTTCCATTCCAAAACAAGACATGGTCAGTAATGGTATCAGCACGAGCTGTTGGAAAAAGACAATGATTCAAATTTCTTAAGGGTCATGTGGTATGTTTTGATTTAAAGGTCTGTGACCCAATCGACAACCCCATCACCCTGATGTTTCTCATACTGTTGATGAGTCTTAGGTGTCCGGGTCATAATTTTCTCCTTACCATCCTGAAATTGGAAGATGAATAAGCTCATTTTGTACCTTTATCCTTCAAGAATTCACTCCTAAAAGTCCTATGTGTCAGTTGCTTGTCACTTGCTGGAGGTTTCTCGATAGTGGAAACAGAGATTGGCTGATCCTCTTCCTCCCAAATCCTGCTTCTTTATTCTGCTTTTCACGCTGGGTTTTGAAAACGTTATGAAGAACAAAGGCGGTCCTCATGACTATTCCTGATTCTAGGTTGATGTCGTGTTCACAGCTGGCACGTTGACTCCATCTGTTTGTATACGCCACTCCAAAACACCATGCCACCTCTAAGTGCTTGTTGAAATAGGATGAATTGAGAGATTGAGATACAATGTGAATGGTACTTGATTTGGAACACCCATGTTTGCCATGTCCTGGACTTCTTCAAGAATATCACACACCTGTCTTGTCCTAGCTGTTGTTGCTGTTGATAATCTTCTTTGTTTGTTTGTTTGTTTGTCAGTCTGGACGTGATGAATGTTGTGACAAAATATTAAAAAACACAAGTTACAATTTTTTTGGTATACCTATTTCATTTCACCAAGGGTAAGAGTGGAGTTAAGGCACCCCCAGGTATGTTTTCAGGCAGTCATGGTAAAACAAGACTAGTTTACATGCTTCATTACAACACATAACCATTTTACTACTATCTCCTTGTTGGCAGTAACACCAGACCTCTTCATTATTCATTAGCTCTGCTGGAAGTTGTGGTGGTTCAGGTGGCCGTGTGAAATATTTACCAACCAACTCTGGAACAACGCCCAAACTGAAAAAAATTCAAAGATGCATCAACAACTGCTTCCTTCCAAATTGCATCATCTCTGTATATGCGTTCTACGTATAAGTCCTTCCTTGTCCATACGATAAAGTCACAGTAGTACCTATAAGCAACATGCATTTGTGTTTGCACCTGGTAATAATATGCATGATCCCTTTTCAGTTTTTGGTTTGACTTGCCGTCAACTTGTTCAAGACAGAACTTTGAGTCATTTACAGCATCTGTAATCAAATTGTCACACTTACAGTATGGGCATTTGATTTCACAAACCTCAGGACCACTTCGCAGACCAGGGCACTCATAGGAGACAAGGCCACCAGGGGTGGCACCAAACCATGGGTATTGCGGATTAATCATCAATCCTGAGTCCTCCACCTTAACATGACACAAAGAATGTTGTGTCCTCATGTATCAGGGTTCGGTTTTTGCAGGCAAAAACCTGTTTTTGCCATTGCCGGTGGCAAAAACTGGCAAAAACCTGTTTTTGCCAGTTTTTGCCCGGTTTAAACCGGCAAAAATGGCAAAAACTAGCATATAGTTACTCAAATATTAAAAAGTAACACAGAAAGCTCATAAACAGTAGCACACAACCTTTAATGAATCAGTCAACATATTTTTTGTCTCATCAAGTCCTTAAAATGAAAAAGTTTTGAATTTGATATACACTTGAGCAATGGAAACGCATATCTTTAATTTCTTAATATGTTACTTATAATTACAAAATCTGGCCTTGTTACACTCAGAAAATTATTTTTGTAACTTAATAATTTGTTTTGAGATGAAAAAACTGAACTAAAAATCACTTTTTAGTTTTTGCCATTTTTGCCGGCAAAAATTGCCATATTGCGCGCGCATACTGCCGGGCAATGACGTCACATGCCAAGTGGTCTATACTTTTACTTATAAATATTTAATTTCATTCATTTTGGGTAAGAGAGACCATGTATTTAAATGCAAAAAGTGGATACCTTATTGTAAAAAGGTTCATATAAATCATCAGCTTTATTGGTATCATAATCTGTGTAGATGTCCATGAGCTCCACAGACTGATGCGTAATTGATGCTGTAGTTATAGTCCACCGATTTACACCAGAATCCACCGATTTACACTCCTTATTACACACCTAATTAAAATAACTCACTCTGAAGCTTCACGACTTTCTTGTTTACTGTATTCTTGGTTCATAATTACAAGACATGTCCATAATACGGTAGAAAATGGTTAAAACTTGTGTCAGATCCAGTAACTCAGCATGTCAAATTAAATATGATCTATTATGTGATCCATTTTATCTCCTATAAGAACATGTGGCTTGTCACTTGTTTAGTGCAGCAATATAGCACATTTTTGCCCATGTTGTCTCCCCAACTTCGCCAATCAGGGCTGCCTGGACCAGCTACGGCTTCTCCATTTCTTTTGCTTTCTTTTGCAGGTAACTGTCCTTTCAATACAAGGTCCAGGACAGTGTGGGATGCCGCTGATGTTAATTTCCCAAAACCCAAAACTTTCATTTCTTACGCTGTGGTCACATCATGCTTCTTGCTAACCCAGTGTTTAATGTGAGCTTTCATCGGGGCAATCTTACGATCGCATATCTTTCTCTGACTAGGCATCTGAAAAGTCATATTGTTTTATACCGAACCCTACATGTTCCCCAATTGCAAGCAAAGACAAAATGAGTGCAGCATTATGGTAACATCCAGCATTATCACTTCGGAAATAAACCCTGCGTACTTTGCTTGTGTTTTGCTTCATGTTTATAAGAAGATTCTCTATAATGCTGGCAACAGCAAACCAGTTCTGCGTGAAAATTTGGAAAATATTTGTACATAACAGTTGACATTTAAATCGTCTGCATTTTCTTTCTTTGTGATGACTGCTCTTACGTGCCAGCTTACCCCTCGTTTGCCAAAAAAATCCGTCATTTTTTCACGATACTTTTGTGGCATGTATTTCATTGCTCAGTCCATAACGATAAGAGCACCGTCGTCTTTTAGTTGTTTCAAAGCCTCCTGCTTACCTATTTCTTGGTTTACCGTTCGCAATAGATGTGCTTTCCATTTTGCGATATCAGTTCCACATTTCCTGAAATCATGTTCCATTCTCAATTTGTTTTCCTCAAGAAGCCGACTGTCTTTAATCTTGCTGCATATGTCTTGCAATACTTTGT
Organism: Amphiura filiformis; assembly: GCF_039555335.1. Lineage (NCBI taxonomy): Eukaryota > Metazoa > Echinodermata > Ophiuroidea > Amphilepidida > Amphiuridae > Amphiura > Amphiura filiformis. Next base: position 25,359,448 of record NC_092635.1, on the reverse strand, counting down.
GCAGGGTTCTGCACCGTTCGCATATCAAATTTTGGCTGTGTTCACATGTTGACGAAAACTCGTCTAGAGTCTTAGAGTGCCTCTGTAATTTGCTCCCAGCTCCCCGACAAATGTTGAGGTTTTCAACGTGATGTGAATGGTGTCATCACTTGACAACCACACATTCACTTCAGTTATGAAAGTGGTAACGTCCTCTTGCTTGAAAATGTCCCAATTATCCCAAAGCATTATATCCATGTCTGCGATGTTGTCATTTAAGTACAAAAACACCGACCTTCTTTTCTTGTATGCAAGGTCAAAAAGACCTAGGTCCTAAACTGAACACAAACCTAGATTGAAGCGGTGAACCCACGCAGGACTTAGAAACGCCTTCTTCATTTCCATAATAAACTTCGTGACCACTTGAAAACTCCTGGCTTTATCCCTGAATCCCTGTGGGCCATCGTTGATAGTGTTGACTTTCATTGTTTGTCCATTGGGTAATTTGATCGTTTCCTTGTCCAGCAATTTTGAAGTTGGTAGATGGATGTTGATGTCCTCATCAATTTGGCCATGAATAATCGGCCAACACTTGACGTCCACTCTCTCAAACATAAGTGCTGTCGTTGGCGATGGCCTAACTGGGAAATTTGATCAGATTGTCCTGCAGAGCTGATATTAGGGTCTTTGTGTAGGTTTTATACTGGAATGCTTCTTCCGCCATGGCATTGTTTATAGCCACTTGGATATGACTGTTTAGATCCTGTGTTTGCGCCTCACTATCTTAATTCTTTGAACTTTTCTTCATACATGATTTCATTTTGTCAATCTTATAACTAGCCTTTTCTCCATTGTGGTGGCAATAATAATAATGTTCTGGTTTTGAAGGTCAGCTACTGTTACTGCCTTAGCCAAATCCACCCTACTCCGTTTTGGAGTGTTGAGGTCGGTGGACGCCGCTGAAGGTGATTGTGACGGTGTTGGAAAAGTACCTGTAATATATTAGTCTGATGTATTTCATGTATTTGTGGCTTAGGCATGGGGCTAAAATTTGATACACTTTTGATACACCACTTTTGATACGTATGAAAAATGTATAAATAAAAAGTATTTGAATTGGAACCCTCATTTCATGTATCAAAACTGTATCAAATTAACATTGCATACACATTTTATACATATCAAAAGTGTATCAAATGCCAAGATAATGTATCAAAAAAGTATCAAATGAAATGTATCCTTTCATTTCATACATATTTGATACATAATTATATCAAAAGCGTATCAATACAAAATCTAGGCCTATTCGTATTTGTTGCAAATGGGACATACTGTAGATCTTGATTGTGCTCGACATCTGGAACGGCTGTGCTTTTACTGGCAATGTGGACTTTGGATTTAGCAATTTCCCAGATTGAATTTCTAACGCTTTCGGCACTGGTATCTACTTGAAGGAGCAGTTTGCTATGCGCCTCTTTTCCTGTCTTCCGCTGCTCCTTTCGTCTCTTTAGTTCATTTTCCTGCTTCCTTACCATATCCAGTAGATCCATATATTTGGGAGGATGGTCTGTTCTCTCCCTCAACCGCAAGTTGATCAGAAGAATATCATCATATATTAGCCCCTTGATGAATTGGTTTAATCTAATGGTATCTGCAGCCTCTTCATCAATGGCACCCTTTTTAAGTGCAGTTCCGATTGTCTTCTGCAGCCTTGTGAGAAAAGCAGATGGTTGCTCATCCGTCAGCTTCTCAGTTTCATATGCCACCAAAACAAATTTGTCAGTATAAACCAGTTTCATATAAGCAAATCACATGATCCCAACACACAAACACACCCCGTTTGACAGATATCACTATTTGAATAATTATTGTGGACTAGATAAAACCTACTGTTTTATGTAAGCACTCAGAGTGCCTCTGTAATTTGCTCCCAGCTCCCCGACAAATGTTGAGGTTTTCAAAGTGATGTGAATGGTGTCATCACTTGACAACCACACATTCACTTCAGTTATGAAAGTGGTTACATCCTCTTGTTTGAAAATGTCCCAATTATCCCAAAGCATTATATCCATGTCCGTGATGTTGTCATTTAAGTACGAAAACACCGACCTCCTTTTCTTGTATTCAAGGTCAAAAAGACCTAGATCCGAAACTGAACACAAACCTAGATTGAAGCGGTGAACCCACGCAGGACTTAAGAACGCCTTCTTCAATTCCATAATAAACTTCCTGGCTTTATCCCTGAATCCCTGTGGGCCATCCTTTAAGTCATTATTAAATTTGAAATGTTCTTGCTCCTTGATAGTGTTGACTTTCCTTGTTTGTCCATTGGGTAATTTGATCGTTTCCTTGTCCAACAATTTTGAAGTTGGTAGATGGATGTTGATGTCCTCATCGATTTGGCCATGAATAATCAACCAACACTTGACGTCCACTCTCTCAAACATAAGCGCCGTCGATGACAGTGGCCTTCCTGGGAAATTTGATCAGATTAATGTGTCCTGCAGAGCTGATATTAGGGTCTTTGTGTAGGTTTTATACTGGAATGCTTCTTTCTTCCACTATGGCATTGTTTATAGCCACTTGGATACGACTGTTAAGATCCTGTGTTTGCGCCTCACTATCTTTGAACTTTTCTTCATGATTCTATTTTGTCTATCTTAACTAGCATTTTCTCCATTGTGGTGGCAATAATAATAATGTTCTGGTTTTGAAGGTCAGCTTCTGTTACTGCCTTAGCCAAATCCACCCTACTCCATTTTGGAGTGGGGAGGTTGGTGGGCGAAGGTGATGGTGATGGTGATGGTGACGGTGTTGGAAAAGTACCTGTAATGTCACACTTTGTCTGATGTATTTCATGTATTTGTGGCTTATGCACGTGTCCCCTGGCTGAAATTTGATACACTTTTGATACACCACTTTTGATACGTATGAAAAATGTATGAAATAAAAAGTATTTGAATTGGAACCCTCATTTCATACACTTTTATGTATCAAAACTATCAAATTAACATTGCATACACATTTTATACATATCAAAAGTGTATCAAATGCCAAGATAATGTATCAAAAAAGTATCAAATGAAATGTATCCTTTCATTTCATACATATTTGATACAAAATTATATCAAAAGTGTATCAAATATGTCACTGTATCAAATCAGCGTTCCAATTTAAACTATCAAATTAGCATTGAAATTCTAATCCTTTCATTTCATACATATTTGATACATAATTATCAAAAGTGTATCAAAACAAAATCTAGGCCTATTCGTATTTGTTGCAAATGGGACATACTGTAGATCTTGATTGTGCTCGATATCTGGAACGGCTGTGCTTTTACTGGCAATGTGGACTTTGGAAGCTGCCTCCTGCTGATTTAGCAATTTCCTAGATTGAATTTCTAACCCTTGCAGGCGCTGCAAAATTTCGGCACTGGTATCTACTTGAATGAGCAGTTTGCTATGCCCCTCTTTTCCTGTCTTCCGTTGCTCCTTTCGTCTCTTTAGTTCATTTTCCTGCTTCCTTACCATATCCAGTAGATCCATATATTTGGGAGGATGGTCTGTTCTCTCCCTCAACCGCAAGTTGACCAGAAGAATATCATCATATATTAGCCCCTTGATGAATTGGTTTAATCTAATGGTATCTGCAGCCTCTTCATCAATGGCACCCTTTTTAAGTGCAGTTCGGATTGTCTTCTGCAGCCTTGTGAGAAAAGCAGATGGTTGCTCATCCGTCAGCTTTTCAGTTTCATATGCCACCAAAACAAATTTGTCAGTATAAACCAGTTTCAAATAAGCAAATCACATGATCCCAACACACAAACACACCCCGTTTGACAGATATCACCATTTGAATAATAATTGTGGACTAGATAACAAATTTATACCTACTGTTTTATGTAAGCACTCAAGAGTGTCTCTGTAATTTGCTCCCAGCTCCCCGACAAATATTGAGGTTTTCAACGTGATGTGAATGGTGTCATCATTTGACAACCACACATTCACTTCAGTTATGAAAGTGGTTACATCCTCTTGTTTGAAAATGTCCCAATTATCCCAAAGCATTATATCCATGTCTGCGATGTTACGAAAACACCGACCTCCTTTTCTTGTATGCAAGGTCAAAATTACCTAGGTCCGAAACTGAACGCAAACCTAGATTGAAGCGGTGAACCCGCCCGGGACTTCGAAACGCGTTCTTTAATTCCATAATAAACTTCCTGGCCACTTGGAAACTCCTGGCTTTATCCCTGAATCCCTGTGGGCCATCCTTTAAGTCATTATTAAATTTGAAATGTTCTTGCTCCTTGATAGTGTTGACTTTCCTTGTTTGTCCATTGGGTAATTTGGTTGTTTCCTTGTCCAACAATTTTGAAGATGGATGTTGATGTCCTCATCGATTTGGCCATGAATAATCGGCCAACACTTGACGTCCACTCTCTCAAACATAAGCGCCGTCGATGGCACTCAGAGTGCCTCTGTAATTTGCTCCCAGCTCCCCGACAAATGTTGAGGTTTTCAACGTGATGTGAATGGTGTCATCACTTGACAACCACACATTCACTTCAGTTATGAAAGTGGTTACATCCTCTTGTTTGTAAATGTCCCAATTATCCCAAAGCATTATATCCATGTCTGCGATGTTGTCATTTAAGTATGAAAACACCGACCTCCTTTTCTTGTATGCAAGGTCAAAAAGACCTAGGTCCAAAACTGAACACAAAACTAGATTGAAGCGGTGAACCCGTGCAGGACTTCAAAACGCCTTCTTCATTTCCATAATAAACTTCCTGGCTACTTGGAAACTCCTGGCTTTATCCCTAAATCTCTGTGGGCCATCCTTTTAGTCATTATTAAATTTGAAATGTTCTTGTTCCTTGATAGTGTTGACTTTCCTTGTTTGTCCATTGGGTAATTTGATCGTTTCCTTGTCCAGCAATTTTGAAGTTGGTAGATGGATGTTGATGTCCTCATCAATTTGGCCATGAATAATCGGCCAACACTTGACGTCCACTCTCTCAAACATAAGCGCTGTCGTTGGCGATGGCCTTCCTGGGAAATTTGATCAGATTGTCCTGCAGAGCTGATATTAGGGTCTTTGTGTAGGTTTTATACTGGAATGCTTATTCCGCCATGGCATTGTTTATAGCCACTTGGATACGACTGTTAAGATCCTGTTTTTGCGCCTCGCTATCTTTGAACTTGTTCTTCATACATGATTCCATTTTGTCCATCTTAACTAGCATTTTCTCCATTGTGGTGGCAATAATAATAATGTTCTGGTTTTGAAGGTCAGCTACTGTTACTGCCGTAGCCAAATCCACTCTACTCTGTTTTGGAGTGGGGAGGTCGGTGGGCGAAGCTGAAGGTGATGGTGACGGTGTTGGAAAAGTACCTGTAATGTCACGCTTTGTCTGATGTATTTGTGGCTTGGGCATGGTGTCAGCAGCCAGTCTTGCTTCTTCCACAGTTTGTGGGTCTTTCATACCTACTGCTACAACCATCTGTTGGTCATTCAGCCCCTTAATGAAAAATCGTAATGATATAATTTCTCTTGTTGCCTCATCTGTAGTAGGATATCCTTTATGTACCAGGGGTCGTATGTCTGAAACATATTCTGTTAATATTTCCTTGCTGGTCATTTTGCGGTTTTCTAATTGCGACAAATAAGTTATTGTTGATTTGCGGTCCCCAAACCGAAGTTCTAATGCTAGATCTAATGAATGAAATGATGATCTAGCTTTGTCATCAAGTTTCTCAAAGGCAAATGTAGCAGCATTTCCCTTCAAACTTTGCATCAGACGAAATTGCATTTCTCCATCACTCCACTTGCAACTTTTGGCCAGATTCTTTAATTGGGTGGTAAACCGTTGCCATGGCACAGTGCCATCATATTGGCTCTTGACGTGGAAGTCCGGGTGGAAGTGGTACATCTCTAGTTAGTTCTCGCCTTGTTGCTATAGGTGTGGATTGGTACATTAGGCTTAAGGGCCCATCATTTTGTCTACAATGCTGGCCATAAGTGTTGGGACGGTTTGATAGGGTAATGTAAATAAGCCCCCCCACTCCCCCGATCAATGTTGAATTCGACTTTTTTGGTCACACGAGCCTTGTGGCACCCAACATTGATTGGTGGGGAAGGGGGGGGTTGGGGTGTTAGGAAAGTGTTTAGGCTTGACACCAAAGAAACCTCCACTTTATCACGTTAATAATAACGGAAATAAGGTCATACTATAGTGTACGTTTTCCATAAGTGTCCCAACACATTTTGGCCATGGTTGTATTTGAAAAGTTGAAAAAAAATCATCTAATTTCAGTTTTTTGCTTATAACTCAAAAAGTAAATATGATATTGACACCAAATTTGGAGCAGTTAGAGATCTTATCATGTGGCATTACCAAAAAATTTTTGGATGGCTACATTTGAAATTTAGGGACTGGTCACTTAAAATGTCTTAAAACGATATTTTGGCCCTGTCTAAGTTCACTATTCGTCACTTTAACTGTCAAAAACTTGGGTTTTAAAATGGAAAATTATTGTTTCCACCAATTAAAATGTTACATTACAGCTATAGAAGAAAATAAAAGTTATCACAACATCTCGTGATCAAAAAATAAATAAAGGAATCGAACCCATGCACACTTGTTTTCCCAATTTACCGCAGTCTACCACAAATGAAGCAACAAAATACAGAAAAAAAGAAGAATACATTGGCAAAAATTAATAGAGCAGCGAATATGATATGATGAAGGATATTGTAAAATAATAACAAAAAAGAAAAGAAAAAGATATATATATAAATTCAGGGGCTCGAACCCGTGTCCACTGTGCCTGTGGCAGATGCCGTATCCATTGCACCACAGAGCTGTATTACTTTAACAGGCTAAACTGTAATATAATGCTATTCAAGATGCATGTATATAAATATCTCGCTCTACGTCGATAAACAGTCAAACAAATCACACTTTACGGCATTTGTTTCATTAACTGAATATTTATCATATACATTGTAGCAGGTGTTGGCTGACATTTGTGCTCCACATATATTTCAGTTTTGGGCCGGGGTAAAATGATTTTGGGACAAAAACGAACGATATACACGTTTGTAAAAAGAAAAAGAAAGTAATATTATATTAAAATTCTTTACTCTTTAAAGACGTGTATACCGTCCGATTTTGTCCCGTAGTCATTTATCCCGGACAAAAACTGAACTAAATGTGGAGCACAATGTCAGCCAACACCTGCTATATGATAAATATTCAGTTAATGAAACAAATGCCGTAAAATGTATTTTTGGACTGTATATCGTGTGTAGAGCGATATTTATATACATGCATGTTGAATAGCATTATATTATAGTTTAAGCCTGTTGAAGTTACACAGCTCTGTGGCGCAATGGATACGGCATCTGCCACAGGCGCAGTGGACACGGGTTCGAGCCCCTGAATTTATTTAGATTTCTTTTTCTTTTCTTTTTTGTTATTATTTTACAATATCCTTCATCATATTATATTCGTTATTCTATTAATTTTTGCCAATGTCCGTCCTTCTTTTTTTCTGTATGTCTACCTATATTTTACTTTCTATACTTACTATAAGTTTCTTTGAAAGCGCTTTAATAAATTTCAGTCATAAAATGTAATTTAAGCCTACTCCTGCCGACTATGATTATATTTACACGATATACTCGTTGCAAATACCACATACGTTTTTGATGCAAACGATGAAAATGATTAAGGTTTTGTTTTTTTTCTTCTAAAAATTAGCTTTTTTTTTAATTTTAAGTATTTTTTTCCCAAAATCACTCTTTTAAAAGACTTCAATCAATTCCTGTCAACAAATATCATGTATTTCTGGTGATTAAATCACTACTCTTTCAAAATAAAACGTCATTTTACGCAAAATACGTAGTTGGCATAGGCTAATAATGTTCAGAACGCACTGTAAAATACATGATATTGCGTATAAAACGTGACCGTATCCCTAAATCACATGAGGAAAATGCAATAATTTTTATATAAGTGAAAAGATAAATAGTTTCTCCGTTTTCATGTAAAATTTGATGAAAATCCAAGCTATGGTTGAGGAGATATGGGCCAAAACACACATTTTAAAATTAGATTTTTTGTACCTTATAGACAATGCTGGCCATAAGTGTTGTGACGGTTTGATAGGGTAATGTAAACAAGCCCCCCCCACCACTCCCCCGATCAATGTCGAATTCGACTTTTTTGGTCACACGAGCCTTGTGGCACCCAACATTGATTGGTGGGGAAGGGGAGGGTTGGGGTGTTAGGAAAGTGTTTAGGCTTGACACCAAAGAAACCTCCACTTTATCACGTTAATAATAACGGAAATAAGGTCATACTATAGTGTACGTTTTCCATAAGTGTCCCAACACATTTTGGCCATGGTTGTAGATGACTGAAGTTTCTCAATTTCGGTATCTCCTCTCTGGATCTCGGTTTGCGACGCTTGGCATTCTTGGTGCATAATTTGCTCAGTACATCCACCTCTGCTTGTACCTCTTTGGACATATTGGCAAATGATAAATTCAATTTTGCTCTCTCCTCTAGAGATACGTCTATTTCTGCTTTTGCCTGCCTGAGTTCGTCACTTGCATTTTCTTGGGCTTCTTCCAGGGCTGCTATGGCAGTTTCTTTCTTCATGGTAGCGTGTTTTTTCTCTTCCAGTGCCCTCTCTAATTCTTCATTTAGGGTTGCGATTTCACCGTTAGTATCCTTCTTTCTGGGCATGATGAAGCATGTTAAAGTTCAAATATCCCACCGCTGCCACCAATGTTGTGTTCTTTGGAACATAAAATCCCGGGGAAATAATACAGCTGGACAGATATTTTTACTTGTATCAATCAGTCAGTTATTTTTTAGCAAGGTATAGAAGTTACTTTCTTTAAGAGAATCTGCATTTCGATAGGGTAAAGTTGGGGATGAGGCTGTCAATCAGGTCACCCACCTTTTCACCTGCTGCTGCTTGTCTTTAAGATTCTTATCGAAATCCATGCGGACTTGATTGATAGCTGCATTGGTCTTTTTTCTTCAGCGAAGCACACTCTGATTTAAGTTGCTGGTTTTCAGCACGTAGCTTTTTGAGTTCAGAGTGTAAATTGGCTACTTGAGAAGTAAATACTTGGTGTTCTGCCTGAATTACCCGGTCAACCAAACTGTACTCCAGATCTCGGATTGCCTTCAAGCAGGCAGTGAGGCAACCATTGTCTGTAATAGATGCACCGGTTGTAGCAACTGAGGTAGTTTGACATGAATATAATCACTTCTGATGTGGTAAAATTATAAATCTTGAGTCGCAAATTGCCTTGTATGCAGCCGGTGATTTGCTGTGAAAGTTTTCTTCAGTTGCAAGATGTTGTTTTTTCTATTTCCAGGTGATACGCCGTATCAATCATGGGAATGTCTTGAATAGGAATGTTTCTGTGCTTGTATGAGCATTTGATTTCTAAAAGTTTTGTCTTATGACACTGGCATGTTGCAATACCATCTGGCGATGCCCCCATAAATGGTGCATCTTTGTAGAGTATAAGTCCACATTCTGCAACCTCAAAGTTTTTATGGTCCTTCACATTGTCAATGACATACAGCTGATGGGCTACATCCCCATACTTCTTGCTGAAATCAATTGCTTTGCTGGTCACTGGTTCTCCGGTCCCTAAGATTCTATTCACTAAAGACTGACAGGGTTTATTCACATCTTTTACTGCTCTTATCACATCTGCAATACTTGCTGTGATACACCCCCTCCTTGCATTCATCCATGCTGGATCCCTCTGGTCCAACTGTCTAAGAGTCTCAATATCACTGTCAGTTGTGTTCTGTGCCAAATACCTTGTGAATGGAGAGTCACTGCCGGAAGATTTGTACTGTCTATAAATAGTCTGCACTGATGGAACTTCTGTTGATTTTTTTTTTCTTTTGACATAGTATGTCAGGCAAAATGCCTTTTATTCACATTAAATACACTATAAATATTATAACAACAAAAGTTATTGCACTGCACATAATCCATATATAATAGTAGATGTTATAAAACAAATTTACATACATGTATATAATAAGAAAATCAAACAAATAATTTAAGCAAAATGACAGAGCCAAGAACAGACACGGAAGTCATCCAAGTAACTGTTCATCTGCGATCAACTAGCTAAAGTCATCGCAGACCAAACCTCTCATACGAAGTTCCTGCCTAAAGAGGAACAGAAGACAAGGATGATCCACGTATCTGAATTTGCCAATGTACATTTTGCCAACACATATAACATAATTGATATATTTTGACCGATCACTGGTTATGTCATTATGATAATTAAATAAAACATTTTCAACAGAAAGCCTAAAGTTCTTACCAAGCCTTTGTGTAATAACCCTGTTAGCCAATTCCCAAATAGGAGTGGTCTTATTACAATGAAAAAAGAAGTGCTCTGGATGATCAACTGCATTACAGGAATTGCACAAATTTGTATCTTCTTTCCCCATTTTACATAATAAAACTTTTGTAGGATAAATGTTATGAATAATTTTCCAATTAAGTGAAATAAGTCTGGCCTCACTGGTACAACATGGTATTGAACCCCAAATCTTTTCCCAATCAAAATTGTAATTGGGGAATCTTCTACACCAATAGTTCATACAAATTGGTGGAACATAAATTTTATCAACCATGGCATGTCTAAAAAACTTTGAAGAACAGGCTTCTATAGGGACTGCATTAAAGACAATTGATTCAGTCCTAATTTGGTCCAGAATTGGTGCATTCTTCCAATCATTCGGCAGAGCATTGCAAAGAGCGAAGTACTGAAAAAGAGTGTTGCCAGTGCGCGGAATGCGGTGCCTAAAATACTCAAGTGAGTAGATTGAACCATCATCATCAAAAAGATCTTTTATAAAAATAAAGCCAGCTTCAATCCAGTCTATAGAAAAGTGTTTTCTTGTTAACAGTTACAGCATCATTGTTCCAAATGATTTGATTGTAGTAATCAGATATGTCAGCTTTATTTGAAGTACATTTAGTATTGAACCAGACTTTAAACATGTTGTTATAAAAAACAGGAAAGGTGTCAATAACATTCTTGCATACAGTGTTGATTTGGTTGAAGCTACAATTACAATTAAACACATTCATACCCAAACCAAACTTGTTGACATAGTAAAGTGGAATGTTCTTCCAGCAAGCAGGACTAGAATTGTTTAGTTTTGATCCAAGACATCTTTAAAGCATTGAAAAACATCTCAACCTGAAATATGTTTATACCACCTCTTTCATAATCTGCAATAATGGTGTTCCGCTTCACCGCTTCCACTCTATTCCAAATAAATTTAAAAAACATAGTGTTTAATTTCTTTACAACTCTCAGGAAGGTCTACAACTGGAGCAATGTATGAAAGTTATGAAGCCAACAATGTTTTCACGATCAAGTTTCTACCAACCATTGATAGGCCTCGCATCTTCCATGCACGGATTGAACACTCAATCTTATTCATTCTGTTGATGCTGCTGGTGGATCATTTATTGATTTCAGAAAAAGTGCTCCAGGGTGAGATTCTTGACATACCTTGTTCAAATGCTGTTGAATGTTGAAGGTGTCAACGCCTGTCATGTCCTTAAGTGGTGTGTAGTTCTGTGGCAGGGGTCCTGGTTTTTGTATGCGTTTTCTTTTCGATCTAAAATCCAAATCTTCAACTTTGACAGGCAGCGACTCCTTTCTAGGTTTGGTCCACGTAGACCACGTACATGCCTCATCAGCGGCCGTCCCTCTATCTGTCTGTCTATCGATGTAGTCAGCAACAGCAAACATTAATGCTACCACATGCTTACAAGACCCGTCATCCCTGTTAAAATAATAACAACAAAATGGCCAAAATCAGATCATTTCGCGAAAATTGAAAGTTGAAGTGAAGCAATTTATGTACATGGCATGTGCACATGCATGAAGTTCTATTAGGGACCGTTCACAAACACTTGTTAACTTGTTAGGGGTCCTGATGCAAAAAGGGTGCTCCCTAAAAATTTCCTGGGAAAATTGAGTTTATATGCGTTTCTAGGGGGTTGACCCAAAATTTTCATGTCAAAAAGGGGCCCTGAAATTTTTGAGATCTGAAACAGGGGGGGGGGAGATTTTTGTGATGAAATTTTTTTGCATCAGGCCCCCCCTAACAAGTGTTTGTGAACGGTCCCTTATGGGGAAAAGGTATCAATATAAGTCAACCTTATTTTCAGGTGCCAGCCACATGAATGATTATGGATCATTTTAAGAAGCTACCATTTTCAGAACTTACGTTATGAGTTGAGTAGAACATTTTGAATGACCCTTAGTATGGATGATAAAGAACTTTATAATTATGTTAGAGCCTGTATCTTAAAAACATGTATGTGATCATTACATAGTACTACAGAATAGTGAATCAATCTACCCCATAAGGTGATATAAGCAACATAATTGGCCCACTTGAGGATCACATATGCAACACGATCCGGTCCATGAGGGCCAAAGGAGGCATTTATGAAAATTGAATTACTGTAATTATTACATTTTACATACAATAGGCTATCATTTACTGAAAAACCAAAGGTCTAGCATACTTGGTTCTAAAGTTAATGAAGTTTTTTGATGTCTATTTTCGTATGTATTTTATTGTTTTTTTACTCCATATTTTTACTCAGTTTCAAACTTGCCGCCTTTGGCCCCCATGGACCAGATCGTGTCACATATTTGAAAAAGAAATGCTAGCTAATTGCCACCTTTTGTGGAATCTCAGAATTCCAATGTGTATGTAAATTAATACTGGGGTGAACATTTCTCAAATTTTGTTTTAAAAACCAGTCAGGAATCTTGAAACGTAATAATTTAACCTGTCTATGACTATTCTATGTCTATTCTAGCAATTAGCAAAAAGGGCAAAGGTCAACATTTGGGCTCCATGCACGTGGCTCCACACAGGTCAAAACAGAAAATTTCCCTCCGGTTTTGATAAAATCGCTTCAAAATGTTCAACTTGTTAAAACAATGCAAATAAGGTATAGTTTTCAATACCCAATGAAGCGGATGGATAGCTATTCAGTCCTATTGGTTATGATCTATTCTGTTGTTTCCTAGGTATCAAAATGTTTTAGATACAAGTGCAAACTATTTTTTTATTGCTTTTACAAGATAACAATTTTCATCCAAATCAGAGTAAATTTTCTGTTTTGACAAGTGTGGAACGCAAATGTTGACCTTTTCACCAAAAAATGTAGACTGGAAAATCATAGATACGTCAAACTGTAATATTTTTTGAATCACTATCACTGGAAGAATATTTTGAAATTAGTTTTAACAATTTGAATTTTGACCCCTGTATAAACTCAAAATTTTGGGATTGCACGAAGGGCTAACATTTCTTTTCCTATAGTTTATATGGCTTCCTTAAGGTGGTACTACACCCCCTGATAAATGTTGTGACTAATTTTGCATTTTTCTCAAAAAGTAACTACTGGTATTTAGACAAATGTCTCACTTGGAAATGTCACATTGTGTATCTAAAATCACGAAATGTCAGTATCATGAATAAATAATGAAACCAGGGTTCAATTTAGAGAGGTTTTTCATGCACAGATGCATGTAACATTGGTTCTGTGTGTAAAATTTTGCCTGTGCAGGCAACATTTTGTGATATTCATCCCTTATTCATGGAAAAACTGCACAGTGGTGCATGTAACTTTTATTTTCTAAATCGACCCCTGATTGAAATATTATTTCCAATTGTATTTTATATACACTTTATTGTACATTAATATTGCCTTACCTGAATTATGGAATACTTTTATGGGGAAATACATGTAAAGCTTACTTAAATAAAATTGTAAAAATTCAAAAATGGGCTAGAGATCACACAGTGCCATTGTTTGCTATTTATAACGTATTAAAAGTTGAAGATATGTACACACTGGGATTAGGTACATTCATGTACAGGTACTCCATAAATGAGCTGCCCTGTTCATTTGATAATTATTTTACTAAACGTTCTAACATACATGACTACAAGACAAGATATGTAAAGGACCTAAATTTAACTAAAATTAAGAAAGTCTTTTTTAATCATGCCATATGTACAAGAGGTCCCCGTCTTTTGAATTCTTTAGATAAAAATCTGAAAGCTTCAAATTTCCGCAATCAATTCAAAATAAATCTTATCTCTAAATATAATTAATCTTGTCTTTTGGTTATGTTTTGTAAAGTTGCTTTGTTTTGCTAATTTCATTTGATTTTAGGGAAAGGCTAACTTTCAGGCCTTTTTGGTCTTCCAGCCTTTTCCTCCATATGTATCGTGTTTATATATTTTTTGATGTTCTTGATTTTTATGGAAATAAATATGAATGAATGAATGAATGAATGAATAGTTTTTATTTTATAACATTTGTTATTTTTTGTCTTTTTATAGACATGAGGGGATCAAAAAAAAAAGGATCAACTAAATTTTAGTATTTATTAACACTCCCTTAGCCCATAATAAGAAAGATACCAAATGAAATGTCTGACTCGTCTCATGTTATTTTTCCGCTATCTACTTTATAGTATTTATGAAATACAAAGAAATTGAGACAGTTTTGTTATCTTCTGATGATATAGCATTTTGAGAACCTAATGAAATAATATGGCCTGCAATAGCTTAAAAACAAACAAACACACAAACAAATAAAGATCAAAAACAAACTTTCCTAACAGACGTTTCTAAATTTGTGAAAAGTTTTCTGTTGTTTTAGTAGGCCCGCAATGCTATCTTATCTTCAGAAGATAGCCGTTTGCGCGTTCCGAGAAAATGATGCAGATCGTAAGTGGGCTTTGTGCATGTGTGTTTGACAGCAGATGATGCATGTCTCAAAGGGCCTATAATGATTTGCAAATCGCACCGTAAATGTTATCCTGAGTAGATAACAAACAAACATGTAATATAAAAAAAATATGCCAAATGAAATGTCTGACTCGTCTCATGCTAAATCTATGATTTTTTAAAAATTATTTCATGCTATCATCAGTAGGTAACAAAATATTTTCAACCTTTCTTAATTTGTTTATTTGTTATTTTTCCGCTATCTACTCTATAGTATTTATTTATGAGATACAAAGAAATTGAGACAGTTTTGTTATCTTCTGATGATATAGCATTTTAAGAACCTAATGAAATAATACGGCCTGCAATAGCGTAAAAACAAACAAACACACAAACAAAGATCAAAAATAAACTTTCCTAACAGACGTTTCTAAATTTGTGAAAAGTTTTCTGTTGTTTTAGTAGGCCCGAAATGCTATCTTCAGAAGATAGCTGTTTGCGAGTTCCGAGAAAATGATGCAGATCGTAAGTGGGCTTTGTGCGCGTGTGTTTGACAGCAGATGATGCATGTCGCAAAGGGCCTATAATGATTTGCAAATCGCACCGTAAATGTTATCCTTAGTAGATAACAAACAAACAAGCAAACAAACAAACATGTAATATAAAAAAAATATACCAAATGAAATGTCCGACCCGTCTCATGCTAAATCTATGATTTTTTTTAAAATTATTTCATGCTATCATCAGTAGATAACAAAATATTTTTAACCTTTCTTAATTTCTTTTGTTTGTTATTTTTTCGCTATCTACTCTATAGTATTTATTTATGAGATACAAAGAAATTTAGACAGTTTTGTTATCTTCTGATGATATAGCATTTTAAGAACCTAATGAAATAATACGGCCTGCAATAGCGTAAACTAACAAACACACAAACAAAGATCAAAAACAAACTTTCCTAACAGATGTTTCTAAATTGATGAAAAGTTTTCTGTTGTTTTAGTAGGCCCGCAAAGCTATCTTCAGAAGATAGCTGTTTGCGCGTTCCGAGAAAATGATGCAGATCGTAAGTGGGCTTTGCGCGCGTGTTTGACAGCAGATGATGCATGTCGCAAAGGGCCTATAATGATTTGCAAATCGCACCGTAAATGTTATCCTGAGTAGATAGCAAACAAACAAGCAAACAAACAAACATGTAATATATAAAATATACCAAATGAAATGTCTGACTCGTCTCATGCTAAATCTATGATTTAAAAAAAATTATTTCATGCTATCATCAGTAGATAACAAAATATTTTCAACCTTTCTTAATTTGTTTGTTTGTTATTTTTCCGCTATCTACTCTATAGTATTTATTTATGAGATACAAAGAAATTGAGACAGTTTTGTTATCTTCTGATGATATAGCATTTTAAGAACCTAATGAAATAATACGGCCTGCAATAGCGTAAAAACAAACAAACACACAAACAAAGATCAAAAACAAACTTTCCTAACAGATGTTTCTAAATTTGTAAAAAGTTTTCTGTTGTTTTAGTAGGCCCGCAAAGCTATCTTCAGAAGAATCATTTCCTTTCGATAGTGGTAGTGATACCCAAGTTGATTTCTATGATCAGGCTGTCAAGAATGTTCTTGATAATCATTGCCCCATGAACACTCGTTCGCATGTGTTTAAGAGTAACCCTCAGTGGTATACCAAAGATGTTCTCCTTGCAAGACGCAACCGTCGCAAACTTGAAAGGAAATGGCAGAAAAGTGGTAGCTTTGAAGACCATCAAAATTATCTTGATCAAATCCATCAGTTATCAAAACTGATTCGTCATGAAAAATCAAAGTATTACGTTGCCAAACTTAAATCGGCAGACACTAAGACTGTTTTTAAGACACTTAATACATTGCTGAATCGTTCTGTCTCATCTTTACCTTCATGTGACTCTATGGAACTGCTAAGCAATCGCTTCAATAACTTCTTCAAAGAGAAGGTTGTCACTATCAGACAGAATATCAGATCTTCTGTCTCCACAAATGATGGCACTGAGGAAACTAACCATAGCACCAATGGTGCCAATGTCAAACCTCCTGTTCTGATTCAATTCTCACTTCTCAGTGAGGATGAGGTTGCCAAACTTGTTGGGAAATCGCCCAATAAAACATGTGGGTTAGACCCAATGCCTACTTGGCTTGTCAAAGAGAATATTGACATCATGTTGCCTGTGTTGGTTTCCATTGTGAATACATCTTTGTCTAGTGGATCTTTTCCTTCTTCTTTGAAAGAAGCTATTGTCACCCCTGTCCTTAAGAAACAAGGCATGGATTGTAACAATCTTAAGAACTTTAGGCCTGTCTCAAATACAGCCTTTCTATCTAAACTTATTGAAAAATCTGCTTTGTGTAGTGTTAATAATCATGTTTGTAACAATAACCTTGCCCAAATGTATCAGTCCGCCTACAGGCCGGGCCATAGCACAGAGACAGCCTTGCTGAGAGTCAAGAGCGACATCATGAGTTATATTGACAATCAACAGGCTGTCTTCCTGGTGTTGCTCGACCTGTCGGCGGCTTTTGACACCATTGATCATGATGTTCTGTTAAACAGGTTGACTAGTGTTTTTGGTATTTGTGGTACTGTTTGTGACTGGTTTAATTCATACCTGAGTAATCGCACAAACAGAGTGAAGGTTGCCGGTGTACTATCTGATTCACAAACTTTGAACTTCGGCCTGCCACAAGGCTCTGTAATTGGCCCACAGTCATTCTCGTTTTACACTCATCCCATTGCAAACATCATCAGCGTTCATAACGATGTAAAATACCACTTCTATGCCGACGACATACAACTTTACATTCCATTCAGTCCACGCAATAAATCTGAACTGGACAATGCACTGAGCACTCTCACTAATTGCATCATGGATATCAAACTTTGGATGGACCGCAACATGCTTCAATTAAATAAAACAAAAACTGAGTTCTTTGTCATATCCAGCCCACGATTCGAGCACTATATATCAGAGGTGAGGCTGAATATTGGATCTGATGTTATTGTTCCATCTACTACCATAAAGAACCTTGGTGTTGTGTTTGACAAAACGTTATCAATGTCAAACCAGGTCTCTTCGATATGCAGTTCAATAAGCTTCCACCTCCGCAACTTAGCGCGTATCCGAATGTTTCTAGACCAAGCTGCCTGTCAAGATGCAGTTCGAGCCATTATAACATCCAGGCTTGATTATGCCAACTCCTTGCTTTATGGTATTACATCAAAAGACTCAAAGAGACTCCAACGTCTACAGAACCGTGCTGCCAAGCTCATCTTCAAGGCAAAAAAGTATGATCATGCCACACCTCTCCTTCGTGAACTCCACTGGTTACCAATACCTAGTCGCATCCATTTCAAGCTGTTAACCATTGTCTACAAATGTTTCATGGACTCAACAACATCTCCATCATACATCACTGAACTCATTCAGCCTTACATTCCCAGTAGAAGTGGATTACGCTCTGCCCAGGACACCAGGCTTCTCATTGTTCCGCATACACGCACTCTAACTGGTGATAAAGCCTTCTCTGTAGCAGGACCTTTTCTTTGGAACAAACTCCCTCGCCATATCCGCCACTCTCCAACGCTGGCAAGCTTCCGGTCTAATCTAAAGACTCATTTATTTGATATTTGATTTGTTGTTTGTTCTTGTATGTTTTTTTTTTTTTTATTTTCTTTTGTAAAGCGCTGTGATACATGGTTTTCTTTGTAAGAGCGCTATAAAAGTGCCTGCATAGTATAGTATAGTATAGTATAAGATAGCTGTTTGCGAGTTCCGAGAAAATGATGCAGATCGGAAGTGGGCTTTGTGCGCGTGTGTTTGACAGCAGATGATGCATGTCGCAATAATGATTTGCAAATCGCACCGTAAATGTTATCCTGAGTAGATAACAAACAAACAAGCAAACAAACAAACAAACATGTAATATAAAAAAATATACCAAATGAAATGTGTGACTCGTCTCATGCTAAATCTATGATTTTATAAAATTATTTCATGCTATCATCAGTAGATAACAAAATATTTTCAACCTTTCTTTATTTGTTTGTTATTTTTCCGCTATCTACTCTATAGTATAGTATTTATTTATGAGATACAAAGAAATTGAGACAGTTTTGTTATCTTCTAATTCTGATGATATAGCATTTTGAGAACCTAATGAAATAATACGGCCTGCAATAGCTTAAAAACAAACAAACACACAAACAAATCAAAATCAAAAACAAACTTTCCTAACAGATGTTTCTAAATTTGTGAAAAGTTTTCTGTTGTTTTAGTAGGCCCGCAAAGCTATCTTCAGAAGATAGCTGTTTGCGCGTTCCGAGAAAATGATGCAGATCGTAAGTGGGCTTTGTGCGCGTGTTTGACAGCAGATGATGCATGTCGCAAAGGGCCTATAATGATTTGCAAATCGCACCGTAAATGTTATACTGAGTAGATAGCAAACAAACAAGCAAAAAAACAAACATGTAATATAAAAAATATACCAAATGAAATGTCTGACTCGTCTCATGCTAAATCTATGATTTTTTTAAAATTATTTCATGCTATCATCAGTAGATAACAAAATATTTTCAACCTTTCTTAATTTGTTTGTTTGTTATTTTTCCGCTATCTACTCTATAGTATTTATTTATGAGATACAAAGAAATTGAGACAGTTTTGTTATCTTCTGATGATATAGCATTTTAAGAACCTAATGAAATAATACGGCCTGCAATAGCGTAAAAACAAACAAACACACAAACAAAGATCAAAAACAAACTTTCCTAACAGATGTTTCCAAATTTGTAAAAAGTTTTCTGTTGTTTTAGTAGGCCCGCAAAGCTATCTTCAGAAGATAGCTGTTTGCGCGTTCCGAGAAAATGATGCAGATCGGAAGTGGGCTTTGTGCGAGTGTGTTTGACAGCAGATGATGCATGTCGCAATAGGGTCAGTCCATGCCGAAACAGATTGAGTGTACACCCACCCTCTTGGATTTTGCTCTCCTTTGGCTCAGGGGTACCTTTCATGGATCCCTAGGTGAGGTCACAAGAAAAAAATTCAAATTCCATTTCGTTTGCGAATGGCGGGCAATCAAAGTTTGGCGACCTCGACCAAAATTGTGAATTTAAGGGGTCCAAATGACAAAGTGCTCTCTTTGCGGGGCACTTTCTTCTTAATTGAATCAGTTGTGATCCTCTTTTTGAATGTGGTCACTCACTGGCTGTGTCTGAAATACCTAATGCCAAAAAAGATAGATTTCGGAATTTCGTTGGGATTTCAGAGGGGGTCAAAATCAGCACTTCGTACTGTTCAATCAAATTATCTTGATTTTGAAGGACCCATGATAATGTCACGGTGCACTTATAGGTCCTAATTATGTTCAGAATGGATTAACCATATGCCAATGTCTATGAGCAATTAAAAAAAAGAGAAATTTCTAGACCCTACACAGAATTTTAGGCCACCCCTAAAGTGGTTCAGCCACAAATGGCACTTAAAGTCGGCAAATTTTGACCCCTAATAACTTTAGGTGTACACCAGATATGAATTTCTAGTCTTTTGCATCTGAAAGAATGTAGCTTAATGTTACTAGGAACATAAGATTTGTTTTGTATTTTGTGTGTGGTAGTATTAAGTTGACGCTTTCAAAAATAGTCATTTTTGCCTAACATACCATGCATACAGGATACGGTACAAAATGCCAATTTTAGTATGATATTTTTTATATTTTTGATCACTTTATAGCCATTTGTATTATTTATCCTGATATTTCAAGTTGCTCTTGAGTCAAGTAATAAGAAAAAACTACTTTCTAATCCTCTGTATGGATTTTAAGGGGGTCAAAAATGCACTTCCTGGCAACGATGCACATGCAAAGTACAGGTTATGGGGTCAAATTTTCAGAATGCTCCCAATTATGTCAAGTAATATATCAAATTACTCGTATGGTCATGAGGATTCCAAAAATGTATAGTTTGTTATGTGTCAGACCTTTCAGGAGGGCGCTATGACGAAAAATGTTTATAGGTCAACGACCTTTTTGAAAGTATCAAAACACAAAAATACAAAACAAATCGTATGTTCCTAGTAACATAAGACTACATTCTTTCAGATGCAAAAGACTAGAAATTCATATCTGGTGTACACCTAAAGTTATTAGGTGTCAAAATTTGCCGATTTTAAACGCCATTTGTGGCTGAACCACTTTAGGGGGCCTAAAATTCTGTAGGGGGTCTAGAAATTTCTCTTTTTTTTTTTTTGCTCATAGACATTGGCACATGGTTAATCCATTCTGAACATAATTAGGACCTATAAGTGCACTGTGGCATTATCATGGGTCCTTCAAAATCAAAGATAATTTGATTGAACAGTATGAAGTGCTGATTTTGCCCCCCTCTGAAATCCCAACGAAATTCCGAAATCAATCTTTTTTGGCATTAGGCATTTGAGACACAGCCAGTGAGTGACCACATTCAAAAAGAGGGTCACAACTGATTTAATTAAGAAGAAAATGCCTCTCAAAGAGAGCGCTTTGTCATTTGGACACCTTAAATTCCCAATTTTGGTCAAGGTCGCCAAACTTAGATGGCCCGCCATTCGGAAACGAAATTGGATTTGAATTTTTTTCTTGTGACCTCACCTAGGGGTCCATGAAAGGTACCCCTGAGCCAAAGGAGAGCATAATCCAAGAGGGTGGGTGTACACTCAGTCTGTTTTGACATGGACTGACCCAATAGTGATTTGCAAATCGCACCGTAAATGTTATCCTGAGTAGATAACAAACAAACAAGCAAACAAACAAACATGTAATATAAAAAAATATACCAAATGAAATGCCTGACTCGTCTCATGCTAAATCTATGATATTTTTAAAAATTATTTCATGCTATCATCAGTAGATTACAGAATATTTTCAACCTTTCTTAATTTGTTTGTTTGTTATTTTTCCGCTATCTACTCTATAGTATTTATTTATGAGATACAAAGAGATTGAGACAGTTTTGTTATCTTCTGGTGATATAGCATTTTGAGAACCTAATGAAATAATACGGCCTGCAATAGCGTAAAAACAAACAAACACACAAACAAATAAAGATCAAAAATAAACTTTCCTAATTACAGACGTTTCTAAATTTGTGAAAAGTTTTCTGTTGTTTTAGTGGGCCCGCAATGCTATCTTCAGAAGATAGCTGTTTGCGAGTTCCGAGAAAATGATGCAGATCGTAAGTGGGCTTTGTGCGCGTGTGTTTGACAGCAGATGATGCATATCGCAAAGGGCATGATTTGCAAATCGCACCGTAAATGTTATCCTGAGTAGATACCAAACAAACAAGCAAACAAACATGTAATATAAAACAATATACCAAATGAAATGTGTGACTCGTCTCATGCTAAATCTATGATTTTATAAAAATTATTTCATGCTATCATCAGTAGATAACAAAATATTTTCAACCTTTCTTTATTTGTTTGTTATTTTTCCGCTATCTACTCTATAGTATAGTATTTATTTATGAGATACAAAGAAATTGAGACAGTTTTGTTATCTTCTAATTCTGATGATATAGCATTTTGAGAACCTAATGAAATAATACGGCCTGCAATAGCGTAAAAACAAACAAACACACAAACAAATAAAAATCAAAAACAAACTTTCCTAACAGATGTTTCTAAATTTGTGAAAAGTTTTCTGTTGTTTTATAGTAGGCCCGCAAAGCTATCTTCAGAAGATAGCTGTTTGCGCGTTGCGTGAAAATGATGCAGATCGTAAGTGGGCTTTGCGCGCGTGTTTGACAGCAGATGATGCATGTCGCAAAGGGCCTATAATGATTTGCAAATCGCACCGTAAATGTTATCCTGAGTAGATAACAAACAAACAAGCAAACAAACAAACATGTAATATAAAACAATATACCAAATGAAATGTCTGACTCGTCTCATGCTAAATCCATGATTTTTTAAAAATTATTTCATGCTATCATCAGTAGATAACAAAATATTTTTAACCTTTCTTAATTTTGTTTTGTTTGTTATTTTTCGCTATCTACTCTATAGTATTTATTTATGAGATACAAAGAAATTGAGACAGTTTTGTTATCTTCTGATGATATAGCATTTTGAGAACCTAATGATATAATACGGCCTGCAATAGCGTAAAAACAAACAAATAAAGATCAAAAATAAACTTTCCTAACAGACGTTTCTAAATTTGTGAAAAGTTTTGTGTTGTTTTAGTAGGCCCGCAATTCTATCTTCAGAAGATAGCTGTTTGCGAGTTCCGAGAAAATGATGCAGATCGTAAGTGGGCTTTACGCGCGTGTTTGACAGCAGATGATGCATGTCGCAAAGGGCCTATAATGATTTGCAAATCGCACCGTAAATGTTATCCTGAGTAGATAACAAACAAACAAACAAACAAACAAACATGTAATATAAAAAATATACCAAATGAAATGTCTGACTCGTCTCATGCTAAATCTATGAACAAACACACAAACAAATAAAAATCAAAAACAAACTTTCCTAACAGATGTTTCTAAATTTGTGAAAAGTTTTCTGTTGTTTTATAGTAGGCCCGCAAAGCTATCTTCAGAAGATAGCTGTTTGCGCGTTGCGTGAAAATGATGCAGATCGTAAGTGGGCTTTGCGCGCGTGTTTGACAGCAGATGATGCATGTCGCAAAGGGCCTATAATGATTTGCAAATCGCACCGTAAATGTTATCCTGAGTAGATAACAAACAAACAAGCAAACAAACAAACATGTAATATAAAACAATATACCAAATGAAATGTCTGACTCGTCTCATGCTAAATCCATAATATTTTAAAAATTATTTCATGCTATCATCAGTAGATAACAAAATATTTTTAACCTTTCTTAATTTTGTTTGTTTGTTATTTTTCGCTATCTACTCTATAGTATTTATTTATGAGATACAAAGAAATTGAGACAGTTTTGTTATCTTCTGATGATATAGCATTTTGAGAACCTAATGATATAATACGGCCTGCAATAGCGTAAAAACAAACAAATAAAAATGAAAAATAAACTTTCCTAACAGACGTTTCTAAATTTGTGAAAAGTTTTGTGTTGTTTTAGTAGGCCCGCAATTCTATCTTCAGAAGATAGCTGTTTGCGAGTTCCGAGAAAATGATGCAGATCGTAAGTGGGCTTTACGCGCGTGTTTGACAGCAGATGATGCATGTCGCAAAGGGCCTATAATGATTTGCAAATCGCACCGTAAATGTTATCCTGAGTAGATAACAAACAAACAAACAAACAAACAAACATGTAATATAAAAAATATACCAAATGAAATGTCTGACTCGTCTCATGCTAAATCTATGAACAAACACACAAACAAATAAAAATCAAAACAAACTTTCCTAACAGATGTTTCTAAATTTGTGAAAAGTTTTCTGTTGTTTTATAGTAGGCCCGCAAAGCTATCTTCAGAAGATAGCTGTTTGCGCGTTGCGTGAAAATGATGCAGATCGTAAGTGGGCTTTGCGCGCGTGTTTGACAGCAGATGATGCATGTCGCAAAGGGCCTATAATGATTTGCAAATCGCACCGTACAATGTTATCCTGAGTAGATAACAAACAAACAAGCAAACAAACAAACATGTAATATAAAACAATATACCAAATGAAATGTCTGACTCGTCTCATGCTAAATCCATGATTTTTTAAAAATTATTTCATGCTATCATCAGTAGATAACAAAATATTTTTAACCTTTCTTAATTTTGTTTGTTTGTTATTTTTCGCTATCTACTCTATAGTATTTATTTATGAGATACAAAGAAATTGAGACAGTTTTGTTATCTTCTGATGATATAGCATTTTGAGAACCTAATGATATAATACGGCCTGCAATAGCGTAAAAACAAACAAATAAAGATCAAAAATAAACTTTCCTAACAGACGTTTCTAAATTTGTGAAAAGTTTTGTGTTGTTTTAGTAGGCCCGCAATTCTATCTTCAGAAGATAGCTGTTTGCGCGTTCCGAGAAAATGATGCAGATCGTAAGTGGGCTTTACGCGCGTGTTTGACAGCAGATGATGCATGTCGCAAAGGGCCTATAATGATTTGCAAATCGCACCGTAAATGTTATCCTGAGTAGATAACAAACAAACAAACAAACAAACAAACATGTAATATAAAAAATATACCAAATGAAATGTCTGACTCGTCTCATGCTAAATCTATGATTTTTTTAAAATTATTTCATGCTATCATCAGTAGATAACAAAATATTTTCAACCTTTCTTAATTTGTTTGTTTGTTATTTTTCCGCTATCTACTCTATAGTATTTATTTATGAGATACAAAGAAATTGAGACAGTTTTGTTATCTTCTGATGATATAGCATTTTGAGAACCTAATGAAATAATACGGCCTGCAATAGCGTAAAAACAAACGAACACACAAACAAATAAAGATCAAAAATAAACTTTCCTAACAGACGTTTCTAAATTTGTGAAAAGTTTTCTGTTGTTTTAGTAGGCCCGCAATGCTATCTTCAGAAGATAGCTGTTTGCGAGTTCCGAGAAAATGATGCAGATCGTAAGTGGGCTTTGTGCGCGTGTGTTTGACAGCAGATGATGCATATCGCAAAGGGCATGATTTGCAAATCGCACCGTAAATGTTATCCTGAGTAGATAACAAACAAACAAGCAAACAAACAGGTAATATAAAAAATATACCAAATGAAATTTCTGACTCGTCTCATGCTAAATCTATGATTTTTTCAAAATTATTTCATGCTATCATCAGTAGGTAACAAAATATTTTCAACCTTTCTTAATTTCTTGAGTAGATAGCGGAAAAACAAACAAACACGCAAACAAATAACCATCAAAAACAAACTTTCCTAACAGACGTTTTCTAAATTTGTGAAAAGTTTTCTGTTGTTTTATTAGGCCCGCAATGCTATCTTCAGAAGATAGCTGTTTGCGCGTTCCGAGAAAATGATGCAGGCCGTATTATTTCATTAGGTTCTCAAAATGCTATATCATCAGTAAATAATTTGTTTTTCTTAATTTCTTTGTATTTTATAATTAAATACTATCTAGAGTAGATAGCGGAAAAAATAACAAACAGACAAATAAACAAACAAACAAACAAAAACATCAAAACACACTTTCCTAACAGGCGTTTTCTAAATTTGTGAAATATTTTCTGTGTTGTTTTATTAGGCCCGTAGACTTCTCCGTAGTCCACTTGCCAATTGTGCACTACTCTGGCTATTACATTGAAGCTTAAAACTCTGATTTAATTAATGAGTGCACAATTGGTAGATTTTCACAACTGATCTTTTCAGTCACCGTACGCCCTCTGTTTGTTAGCTTCCCAAGTGGACTACTGACTTTGCCTTGAGAGTTAGGCCAATTTCTGGCCTAACTAAAATTGGTGATGATGTAATGCATCTTTAAAAATGAATCTGGCTTGTGATTGGTCGCCCAGATTTCGTTATTGTTTAAATCCTCCCGACGCGTACTGGTACCATTATAACTATACATGGTACACAACTATCTAGGGAATGCGGCGCTTTTGTGCTGGTGGATGAACGTATGCATCTAGCGCGTATTGTACCACCATGCTTAGTCTTGTGGTTAGATTTTATTGATAAACAAGTATGATTGACAGTGTGTGAGTCCTGGGGTAAAGTTCTGCTTAAAAGTGAAAGTCCATAGTCGGTTTTTCGGATAATAGACTGGCAGATTCTAAAATTAGAATTGTTCAGTATTGAAGTGTCATTATAATTATGCCATTATGATATGTTGCATTCAATAATATAAGCCTACGTAGGGCCTATACTTTACTTTTACTGTCACAAATATAATTATATAGCCTAAACTTTTTCATAACCATTTTATACTAGTATTTTGATGTAGGCCTACTAAATATCAGTATAATTTCGAGTTCAACTGAATGCGTTCATCATGATTAATAACATTTTTATTTATCAAAAATCGACTATGGCATAGTCTATTAGGCCCGCAATGCTATTTCAGAAGATAACTGTTTGCGCGTTCCGAGAAAATGATGCAGGCCGCGGCCGTAAGTGGCTTGCTCGCGTGTGTTCACAGAAGATGATCCATGTCAGAATTGGCAAATCACACCGTTAATCTTGTAGATAACAAACAAACAGACAGACAAACAAACATGAAATATTTAAAAAAATACCAAATGACCTTTCTGACTCGCCTCATGCTAAATCTATGATTTGTTTATTTTTTGTATCATTTCATTAGGTTCTCAAAATGCTAATCAGTAGATAACAAAATATATACAATTTCTTTGTATTTTATAAAATAAATACTATCTTGAGTAGAAGCGGAAAAAACTAATTAACAAACATACAAATAAACAAACAAACAAAAAACATCAAAACAAACTTTCCTAACAGACGCGACGTTTTCTAAGTTTGTGAAATATTTTCTCTGTTGTTTTATTAGGCCCGCAATGCTATCTTCAGAAGATAGATGTTTGCGCGTTCCGAGAAAATGATGCAGATCGTAAGCGGGCTGTTTTACAGCAGATCAGCAGATGATGCATGTCGCAAAGGGCCTTGAATGATTTGCAAATCGCACCGTAAATGTTATCCTGAGTATATAACAAACAAACAAACAAGCAAACAAACAAACATGTAATATAAAAAATATACCAAATGAAATGTCTGACTCGTCTCATGCTAAATCTATGATTTTTTTAAAATTATTTTATGCTATCATCAGTAGATAACAAAATATTTTCAACCTTTCTTAATTTGTTTGTTTGTTATTTTCCCGCTATCTACTCTATAGTATTTATTTATGAGATACAAAGAAATTGAGACAGTTTTGTTATCTTCTGATGATATAGCATTTTAAGAACCTAATGAAATAATACGGCCTGCAATAGCGTAAAAACAAACAAACAGACAAACAAAGATCAAAAACAAACTTTCCTAACAGATGTTTCTAAATTTGTAAAAAGTTTTCTGTTGTTTCAGTAGGCCCGCAAAGCTATCTTCAGAAGATAGCTGTTTGCGCGTTCCGAGAAAATGATGCAGATCGGAAGTGGGCTTTGTGCGCGTGTGTTTGACAGCAGATGATGCATGTCGCAATAATGATTTGCAAATCGCACCGTAACAGTCAGTCGTGAGCACGGTCGCTAATGAGCTGAATCGGCTAGTTGTGAAATGAGAATCTCGAAGAATCTCATGGTTTCTCGCTCGCAATCCGTGTACAATAATTTAGACAAAAACACGCTCAGCACTGGCTGACCCACAGATAAGGTTTATACTGTAATCTGTTTTCCGAAAAACATTTCAAAATTGCTTCAAAATTGCTAAGGAGGCATGTACATTTAATTCTGTGACAAAAAACGAGACCAAGTTTGCTTTTTTTTTGTTGTTTTTGATCATTTAAATGACACTAACTTTTTGTTCAATTTTTCCAAATTGAAAACCTTAGGCGACATTCGTCTACCTCCCCTCCGATTTACCTAATCATGAAATTTTTTGACTTCATTTTCACGTAGTTCACATAATTCCGCTTCGTTTGGTATATTTATAGATATGTGTTATTTAGATTAAGTGTCTAAATTGTTCTTCAAAATGATGGAAAAATGCGAATTTTACTGAATTGCAGGCCTTTCTCGTGGTATTTTTTGCGTCACCTATCAATCAACATTCGGGTTGTACGCGCCCTAACACAAATACCGCGCCGGCGCGCGGTTAACTTTGCGTGACGCTCGCGCTATGCAAGTGGTGTACAGTGTGATACGCGTTTAAGTTCGCCACAGCATAAATAAGTAAACAAAAAATTTTTAAAAAACCTGAATATTTTCAAAGCTCATTTTATCATCGCCGATAACTGTCTACCTCCCGGGTGATTTACGTCAATTTGTACAACATTTTCGTGGCATTTGTGTACAAAACCGTTTTATCTTTCATATTTGTGATTTTTATGATTGTGTTATTTAAATTACAAATACAAAATTAAGTTTAAGTATGATGCCTTTTTTCCCAACTTTTTACTGAAATTGTTTAGTTCAAAACACACGTTTATTTTTCATCTAAATAATCTTTGATTTCCTTCTTTTTTGTGACATGCAAGTTCACTAGTTTGGAATGCTAATTTGAGAGAGTGATAATTTTTCGTGTTAAAATAAAGAAATTAGAGCTCTTCAAACAGGGTAATGTCATGGGCTGATTGTTCTCGAACCTCATTTTACCTTCCCAAAAAAGTGTCTACCTCCTGGTCGATTTACGCCAATTCGTACGGATTTTTCGAGGTATTTGTATTCAAAACCTTTGTATCGGTCAGATTTTTGAATTATACGAATGTGTTATTTCAATTACCGCAGAAAAATGGAATTTAATACTGTGTTTTTTCCGACATTTGTACTGAAATGTGCTAGTTCAAAACACACGCTATTTATTCATCCAAATAAACTTGGATCTACTTCTTTTTTCGCAACGTGCAAGTTCATTGGGTTGGCATGATAATTTGAAAGTTTCGTAATTTTTCGTGTTAAAACAAAGAAATAAGAGCTCTTCAAACAGGGGAATGTCATGAGCTAATTAGTATGCATAATCGGTTACGGAGCATTACGCGCACTGGTTGTTATGCATATTTACTTTCACACAGAGCAGCGTTTGAGCGGGCTCACGACTGACTGGTAAATGTTATCCTGAGTAGATAACAAACAAACAAGCAAACAAACAAACAAACATGTAATATAAAAAAATATACCAAATGAAATGTGTGACTCGTCTCATGCTAAATCTATGATTTTATAAAAATTATTTCATGCTATCATCAGTAGATAACAAAATATTTTCAACCTTTCTTTATTTGTTTGTTATTTTTCCGCTATCTACTCTATAGTATAGTATTTATTTATGAGATACAAAGAAATTGAGACAGTTTTGTTATCTTCTAATTCTGATGATATAGCATTTTGAGAACCTAATGAAATAATACGGCCTGCAATAGCTTAAAAACAAACAAACACACAAACAAATAAAAATCAAAAACAAACTTTCCTAACAGATGTTTCTAAATTTGTGAAAAGTTTTCTGTTGTTTTAGTAGGCCCGCAAAGCTATCTTCAGAAGATAGCTGTTTGCGCGTTCCGAGAAAATGATGCAGATCGTAAGTGGGCTTTGTGCGCGTGTTTGAATAGGGATTCAATCATGTTTCACCGTTGTTCATCACCGTTTAACAACTCGCGTCCGGCGCGTCTGCGTGGTTTACTTCGCTCGGGCAGCTTAACAACGAAAAGAAGCTAAAGATCGTATAATTCACGATTATTTCACGAGGAAATGTCAGTTAATCATTGTCACTAAGCCTTACAAAAACTTCGATGATTTCTCTGTTAATATCATCAATAAAACTACAGAATAAAACGGCAAAATTTAACCGCTATCTGAAAATACTGAATTCAACTTGTAAGCTTGCATACGCACAAAGGTTCCAGGCATGACGAATTTTACGCGCTCTCGCGTAACGCGTAGTCTCGCTCGCGTTCGCGTATACGCTACAGTAAAAGTGTGGGTTCATCACGGATTAACAACGGTTGGCTCCTGTACAAAGGTATAGGAGGAGTTGTTGAACAGCAGATGCATGTCGCAAAGGGCCTATAATGATTTGCAAATCGCACCGTATATGTTATACTGAGTAGATAGCAAGCAAACAAACAAACATGTAATATAAAAAATATACCAAATGAAATGTCTGACTCGTCTCATGCTAAATCTATGATTTTTTAAAATTATTTCATGCTATCATCAGTAGATAACAAAATATTTTCAACCTTTCTTAATTTGTTTGTTTGTTATTTTTCCGCTATCTACTCTATAGTATTTATTTATGAGATACAAAGAAATTGAGACAGTTTTGTTATCTTCTGATGATATAGCATTTTGAGAACCTAATGAAATAATACGGCCTGCAATAGCGTAAAAACAAACGAACACACAAACAAATAAAGATCAAAAATAAACTTTCCTAACAGACGTTTCTAAATTTGTGAAAAGTTTTCTGTTGTTTTAGTAGGCCCGCAATGCTATCTTCAGAAGATAGCTGTTTGCGAGTTCCGAAAAAATGATGCAGATCGTAAGTGGGCTTTGTGCGCGTGTGTTTGACAGCAGATGATGCATGTCGCAAAGGGCATGATTTGCAAATCGCACCGTAAATGTTATCCTGAGTAGATAACAAACAAACAAGCAAACAAACAGGTAATATAAAAAATATACCAAATGAAATTTCTGACTCGTCTCATGCTAAATATATGATTTTTTCAAAATTATTTCATGCTATCATCAGTAGGTAACACAATATTTTCAACCTTTCTTAATTTCTTGAGTAGATAGCGGAAAAACAAACAAACACGCAAACAAATAAACATCAAAAACAAACTTTCCTAACAGACGTTTTCTAAATTTGTGAAAAGTTTTCTGTTGTTTTATTAGGCCCGCAATGCTATCTTCAGAAGATAGCTGTTTGCGCGTTCCGAGAAAATGATGCAGGCCGTATTATTTCATTAGGTTCTCAAAATGCTATATCATCAGTAAATAATTTGTTTTTCTTAATTTCTTTGTATTTTATAATTAAATACTATCTAGAGTAGATAGCGGAAAAAATAACAAACAGACAAATAAACAAACAAACAAAAAACATCAAAACACACTTTCCTAACAGGCGTTTTCTAAATTTGTGAAATATTTTCTGTGTTGTTTTATTAGGCCCGCAATGCTATCTTCAGAAGATAGCTGTTTGTTTGTTTGTTGCGCGTTCCGAGAAAATGATGCAGGCCGAAAGTGCTGTGGGAATGCTTGCGTGTGTTCACAGAAGATGATACATATCGCAACGGGCCTATAAATTATAATGATTGGCAAATCGCACTGTTAATGCTATCTTCTCGAGTAGATAACAAACAAACAGACATACAGAC
The DNA here is from genome assembly GCF_039555335.1 of Amphiura filiformis. Taxonomy (NCBI): domain Eukaryota; kingdom Metazoa; phylum Echinodermata; class Ophiuroidea; order Amphilepidida; family Amphiuridae; genus Amphiura; species Amphiura filiformis. The sequence goes on along the minus strand of NC_092635.1, from coordinate 25,327,646 downwards.
AAACAAACATGAAATATAAGAAAATACCAAATGACCTTTTTGACTCGTCTCATGCTAAATCTATGATATCTTTCTTTGTTGTAGCATTTCATTATAGGTTCTCAAAATTCTATCATCTGTAGATAACAAAATATATTCAACTGTTCTTTGTATTTTATCTTGAGTATAGATTGCGGAAAAAACAAACAAACAAAACACATCAAAACAAACTTTCCTAACAGACGTTTTCTCAGTAAATTTGTGAAATATTTTCTGTGTTATTTTATTAGACCCACAATATATCTTCAGAAGACTACGGTCTTTCACAGGGGCATTTATTTATGTACACCAATGGCCATTACAAATGGTGCAAAAAGTACTAGAAATTCGAAAAAAATTGAGGGCGTTGCTGTGGAGCAAATCACACACAGGGATCACACATATGGCTTTAAGAAAATTGGGCTGTTTTGCCAAACAGCCCAGACCTAATCCTTTAGTTGGAACCGTAACCTGCAATAACAGTCAACCAATTTTTATACTTACCAGTTTTTAGAAATAAAGGCCTTAGGCCTAAATACCGGTATGAAATTTAACATTACAATTTTTTTTTTGTAGTCACAAATTCAAAGACTCTAGGCCTATTACTAGGCCTACTCTCAATCTGAGACGAATTTATAACCGGGGTTTAATATAATAGGCCTAGTACTATCATGTTAAATTTTTTTCAGTGGTTAACTCAGAAAACGTGTTTGCTAATAAGACTGATATTAAACTTTGTTCAAGTCTCAACACCCTTAAAATGCATGTTTTGTCCCTTTTCCCTCAAAACTGGACATGAGCGACTGTTATTTCTTCCAAATATATTTCTCAACAAATTGATACCATAATTATGACTAAAAACAATAGCTAACAATATTGATGCACGAAAATATGACAATTTTTTATGATATTTGACCGACCAAAGTTACCCCTGCTGACCGAAGTTACCCCATTTTACGGTATGAAATTTAGCATATTTTCTTACAATTTTTTTTTGTAGTCACAAATTCAAAGACTCTACACATGTATTAGGCCTACTCTCAATCTGACTCAGTGAGAGAATTTTAACCGGGATTTAATATAATTACTACTATCATGTTAAATTTTTAATAATTCAGAAAATGTGTTTGCTAATAAGACTGATATTAAACTTTGTTCAAGTCTCAACACCCTTAAAATGCATGTTTTGTCCCTTTTCCCTCAAAACCGCCACATATTTCTCCAGGAAAACTGTTTTTCGATGCCGCAGCCGCGCCGCCGCTGCCTTTCATACTGGTACATGGTCACAAGGTTGCGGTTGGGACACCCTGTATATCAATCAATCAATCATAGAGGGCGCGCAGTATAATGACCTAGGTCATCTAAGGTCAAAGGTCGTCCTTTTCGTTCTTGGACTCTAGAAAAAATGGTAAACACCCGATTCGAAGTGCCGAATATATCAAGAAATATCTGATTAACCAAACCCCATCGCTTCAAATAAACAAATATAAATGACATATCATAGTATAGCTGATATCATGGGATAAATTTGATATACTTTGAATTCGCGGGTCTCAATTTATATTGAAGGGAAATCAACGGTGTGCATGTGTAAATTTTAGAAACATGGAAAGGTTGGGATTTCAGACATGGTGAATTGGAATGTGTAGTAGGGTCATTCTTGAAATCGGGAGAAAAACTTCATTTTGGCATTTGCGAGGGCAGCCAGGCAATTCTTCCAAGGCCTGTAGGGCACCAAAGGCAATCGCATGTTAAAGAATACGTCCAACAAAGTTACTCGTTTTGACTTCGAGGGGCACCAAATGCAAAATATCAAAACATGAAAATATTTGTCATGTTTGTTCGTTTGATGCCAGAAAAAGTTGCTCGAGAAGTAAAATGCAGTAAACCTTTGACGAGTGCGTATTGTAAGTATACATCGCTAGTTATTTACTGCGTTGGACGCACTTAACTTGTCTCTGATTGGATGCTGAGGCGATCTGCTGCATGTTGCCGAGTGGAAATTTATGAATGAACTGTGCGCTGTCCGTGTTGTTAGCGCCGAATTTGCAACATCACGGCCGGTAGTCGAGCTCGTCAAAGCCTGCCAAGAATTTGCTCACTGATCATGCTGATAGCTTCACATTCTAATCTAGGGCTAGGCTCGAGACCATTGCCATTTGCATTCAATTAATCTAAAATCAAAATTTAAAAAAAAGTTCGTCATGTTCGTACAGGCGTAAATTCCAGAATCATACATTTTAGGTACGGTATGCCAGGCCCAGGCAAACCTAGACTCGCTTGCCAGTCCTATATACGCCGTACCTATGTATATTGAGGACTGGCTTACGCCATTTTGGATGTCAATGGGAAATACACACTTAACGATTTGCGCCGGTTAGAAACTTGAAAAAAAATCTTTAAAATTTCATCAATGTATATAAAAGTGGTACCAACCGTATTGTGCTTGCTAATTTAAGACTCGGTTGAAACAAAATTAAGGATCGAAAGCATTTTAGTGTCCAAAAGGCAAAATTATCGTCAAAGTTCTGCGAAATCGGCACCCTTGCGAAGGGTTCAGAATTGAATCGAACGAAAATATCCGATCTTTGCGATCAAAAACACAAAATTACAACTTTAAACATACTATTGGCAAAAGACATTATTACCAAACAATACAGAATAGAAAATTTGACATCATTTTCTCAAAATATTGAAAAATTTGCTCACTAGACATCGAAAAAGTACGCAATCCAATTCCCGTTCAAACGCGTGGGAAACTGAAAGTGCGATAATCGTGACTAGGCAAACCTTAATTAACACATAAATAATCAACCAAATTCGCCTAGAACACACAATACATATTTTACATACTCATAGAAATTTAAAGGGGGGTAACCCTATCGGTTTAGGATATGGATTCTCTTCAAACTTACAAGTTACATACAATGTCAAATATTGTCCCCTCTATCAATCTATGTGAGAAAACGGGAACAATTTCAGCATAAATGTGAATAATTAGCATATTAGCAAGCCAATACACTGGTACGCGTGAATTGCATTCTGGTCAGGCATCCCGAAACAACGGCCGAGCGCATGTCCTGGTGGAAACAGGAAGTGTTCGCCTTGGCACTGAAAACCGGCTCGCCCCTGTACACTTTTATACCCTCTATTCATACTGATTAATCTTTAAAAACATTACATATCACTGCGCTCATTATCATTTTTGACAAGATAGCCCATGCTGTATTGGCTTTTCTTAATTATTTCTTTATTTTTAGCTATATGATGCACATTTTCACATATTTATGATTTTTCTTTGTTTTATTTTTTAACTAATTTTTTAATGGGGGAGGTGCTCTCATAATTTTTTTCATATTCCTCGTATCATGCTTGACAATATAGGTCATGTTTCCTTATTTATTTCGGCTCTTATGTATTTCTTTATTTTTGTTTTTTGTTTTATATCATTATAGCGCCATCTATAGTTTGACATTAGGGGGCCTATTTGATGTATTTTTGCGGACGAATTGGTACTGGGTGAAGTCTTCCGAATCTATTCCGATTTCATTCTATGACTATACCCAAAACTCCCGTGTCGTGTAAAATGCGAACAACTGGTAACCTGTAAAAACCGCTGTGTTTCATGATTTCTCTGGGAATACATCGACTTGGAGCGTCAAATTTCAGGATAGTAATGAGAAAAATAGTATCTATTATGTGATACCAAAACCTCATCAACAATGAAAAAAATCGGGGGGATGATGCTGTCGATCGGGTTACGGACCTTTAAAAGAACAGATAGGTCAAGGAAACATACATAAATCTGTTTTCTATAACTATACTTCACTTGCATGCTTGACCCAAATAATGAATATGATTTTGATGGTGATGAGACAATCGCACATGTATGGAATTTTAGAGGGATTTTGATAGCAGTTCCATTTAAAAAAGCTGCTATCATAATGAGACTAAGATCTAGAAACACGGACTAGCCAGCAAATTTTGCCAGCAGAATCCTTTTGATGACAACAAATTATTTTGATGAGTGACGATTGATACGGTCACAAATTTCATGAAATTTGGTCATTTTTACACCGTGAAATGTACCCAAATTTTTCATACATGCACCAAGTATATGTTTTGTTTAAGTCTTTATCTTCACGTGAGGAACGTTAAGAAGTGATATTTTGTTTTTAAAAATTGGATACTGTGTACCTTGACCAGATATGCCTAGCCTCAGACCTTCATACGGAGAAGGACAGTGGAAATCGTAGTGACGGAGGTGCCAGTACCTCGGGCTAATATTTCCTGTGAAATACAAATTATGGGTCATTATTTCTCAAATCACCCAAAAAAAATATGATTTTACACCTCACCCCTTCAAATTTGTTCAAAATTGGTATACAGGGTGATTTTGACTGGCAAAGCTCAAATTTCAAATTTTAGCTTAATAGGACGTACGGTTTTCACGCTATGCCGTGCCTATTTTTCGCGATTTCGGCGAAAAATGGCGCATACATCAATATTGTCGCGACCACATCTCCGTAACCGTAGGTCCTACTGAGCTGAAATTGGTGTCATTTTTTAGCTAATCTCTCAAAGAATCCAAATCTACTATCATTTAGTGTGTCTAAGGAGGAAGAGAAAAAATATGACCTTTTTTTCTGTACTTTGACCTTGAATTTGACCTTGTTGCCCACGTGACCGTAAGGCGAATTTGCGTTGGAATTACACCTCCATATGTTGTCTACATAATATCAAAAATTGGAGGGTAATATTTTTTTGTTTTCTTGCTAGGCTTTCATAAAGCAAGCATGTGGTTGAAAAACTGTAATTTTGCATGTAAGCTCAGTATACTGTAGGCCTACACATGATACTATTATAATATAGGTCAAAATTAGAGGCCTATATTTACAAGCATTAAATACATGTGTTTTCACCTACATGCTTGCTTTGTGAAAGCACTCTAGCATCGAAAGCGTAATTGTGTGCAAATTCAAAGCTAGAGTTCTTGAGTAAGAAAAAGGTTCATTTTCAAACGGCAATATTTTACGAACAGAACCACAGATTTGAGTTCTGTTTTAGCTAGTCACTCAAGCTAGCAGCCAACAGCCATCTTGAATGCCAAAAAAACATGAATTTCCATTTGTCTGACCCTTTTAAGGTGGTACCGGGTACGGTACTACACCCCTTGATCAATTTGTGACTACTTTGGCATTTTTCTCAAAAAATAATAACACAATGGTAACAAAAGAACGATAGGGGCAAGGAATCCAGTTACTACACTGGAATTTCAGTGACTCAAGACAAGTGGTATGTTATTTATGATAAGAAAAGAGGTGTAAACCAGTAACACTAGAATGTACCTTATTTCTTAAAATAAGTCATAACGAAGCACTTGTCTTGAATCACTGAAATTTCAGTGAAGTAATTGGGATTCCTTGTCCCTATACATAACTTTTGTTACTGGCAGTGTGTAGTTATTAAAGAAAAATGCAAAATTAGTCACAACATTTATCAGGGGGTGTAGTACCTACTACCTTATGTGTAAGGTAATATGTGATGCGATCAAACAAATATCAGTCGGAACTCACAAATATTGATTTTGAGATATAGCCAAACAAAGGAGACATTTCCTTTTGTTCCTTTTTGTTTTGGTCTATGATGTACTTAACACATAGAAGTAACCCTTGAATTCCATTTTATTTTTTTGCAGGCTGATGTAGAAGTCAAGAAGAAGCGTACTTTCAGGAAGTACAGCTACCGAGGTGTTGACCTCGATCAGCTGTTGGACATGTCCAAGTAAGTTGACAGGCCAAACACCACCACAGTGTTTAATGTCAAAAAAACTACCATGTTGATTTATTAAAATTCAATAGTTTTTCATTTTTGATTAGTCATATGATAACAAAATGTGCTGTGAAATGAAGAGTACCTGAACTTACCCTGTTCATTTGAGTACGGTACACCCTTGTTTTGTTGCAAAATAAATGGCTTGAAAATAGGCATGAATTATCCTGTGTAGTTTCTCGTACATTACACAAATAGTTTTAAACGAAAGTGTGATGTAAACATGGGTCACATTCAAAGAAACAATACCATGCAAAATTTTGCTCCAACCCTGTCTGACTGCATGCTGATTGACCGGTGCTCCTTGAATTAAAGGAAATAGTATTGAGATTGAGATAAACAATGTCAATGGCATCCCACAGTGAGATAGTCGGCCGTGAGCAGCATTGGAGAATTAATTAAAATTGTGTAGCATGAAAGTTGGAATGTTTGTGGACTACAGTAGAGATAAATAAAGAGCTATTGGGGCTGCCGAAGTGTCTGAGTCTCAGCTTGGTTAAACTTACAGAGCAATTTCTGATTTTTTTTTTTTTTAAAGTTTGTGTTTTCATCTACGTTACACGAGCATTGTGTTCATGTCACGGTATGACCGTGTTACGTTTACATACCTACTTGAAAAGGCAAAAGGTTTGCATCATAGATTATCATTTTAAAATGCAAGATTCAAATAATCCTTGCTCTGTGATTAACACATGAAGTGTTAACATCTTACCTTTTTAAACCCTAAATTGCAGCGAACAGCTGATGGAACTTTTCCCGTGCCGTGCACGCAGACGGTTCAGCAGAGGTTTGAAGCGCAAACCAATGGCTCTCATCAAGAAGTTGCGTAAAGCAAAGAAGGAAGCCCCAGCACTTGAGAAGCCTGAGTGTGTCAAGACACATTTGCGCAACATGATCATTGTCCCAGAGATGGTAGGCAGTGTAGTGGGTGTGTACAATGGCAAGGCGTTTACTCAAGTAGAAGTCAAGGTAAGGAGCCTGAGTGTTTGTGATGGCGTTCAATTAAATCACACTATAAATATTTAAAGGATTAGAATCTTGATTTTACCTCCTTTCTTTTTTGCTCTCATGGTGCTAACCAAAGTGTCACAGGATATCAGTACCGTACTTGGTAGTGCACGTGTTCTGTTACCTAAACATTACTGAATGAAGTGACAATCAATCGGGTTCATGAGGTATTTTTGAGAAAAATGCTAATAAATATAAGTCTGATCGTTAAATTTCTTTGAGTAGTGTATTTCCTTCAATGTTCTTCTCTAGATCTAAACGAGCAGACCAAAAGTATCGATAAAGTCCTGTGAGTTTCGTTAGGGAGGGAGGGTTAAAAATGTCAAGTGTACATGTACTCGGAAGATGCATGGATGTTATTTTGACCCATTTCTGGTTTGTTACCGATGAAAGGAAAGGATTGGTTATGAAACAAGGATAGTTACATTTGTATAGACCACTTGACATGTGACGTCATTGCCCGGCAATATGCGTATAATTATGGCAATTTCCATTGTTCTTTGCCCTGCAGTGTGCGTGACGCATCGTAGTTTGCTCAGGACACATGCATTTTAAATCGCCCACCACATTTCATATAGTACAAGAAAGCCATTGCACAGTGTAGCGCTTCGTTCATGCATATCGCTAAACCAGTCCCTCACCTTTGTTGACAAACAATGGTGTCAAGTGGTCTATAAATTTGTTCCCTAATACAAGCATATGTGCAGGACTGAAAAAGTGGAGAATTCAGGCAGTTCTTTTCCACATTTTATAAAGAAATAAACAGGGGGAATGTTGCTACCTTTATGGGTAATTTAGCATATTTTCCCCAGGAAGACCTGCTTACAAGTTCCAGCCTGCTGAAAACTCTTTTAGCATATTACAAGTACATTTAATGAGAAACTGATTAACTGAATTAGTTCATAATTATAAATTATTGAAAATGCACATTCGTGTTCAAATATTTTGCTAATAAATTGTGTTTTTTCTCAATTTTTCGTTCAACAGCCTGATATGATCGGACACTACTTGGGCGAATTCAGCATCACATACAAGCCTGTAAAGCACGGTAGACCTGGTATCGGTGCCACTCATTCTTCAAGATTCATTCCTCTCAAGTAAAGAGGCCCTTACCTGGAACTATAATCATATCCTTTGAAGGGAGTCAGCTTCTACATGCCATCATTAGATGACCCAAACTTTGTTACTTGTTGACAGTTTGATGTGTGCATGTAGAAACTTGCACCAAATAGCCGTTCTAATCTCATCAGCTGAAGATTTCAATATCAAAATCATTGAAACACGATAATGTGTGGAAAATAAATTCACAACACATGTTGTAAAAGACCAAATGCAGGTGTTAATGAGAGTGTCATTTATGTTGTACAAATGTAGGTGTTTATGAGAGGGTCAGAAAAATGAATGTGTGAGTCCTGGGTTTGTCCACTGGGAAGTCATTTTGACTGAAATTCCTTCCGTTAATAGAAATATATGCATATTGCAATAACAAATGAGATGGATTAACCCCAAGCTGTATCTACATGTATTATCATGCAATATGTCTATTATCTTGCGGGAAGAAATTTCGGTGCAAATTGACTTGTGGGAGAGAAACCCTGGATCCACATATTGAGGATAATTATTTGTGCCTTTCTTGTGTGTCAGTTTCAGAAAAATGTGACTAATGTTTGAACCTTAAGGTGGTACACTGGTACTACACCCCCTGATAAATGTTGTGACTAATTTTGCATTTTTCTCAAAAAATAACTACACTGGTAACAAAGTTATGTATATTATAGGGGCAAGGAATCCAATTACTTCACTGAAATTTCAGTGATTCGAGACAAGTGGTTCATTATATATATATTAAGAAACGAGATACATTCTAGCAAGGGTACCTCTTTTCTTATCATAAATAAAGTACCGCTTTTGTCTTGAATCACTGAAATTCCAGTGGAGTAACTGGATTTCTTGCTCCTATAACATACATAACTTTTGTTACCAGTGTGTTATTATTTTTTGAGAAAAATGCAAAAATATTCACAAATTTATTAAGGGGTGTAGTACCACCATAAACTGGTCAAGGAGAGATTGTTTTGCTCATTTCAAATGTTAGTCAATTTCATCTTTATAATAATTGAATGAGAGAAGGATACAATTCCTGCCAGTATTGACTCTACTGATCTGCCATCTTGCTACCAAAGGGTTTCCATGCACAAAAAGTGCTCTTTGTTTTTTGTGCTTTTCTAGCAATGTGCCAGAAGGATTTTGCAATTTGTACTCTGTAATTAAAATTTGTTTGTGTTACAAGTTAACTTTACTGACATCCAGAATGGCCTATTAGATCATAAGGTCCAAAAAAGGGTCCAAGTTAGAGGGTCCAAGTGGCAGAGATGCCACTTTCCAGGTTTTAGCCTGAAGTCAGGTTTTTTGTGAGTGCAAAGTCCCGCGTTATTTATTTTCGGCCTGTTTTGGAGCTTTTGGCCTGCATTCACTTGCTTTTTCAAGTTTTTCTTACCAGTTTTTTTGAGTAAAACTGAGTGTTAAGACTGGGAGTAAAATTGTGATACCCGGGTACAAAACCAGCTGTTCGATACCTGAAGGTCATTATTTAAATATTTGCATCTAAAGTTGGCTTGAAAAGCTCATTGGCCCCATGGTGATTTGAAATTTGACAGAGGGCAACCTAGCTTCTTTTTTGATGTTCACTGATGTATGTAGACAGCAACCTTATTTTAGTAGGCTATTATAGTATATCAAAAGGGTAGTTTCTTGATGCACAAATCCATTGTGGAATTGGATGTTTGCACATTAAAAAAACAATCTAGATGCATTTTTTTATTCCCGACTTGGTATTTTTATGGTATTTTGAGAAAAAAATTTTCGCCGAATTTTTCTGGAAAAAACTAAAGAAATTTTTTTGTTTGAAATAAAAAAAAATTCTGCATTTCTTTTTTTTCAAATCTCGCGATTTTACAAATGTGTGCGCAAGCTTGAAACAAACCTTTTTTTTTTTGCCTTATGCAGCTTCAAATTGCAACCTCGCTTAAGGGATCTAGAATGAGCGTTTATTGCGTTTCGACAGTATTTTTTGTGGGACATGAGAGCACCTCAGACCTATCGAATTGCATTCTGAATACGAAGCATGTCTTTCTGATATCAAATAATTTTCATTTTTTGAAAATCACAATATAATACAAATTTTATGACAAATTATAAAAATTTGATATTTTTCAAATTTTGATATATAACAGTCCTCGAAGTAAATTATATAAATCTAATGATATATTCTTAAAGTGTATGTGGCTGGGAGGAAATGCCGACGGTCAATTGAAAATTTTGACCTTTCATATTGAAGATATGGATTTTTTCCCCAAAAGACCTATTTTTTTTTTTTTTTTTGGAAAAAAAATCCATATCTCCAATAATGAAAAGGTCAAAATTTTCAATTGATCGTCGGCTTTTCATCCCACCTACATACGTTAAGTATAAATCATCAGATTTATAAAGTTAACTTCGAGTACTGTTAAATATCAAAAATATCAATTTTTAATGATTTGTCATAAAATGTGTATTACATTGTGAATTTCAAAAAATCAAAATTATTTGATATCAGAAGGACATTCTTCGTATTCAGAATGCAATTCGATATGTCTGATGTGCTCTAATGTCCCAAAATAAATACTGTCCAAACGATCATACCTCAGCCCTTAAGGGCTGACGTGCACATATAGAAAGACAACTCAAAGATGTACATTGTGAAATGCTTGCCATAACATGTTATGTCACTGGACTGAAATTGCTATTATACTGGCTGGCTGGAATGGAAGCACTGCAGTACTCAAATAATAGAAAACAGAGTCAATAAATTACAAGGTTGACATTTAAGCATGGTTCTATTAACAAAAATCTTCCTTGGGGAAAATACAATGTAACTACGAGTTCTATCAAAAAATAGTTCTACAGGGTGTATCAAAATTATTGGTACTCATCAGCTTTCAGTGATTATGGAAAAGACTGTCAAATAAAAATGCAACATAGGAGCTACCTTATTTATAGATGAATGTTATATACGTTCATACAACTATTATATAAATCCTGGGCATTTCAAGGAGATCCAATGTTGCATATCAAAGAAGCAGGCTTGTCAATAAACACCAAAAACTTTTGTACCGTACCAATCATTTTGATAAAGCTTGTAGTTATCAATATAAATAAAAATATCCGCATTAAAAATTGACTAAGTCAACAACCTTTCAGGCAAAATAAAAAATAGTTTAATCAAACCTTAAGTTCCAGCTATCAATATTAAATAAATAGCAGAAACAAAACTTGACTATGTCAATAACCTTTCAGGCCAAATGAGAAAAATAGTTTGGCGCATTTGTTGCATTGATAAATATTATGCCACATAATTAGTTAAACATGATGCTGTCTTTTTCTCCATAAAGTGAAAAACGTTAATAATCTAGAGGATGAGGGTGCACCATTAAATCAATCCACATTTTTTGTACTGTTAATGACGATCATAACTTAGTGGATTTACTTTCTTAAAATAGATTTGAATTGGCACATTTTAGCCTTTTTTTGACAAGTCATATAAGTAGCTTGAAAAGAAACCGTACATTTTGGTTTTAGAACTACTGTATTGTTCCTAATAAGCGCCCATGGGCTGTGAGATTTCATGAAGGGTGGGCATTTATTAGGGATCAATTTTTTGTGTGTACATTTTTACATTAAATTACCAAAATAACACCGCCCATTTTAGTTATAGACTGGTCTGTTTGCAGGAGGAATAGCTTATCATCATGAGAAATGAATTTCCTATATTATCCAGTGAGACCTAGGAATGATTACCATTCTTTTCATGTATATTTGCACTTAATAATGGTAAATTTTATTTCTTTTTCGATTTTCATTTTGGAAAATTTTAGGGGTGGGCGTTTAATAGAGACTGGGCGCTTATTAGGAACAATACGGTATTATGATGTAAACTATCTTTAATATGGATGCTCCTTCAATATAAACTTACTGGTCTCCAAAGAGGCTCGGATAACTAGAGGCATACAAAAGTACTTGTACAAATATATACAGCATGAACTTAATTTCTTTAAAAATAGTTTATGGTGTTGGGGGGATTCTCACAAGAAATATATATTGTACATATGTACGTGTAACCAAACCAAATCTTACTATAAATAGGCTAATGTTGTATGTGTGTATGTATGTATGTGGTTCATGTAAAAGGCTCCGTCAATTTCGATCCAAATGTCGTCAAATTCATACGGAGATCTAGGAATATCGGAAATTGCCTCGACTTTATTTGGTTGAAATCGGTCAAGAATTGGCTGCAAAAACAGTGAAAATATGGGTAAAAACGGGGTTTTTGTTATGAAAATCGGTTACCAGCCTACGCGGCACTGCAGCTGGCCGGCAGTGCGTCGGACCGCGTGCAGCGCGTCAGCGCCGAGTGCGTAATGCGCACTACACCAATGCGCGCGTAAACGGTGCAGAGCCACGCGACATGCGAGCCAGACCAGTGGACATGATAATATAGAAAGAAGGAAAAATAAATAGAAATAAAGGACAAAAAGGTACATGGACGGGTTAAAGTAACTATTTGAAATGGGAACGAAATAAAGAAGGAAAGAAACTAATCAGGAAATGTAAGGAAAAAAAGAAGCTCAAATAATGAGAACAGAATTAAATAAAAAACATGGAAGCGGAAATCACAAGCAGCAAATAAAAAAAAAAAAAGCTAAAAGGAAAATGTAAGAAAGAATAGAAGTAGTAAATAATGTGAACGGGGTTAAATAAATAAATAAATAACATGTAAGCGGAAAATCACAAGCTAAGCAGAAGAGAAACTAAAAAAAGAAAATGTAAGAAGAGACAGATTTAGATAAATAAAATGTACCTTTTCAAATGATTCTACCTGTTCAGTAATTCTTCCTGTTATAGTGAACGCTCCCATTTACTCATCTAGCGGGGACCCGCGCGAAGCGCGGGTATCCCGCTAGTGGGTATAAAAGTAACACAAGTTTTTTGTCACATGAAGGGTTTTGTGGTTGTCAAACATTCCTGGATTCTCATAAGAAACTTGTTCACAGGTGAAACTTGATCAGAGGTTAGCCCTTAGTGATCTTGCGCTATAAACCTGTGGCATCATTTACAGCTTAAAATTGTTGTTCGGTGCCCACAAAATATGAACAAGTTGCATCCTAGTAGCAAAAGTACATAAAATGTGCACTTGTTTTGATTTCAAGTTACACACATGTATTTAAAAATTAAACTGGCAAACGCCATCCATTTGACCATAGACCATGTTTTAAATGGTCTATGATTTGACAGCCACAACTCCACCATGATAAACACAATTGACATATCAAGCCCTTGCTATATATGTACTGAATGTGCTAAGAGCAACAACATCTTAACTCCAGTCTGAGTCTTTTGCACTAAGCGTCACAAAATCTTATCGCCATTGAGTTACAATGTGGTTTTGTGTTTTCTCAAAAAGGTAATTTTGGAGTTGAGATACTCAATTGATGCATTGAGTGCTCAATTGATGCTCAACTTATACTAATAAGTGATTGAATGGCTTCAGTTGTAAAGCAATGTGGCTTGACAGTTACCTTAATGTCAAATGGTGGCCATTTGACTCTTGGGCATGCTAGTGACTTCTGATCGATATATTTGGCAGTCACTTATCCGATCAAGCAACAGAAATACCTTAAAGAATGGCCACGCTCCTTATGATTGCCTAGTATGATGCAGGCTTCAAACAGCCTCTTGGGATGGTAACATTAAATAATACTAGTGGACGTTATGTTAAACTAAGATGTGACATTGCAGCGTTGAAACTTGAATAGCAGTTATATTGTACAGTTATTTGCGATACCACACAGCCACTGTCTTGGAGCGCTTGATTTTCTTCTGTAGTTGTAGCACACCATAAAGAAGGGCTTCTGCTGTTGGTGGACAACCTGTCAAAAATAAGCAAAAATACAAATTGCCAAATGTTAATTTTCAATTGTATGCAATTCATTTCAGTACCTGCAGTCTTTAAGGGGGGGGTGGCACCTAGTTTTTAGATGCAAAAGACAAAAAAAGCTCTACAGCTGCAAGGAGGGGCTGGTGGGGACCCAAATGCTAAATTTTTGAACAGACCCTGCCATGCCAGTACGCCACTGATTTATCCTCCCCCCTTTTGTATCAGAAGATTGTGGACTCATTTTGTGGAATGCCCACAGTTGTGAATAAAGTATTGTATAAATGTCTTTGTCTGATGGGGCTCTTACAGATGCACACCCCTGGTGCACCCCCCACACACACACAAGATTTTCAAAATGAAACATCAGTTTTTGACATAATTAATTTCATTTAATATTACTGAAATACCCTACTTAGTACAGCATAAAAATGGTTGAAGTACTTACCAGGTACATAGATATCCACAGGTATTATTCTATTAACTCCACGGACAACAGAATAAGAATAATGATAATATCCACCACCATTTGCACAGCTGAAAAACAAAAACCAGAATGATTATTATAACTAGCCTTCATAAGAGAATATTCCTGTCCAGCAAATTCTGCCTTTATAATAATATGGACTGGGACCTGTATTGCCTGTTGTATTGTCACTTTTGTCAATGCAGTTGTAATTATATAGGCTAGTCCAGTTGCAAAGTGTATGGTTTTCATGCATTTTTTGTGCAAAGGCTTGGAACCACGTTATAAACTCTGCTGACGACCTTGAAATACCAGAAAAACTTTGGTCATACACGGTTCAAATTTCAAAATTGATCAGATTTTGTTCAAAACCACGCCAAAGTATCAATTTGGTCAAAACAATTCAGAAAAAGTATAATTTAGTCTACCTGCGACCAGAAATACCAAATAGTGAGCGGGATAGTGAGTTGCTTACCTTCCCATTGAAATGACCCATCTAGGTTCAGGCATCTGATCATATACCCTCCTTAGTGCAGGTGCCATTTTATTTGTTAGTGTACCAGCTACTATCATGCAGTCTGATTGACGAGGACTTGCACGGAATACCACTCCAAATCGATCCATGTCATATCGAGGACTGGCAAAATGCATCATTTCTATAGCACAGCAGGCTAACCCAAAAGTCATGGGCCATATTGAACTCTGGAATACAATATTGAATTTGTTAACATTCAAGTTAGTTCATTTGTCATGTTTGTGAAGTTTATTTTGCCTTCTTAACCTTAGACAGAACTTGGTAAAAAAATTAATCTCAGTTCTCAACAATGCCAACTTCTCATAACTCATATCATGAATATTATTTGTTAAACTAAGAAAATTATTCCCCTGGAAGATGGGTCTCTGGAGGTTCAAGCCCCCCTGTCACACACACCCACCCCGGGACCCACCCACCCGCACGCTCTTTTTTGATTCTGCAAAAATTAAAATTAAGTATATCAGCAATATAATAACATTCCTATACATGGAGAAAAATATTTGTTTATTATTCTTGTTAGCAAAGTTTAGATATATTAAAGTAAATATCAGTAGAGCATGTCTTGATTTTTAAAAAAATGGACCTCACATCACGATGGTGCCCGGTGAGTTGAGCCCCTCACTTTCAAAACACTCTGTTGGACCTGCAAATGGCTTAATTTATAACAACAATAATGATAACAACTTGATACTGACGTGTAGTGAGTGCAAAATCAGCCCATTTTAGCAAATAAAGTCTCAAGGCCCCCAAATTTACCATCCTGGATCTGCCCTGCAGTAAAAAAATTGAAAACTTTTTAGGCCCAAACTGCAAACTTTTGCCTCCCCCTAAATTTTTCTTGCCCCCCCCCTCGAAAAAATTCTGGTGCCCACCACTGGTGATTGAAAAACTAAAACATAACCAAAGCATGATTAATGGGCCATATTACATACCCGTCTTCCCCAGTTGATTAGGTCATCTATTCTGGCAACTGTGAATTCGGCAACACTGTTCAGGGTTCCTCCTGTTTTGGGTTTTGCTTTGGCTGGAACTACAGAACCTTTCTGCCTGTATGGAACCAAACTGGGTAGGAAAATGACAAAAGGTGAAGATATTTGCATGAGAGAAATTAAATCTGATGAAATAAGCACATAAATTAACCAGTCACCCCAGCAAAACACAACATTTTCAATATTATTTGCAAAAAGCAGTTAAAAACACTTTTTGAAAACTTATCGGTAAGTATTAACAGAATGGGGTTTTTTAAGTGTTGAAGAAATATTTTTTGTTTAATGTTTGAAAAACATTTTGCTATTAACATTTTGACAACTTAATGTTGTTGTAGTATAGACGAATCCAACGAGCCAAGTCATGGTCAGGATTTGGTCGGACATCTTTGGGTAGCCGCTAGCACCAACCTGGTGTTTTGAGCGTCCAATTGTGCAAATAAAATCCGCCTAACACCTAGAGAAGATGCAAGGACGAGGAGGGTTAATAGAATAATAGCTAATATTATATATAACTAGATTTCGCGGTTCTCGGGTTGGGTGGTTCTCGTGATAGGACTATCTCTAATTACCCAACACCCGTTACCCATATAGGCCTACCTGCCCTGACCTTTTTAATTTAATATTGCACCCCGGAAATAGTCATGTTCTGCTGTAGGCCTAATAGGCCGTATTGAAATATGTTGAAAATAGGCCTATTGATCACACCTGCACGATTAGCCACACTGTAATGCTTTCCGATGCTCGCACTGCGCCTGTCGGTACTTCGCGCACTACGCGATAAAGCACGCGACGCGCACCGCGATCACACGATAGCGCGCGGACAGAGGGACGGACGGACACGCCATGATTAGTATTATGATGATGATGGAGATAATTCCGCAGGTAATCCCGTCGCATCTATTCATACATAGTCCTTTTGTTCGCAAGTACATGAATGCATAGATACCGCGTGTAGTTAATCCGATTATTATGTCACTTCAACAGCGAATAGACCATGTAGAAGCTTGTAAACTTTAATCATTCTTTTGTCTACCTGTGTTTTGTAGCCAAGGAGGTGTAAAACGGGTGATGGAATGCAGTTTAAAATTTCTGCCAAGGCGAATCATTTCACATTTTGAGTGCATTGTAGCCGATTTGCTACCCAACTAAAGGCTGCTAGTCAGGTGTAGGAATGCGTGGATTTGGATTCCTCTATAGTGTGCTTTCATGCAAAATGTTTCATGACATTTTCATTATCTTAAGGGGGTACTACACCCCTGCCCAATTTTGTGCCTATTTTTGCATTTTTCTCAAAAACATAGTGCATTGTGACAAGTAAGATATGCATATTATAGGGGCAAGGACTACAACTACTGCACTGGAAATTTCATTTGTGGAGTTACAGTCAAAAATGAGGGAAACCAATATTTGATCAATAAATCAATAACTACTTGTCTTGTGTTGCTGAATTTTCAGTGTAGTAGTTGTAGTCCTTGCCCCTAATATATACATATCTTACTTTTCACCAATGCGGCCTGCGCTATAATTTTTGAGAAAAATGCAAAAACAGGCACAAAATTGGCCAGGGGTGTAGTACCCCCTTAATATAACCCAACATTTAATGATATCCGTTTTTACTAAAAGCAAAACCTACTATCAGACACCCAACATGTGTTTACTGGGCACATGTACAGTGAGTCATTGATTTGGGGCAACTGTTGTCTTTCTGCAATGTTCATTGAGATTTTTCAAAATGACCACTTTGATTAGGGTACACAGGCATTTTGGGGAGAGGTCGATTATTTGGGGAAAGCACACTCCCTCTTTGTCCCCAGAAAAATTCCTGGTGCCACTACTGCCCCCTATTATGTCATTCAATAAAATTATCTATTTCAGGGTGAAAACAAATGATGCCCTCTATTTTATGGACTCCTCCGAAGAGAATAACTGCCCCTTGTACATTTGTATGTTTTAAAGCTGTAGATATGTGTGTTCTGGTCTTACCTGGTACACTGTGACATTGGTGTGATATTCCTAGTTGTAATGTGCTCATGGAGATTCCTCACACTTTGTATCGATGCTGGAAGGTGCCTGGTCATAGGAAGCTGGCAAAATCTCCCAGCTAGAACAGCCATCCTGACACTGCTAGGCGAAAAAAATAATTGAAATAAATGAAAACAAATTGTAGAAATAAGAAGATTTTTACTGCCCTTTTCAACTGACCTTAAAATCTAAAATAGGGCTGTTTTTGTGTTATTTGAATTTTTGGTATAAAATTTACAAAAGGTGATCAGTCTCTAACCCACTGCTGGTATCAGGTAGTTTATCAGACGCCCATCTACTGCTGACATCGGGTAGTTTATCAGTTCCTCATCTACTGCTCATATCAGATAGTTTATCAGTCCCTCTTCTACTGCTGATATCAGGTAGTTTATCAGTTCCTCATCTTCTGTTGATATCAGGTAGTTTGTGAGACAGCCATCTACTGCTAATATCGGGTAGTTTATAAGTCCCTCATCTACTGATATCAGGCAGTTCATCAGTCCCGCATCCACTGATATCAGATAGTTTATCAGTCCCTCATCTACTGCTGATATCAGGTAGTTTATCAGTTCCTCGTCTAATATGCTGCTATATCAGGTAGTTATCAGTCCCTCATCTACTGCTGATATCAGGTAGTTTATCAGTCCCTCATCTACTGCTGATATCAGGTAGTTTATCAGTCCCTCATCTACTGCTGATATCAGGTAGTTTATCAGTCCCTCATCTACTGCTGATATCAGGTAGTTTATCAGTCCCTCATCTACTGCTGATATCAGGTAGTTTATCAGTCCCTCATCTACTGCTGATATCAGATAGTTTATCAGTCCCTCATCTACTGCTGATATCAGATAGTTTATCAGTTCCTCATCCACTGATATCAGATAGTTTATCAGTCCCTCATTTACTGCTGATATCAGGTAGTTTATCAGTTCCTCGTCTAATATACTGCTATCAGATAGTTATCAGTCCCTCATCTACTGCTGATATCAGGTAGTTTATCAGTCCCTCATCTACTGCTGATATCAGGTAGGTTATCAGTCCCTCATCTACTGCTGATATCAGATAGTTTATCAGTCCCTCATCTACTGCTGATATCAGGTAGTTTATCAGTTCCTCATCTACTGCTGATCAGGTAGTTTATCAGTCCCTCATCAATTGCTGATATCAGATAGTTTATCAGTCCCTCATCTACTGCTGATATCAGATAGTTTATCAGTCCCTCATCTACTGCTGATATCAGATAGTTTATCAGTCCCTCATCTACTGCTGATATCAGGTAGTTTATCAGTTCCTCGTCTAATATACTGCTATCAGGTAGTTATCAGTCCCTCATCTACTGCTGATATCAGGTAGTTTATCAGTCCCTCATCTACTGCTGATATCAGGTAGTTTATCAGTCCCTCATCTACTGCTGATATCAGGTAGTTTATCAGTCCCTCATCTACTGCTGATATCAGGTAGTTTATCAGTCCCTCATCTACTGCTGATATCAGGTAGTTTATCAGTCCCTTATCTACTGCTGATATCAGATAGTTTATCAGTCCCTCATCTACTGCTGATATCAGGTAGTTTATCAGTTCCTCATCTACTGCTGATCAGGTAGTTTATCAGTCCCTCATCTACTGCTGATATCAGGTAGCTTATCAGTCCCTCATCTACTGCTGATATCAGGTAGTTTATCAGACACTTATCTACACCTGATATCAGGGAGTTTATCAGTTCCTCATCTACTGCTGATATCAGATAGTTTATCAGTTCCTCACCTACTACTGATCAGGTAGTTTATCAGTCCCTCAGCTACTGCTGATGACGCGGCGGAGTACTCAAAGAAGGGGAGGGCATGCTGGTCAGCTCCCCACATTCCACACTTTTGTCAGTCAGTCGAGGGAAATGCATCCAGTCGGGGCTACCAATTACAGCCAGCGAACAGACCTACATTTTCAAGCAGTTATGGGAATTGAGACCCATGCATGCCCTCTTTAAAACCTGTTAATGCCATTTACTGCTCAGTCATACATGGATATATCCTTGAAAAGCAATGCATAGCAACAATCCATAATTCATTGCTCCTCCCCCAGAAAAACCCTGACTACACCACTGTTTAAAAGACATTTATGCATGGTCACTACATACTTAAAAATAGGTAGTCAAAAATATACAACTATACATCGAACCCAGAAGTGTCAAATTCGACCATGGTGATCAAGTGAAAAATTTGACCCAAATTGGGGGCTGGCATTTTCTTCGAAGGGGGGGTCCCAAAAATACAGGGGGTCATAGAATTTTCAGACCAAAAATAGGGGGTTATAATTTGTTTAACACCCAAAATAGGGGGGTTATAAAATTATTAAGGGCTTGTGACTCAAAAATTTCATTATTTAACTTCACAATCGAGATGTGCGTACAATCTATGCAAAATTTTTACGTGATACGCGCACCTTCTTTACTCTTGCGATAAAAATTTTAACGTGCTCCACGCACTTTCTGCACCCTTAGGTTTTGCGCGCTCTGCGCCTTAGTTCGCAATGAATAATTTGTCTTGAGTCTTGTGTAGATGGAAGGGGGGGGTCATAAAATTTTCAACCCAAGATAGGGGGTCGTAAAAAATTTTGCCCGCGATAGGGGGTCATAAAAAATTGACTCGGTCACCGACATATTTGGGACCCCCCCTTCCAAAGAAAATGCCAGCCCCCTTGTAGTTAAAAATGACTACATTTTAGGGTAAAAAAAATGATTTGACCCTAATAGAGTCAGTTGAAAAATAACCCTATTAGTGTCAAAAAATGACTATATCCAGGGGTCATGATTAGAAAATTAAACATGGTTAGAAAATGACCCTGAAACGTGGGTTGAAAAATGACTATATTTGGGGTCATTTAAATATGACCCTTTTAGGGGTCAATAATATGATGTCAACAACTGAAAATTACCCCGACAGTGGTTGATTTAACCACCAATAGAATAGAAAATTGACCCCGTAAAAGGGTTGATATTTTGACCCGTTGTTTTAAGTGTAGGGATATCAACTATCAGAGTCCCCCCCCCCATTTCCCTAAGTTGTGCACGCATCTCACAGACAATATTACATCTAACAATATTATGATGCTGTCGATACTGATATTTTTAAACACTGCAGTGTGCCAAATGATACAGACAGTGGTGTACACACTAAAAACTACGGGGTTATATTTTCCGTGGTCATTTTGAATTGACCACGTTTGGGGTTGTTTTGACCCTTCAAGGGGGTTGTACTGTTTTAATTTGACCACATTCACGAGGTCATGTTAGCCACGACGAGCGTGGTCAAAAACTTAGTGGTCATTTTGCCGATACCGTCGCGCATTGATATCAGTTTCAATCTTCCGCTTTGAAAATCTCAATTCATAAATGAGTTTAAACATGAGCTGCAATTAATGTTTGTTGATTAATAAATAAAACTAATTTTTTGACCGAAGTTACCCAATTTGTCAACTTTATAATGACTTCCATTTCGGAACTATTTGCACACACGGTGTGCATCGGCTCACGTGGTCACATCAGCGCCATATTTGTTCTGATTGTGCAGCTCAGCGGATTGTCGTGTGTGCTTGTCTGCATGATGGAATATGAAAAGTTAGTTGAAAAGTGAGACTGCAAGGATGCATAGACCCTTGTCTATGCACGCAGATTCATTCCAATTTCATGCTGTCGTGGCTGGTGTCTTGGCTGCAGTTGTTTTAAGCTTATATCATGTAAGCTTATAATACGTGAACTAGCTGTCATAGGCGATGACTGACTGTGTGTGAGTGTGATACACAGACGCATTTTGCAGTTTGCTGTTTATGTAATGCTTTCTCTGTGCAGAAACACACTTATGTCCTGGTGGGACCATCATGACCATAGGCCCAGGGGTGTCTATTCTTCCAGAAAATTGAAATTATTCCCTCACCCTACCGCGCGGTGTCACATCCGTCCCCAGATTCTTCCCCAACTGAAAACCCCCAAAACTGGACCAAAAAGGAAAAATTTTAGGTTGGTTGCTATCTCCGAGGGGGGGGGGGGCACTCCCATATAATGACATACATCATGAGCCCATGAAAAGACCCCATTATTTTTGGCAAATCCTACACCCAATGACCCTGGTTTTTTCAGTAGACTACACTGAATGACCCCCTTTCTTGAACAATTGGTCCTCAAAATTGAAATTTCGGTGCACTTCACACACATTTTGAGCAAAATAAATGAGTTTTGTCTATGTTGTACTGTAAAATTGGGTAAAAAGCTATTTTAGATTGTCAATGATGTGAAATTTTAGGCGCTCCCATACAAAATCACTCCATTTTTTACATTGCCAACACCGAATGACCCCCTTTTTTTCTAAAAATTTCCACACCGATAGACCCCTAGTTTCATAAGCTGGTGGGCACAGGTATGTCACTTTCATATTCGAGTGCCTCCCCCGGGTGCTATGTACTTTTCCTTATTTTCTTGTTCCCTCCCTTCTCTGACTGAACATAGGTGTGTTGTGAGTTGTTATATTCTGTCTTCCCTAAAAACATCAAATTCTTCCCTAGATGGTACAGTCTGGACACTGAACCATTGCATCTAAGGACTAATGGTTCAAAGGGAAGACAGGCTGGTAAACACCTCTAGGCTCTTTATTATTTTACGGGCTAGCTGTGATTTATTATTTACAGGGGTGTGAGAGTTCAGCTTTTTTGTTTTGATTTTCAGCTTTTTTTTGTACCAGTACACTTGCTCTGTATAAAAGTATAGGATCTTCCCAAAATTGCAGCTTTTTGCTATCTGGTTTTTGCGTCTTCAGCTCTTTTATATATGTGGTGACTCGCATGCCCCTGATTTATAAAGCCTTAGAATTAAAATTCTTCTGTTGCAGAGTTCAGAGAAAGCCACTGAACTATTGCATCTAGGGAAGAATAATCAAGGATTTGGATCTGAAGCTGAGGTTTAAAAGGGAAGATAAACTTGGACAATAGAGCTGAACTAATTGATGGTTCTTCCCTTAGAATCCCAAATGCTTCCCTAGATAGGCAGATGTCCAAAGTAAAAAGAAAATGGATTTTGTATGAAATATGCAAAGCAGAGATCCCTTAATCTTAGTGTGCAAACTGTGCATTATTACCTATAGTATGACCACTAGTCACTATTACCCAGGCAGGGAAGAATTACTGACCCAACTTTTCCCTGTTTTGTGATAAAGTCCATGGTTTCCCTCAAATAATTATTTTTGGAATGGAAATGGGTAAAAGCCAAGGTACCACTTACGAAATTACGAAATAAACATGCTAATGTTATGTACCCATTATAATTCTTCCCTAAATGACACTTGATGAATTCACCCACCCTGTAGAGCAGTCACTGCCAGCCAGTGACCATCTATTTCATTCCAAAAATACCATAAAACATAATAATACATGTTCCAGTTATACATTGTTGGTTTATTTCTTCTTTATACTGGGTCCATATTCAGGGGAAAATTTAAGTATTCCCCTGCCCTTCCATATGGCCCAGTTTTCCCCCAAATTAGTTAATTTTATTTTTAATTTTCCTTGAATCCTGTTGACTTTCTCTGTATGTGTTTTTCCCCTCTCTTTTTTTTTCTTTTTCAAAATGCAAAATTCTTCCCCAAAGGGGTAAAATTATTCCCTCCCCTTTGGGGGCCATTAACGGAAGAATAAACGCCCCTGCATAGGCCTACTAAAAAAATCCAAACAACCCCTAAATGTGGTTATTGAGTAACCCTATAAAACAACCCTTTCAAATGGGTCATTTCATTTGACCCCAAAATGAGGTCATTAAGTAACCCAATAAGGCAACCCTTTTGAAGGGGTCATTTCATTTGACCCCAAATGTGGTAATATTTTGACCCCAATGGGGTTACTATTTGACCCAAATACGTAGTCATTGCAATGACCCGACCAATGGGGTCAAAATGACCCCGTTAGTGGTATGGTGTTTAGTTGATAACTATGCTGGGGTCAAAAATGACCCCGTTTGGGTCATTTTTTGACCCCGTAGTTTTAAGTGTGTAGCCAGGATTTATCAGGGGGGGGGGGGCAGGGGGAAATTGACGAAAATATGCTATATTAAAACAGTAGCCTACAAAAAAGGCCTACAAATCAAGGGATATCTGGGCGGGTTGGCAAAACATTTGAGTAAAAAATAACAAAATTAAAATCTGATTAAAATCGTACATTATAGCTTTAATGCATACCAAGTACTTTGTGATACTGATATGAGCTAGCTGTAATATATCTTACCGTGCACTCAGCTCAGCTTGGACAGAAGAGATGGAGCCTCATGAAAAACGTCCGATAGAAAATGAGTATTCTCGACGCGATTCTACTGATTTAGCTTGATTTGAACTCCAAAGAAAGCAACTGTGCTTACATTTTCTCTGCTTACGTGACTAACGTGATACCAGGGCAGCTTCCGGCTCTAGGTCACATTCAAAGGCATAAATAATGTTAATTTTCTTCCTGTTACAAATTTTGTGCAGCAGGGCGCCTGCGCCGAGAACTTGAAGCTGAATTTATACTCCAGTCGCTAACAATATTGATGCAGTTCAATGGCTAAGGTCAATCGCTCATACTGTTGGAGTGTGAATTTAGGATGCCAAGTGCGATTTTAGCGGGAATTATTAAAGTTCAAATTAAGATAAAAGGCTGGGGAAAAATGTTTGTTTCCTGTAGTGTTGGTCATGACCTGTCATGCGAAATGCGCCTTTTATTTAATATTTTTGCTGAACCATGAAATGGTATCAGCCTATGTATCTTACAAGTTTCTTACTTACTCACTGACCAACCAGTCTGAAATGAACATAAATGCCACAAAGGTATGACACCCAAAGTGGTGTCAAATTAAAGAGAAAAAAGAATATAATAAAAATATTTTCCCACTCAACATGAGACCCGGGTGCCGGTCCTTTTCGTAAAATGCCAAGAAGGTATGAACCCCGAGTGGTGTCAAATGAAAGAGAAAAAAGTAAAGACCCACCGGGGGTAACACTCCTCATAGGACTTGGGTCAGTATTCATATTTTTGAGTCCTTTTCATATCTCGAAGTGCCAAGATGGTATGAGCCCCCGAATGGTGTCAAATGAAAAAGAAAGAAGTAAATAATGTATATTAAAAGTATTTCCCCACCGGGGGTGACACTCCTGATAAGACCTGGGTCAATATTCATAGTTTGGGCCCGTATGAAATTAAATGAGTGGTGTCAAATGAAAGAGAAGGAAGTAAAGAATGGAGGCCTATTCAAATTAGTTTTACCACCGCGGGGGTGATACTCATAGTAAGACCCGTGTCAAAATTCATATTGTCCTTCTCATATCTTGAAATGCCAAGAAGGTATGACCCCTGAGTGGTGTCAAATGAAAGAGAAAAAAAATAAAGAATATAGGCCTAATAAAAAATAATTTCCGGGGAGACACTCATCATATTACTCGGGTCAATATTCCTATTTTGGGTATCCCAAGAATGTATCACCCCGGGTGAAAGTGGTATACCAAATATAATGCCAAAGCCTATTCAACTTAAAAGCCCATTCAGTGATCCCAGCGCAAGTGTAAAAAAAATTAAAATGGTTTATAACTTGCTTAAAAGAGGTAATTCAAATTCTCATTTGGTGTTTTTGAAATGAAAAATTTGGCAAAAATGAAGAAAACAGCAGTACTGACGAAGTTGAAGCCCCATTCAAATACATGTAGTTTAGATACTGTCAGTCTAAATAACAGATTCGTGTAAAATGTCTCTATTTTTGTATTAAAAGGGCATTTCGTGATCCACAGCCTCACTGATCCCCCCACTTTTCTCAAAAAAAGTTGAGATTTTTATATCACTGGAAACCTCTGCCTACATAATGTTTATGTACAAAATATTTCTTGCAGATTAATTCGTTTAGCAAAGATATCGTGAAATTTGAATTTCGTTCAAGTGCACCAGAACGAAATTACAACGCATTGCCGGGGGAGCAGTGTAATACACATAATCATGCATAACTCGTGAACGCAAAATCGGAATCAACTGAAATTTTGGGAATAGGTTTTTTCGTGGATAATGAAAAATGACATAAATAGAGGATGCTAGGATCACGAAATACTCCTTTAAATACACGGCTTTCGGCTGAACCACTTCCAGACTATGTTAGCACATGTATGACCGCATACTAATATGGTCGCATTAGTTATCCAATCCCTCTGTCGTCATTGAACTGTGAGAGGACACAATCCAAAAAACAGTACTCCCATCCTGCACCAACCTTCTTCAGTTGTAGACTCAATGCCCTAATTTTGCTATCAAATTTGTCTGATGATGATAGGCCTTCTTTCGATTTGTCAAATGATCTGTATCAAGACTCCCTGAATCTCAGAAAACAGCAGCTAACAGCGATGAAGACTTTGCATGATGATCTTTAGGGGTGGGAGATCCAGATGATTCCACTGAATGGACTCCTAGGCCTAATTCCAGTGATTAATGTAGGCCTATGTCTTATGACCTTTAGCCAAAAATAGATGAAACTTGTCTCGGTCCTCATAAGAGGTGTAGACCTGATTATGTCAAACGGTGTCAATTTTTTGCCTGAAGATTCTGGGACTCAATCTAGAAGATACCATGGAATAACCAAATGTCAGTGGATTTATGTTGAAAACACTTTCATCAGAGTTGTTATATTTTGTGGCTACCTCATCTTTCTTGTTTTTCTTTGTGAATTATCAATGTCTTTGTATCAGCACGTAGGCCTATGTCATTAGTGGTGCCAGTCGGCAAGTCTTTTGGACGGACGATCTTCAAGGACACTTATCCCATCTCTGGACCCGAAGGACCCATTTCGTTGCTGTTGAATATCAAAGACTTCAGCACCATTCCCAGCAACTGTACATTGTTAAATTTCATTTGTAAGCAGGGTGTCCTGTCCATTTACAGTGCCATCATGCAAAAGTGGAACTTTTTTGCAGCAATGTTGTGAAGGAACAAGCTTTCGAAGCTTTACAAACTGAGTAGCATATTGTTCTACACAATATTGACCGACCCTCAGGTACCATGATATCATTTTGCTGGACCGATTCATGTGGTTCACTTCGTGTGACATATTATATAGGCTGGCATTCGAGCCGGCCGCTTTTGTGAGATTTGAATTATGCTCCAGGAGCATATACTCCTGGAGCATATGGTCATGGAGCAGTCAGCGCCAATCAGCATATTCGAACTATCGATAATAATGTCGGGGTGTTCTCCAGGGGATTGCTGAGCCTGACATTGGTATGATACATCATGCTCCTGGAGCATTCTTATTCATATCATTGTACAACAACAGGAGCAGATTTGATATAATTTGTTAAACTATACTTATGGCCGGGACTTATGGGCAAGTAAAGCAGTGACTGTATTTCGAAAATTAGACATTGGTATATGATGCTCCTGGCCATTTTCATTCACATCATTGTACAGATAACATAAACATGCTCCAGGAGCTCCAAGTAAAGCAGTATTAGGCCTAACTGTATTTCAAAATTCAGACATGGGTATGATGTTTCTGAAGCGATTCTCATTCACATCATCGTACAGACAACATATTACATGCTCCAGGAGCAGGTTTGATCAAATTTGTTATATTATACTCTACAATATGGGCAAGTAAAGCAGTGCTGTACGTATTTCAAAAATCATAGTAGGATACATCATGCTCCTGGATCATTCATATCATGTACTTGCAACATAAACATGCTCCGGGAGCATATTTGATATGATGTGTTAAACTGTACTTAATGGGCATGGCACAAAATAGCACCAAAATCTCACAAAAGCGAGCCGGCCGGCCTACACTACACTGAAGTAAAGCAACATAAGTAACGCGTCATGCATTAGGGAACAAACAAAAAGATCGATGATGTCCTATAAACTTTACTAAGGTATTATCATAGCGATTACCGGCCCCTTATCTTACTTATTGCTGTGGATGTTATGAGTGAATAAGGGAGCGGTCATTATTTACACCAGGGTAATGAACCCGGGGTAATGAATGAGGATTTTAGGGAAATGCATATTTTTGTGAGAAAGAGGGGGGGATGAAGGAGAAATTTCATGAAATAAGGGAATGTAGAAATTTTTAAAAAGAAGCAAAGGGGAGCACAAAATTGTTCGTCAAAAAAAATCAAAAGCCCCCATTCCCCCATTGCAAATAGTGACCAGTCCCCGAACCCAGGATATCCAGGCCTACCTACTGGTTTCCCAACACTTTTCAAACTTGAAACCAAATATAAAAGGCACTAAAACGAGAAACAGGGATCTTAAATTAGAACCCTACACGTGATAACATGTTATTTGTGGTGGGGGGGGGGGGCAAATTATGAGGTTCCCATTTGCGAGACACCCGGGTATAACACCATGATCACAAATACAGGGTGTCCCCCCAAAAAAGAGGCCCCTCATTGCACCCTCTTTTTCTCCTATTTCAGAAAAGTTGATCAAGTATACGTTGGTATGTAAAGCCTTTACCCGTTATCTTTAATAAACCGAAACAATTATTTCAAGATTTTGAAAATATGCCCTTTTAAAGAAGTGTATCTGTTTTTCACTCTGTCCACGGAGGCGGTTTGGCTACTTCAAAGACTGAAAAGTGCATACATGTATACCATGCATGAATATAAAACTTTGTCCAAGTCTTAATCAAACTGGTAGGCCCAGCCCATCATCACCCCCCCTCCCCTCCGTAGCCCCTGTAACCCAGGAAACATGGCATTTTAAGGGTAGAATTTCATCCCCTAGTATGCAAATAATAAAGAGTTAATTATATGATTCTTTATAATTGTATAATGTGCCGACCTCCAAAGTTTATCAAAATTAATTTGATCAAAGCAAAAAATCAACAAGAGCACCACTGGTGCTGTAGCTCATTTGTTATGGGTTATGGTCAGGAATACCATGCATAGCTATGTATAGCCATGCATAGCGATGTATAGCCATGCATAGCTATGTATAGCCATGCATAGTTATATGTATAGCCATGCATAGCTATGTATAGCCATGCATAGTTATGTATAGCCATGCATAGCTATGTATAGCCATGCATAGCTATGTATAGCCATGGATAGCTATGTATAGCCATGGATAGCTATGTATGGCCATGTATAGCCATATGTAAAAATGTCATAGCCATGTATAGTCATGTATAGCTATGTATACAGGGCTGCCAACTTTGAAAAACACATTTCAGTATTCTCAAACCTCAAAATCACCATAGTGCTGTGATCAAGCAGAAATCAGCATTTTGAAAATATACTTACGGTTCTCAAGATATTTCTTTATTCAAGGTATTTATTTATTTGTACCTTTTGCTTGTCGAGTATCCTTTGATTTTATTTTGTTTAATACAGTTTTGTTTGTATATTTAATGTCTTGGATGCACAATCGGATAGGATCCTGTGTCACATACTGGGGTACCCAAAAAGGTGGCTTTGTTACATTTTGATGTGCAGCTTGGATTTCAAAACACTGTCTCTTGAGTATTCCTTCACTTAGAAGATTCAATTAGGTCTTAAATTGAGGCTAATTTATTCTAGATTACTCATGTTTTTATCATGTTTTAAAATATTTTTTAATCATTTTCTTATGACGTTTGCCATGAAATGTGCCAAGGGTGGCTGAGGATTAGGGGGAGGAGGATTAGGGGGAGGGATTCATATCGTAAATTTGATTTAAAACCCCATTAAAAATTTGAATCTAGTAAAAATGTCTAAATGGACTCCCAGACATCTAAACCAAGTAAATAAATACAGAAGTTCATCTAAAAGACCAATACTTGCTCAAAATGATTGTAAATGTGGAAAAAAGAGGCGGGGTTACATCCTCCCTACTTTGTGATTGTTTTTGCCCTCACTCTCTCATTTTTCAACCGATTTCCATAAAAAAGGTGTCAAAATGCTCAGGAGGATACACCACTTCAAATGAGATGTGTAGGTAAAATGTTTGAGCCATTTAATTTTTTTACTATGTAACACAAAGGTACCCCAGGTTGTGACACAGGACCATAGACGAGTGCCACTGATGTAAAAGCAATTTCCAAATAAAAACTTGAAACTTAAAAACTACAACAATTTCATGGTAAATGCCATGCATAGCTATGTATAGCCATGCATAGTTATGTATAGCCATGCATAACTATGTATGGCCATGCTGCATGCATAGCTATGTATAGCCATGCATAGCTATGTATAGCCATGGATAGCTATGTATGGCCATGTATAGCCATGCATAGCTATGTATAGCCATATGTAACCATGTCATAGCCATGTATAGCCATGTATAGCTATGTATACTGGGCTGCCAACTTTGAAAAACACATTTCAGTATTCTCAAACCTCATTGCTCCATTTTTTTAAATATTTTTACCCGATGACCCTTTTTTAAAATCTTATACTCAATGACCCCCTTTTTTCAAAATATTATACCCATGACACCCTTTTTTTATTTTGTTTGTACCCAATGACCCTTTTTTAAATGACGCTTTGTACCTGATAGGCCCCTACTCATGACGCCGGTAGGCACATACCGTCACTTCTAAAGTGTGTCCCTCCCCGGGACTCACTCACTACAATCTTCACTCTTAAACTGTGTTTTTCTGAATGTGCTGATCATGTTGATTGCTAGTCGGAAACTCCTGCGAAGCTATGGACATGGCATCTTACCTACTCCATTCTATAACAGTCTGCCCAGTGCCTTGTGTGTTTTCTCTTCAATCATTTTGTTGAATGTAATTTTATGAATCAAATAAAAAAGATAGAAAGTGACTTCACATAAGTTATGTGTCATTTTATTTATAATAAAGAAGTTATTAAATTAATAAAGTAAGACAATTTATTTATCTATAAGTGCATGTCAAATGGGGTACATTGTTCAATACTATAGGCCTACATGAATAAATTATGCCCATATTATAGCTAGGCCCTAAAAACTTTTATTTTGTATCGGATTTTTCCCGTTGAAAAGACAAAACTGATGTTAAAGATAGCAACCATTTCATCAATAACATTTTGAGTTATTTTTATCCATAAAACGACACAGGATATGATAGATAACTACTTTCACATCAATAGGGTCCATGTGATCACAGGTTGTTGAGAATCTGTGATATGATGAAGATTTTGATTCTATAGATCTGTTATCAACATGATATCACGCTGTTCAGTGGTCAAGGAGTAAGGACCCCCGGTCAAGGACACTGATATGACATCATAGGTGATGTCAGATTTTCTTCTGCTGACCATACGATGCTGTATATTAACTATTATTGTTACATTTAGGCCTATACCTAGAACTTTTAAAGTCATAATTAGTTCAAACATAACTTGGGTAATACTACGCTCGTTTTCATTCGTTGAAACGGCAAAACATACTTACTTTTCCTTACAAATCGAATAACAATAATTTTAAAACATTCCACCTCAGAGAGGGGTTGTCACCCATATACTGATATACCAGGCACTGAAAAAGTGCTACTCACCTTGAGTAAATGTTTACATAACTAATTGGGTTTAGTGACTGGGTAGATGTGTGATAAATGAGTGAGATGTTTGTTCATAGTCAGGGTTGCCAACCAACAATTTTGTAGCCCAAATTGGGAGAATTTGAGACACTATTTGCTCATGGCTCGTGCACAGAAGGGCCTACACAGCACGAGCCCAATTGGTGCTTTATCTATTGACTTGCAGAATGTAAGGCACAGCAACACTGAAAAGCAAACATTGTAGCCGCACTGAAACAGTAAAGTTCAACATCTCTTTTACAAATTCGCACGATCAAGGAGTTTGTACAGTGTTTGTAATATGAAAAGCACCACAAACAGTCTGCATAGGAGACTATTCCATGAAATTTGCTAAAACTTTTCGTAAGAAAATGCTCCAAAAATGATACTTTCTGTCCGAATTTTCTTAGCTAAATAAGTAACAATCATGAACGATCATGCAAAGATCACCGCCTCAAATTACCAAATCCATTGCTCAAACGATGTAACAAAAAAAAAAAAAAACATACAGAAAAATGGATCATGCCTAGAGTTCATTGCGTTACGCAATGAGCTAAAAATAAGAACATAGAAATCAAATATACACACTGGAATCACTTGATTTATTTTCAAGAATAAACTTTCCATACAAACAATTCATTTCTTGTAATCATTTTGTGGAAAGGTTTTGTGCTTCTTGACAAAATTAACATGCAATCATTTCCAATATACATTTAGTAACAGGCAGGACACAATTTGAGGTTTTTGAGTTATTCCAGTTGAAACCCACACACCTATGCAAGACATGACCTTGTAGATTTCAAATGAAGTCACCCATTCAGGTAACCTCATTTGAAGTTCACACTCCCTGTGCGAGAGATTGAGGTTGTGTCTTCCATAAGGGGTGTATGGATTATAACTGGAATAGCCCAAATGACAGAATACATTGCCATGCAAAGGTTATGCGTAAGACTCGTCAACACAATGCAGATTAAATCGTAGTATCCATACTTTTGGTCAGTAGCCTTAAATTGAGTACCGTAAACACTTGATAGTTAGCATATGTGCTTACTATCGAGCGCTTTTGAAAACATGAAATTGAACTAAAATCTGGCGCTTTACCAACTGAGCTAATGGGGTTGAGACACAAATTTGCAGATTCACTGTTCGTATATGTATTGATGATTTGCTCGAAACCCTTAACACTTTTGTGGATGGGGCTCTTCATGTTTGCATGTTTCAAAAGCGCTTGATAGTAAGCACATATGCTAACTATCAAGTTTTTTGATATGTTATGAACAGAAAATGACATCCTGCAAACGGAAGTCTCCCAGAAAATTCTGTTAATCATATTAAGCTTATGTGATTAAAATTAATCAATTACAAATAATCAATTTTATGCAACATTTGTTGATTTTGCCCCGAAAAAAAATCCTGGCGCCGCCACTGCAATTAGGGCATATTCAGAAATTGATCAAAACCTGAGTATCACATTAGGAAATTGCATTAAACACATCAGAATGCCCAAGTAATATATAACAAGGATGCATTTTTGAATAAAGCTATGAGGTATTATTTCAAGGCACATCTTAGATAATACATTGCTTGGTATAAAGAACAATGTTTTCATCAAATTTGTTCCCCAATATATTTTGCTTTTTGAGTTTGAAAAGTTGAATAAAGTTGAAGACAAAACAGAAAACCAGCAATATGGGCACTCCCATTTGAAATCCACACCCATGCCCTGCGGAAAATTTCTGGAATGGGTTACTCCATTTGTAGTCTACACCCCTGTGTGAAAGAGCACGGTTGTGTCTTCCATAGGGGTTGTATGGATTTCAAAGGGAATAGCCCTATATGTACTGTAATGTCAAATGATCCTAGTTATTGACAAAACTATATACAAGAATTGGGAAGGTTAAAGTGAAAATTTCTTGCATTGGGCTGAAACATGATTCACAAAATGAACAATTCAATCATCCATTTTAGACACTCTATTTGGAATTCATATAATGATGTTACTTTGTGGATAAGTTTATCTTGTATTCTCTGTCAAGTATATTGACGAGTGCAAATACAAAAATATCCCTGAATGTTTCAGAATACATGTATTAATATCCAAGTGCCTCCATTCAAATATAGGGTCCACAAACTCTTACAAGTTCCCCCCTAAATACTTTTTAAAATAAATCGAAAAATATTTGACGAAATGCAAACGAGTAATAAGGTATAAGTAGCCTTATTTGTTTTACACATATATGGTCGAATCCAACCAAAAGTGTCCACGGGCCAAAAATAAAAGTCCGAAATAAAATGTCTCCACAATTTTTTTTTTTTTTTCATTGATTGATGACATATTGGCCTTACAGGAACCAAAAGTGCCATTACTAATCTTGAAAAATAAATCCAGGACGTGTGATAGTAAATGTGATATCAAAACCCAATGTTACCTACGAATACCACTAGGATGCTTTCACTATCGCAATACTAATCAACGTAAAACAAATGGAATATTCCCATTAACGCTTTTTTCGTGTAATGTAGACCACATGGTGTCAGGAAAATGCTAGCTCAACCAGAAAATATTTGTTTTTATTTTTATAACGCGATCAATATGATCTTAGTCAACTTATGCTAGTTTATTTTTGAAAATGAAGTTTAGGTCAGTTTCTGTATTTTATTTATCAAATGAGTATGAATCAATTTACACATTGTATAAGAACGAGTAGGATATATGTTTTCAAGAATATTAGGAATTATACGCATACACCTAACGCTTTATACAATGAAAAGGTAAAGAAACCCTGGTATTCGTATTTAACATGAGCGATTTAACAATATCTATATTGAGTTTAGAGGTTTAAATTTTGCTATTATGGTAATGAATTAATAAAAGCTAGTTTTTAGATCTCTTTCAGATGGTACGTCCAAATGAATAAATGCTATTACCTTAGATCAAAAATTTTTGATGCTTTAGCAAGATTTTGACCACTTCATTTTGATATACAAGTAGTTAATCAGCAATTTTACATGATAAATAATTGTTGAATGAATCCGTATATGGGTAATAATAGTGTCCTGGGGTACCGCTTAAAGTTTTTGACAATTAATTTCCATTGGTAGGGACACTTCATTACACATGTCATGTATTATGCTGTATTCGTAAGTAACATTTCAGTATTTGTAGGTAAGAATTAGACTTTTGGTGGATAACGCAATTAAACCTTCATTTTATAAAGCACATTGAATGTATTATTTTCTTTATGTGCGTTTATTGATACTTTAGACCCTATCATGTATTAATAATGTCGGTTCACAGTGGTTGAAAGAGGATTGAAGTAAAAAACAAAGGCACTAAAGTGACTTTAATTTGTTAATTGCACATAAATCGCTTAAAACCGTTATTGCAGACTTGTGAAGTCCATCTTGGAGTCAGTTACGTCTTGTGGCCTTTCGTTTGAGGGCAACTACAATTAGCTTTATACCAGGGTCCATCACTGTGTTGTCTAGATCATGAGACAATGACAACAGTCGTTTTTTCCATGGTATTCGTAGGTAACCTTAGGGAAAACGTCAAAAGTTACCTTCGAATAAATCAATTTGGACACAAATTACTCAGAAACCAGAAGGTCGGTAAACATTTAAAATGAAGCACACATGACAGTTGACAAATCCAAGTATTTATCCCTTCTAATCTTCTTTGAATCTGATTTTTCTTTCAAATGAGCAGACCGTCGTCTATTTCAGTACATATTTTTCAACAATTAAGCCGTATTCACTTTTGCATGGTGGGCATGAATGTGAATTCGCAACTTTCATTGACATATGATTTGATAGCAAACATACAGGCCTTCGTTATGTACCAATATGGGCATTGGCATGAATGGCGGTGTTTCACAATACTGTCATGATGTCAAATTGTATTCGTAGGTAACATTCGGTTACCGAAATTTACCTCTGAATACTTGCTTTATTGTTGACATCTCAGAAATATTTAAACGCAGGCTATTGAAACTTGGTAGAAATAAAGAGTGTATTACCCTGCACCTATTGCTTAACTATTGTTTACTATTCTCTCACTTTGTGGAAATGACACAGCTTTTAACATGTATTCGGAGGTAATGCATATTTTTTACCAAACCTACCTTTGTGCCATTTAGAATTTCTGGCAGCTAAACACAATAATAAATATGTCCGAATGCAATACATTTCAGTATTGGACATATCAAAGCTTGTATCAATTATGCATTTATTAGTGATTTCCATTTTTAAAGATATATCTAGTGCTATGAAAAATTGTATTCGTAGGTAATGTAAAAAAATACCACTCAAAAAATTATCACAAAAAAATTCATAATTATGTACAAATATGTGAAAAATTGAACAAGCAATCTTTGAATACACACCTTTCAGGAAATCAATTTAGATTCAATCCAATGACTTCTTTTCATAACTGATTTAGATGTTTTTAAAAATACCTTAAGAAATATTTTGAAAAATGGGTAAAAATAGCACGCTTTTGGGGTCTCTGTGTCTAAGTTTTTCACGGAAGGGGGTCTTATTATATATTGCCCGAAGCTTATGATCAATGCGAATAAACACAATACAAAAACGAATGCCAATTGATTAATACTTTTAAGTTATGGCCCTGAACATGCCGTGTACACTTTTGGTTGGATTCGACCATATATGGACCAAATTATAGCGTCACACGTCATTGCGTTCAGTCACAATGGTTCATTATGTAAAAAAAGAGACCATTTTAAACAGTGTTAAAAGTGGCATCTGAGTCCATAGGAATCAGATCTCAAACAATACAGTAGGCCAGGCCTATTCATGTGTTTGTTAAAGAAAAAGGGCTCATATTGAAATACCCTACCACGTTTTCACACAGAAAGATGGCAGGATTCCCCTCACTAAGCGGGCGCCTCAGGAAAGCTCGGTCATAAAACCGATGGATTATATGCATCAGTGATACACCCTGCCCAGGATTTTAACAAAAGAAGGCTAGCACAGGAAAGCTGCAAGATGGCGCACACCTTCCTGTGTAAGGGAATTTCAATATGAGCCCTAAGCAAAGTCCGTCCAATGTTTCATAAAACAATTAATCACCTGCCATGTTCACCATGTGCTAAACACATGCACACAGCAAGTGATATATATAATCAGTTCTATTATGTACAGTTATTTGCGATACCACACAGACACCACCTTAGAACGCTTGATTTTCTTCTGTAGCTGTAACACACCATAAAGAAGGGCTTCTGCGGTTGGCGGACAACCTGTAAAACAGAACAAAAATTTCACGCAATGAACAAGTTTACATTGCATGTAATACATTTATACAGAACATTTTCTTTATTGTGTTGGTCATATCAAACTTTGACGAGCCTGCGTTGGAAATAGCTGGTATTACGTTGCAAAATGCTACATAATTTTATCAATTTGCTACACAATTTTGGAGTTGAGTAGCATTTTTATGGAAATTTTGGTACGCATAAAAAATGCTTAATTCCAACACTGGTCACAAGACACCCATCTTTTATAACAAATACCTTTGGAACTGTGATAGATTGAAGCCTCAGATAATGCAGAATTAGTCTTAACCTTGAGTGAATGAGTGGCTCACCACTTGTGAACCAATATCATCACAAAAGGCTATAGGTCTCATGTATGGCCTGCTCTGTGCCCCTGCATTCTCATCATTGGATTCACCTTGAGTAGATGAGTGGCTCACCACTTGTGAACCAATATCACCACAAAAGGCTTTAGGTCTCATGTATGGCCAGCTCTGTGCCCCTGCATTCTCATCATTGGATTCACCTTGAGTAGATGAGTGGCTCACCACTTGTGAACCAATATAACCACAAAAGGCTTTAGGTCTCATGTATGGCCTGCTCTGTGCCCCTGCATTCTCATCATTGGATTCACCTTGAGTAGATGAGTGGCTCACCACTTGTGAACCAATATCACCACACCAGGCTTTAGGTCTCATGTATGGCCTGCTCTGTGCCCCTGCATTCTCATCATTGGATTCACCTTGAGTAGATGAGTGGCTCACCACTTGTGAACCAATATCACCACAAAAGGCTTTAGGTCTCATGTATGGCCTGCTCTGTGCCCCTGCATTCTCATCATTGGATTCACCTTGAGTAGATGAGTGGATCACCACCAGTGAACCAATATCACCACACAAGGCTATAGGTCTCATGTATGGCCTGCTCGGTGCCCCTGCATTCTCATCATTGGATTCACCTTGAGAAGATGAGTGGCTCACCACTTGTGAACCAATATCACCACAAAAGGCTTTAGGTCTCATGTATGGCCTGCTCTGTGCCCCTGCATTCTCATCATTGGATTCACCTTGAGTAGATGAGTGGCTCACCACTTGTGAACCAATATCACCACAAAAGGCTATAGGTCTCATGTATGGCCTGCTCTGTGCCCCTGCATTCTCATCATTGGATTCACCTTGAGTAGATGAGTGGATCACCACCAGTGAACCAATATCAACACAAAAGGCTATAGGTCTCATGTATGGCCTGCTCTGTGCCCCTGCATTCTCATCATTGGATTCACCTTGAGTAGATGAGTGGATCACCACCAGTGAACCAATATCACCATACAAGGCTATAGGTCTCATGTATGGCCTGCTCTGTGCCCCTGCATTCTCATCATTGGATTCACCTTGAGTAGATGAGTGGATCACCACCAGTGAACCAATATCACCACACAAGGCTTTAGGTCTCATGTATGGCCTGCTCTGTGCCCTGTATTCTCATCATTGGATTCACCTTGAGTAGATGAGTGGCTCACCACCAGTGAACCAATATCATCACAAAAGGCTATAGGTCTCATGTATGGCCTGCTCTGTGCCCCTGCATTCTCATCATTGGATTCACCTTGAGTAGATGAGTGGCTCACCACTTGTGAACCAATATCATCACAAAAGGCTATAGGTCTCATGTATGGCCTGCTCTGTGCCCCTGCATTCTCATCATTGTATCACAGTTCATATACTTGGTAATCATGATGTTTATAACAATCTAGCACTTCGATAGACATACAAAATTGCTATATAAGTAGTTGAACCTCCTCTTTTTTAGCACTTAAAGAAAGCTCAATGTTTGTCACACAACCCCAATAAAATGGTAGGCATGAGATATGATTCCTTGAGATATTTGATCCTGTGTCACACCCGTACTGTTCTATGGGCCATATCATGATGAATGCTTTGTTTCTACATGTAATATCCAAAGCAATGGAGCAATTGAATTCAAAACTTGGAATCAAGATTGTTTTGGTGATATACCTGGATGTAAGGTACAAAATACCATAATAACAGATTATACCACCTAATGACTTACCAGGCACATATATATCCACTGGTACGATTCTATCACATCCACGGACGACAGCGTAAGAATAATGATAATATCCACCACCATTTGCACAGCTGAAAAACAATACAAATGAACCATATTGGAATCTATAACATGATTAACATTACAGTCATTACTTCACAAGAGAAAATTAAATATTAATTTTGTTGTTTTCTTATGTTCTAACCATGAGGATGTGGACCAACGATTTTGATGGACCCAGTCCTTTATTTTTGAGGAGCATGATCGCACAGGTGCTCCTACCTCGCACCACAAAGCATAGTCGGGAGCATTAATAACAGCGCTCCTTATTGGGATTTAAACTTTAAGGACAGATTGTTGCCCTTTTTGTTGATCATGTCTGAAAGAGAAATCGCAAGGCATTTAGGAATATCTGAATGAGCAGTATTTTCAACTTGCAGGTGATAAAAACCACCGACATGACCGACACGGTACGTACCATTATCGCCTGTTGGATTCCAAATTGAGCTCCTCAAAATCACAGGAGAGTGATTTTGAGGAGCTCAATCGATCTCCTCAACAAAACCAGGAGTGTGATTGATGGAGCTCCACCAAATTCTAAATGTGAAGGCCTGTGGACCACGATGTGAAGACGATAATCCCCTCCTGCTTTTGCAAATTCGGAGGTGGGGGGGATTATCCTGACCATCATCACGAGAGCATTATTTGTAGCCCACCTGCAATTTTACAAAACTTTATCTCAAAATGACCTTGTTACCCCCCCCCCCCCAAGTTTTTACCATCTTCATACAAAATATTCCAGAAATACTGAATAGTTAGTTGCTTACCTTCCCATTGATATGACCCATCTAGGTTCAGGCATTTGATCATATACCCTCCTAAGTGCAGGTGCCATTTTATTTGTTAGTGTACCAGCTACTATCATGCAGTCTGCTTGACGAGGACTTGCACGGAATACCACTCCAAATCGATCCATGTCGTAACGAGGACTGGCAAAATGCATCATTTCTACGGCGCAACACGCTAATCCAAAAGTCATGGGCCATATTGAGCTCTGAAATTACAAGATGAAAAGCAGCAGTTACATACAAGTAAAAAGAGATCCTTTTTTTGTAACTTTATTTTGCCTAAATTATGGGAGACATGAAAAGCTATGAAACATTGGTATCCCAATCACATATCATTGCCTTGCTTGGTGTGATCCCACCCTTTTTACATGATAAACAAGAGTGCTGTTCTTCTCTGCCAGGTAACTGTTGTGCTACCCTGCAAGGAAAGGGATGGATTTTAGCAATTAGATGTATATAAATAAAACTATGAATCAATAATGAATGGAATACCAGGGAGTCTTGTTACTTACTCGTCTACCCCAGTTGACGAGGTCGTCTACTTTGGTAATAGCAAAATCTGCTGCATTACTTAATTTTCCTGCTCCTGCTTGAACTGGTACGGCTGCTGAACTCTTCTGTCTGTATGGAACCAAACTAGTAGAAAAACACAAAAATACAGCAAATGATAATGCGAGAAAGTTACCCCTTTCAGAGTCCTGCATTTTAGTAGCATGTACTCACAATGTCTGCATTCAGGCAGCATTGTGTTTTTAGTCCTCTTTATAGTCAAAGGTAAACAGAGTGCCGAAAGTCATCAGGGTAAGTCCATATGATATCAAGGAGGTCCCCACCTGACCCCCTCAGATTTGCTTTATATTTTAGTCATATGTTGTACCTGTAAAAATATTAAAACCTGCAAATTTGAGGTCTGTAGCTCTTACGGATTTTCTGTGGCAGCCATTTAAAGTTGAAGTATGGGGTCTAAATTTGGACTCAAAAGTTGCCCTTTAAATAAATGTCATCTTTGGGAGTCTGTGACTTCTTTACAAAAAGAGAGAGAGGTCTGAAACCTTGTATACACACTAACTGCATGACAATTTGTCAAAAAAAAAAAAAAAAAAAATCTGTAATTGCGCGTTGTGTCACGGGGTCATTAAATATGCAAGAAAAAATGTAATGTTTTGTAAACTGGCAAGTTTAGCCCCCCTAAATTCACATTTTTTGTCAGATTAATTATTTTTTGTTGTCACTGATGCTAAATATAGGATAAATACAATACATATCCAAACAATTGAGGTCACAACTCATTTACATTTCGAACAGCGCCCTCACGAAGATGAAATTTATTGCAAATTCAACATTTTCAGGGGGTCCAAAGTCGATGTGGTCCACCTTCAAAATTTATAAAACATTTTTTTTATATGACTACTAGTCTTATATTACAACTTTGCAAAGTCTCAGTAATTGTCTAGGTTGACTTCATATAAAACGACAAGCCCAAAGTTGACCATTTTCTTATGATTGCATGTACTGCAAAGGTGCCGAATTTGGAAGGCTTAAAGTCAAATTGGCCCCAATATTGAAAATAAAATGGAAATTAAAGTAAATAGGGCCAATAACTACGCATCTAGTCATTTATTTTCAATATTGTGGCCATTTTGACTTTTAAACCTTCCGAATTCGGCACATGTGAATTTAGGGGGGCTAAAACTTGCCAGTATACAAAACATTAATGTTTTAGCCCCCCTAAATTCACATTTGTTGTCAGAATAATTGTTTTTTGTTGTCACTGATGCGATATATAGGACAAATACAATGCATATCCAAGACATAGAGGTGACAATTTATTTACATTTGAACAGCGCCCTCCAAGCAAAGATGAAATTTAAGTTGCAAATTCAACATTTTCAGGGGCCCAAAGTCAATGTGGTCAACCTTCAAAATTCATAAAACATCACTTTTATATTGACTACTAGTCTTAAAGTACAACTTTGCTATATCCCAGTAATTTTATAGGTTGACTTCATATAAAACGACAAGCCCAAAGTTGACCATTGTCTTATGATTGTATGTACTGCAAATGTGCGAATTCGAAGGTTTTAAAGTCAAAATGGCCACAATATTGAAAATAAATGACTAGATGCGTAGTTATTGGCCCTATTTACTTTAATTTCCATTTTATTTTCATTATTGGGGCCAATTTGACTTTAACCCTTCCAAATTCGCACATTTGCAGTACATGCAATCATAAGAAAATGGTCAACTTTGGGCTTGTCGCTTTATATGAAGTCAACCTAGACAATTACTGGGACTTTGCAAAGTTGTAATTTAAGACTAGTAGTCATATAAAAAAATGTTTTATAAATTTTGAAGGTGGACCACATCGACTTTGGACCCCTGAAAATGTTGAATTTGCAATAAATTTCATCTTCGTGAGGGCGCTGTTCGAAATGTGAATGAGTTGTGACCTCAATTTTTGGATATGTATTGTATTTATCCTATATTTAGCATCAGTGACAACAAAAAATAATTAATCTGACAAAAATGTGAATTTAGAGGGGCTAAACTTGCCAGTTTACAAAACATTACATTTTTTCTTGCATATTTAATGACCCCGTGACACAACGCGCAATTACATATTTTTTTTTTTTTTTTTTTTTTACTTTTGACAAATTGGGCATGCAGTTAGTGTGTATACAAGGTTTCAGACCTCTCTCTTATTTTGTAAAGAAGTCACAGACTCCCAAAGATGACATTTATTTAAAGGGCAACTTTTGAATCCAAATTTAGACCCCCATACTCCAACTTTAAATGGCTGCCACAGAAAATCCGTTAGAGCTACAGACCTCAAATTTGCAGGTTTTTAATATTTTTACAGGTACAACATATGACTAAAATATAAAGCAAATCTGAGGGGGTCAGGTGGGGACCTCCTTGATATCATATGGACTTACCCATCATGAAGATGTCGCATGCTAACAGGCCTTGCATAATTGCTTTTCTGCAAGTTTTTAACACTTGCTACTATTTTTAATAAAATTAAAAGTGGATGCCAATTATGTGAGGTTAGACTGTGCACCTTCTGGTCTTACCTGGTACACTGTGAATTTGATGTGGTTTTAGTTGTCGTGTGCTCATGGAGATTCCTCACACTTTGTATGGATGCTGGAAGGTGCCTGGTCATAGGAAGCTGGCAAAATCTCCCAGCTAGAACAGCCATCCTGACGCTGCCACCCAAAACTGAAATGAGATGAAAATTGAAATTATGCATGAAATTGTAAATCAGGAGTACAGGAAGTTAGCAATAAACCAAAATGCTGTGAAATCAGCAACATTGATGTAGTAGCCAAGGGTGGAAATTTATCAAAATGTTTCTTGTATCCCTGTGAAAAACATCAAAATCATTTTGAACCAGTTTCTAGTTTTCATTTCAGAAGGAAGTAGAGGGATCTCATTTCATCTCAGTGTATGGTGCTTATTAGACTATGCCATAGTTGAATTTTATTAAAAATATGTTATTATTAGTCATGATGAACCCATTTCGTTGAACTCAAAATTATAGGCTACTGATGTTTATTAAAATTAAAGTATTCAATAGTAAAATGGTCATAAAGAGTTAAAAATATCAGACGATTAGTGACAATAAAAGTAATTGAATGCAACATTATCTTGCATAATTATAACGGCTCACTTTAATACTGAACAATTCTGATTTTGAAATCTACCAGTTTATTGATAGCGAACCCCGAAATTTCGACTATGAACTTTGAATTGTAAGCAGAACTTTACCCCCTGGACTTTGCTCTCTAAAAACACACTGCCAAGCATACTTGTTTATCAGTCCATTAACCACAAGTACGCTAGATGTTTGATGAGAGATTAACTTTCAGCGTCAACACAAAAGCGCCGCAAATACCACAGACAGTTGTTTAACGGTGTAGTTAATGGTAATGGCGCAGGCCCAGACGATTTAAACCATAGCGAGGTATGGGCGACCAATCACAAGGCAGATCCATTTAAAGATGCATTACATCATCGCCAATTTTAGTTAGGCCAGAAATTGGCCTAACTCTCCATAGAGTCCCGTGTTAAAAATTTTAACCGCAAGGCAATGTCAGTAGTCCAATTGGGAAGCTAACAAACAGAGGGAGTAGGGTGACTGATCAGATGTGAAAATCTATCAATTGTGCACACATTAATTAAATCAGAGTTTTAAGCTTAAATACAATATCCAGAGTATGCACAATGGGCAAGTGGACTACGGGGTAGTCTAGGTGCTTATCATCGTATAAGTTCTTCAAAATCAATTGCCATTACAGCGTGGTATTTCCGTGATACAAGCACGCTCGTAATATCATTACCGTATACATTTAAAGTGTATTTTGGTCAATCTTACTATAAATAGGGAATGTTGTGGTGGGTATGTGAACGAACCAGCTCCGTCAGTTTCGATCCAAATGTCGCCAAATTCACACGGGAAATCGAGGAATATACGACAATGTGTTTAAAGTTTATTTGGTTGAAAACGGTCAAGAATTGGTTGCAAAATTGTTATGAAATTATTATGAAAATCGGCTGCCAGCTTACGCGTCACTGCAGCTGGCCGGCAGCGCTGTCGGCGCCACGTGCGTGAAAAGCGCACTACGCCAATGCGCTGGCAGAACGGCGCAGATCCACGCAACTTAAGAGCCAGAGACCAGTGGACATGATAATACGGAAAGAAGGAAAATAAGTGACAAAAGGTACATGGACGGGTCACGCGATTATGATAATGCTTGGACACGTCCGCAGACACTCTATGAGAGGACGTAATAAATACGGGAAAAAGATATATAAACAACATGAAGCGGTACTATAATTATAATTAAAATTAAAATTAAAATGACGACAAAAAAGGTACGAGTAATTATAGGCCAACGGGTTAAAGTGAAACGGAAACGAAACAAAGAAGGAAAGAAACTAATCAGGAAATGTAAGAAAAAAAAGCTAAGGGGAACGGGGTTTTTAATAGATAACATGGAAAACGGAAAATCACAAGCATGACAAGCTATAAGCAGAAGAAACTAAAAAAAGAAAATGTAAAAAGAGACAGATTTATATAAATAAAATGTACCTTTTCAATGGTTCTACCTGTTCAGTATTATTCTTCCTGTTATAGTGAACTCTCCCATTTACTCAGCTCCGCTAGTCATACATAATAATGCTATTCTCGGATTATATTGATTTAATTGTTACTGCTTAAACGTATTGATATGTATACCATTGACTCTTGTTTACATTTAATTTTATTACTTTGTTAAGCTG
Source organism: Amphiura filiformis (assembly GCF_039555335.1). Lineage (NCBI taxonomy): Eukaryota > Metazoa > Echinodermata > Ophiuroidea > Amphilepidida > Amphiuridae > Amphiura > Amphiura filiformis. The sequence continues at coordinate 25,282,808 of NC_092635.1, read as the reverse complement.
TTAGTATCACTTGTATATATATATATTGATGTTGATGATTGATGAAAATAAAATATGAATGAATGAATGAATGTACCTCAGTACCGGTACCACAGTACCATTCAATGGTCAAATCTTTGATTATATTTCCATTCAATGGTTAGTTTACTACAAATCCTGAAATGCTCAAAGCATTGCATTTATCCCGATACAATGCTTGAAAATTAAATGCACTACTATTACTGTAATTAAAATGGAAGAAAAAATAATTAACATACATATTAGTACGGTATAATGTTTGTTTTCTTGCAATGGATTGAATATTTTCATTTCCTGTAACTTACTCGAGAAGGCTGGCTTCGAATTTGCTCACTGATAGCTTTGCATTTGAGGCTAAAGTCCCAAGCTATCAATAGTAGAAATCGCTGAAGTATGACACTGTGTGATGCAATGATCACAGCTGATCAAGACAGGCGATCAAAAAAAATGCTAAAATTGCACTTCACCTCAATTTAATACTGTAACACAGTGTAATTTACCCCTAGTAATTGTATGAAATTAATTTTATTACAATCAATTTCACACGCCTCTTTAATGATGACTATTATATATTCAACTTGACAGCTCTTGACATTGTGACCACATTCTATTAAAGTTCTAATGGGGAATTTCTCAAGTGGATTGATTATCAATTTACCGAGGATAATAATTTTTCATGATGAAATGTATATAATTCACTGCATGTCAAAACACGAGCCATCTCATGTAAACAAGTAAGAAACAAATTAAATAGATGACTAACTAGCTGAGTAGATAGGCCTAAACAACCCTGCTAACTTATATTATTACCAAGTTTGACACTAAAAGTACGACATTAATAAATTTGATTAATACATCCCCACGTAAACTAAGAAACCAATTAAATAGATGACTAGCTAGCTATAAGTAAATAGGCCTCAACAATTACCTTGCCAACTTAAATTATTACCAAGTTCGACACAAAAAGTATGACATAAATTTATTCCGACATAAATTTGATTAATACATCCCAAGCGCAAAATAAATGCACCACATATATTGCAGTTCCCCAAGCGGAAAAACACCAACAATATTGCACATTCCAGGGTTCGGTTTTTGCCGGCAAAAAAACCTGTTTTTGCCTGGTTTAAACCGGCAAAAATGGCAAAAACTCATTTAAATTATAGTCACTCAAATGTTAACAAGTGCACAGAAAGCTCATAAACATATATCTTTTAATCAATCATTCAACTTATTTTTTGTCTCATCAAGTCCTTAAAATGAAAATATTTTGAATTTGATATACCACATTTCAGTAAATGGAAATTAATTTTTGAATGTAATAATTCGTTTTGAAATCAAAAATCGGAACTTTAATTTCACTTTTTTAGTTTTTGCCATTTTTGCCAGCAAAAACTGGCAAAAACCGCGGTTAAAACCATGGGTTTTCCACCTGCGGCAAAAACCTGCGAACCCTGGCACATTCCCATGGCATGGCCATGCGGAAATGCACCAAACTGAAAAATATTGCACATCCCCATGGCATGCGGAAATACACCAAAACTGCTGGTATAAATACAAAAGTTACTAGTACTAATAGGTCGCATGTCATGAGGTGGTCCATTTTGTGTTACATGGTCAACATGGTCAAAAAAATAATTTTTTAATATGTTATAGATATTGTAAAACTGCAACATGTCATACCATTTTTACCTCAAAAATGTTTATCGTTTTGGCGTAATTGCCTAATTAATAACTAATTAGCCCATAGGCTGCAATGTAAATCAAAATTTTCAAATGCGTTTTTCTCAAATTGGACCTTATTCACATAAAATACCCCACAACAAATGTCTGAAGTTGGATTTTGTCCAATGTGCTAGGATATGTTCACAACATAGTGATGCATCAGTCTCACCCTTCAAAAAAAATTATGTAATCGCATTCACGATATACAGGGTGCGCCAAAAAAAGTTGATATTTTTAAATTAAAATTTAATTAATCATTCATATTTTCCCAACACTATTTCCTATCATTTTTATAATGCAAAAATTAGTTTCCTTGTGCAATTTCCTTTCAGAAAATACATACATTTATCATGGTACAGTGAATATTAAAGGAGATATGGACCTTTGCAGTTTTTGCACGTGATTGCACTGACTTCTGTGCATGTAGAGGCAACCCGTGGTACAAAATGTAATGAGAAACTAATTCTGTCGGTCGGACATCCGGGCTATCTCTAGTCTCGGGCCCAAACTGCATGTGGCTCACGGTTTGTTGTGAACGACAGAACCCGGCTGTGAAGGAGGCTACATAGCGATGTTGCTGGAGTGACGTTCAATTTCGGAAAAAACGACACTCGACCATGGAATTTAATTTTAAGTTTGTCAGTATATAAACGGTAAATCAAGTAAGTTTCTTTCTCTTAAGACTTAGAAACGGTTGTTTGATTCCACTGACTATTTGCGATCGAAATTTACATAACACCAATGACAGAAATCATCAACAAAAATCGAATTACGGACTTGTTTTCACTCGAACATCATCAACCGGAAGTGACGTGACACGGACCGACAGAATATGGAATATGAAATTGATCAATTTTGAAGTCAATCTTGTTTCTTTGAGTAATTGGCTCTAAAATGAGACATTAAAAAAGCTCAATATGACAAGGAGTTATGAAGATACAATAATTTATTCAAACTAACACTATGGAAATCTTACATTTTCCTATCCTAATACATTACTCCTCACCCACCTGCTCCTCACCCACCTGCTCCTCCACCCCGTCAATTTTCAATTCCAGCTGATGTCATTTATTTAGATTGACTCACTTTTCAGTACTAGTTTACACAGTTTTAGCCCTGTTCTTTAGCTTTAAAATGAGACCCAAAGTAGCTCAAAAGGACAAGGGGTTGGTTCACTATGACATTTTTCATTCGCCTACATTCGAAAAGTTGTAACACCTCCACCTTTTTTGGGGTACCAACTTGTGACATGCGACCAATACTATAATTTTATTACGAATTTCTTGGCCAACCTGGAACACGGCTATTGCGTCCATGTAGCGTACTAAGCGTGTACGCAATGCAAGACGCGTGTATGCTTTCTTCTGTACCGCGTTATATTCGCGCGTGTTTAACGCGGAGCCACTAGCGTTTATAGTGTTCCAGTTTGGCCATGAAATTACTGTAAATATTATAGTATCATACAAAAATGTACCAGTATATTATAATATAGGGGCAAGGGATCCAGTTACTACACTGGAATTTACTACACTGGAAAATTATGGTTGCACATTCATCACCCCACGTTATTACAAATCGATAACATAAAACATTCAATATTTTGGTAAGCTTTAAAATCCGAGAAAAAAATTACATACCGTTCGCCGCCATGTTTGTGTAAGAATTTTTCAGGACTTGCCGGTGAGGGCTCTCTTTCTTTATTATTGAAATCTCATAACCAGAAGCAAAAGTTCAGTAATATTGGAATACTCACAGATGCTCTCACCTGTGATCCTGTAATGAAAGGGGAGAGCCAAGGGGAAACTTCTTCTTCTTCCTTATAAGTGCCTCCCTCATATGTATGAGTATTGTCGCACTGCGTACAGACAAACTGTACTTATTTTTTACTCTGGAACCTAGAGTAGATGAGTGTATTTTGAAGTACAGTCAACATGACCGGGATGATCCCCTGCTCTTTTCGAATAGCCTGTGACGTTCTTTAACGTGCACACTACATTAATGTGAGAAAATATGCATGTACACGGGACCGACAGCTTAAAGTGCCCTCCGAAGCACTAAGCAAGTAGAGTGAAGTGTCTTGCTCAAGGACACAAAGAGCCGGACCTGGGATTCGAACCCTTGACCCTTGGGTTCACAGTCCTATGCCTTAACCGCTAGGCCACGCTCTCCTCTACTTGCAGGGACTCCATCTTAAAGGAGGGTTTCGTGGTCCTAGCATCCTCTTTTTATGATATTTTTCAGTAGATAGCCACGAAAAAAGCTTATTCCTAAAATTTCAGGTGAATCCGATTTTGCGTTGGCTAGTTATGCATGATTTAGGCCTATGTTTATGTAGGCTCCACTGCTCCACTATTCAGTAATTGCAATTGTGTCAAGTTGTAATTTCGTTCTGGTCCATGTGTCATCATGATACCCAGAACGAAATTCAAATTTGGCGATATTTTTGCTAAACGAATTAAGGGATGGGGTATGAACGTTTGGACAGTATTTATTGTGGGACATTAGAGCACATCAGACATATCGAATTGCATTCTGAATACGAAGAATGTCCTTCTGATATCAAATAATTTTGATTTTTTGAAATTCGCAATGTAATACACATTTTATGGCAAATGATTAAAATTGATATTTAACAGTACTCGAAGTAAACGTTATAGGCCCTAAATCTGATCATTTATACTTAAAGTGTATGTAGGTGGGATGAAAAGCCGACGATCAATCGAAAATTTTGACCTTTCGTATTGAAGATATGGATTTTTTTTCCCAAAACATTTAAAAAAATTAGGTCTTTTTGGGAAAAAAATCCATATCTTCAATATGAAAGGTTAAAATTTTCAATTGATCGTCGGCTTTTCCTCCCAGCTACATACACTTTAAGAATATATCATTAGATTTATAAAATTTACTTCGAGGACTGTTAGGCCTATATATCAAAAATCAAATTTTAATAATTTGTCATAAAATTTGTTTTATATCGTGAATTCCAAAAAATGAAAATTATTTGATATCGGAAAGACATTCTCTATATTCAGAATGCAATTCGATATGTCTGATGTGCTCTCGTGTCCCACAAAAAATACTGTCGAAACGCTCATTCCAGATCCCTTAATCTGCAAGAAATATTTGGTACATAAACAATAGGCCTATGTAGCCAGAGGTATCCAGTGGTATAAAAATCTCAACTTTTTTTAAAACCTCATCATTGGCAATTTTAGCCCTCCGAAGTGCAATTTTTTCGCGCTACGCGCGAATTTATTCAACTTTTGCACAATATTTCATCAGTTTAGCTTCAAAATGCCAAAAAATTTTGGCCATTAACTTATTCTGTCGCCAAAAGGGCCCGGATTCACTATAATTCAAGAATTTTTTTCCACCCCCCCCCCAATGTCAAAAAGAAATCTACGCCACTGTTTTTTTGCCCATTTTTTAAACTAAAAACCCCATATTTTTGTTTTCCTCAAAGAAACTTCTTTAACGCAAATATGCCCTTCCATGGCAATGCACCCCTCCAAGCGATGGAAGTGAACATTTTTGCGCGATTATTTTCAGCACAAAATCATTTGAAATATCAATTAAGACCGATATTCAACTTCATTATAATCAAAATTAATTAGTGGTAGGCTCTATTTGTGCAAATTTGTCGATAATGACCCTATAATGCAATGATAAATTCGTCAGTTACAGCTCAATTAATTTATAACACAATCAATCGACTGAGTCAAATCAAAATCCAGTCAGTCATGGATGGATGGACAGAACCAACTGATCAATTAATCATCAACTAGGGCCTACATTGAACAATCGAACAATCAATAAAAATCACTGAAATCAATCAAATCAAGTCCGGCAACTTAAAAGTTATGAATTGTTGAAGTTGGAAACACTAAGGGAGCTAAAGGGGATTCCGAAAATTTTGAGCGGATGTGAGGGGGCAATTTTTGGTCATTTTTTTTCTTCAATGAATTGAACTCTCCATCCCATGAGACTCTAAAATACACTGCAGGCTAGAAAAATACAGCACTAATTTGTTTGGATAAATTACGGTATCCTGTTTTGCCAAATGAAACATAGCTAAATCCTAATCTTTTAGTTAGTCCTATAACTGGCAATGAAAGTAAAATTTTGATATTTGATCAATTTTTGGAAATAATGGCCAAACTTACATGCAATTTTAGGGCGTTTTTCGAACAAAGGCTAATTTCAAGTTATGCATTTTAATTTTTGGAAAACACATTTTCCAATCTTTTTCATAACTAATTAGCAAAAATAATATATAATATAAAAATTATGAGTTTTTACCCTATACTCAAGATTTTGGATGCTTAAACTTGTGCCATGTCTTACTTACAATTTTGTGACTACAATTGTAAGAAAACATGCAAAATTGCATGTTTTTGGGCCATTTTCCCTCAAATTGCAAAAATATTAAAATTTGACTTTTATTGCCAGTTAGGACAAACTAAAGAATTAGAATTTAGTTAGCTATGTTTCATTTGGCCTAGGCCTAACAGGATAATACTTTTTTAATCCAAAAAATTTTAGTGCTGTATTTTTCTGGAATGGGAGTAGGTCAGCCTTGTCCGCCTCACAATGAATGGTCCCTTAGTAGGCCTAATAATAATTTTGCTTTGTTATTGTTGTGGTTAGTTTTAGTTTACTTTCTTAGAATTATTCAAGATAATTCAAAGGCTAGGGCACTGAGCGGCTATAAGGCTGCGTTCACATAGAAGTATACTATTCGGGTATACGGTGCACGTTTTGCGTATAGCTTAAATCGAGCAAGGCAATTTCATAGTACCGGGTCACATAAGGCTACGACCGCATAGAAGTATACTATTCGGGTATACGATGCACGTTTTGCAGGTGCACGCGTATAGATTAAATCTAGCAAGGTAATTTCATAGTACCGGGTCACATAAGAGCTATTCGAAAAGGCCGTATACCTGCATATAGTATAGTATAGTGGGAATTGCGCATGTTCGATTTTAGTGCAGCGTATACCGTCCAAATTTTAAAAACCTAAACCATACGTGGGCAAATTCATTTTTTTAATAGATGCACTATCTAATTCTGCACATTATGACACCTCATTGAATGCAATGTGACCTCAAGAAGTAAAGTTACAAGCATTTGATAAGACGAAGAAAATGGGTAAACTGACAACTCGCTATTCGCTATACGAAATACGCTCATTCGATCAGGCTGAGTTCACATAGTATACTCCTATATGAACTCAGCCTGAATGAATGAGCGTATTTCGTATAGCGAATACCGTATACCGTATACTTCTATGTGAACGCAGCCTAAGGGCCCGTATTATAAAATCGATTTTGTTACACCCTATATGTTTATTGCAGCGAACGCAGCCATTGGGGATGAGGTTAGTCGAAAAACGGCAAGTACTTCCGCGAAATCAATGGTCTCGGCTTGATGTGCAATTAAATCCCTAATCGATGACGCCTGACAGCCCACGTAGATTACAATTATAGCACTTTGTCAAATCATGACCAGAGCTTGATGACTTTGGCATCTAATTCTGTCCGCTGCTGATCGTTGAGAGCTTCTTGAAAGGTAAGAATTGTTTCAAGTTTCAGTCGATGTTAGTTGTAAATTTCGTCGTCGGCAGTACACAGTACACACACACTGAACTGTCTATGACCTTGTATACAATTACAAACCATGCATGTACATGATGTGAATCATGTCACTAAGCTAAGTTACTAGAAAAGAAAACAAGCAAGGTACACCAACTTGATGTGGGGAAACAAGTACAGACTAGACAATATGCAGGGGCGGGGGGCAAAACCAGCAAATGTAGGCATAGGAAGTAAGTAGGCAAAGTTCGATAGCCAAAAATTACCAGTTCCAAGGCTCGCAAAAGTGCTAAACCTGCAAAAACAACAAGGATAAAGTAACCTGGAGCAGACAAACAAAACCAAACAGACAAAAAGTTTACTACTTAAGGCAGCTTTTACATGTTAGCAGAAGTTTGAGTTCCCAGTTCAGTACTTGCTTCTTGTACAGTATGTTAACATAGTTTACTAAATTGGTATAGAATCTCCGAGTAAAAAGGTCACTGTCGACATGATCGAGCCCGACATGACAGAGCATGATGAGGGGATGATGAGTATTATTTTATAGTACTACTAGTAGTAATTAATTTCAATAAATTTGGTTATGCCGCCATTGCCACATCTGACAGAGAATATGCACTTTCACTTCAGTTTCCCACGTGTTTGAATGGGAATTGGATTGCGTACTTTCCCAATGTTTGGTGTTCATATTTCTCCAATATTTTGAGCAGTTGACGTCAAATGTTCTATTCTATATTGTTTGGTTATAATCAGCCCTCGAATTAAGGATCTGAAGGGGCACTGCAACTTTTTTAGGGCAAGTTGATAATTGCCTTGGATTTTCACTGAAAAGGCAAGGCAGCACGGCAGTTTGTAATATTTCAAGAGGGCATCGTGGCAACTGTCAAAAATTTGAGAAGGGCACCAAGGCAATTTCTCAAAAGTGAAGAAAACACACACAAACAGTCTGATAGATGATTTTATAATGAAGGGGCAGGGCTGGGGCACCGACGGCAACTTCATTAGAGGGCGCAGCAAGTGACTGCCTTGGGTAAAGGACATATTTTGAGGGCATGGCACCCACGGCAAAATGCCATGGGTGCCGTGGGTTAATTCGAGGGCTGGCAATAATGTCTTTTGCCAATAGTATGTTTACTTTAACTTTAAGGTTATAAATATGAGGTATTGTAATATTGTTGTGTCGATTTTCATTATCTTGAATCAATATATTATTGAAAAATAACACTTTGGTGTTTTGCAATTTAAGTTCATTCTACAAATCATATACTTTGAAAACTTGCATAATTAAAGGCATCCTCTTTTTATGGCATTTTGCAGTAGATATCCACGAAAAAAGTTTATTCCCAAAATTTCATTTGATTCCGAATTTGCGTTTGCGAGTTATGCCTGAATTATATGTGTATTACACTGCTCCATATAAATGTGTTATAATTTCGTTCTGGTATTTCAGAACGAAATTCAAATTTCATGATATCTTTGCTAACCAAATTAATCTGAACAAAATTTTTTGTACATAAACATTATGTAGCCAGAGGTTTCCAGTGATATAAAATTCTCAACTTTTTGGAGGAAAGTGGGGGGATGATGCTGTGGATCACGAAATGCCCTTTTAATTTATTGTTGTTTTATATGAGTTATGTACGACACGTTTTACATTAAGTGTTGTTATTTCAGCCCTCTTTACAACATAACTCAAGAACCACAGGACCTACAAATTTGTACAAAAGTATATCTGTGATATTTGAATTCTTCTACACGCTCGCTATGAATTGAGCAATGCAATTTTTGCTAAAGCTCACTACCATTCGCAAGATGCTGTGAACTACTTTTTTCTGCTGCTTCGACCAGCAATACATCGTATACCCTTAAAGTTGTAATTTTGTGTTTTTGATCGCAAAGATCGGATATTTTTATTCCCGATTCGATGCTCAGGGACGCAGAGAATCCACGGTCGGTGTTACTGCACTTGGAAGCAAAATAATTATGTTTTCTTATAGCGGTGAATTATTTCTGCGTTCAAGCGCAAAGAATCCACTATACGGGAGTTACTGTGCCGTAGCGGGGGATCATTTCTACGCTCAGGTGCAGATAATGATAATCCACTACTGGAGTTACTGCGCCCGCCCTGGGCGTAGTTCCTTATGTAGCGGTGGATCATCACGGCAAATCCACTGTCGGAGTTACTTTGCTCGGAAGCAAAATAACATATTTTCTTATTATAATAGCTGTGGATAATTTTTTTTATTTTGCTTCCGAGTGCAATTTAATAACTATGCTGTTCATATGTAGGCCTATAATGCTTGTATGCAGAAATGATCAACCGCTATATTATAAAATAATAAGAAAATATTTTATTTTGCTTCCGAGCACAGAAGCTCCAACAGTGGATTCTCTGGGCCCGAGCGCAGAAATATTCCACCGCTATATTATTTTGCTTCCCAGAGCAGAAGCTCCAACAGTGGATTCTTGTGTATGAAATAGGTTAATGAACTCGTATTACTTGTTGCTCGAGAAATTATAATTATTTTGCTTCCGAGCGCAGTAAATCCGACAGTGGATTATCTGCACCCCCGAGTGCAGAACGTCCACTACTGGAAGTTCCACTGGTGGATCACGTACATAACTCTTAGCATAGTAAGCAAAGAAACATTAGGAAGCATTATATTTATTGCAGTGAGAGAGTGTAAAATCGTACTGCATTGGGATGAAAGCGGTTGGTTTCAAAAAGGAATAAAGATCAGGTTAGCATTTCGGTTAGTACAATTGTTAATAGGAAATCATGTTGTGGGGGTTGTTGGAGCAGAATTAATTTTTCGCATATTTAATTGTTAAGGATTGTTTTCCAAGTGGACATATGATATAACTGTTGGTTGTAACACCTGACAAAATTGCATGCCTGGTTATTGATTTAATGGAAAGTCGCCGCGGATATAAGGTTTTAAGAGCATTTAAAATTGTTTTACACATTTAAGGTTAAATACAATTGATTTTCAAGGCTTGATTCCAGAGGGGCGTAAGTTAATAATGGAAACAGCCATGCAGAAAAGAATGAACTCACACGTGCAAGAGTGTATCAATCTGAACTAGGGCCACGGACAAACCGCGGGTCGCGTGAGTCATCCTATATGTATGGATAGGGAAGGGGCGACCATCACAGGACCATATGGGCTGATGGGGGGGGTGTGATTGTGGGCAGCCGCTTTTCGGCAATTTTCCTTTGGATTTTCTAAATTTTCATTTTTTAAAATTATCCTGGATGATATATGTCGTGAAATAAATCAATGCTTCTATAGGCTATAATAGCTAGTATGCCTATTTATACCCTGATTTTGCAATATGTAGGCCTACAACAATAACTACAACAACAGTAACAAAACCAACAACCAATATTTTGTTAATCTAATTTGTAAAAATATATTCATAGGCCGTGCCTATTAGACTAGTATAGCCTAAAAATTCCTGAATTATATAATGAAAAAACCCGGGCAAAAACAATCAATCGCTGCAGTCAGAAAGAAAAGAAACGAACAAGAAAAAAAACAAAATTGAGAGAAAAATAAAATAAAATAGATGGAATGGACCACATAGGGACTCGAACACGCATACCAAAGTTTTCCAGCTCAAAACTATAGTATTATATAGTCGAACGTGACACCAGCGCGCTAACCGATTGAGCTACTGAGTGATCTGTGAAATCGATTGATCTCAAACTGACTATTATGGAATAGTGTATACCAGGCTCTTATGATAAACAATCTCATCACCGCTGTAAATGTCGGAGGTATCGATGGCGAAAAACCTCGATTTTTGCAAAAGTAGCTTAAATTTGGAGTGAAATTCAAATGGTAAAGGAATCGACATACTTTTGAGAAATAATGTAGGCAGTTTTAAATCAAAATTAATGTTCCACAATCCAGATATCGATAATGTAACATAACAGTGTTTTGTGGTACAAGATTCTCGAAAATTGTTCCCAAAAACGGGCTAATAAAATTTAATCGGTACTGTTTTTGGTTCTTCCCCATGGCAACATTATTTCTTTGGTCGATTTGTAGTACAATACAAAAAAGGAGAAAACAATCACTCGGCGTAGTTTTTTGATCTTGTGAACATGGTGCGTAAAAATGATTTAAACGAAGGATTTTCAAACGGATTCTAAAAATTTGTATTTAAACAAACAAAAATAATGTTAAGATACATCAATGCACCAACATTTGACTCACTGCGATATTTGATTGCTGAGAAAACGCGGTTTTAGAGAGCAACTTTATACGTCTTTTATACGTTTTTTATACGTTTCTTCGTGTAACCTTAAGTGACACAAAGGTCACAGTGTATTGGGTGTTTTATAAACCCAATAATTTTGCATTTCAAACAAAGATGACAAGCCTATACAGACGGGATTTTAAGGATTTTTTTTAAAGGTAAATGTTTAAAAATAACACAACAAATGTCAATTGAAACTACTGCGCTAGATTTTCCAGGGACAAGAGACCATCCATCCCTGTTTGTTTTTTAGAACTGATGAACAATGTTTATCGATGAAATTCTTGGTTCCTTGATCGACAAAGCAGCTTTTTTGGATCAATGCCGCATCAAATCATACCGCTCTTCGCGATCCGATCTTAATAGCGGAATCTCAATTGAAAAGCGTTGGTGTTCTTATGAGTCCGTTAATTTTGTATTTTAAACAAAGGATAAGGGCCTAGACGCACAAGATTTCATCCCGTGCATATTGTAAACAATAATAAAATCAAAACCAAACAAGTTTTGTTTTTATTGCTGGGCATACTTTAAGCAAGACAGTTGCGTAGTAAATCTAGCAAGACCGAAATTAAAAGCATTTTGCAAAGTCAAGCCAATTAAGGAGCCCGTCGTAGCGGGCAGCCCAAAAATTGTGGAATTCAGGGAGCTGATTTTCAGGAAATTTATTTTGTATTTGCAGGGAAATTTTATTGCTCCAGGACGTAAGAAACACAAGAAATTATTGAATATTTTGCTATTGTGGAGTGAAATTCGACAATTACTCAATTAATTTTTTTAATTTCTAATATTGTAGACAATCTCTGTGGTACAAAATATTGTAGACAATCTCTGTGGGAATAGTGTGGTGAAAAGAAAAGCCTGTAAAAGAGGCTAATTGGAGCCCTTGTAACACCTTGGGGGAGATCTTCATAGTCTGTTTCACAGTCTTGAAATTTCAGTGGCAAATATTTTTATGCAGTGTTTTGAATATAATGCATGCAGTATGATGTGAAAGACTAGTCAGTGTATTGATATCCTGGTGAGGTGAAGGAAACAGCCTTAGTCCTAGTCAGAGAGACACCGTTTATGGTGAATTTCATCTGGATAGGTGGAAAGTGAAACGCAAATTCGGGAATTTTTTTCCAAGATCTGTGGTGGAATTACTTTCCAGCAATATCTGTGTTTCCACAAAGATACTTGGTTTCCAGGATCTTGTGTGGACACCCAGACAGGGGCCCATCTGATTTTTGTAATGACCAAAGAACTGTCACCTTACATTTTTGTAGTGTCTGGCTGGGTAAATAAACCTTGGTAGGCTTAGCACTTGTTACGTGCTCAAAGTACTGTACCATGATGACAATCCAACTCATAAACCACCCCTCATCGCACTGACGCGCTCAACGCTGCTTCTCGGGAACAGAGCCAGTTCTAGGTTGGCTTACATGTACATGTAGCCTGTAGGATCTATTAGATAGGGAAATGATGCAATTTGGCCTTACATGTGTATGTAAATATGACAAGAGTGGTATTGTGGTAAAATATTCTTTAGTGGGTAGGGTGTCAACACTTTCCATCAAGTGAACAGGACAGATTCAAGGAATACATGTGATGTGGGCATTGCAGGGGACTTGGTGTAGGGAGGCTCATTAGCTACAGGCAGTGGGAGGGTTGTGGAAGTTGAACACAGCCACAAAGCCATCTTCTGAATTGGATCGGGAATTTACATGTAATATCAGGTTTGGAGGTTTTATTATGACCACAATCAGGGGCGGATCCAGGAATTTCCCATAAATGATTTATTCATCATGAAAAGAGTAAACGCACAAATACGCTACTCATATGCCCCCCTTTCCTATTCCCCGATCCCTCATGTTCGCTAAAAAGATTGTGCCCAGAGCCAGCACTCTAATTTGATAGTAAAATTAGCCGGCACTCAACTTGGTCTAGCTACAACCCGCCGCCGCCGCGGTTTGGCGCCCACACAATTGACACAAAGTCAAACGCCGCTCTGCAAAAATACAGAGTCAGGTGCCGATCTGCAAAAAATGGAGGAGCGTGCGCGCCGCCGGGTGCCCCCCCTCTAAATCCACCCCTGACAATGGAAACGTTACATTCATTCTCCATTGTAGCTCACCCTTGTTGAAAAAAGCAAATAAACTACATGTACTGTAGGACTACCCTTAAACTTAAACAATATTGACACAGCTACCTGGTGGTGAATTTAACTAGTAACCATGGTAACTACACAGGAACTTTGAGAGTGTCAAAATAACCTTTGATTGTCATACAAAAAGTTAAGAAATCTAGTATTGTATTGTGTTGAATGTTGGTAATTTGATGCCATTCTCTGTGAAAACATGTGATGTTGATGTCAAAATATTGTGTTTATGTTCACTCTGTTACCAGCTGCAAACAACAGTAAGGCAGTTTAAGTTTCCTTGTCAACAGGTAGGGGCAGTTTATTTAACTCTCTTCACGCGGGTGTCGACTGCAGACGACAAGTTTCAATTTTTTTTTTTAATTTTAAAAATTTCAAAAACGTTAATTTTCATGACCATATTTGGAATCAGCATGAAAAATGCATTAAAATGAGTACAAACAATCCTAGTATTGGTTTAGTAGTTCTAAAGATAGCTCTTGATATTTTGAGAAAATATTTCAAAACTTGATTTTTTTTCCATTGAAGCGCATGGCTAGCACCCAGAGCATTAAGATAAAAACAGATCAACATCTCCAGTCATTCTGAGTCCAGCTGCTATTTGACTCATGCAGCTGAGAGCTTGTGTAGTGAAGAAAAACTTTGGGGCAAGTTAAGGATTTAAAAGTTTCTCAATGCTAAAGCAAACTGAAACCTGCCATTAATGTGAACTGTAACACCTCCCCATGACTAGAACATGTTGAGTTTTTTTTCCAGATAATAGACTCCCAGTCAACGCCCTCCCCACCCCACCAGAATGAGTAAAAAAAAGAAAAAAAAAGTAGCAAATCTTTGTTTTTGAGTTCTGGCCATATAGGGCCTATTCATTTCTGGATCATAAGCTTTAAGTTAGCTCAATCGATAAGGCATTAGACTATGGTGCGAGAGGTTGTGGGCTCGAACCCTGGCGGTGCCTAGTACGCTCTCGTGGAAAAATTGAGTTAGCTTGAAATTCCCCTAGACAAGGAACTTACTGCTAATTTGTCCTGCTGTAACCCGTAGGAAACTCGGGGGAGCTGATCCTGGTTGCGATGGTTATTTGTGGAATATCTGGGGTGTGCGCTCTTGAAGCAGCAAAGTCCCCGAATTGTTGTTTAATGGTTTATGGAATGATGTAGGGCCATGTGAATCAACGTCTAGGTGTTGTGCACTATTAAATCACTGCGCTTTTTTTTTTTTTTTTTTTTTTACAACTTCACTTGGTATTCAAAAGTCAATATATGATTTCTGCCATGTTCAATGTTTTCGTGAGAATTGGTTTCATGTATTAAATCAGAAGATGAAATGATGGATAAAATACTGGAGTCTGGGCTAATCATAGTATGCAAATTTTCATCCAATCTCATTTGACTTTATTCAGCTCTGAGTAACTCTCAGCATGCTTTCAACTCCGGCTTTTAATTTCAATAAAAATGCAATTTGTGTGCAATAAAAGCCCTTGCTGAAGGTCCCATTTAAAAAATAAAAGTAAGCTTTTATAAATGACTTCAGGTTTTATACCAACAATGAACTTGTTTTTTATTTGCATTACACACAATCAGATTAGTGTCTGCATTGAATGAATTCGCAGAATACCTTGCAATTCAATCGGACCTGTCACACCGCATGTTGTGTGCCCGGAGGTACTATTTACCTGGCGTTGCTAAAGGTACTATTACCTGGCATAGAAAAATAGCATTGGAAATGACCCTTTGTTAGGCATTCAGGCCATTACCAATATGACCACACCATTGTCTAGAAGGGTAAAGAACCGTACAAAATTGCCTTACATGTGCTACTATCAAACAACTTGTCTATATTTGTCATACCTGAAGAATGGTAAACACACTTTGGTTTGTTTGTTTGGGGTTGCCCTACTCATCAGAAGTGGAACAGTCTATAGTTTGTTCAAATGCATGTGAAAACAAACTTGATTTTGAAGAAAGTCAACATACTGTTTTGTTAAATTTCATTTCAGATTGTTCAGTTTTGTTTGTCATATATTTGAGAGTCAAACATCATATTTGGAAAACTGAATACCTACATAGTGCGTAAACTTTGCATGGTGATAGGGTACAAAGCAATGGATAAAGGTTGTATTCATATTTGCCTGAACTGACTATAAATCCATGTGGTTTTCTAGTAAATGTGGGTAGTTTACAGTTTGCACTATAAACTGCATTACTCATTCCTTGTCCAAACTATTTTGTTAGAGGAGTGAGTAATGCTCATTATAATACATTACCATATGTGGAATAAAAATTGAATGAAAAAGATTTGGTATCAAGGGAAGCAGATTTCATTTCAGTCACGTCACAAGTGCTTGTCAAGTGATTTTGCTGATTTTTAATTAGTCGGTATCACAGTTTGTGGTCAACCACTGAGCTGGTGAGATTGGAGTGAATTTGCAACTTTGTAAATTTGAACAGCCTGCTGAATTCCCATCATTGCATTTTGGTGTACCGGTATTTAAAGAGGGATATATTTCATCTAGGGATATATTTATCATCAGGATTTTGTCGTGGACAAATAAAGATATCTGTGTTTGTTTACTTCTGATTGTATACCATGTGTGATACTGGAGGTAATGTGGTTCATGAAGGTGAGTGCTATATTGTAATTGTAATTTTACTGAAAACATACAAAATATTGAAGTTAAACCAAGGCCTATGGTTAAACAGTATTTGGGTGTGTTTATCTGTGCATGGTCAATCCTCACTATCCCCGGTCACTATCCTGAGTATCCTCAAAACTCTGGTGGAACAGGAAAACAAAAAATTGTTTAAAAAAATGTAACATTGGTTTTCAAGACAACCTTTGAAATATTTTGAAGTTTAAATTTTGTTTTTCATTACAATGAAGACAATAACCTGGGAAAATATGTCCGAATATGTTATCTGGTAAAATGTCTCAACTACACTGGGTTTCAAAGAAGAACGGCAGTCCCTTGCTCAGATTTACGCGAGCGCTCTGTTAATGAGCGACATATGCGGAGCTTTGTGTTCACTGCAAGGGCGACGATCTGCGCCGACCAACGATTTGACACACAATCGGCCAATCAGATTATCGGTCTATTGCTATGATTGCCAGACGATTGATTCAGCCAATCAGAACCCCACTTCCATGCACATACACTCTGCATGCACGCTCTCAAAATGTAAACAAGTGCTGTTCTTCTCTGACTAAAACTTTAGATGTTTCAATGCTGTGCATTTTGCAGGGATGTGAGAGTTCCTCTTTTCAGCTGATTTCCTCTTTTTTTGTTGCCAAAATTTATGTGTTTTTCTTTTATTTTCAGCCCATATTTGGCGTTTTTACCCCGATTGTACGCTGTTTTTAGTGATTTTCCTCGTTTTTGGTCTGTGGCCTCTCACACCCCTGATTTTGATAATCAATGGTGGTGATGCAATTTTCTTGATTTATACAGTTTATAGGCTTAACAAAAGAACTGTTCAAACCTTTGCATTCATGCAAAATGCTTTATTAGAAATTCTTTTTTAGCAATTAAACAATTATTTTCCACGCTTTGGCTCTTGGCAAAAAATACCAGAGGTAAATTGTTTAGTTCCCAATCACCATGTATAAAATAAAATACATTTCCCATTTAAGCATTACATTGGACTTAATGAAATCTCTGATGAAATCTGTACAATAATAAATACACACAAACATACCCGCATTTTTATGGGAGTATTGATGATGGGTTTTAGTAGTGTGTAATACTGTAAACTGTTGCCAAGGAAGATTTAGCCAACATGTGCATGGGGAAGCCCTGAATGGAGAGATGACTCATCTCTATGTCAAGTTCAATTTGGTAGCCAATGTATAACTTGATATTTTTATGGTGGGTTTTTGATGACGTTGTGTGGTCTGGTGATGGTATAGTCACATGTGCAGTAGTATTGTTGTTGGATGGTAGTAAATTACAATACCATGTATTCTGAGTACACATTTCGTTTTAAAGTGATGCAGACTTGTTTTGATGCCCCTTCCTTATTTATTCATTTTGTAATGAAACCAGAGACACTAGGATCCACAACATGCTCATCTATTATGGGCACAGTTCTTTAATCCCAATACATTGTACAATCATTGAATGACCTTTGAAAATTTGGGTACTAAAACTCATACTCTGCAACTTGAGGTCAAATTTTGCACTTTGAGTGTTTAATTGAGGTTATTGAACTATGCCATTGGGATGAGGCCATTGTGGTTCATAATGAGAGCAGTGGTGTAGATTTCTTTTTGACATTGGGGGGAATGGGGATGGAAATTTGTTTAAAATCCCTTGAAGTACAGTGAATCTAGGACCTTATGGCAACTGAATAGGGTTCTGGTACAAATGGGGGCAAAGCGTGTGAAAAATGTTACCATATTGAATCTAAACTGGTGAAAAACGGTGTAAAAGTAGAATATAATATCGTGCATGAAAATCTGCACTTTTTAGGCTAAAATGGCCAAACATGAGGTTAATTTGGTCACAAATCCACATACAGGCATCAGCATGGGGGGGGGTGATGATTGTATGGGCCATCCCCCCTATCAAAATATTGGGGGGGGTTATTCCCCATCCCCTAGGATCTACATGTACATGTATGCATGCTAGGGAGGGATATTACAGAATTGATGTACATGTATGCTGTGTAGAGCTGGGAAGTGTTTTCTTTCATGTTTCATCCATGCTTGGTGCCCTTTTGAAAAACTTTGGCCCAGGTGCCCCTTAATAATATCATGAACATTTTCTTGCCTCTTTAAGAGTTTTTTATTTTATTTTTTTATATTTTAAACATAATTTGTAAATCAGCAGAGCATCACATTAATGCCATGTGAGAAAACCAAGTGTGCTGTGTTTGGTAAAAAGTGCACACGTGGTTAGTTTATGAGGCGGGCAAGTCTGGCTTCGCTTCAATCGCATCCAATATAATATGATGTTGTAGTTGTACTTGGATGTTATTAGTTTAGCTGGAGAAAGAAGGAAATGAACGCGATCATGCGATAAATGGCAAACTTAATAACCAGGATTCACCGTATCTTGTGTGAAGCTAGCAGTACTAGTGTATATTAAATACACAGATGGGTAGGTTTTCTGTGCACTTTATTCCGATAGGTCAAGAACAGGTTTGCCACATTTATATTGAAAATCTGTTGACAAAGTTCCATGTAGGCCTATATCAAAATTAGTCAGTTGCATGCTTAAAATATGGTTGTGACATTGAATACTTGGCATATAGATTTGCAATTGTTAACATCAAGCGGAAGTATGCTGCGCTTCGAAAATTTTGCAGCAAAATATTAGGCCTATAGCGCAGATTTTCTTAGCAACAACACATCATGATTTTCTCATTTTTCTTTTCGTTTACATTGTAATGAAATAGATCATGTTACATACTAGGGTTGCATGTAGGCCTACAGGTGTGCAGACACTGTTGGTGATTCACTCAAATCTGAAATTCTATTTCTAAAAAATTCACTCTGCTAGTGGTAGGAGTGAAAGCTATTAAATAGGGACACAATTTGATATTTTAGTTGGATCTGGAGGTCTCCGTCAGTATAGACACTTGTATCATCAAGATGCATTTCAACAGATTTTCATATCTTTACTGCTCTGCTATTTTCTTCCTTTTTGAGGAAATAGGAATTTAATAGATTTATCCTTCACTCTTTACGCTATTCCTAGTATTTCCTACAATTTCAAATATTTTGAGACATTATGTATTTATCTTTTTTTAACCAGGGTGACAATTTATACATTGTACAATTTCATAAACTGAAGTTATAAATTAAATTAAAAGCAATTACATAATACATTATTTACATTGTACATCAGGTTCTTCAGCGAACATAAGGTTCATCAGGTTCTTCAGTGATCTTCATTCATGAAGATCACTGAATTTAAATTTTGTTTGTTTCATTCATTTGCTGGTTCGTTTGTTCATTCATTAAATTTACTTTCAATGTTTATTCTATGTACATCCTATCTAAGTATTCTGTTTTTCTGTGGGATTGAAAAATCTCAGTGATTTGGTATTAAAGAGGCCTGTGCGTCTAAAACATAAAATGTCAAATTTGTAATGTCAAGAAAGGCCATTAGCGTTGGTCAGCATTCTGGATATAGAATTACATGATGATATGCGGAGGATAAAATAGTCTGGTCTGGGATGAGGTGAATCTTATTTGCCGTTGTCTGGCTATACTTGACTACAAAAAGGATTCAATGTAAACACTGAACATTGTGTTTTAATGGATAAGATACTGATGGAAAATGTTCACTACCAGAATAGGGACATGAAAATAATTTGAAATGTTTGTCCAATCAATGGAAACTTGGTTTTATTTGAAATGGGCTATTCCAGTTGAGATCCATACACCCCTATGGAAGACTTGACCTTAATCTCCCACACAGGGAGTGTGAATTTCAAATGGGGTAACCTGAATGATATACTCCATTTGAAATCTACACCCCCTCTGTGAGGGATAAAGGTCATATTTTTGAGAGAGGGAGTATGGGTTTCAACTGGAATAGCCCAATGCTATATTCTCTGCAAGGCGATGAAATTAGTTTGCAAGGAAAGTAGTTAAAAGTTGAAATGGAAAGTAAGTTCCATAAAATATTATGGATGCAGCATTTTATTTACTGAAACAATAATAGACTCATAAAATGGATTCTGTTTTATTTGAGAAGTTGATGAGATTGTGGAAAGGGGCTAAAAAAATTAATAGGTCCTTTGCCAAGTGTGGGTTTAAAGCCATGCAGGGAAATGTGGCACTTTCACTTCCCTGCTAAAGCTTACAAATTGGAAATCGGTGGGGAGGAAAAGGCTGTACATTATGATGCAATTATGTGGGTTACTAAAAATTTCTAAAAATATTTGATTTATTTTTAGTGTATTTTTTTTTCAATTGAGCTTAGCCAGCTTAAAGTTGTACTTCAAAAATATAATTTTAGAAAGTAATTGGGTTTCTAGTCTTGAGCCTAAGGCCTCTAAGGCTTTAAATTTGGCTGAGTAGTGTACTACACACATTATACTTCTAGTAGCTTCTAGTAGTACTTGGAAAAAAAAAAGATATATAAAAATAAAAACCCAAACTTTTCCCGACTGACCGACCCAACTACTGAAAGTGATCTATGGACAAGCAAACAACTTTTTTTGGCTTAAAGCTTTTAAGGCTAGACATCATGACTTGAAATCAGGCCATATAGCTGTTCAGAGATTGAAATATCATATCAACATTTCTTTTAAGATCATACACACATTTTGTAATCGGATTCGATAATTTCTTCGTTAGCTGTACAAAAATTAATAAAACCTTGATTGACCTTTGAAAAGCAAATAGTCTTTCCTGTTCAATATATAACAGTCAGTTGGGAGCTAATACATTTTCAAGGTTTACAGTGCTCAGAAATTACCAGACTGATAATCTGCTGCAATCAAATTATCCTTGAACTCGTAAGTCCTTAAGGTGGTATTTGAGGCATTTTAGAAGTGCTCTATGCATGTTTTAAACAATAATTTAGCAGAGCATAGTACACTGATCAATATGATTTTTGTTTGAAGCAAATCGGACATACAGTTTTCATAATACATCAATTTATATTTTCTTTGTATCTTATCGTTTTTATCAATAAAGTTAATGAGTTAAAATGACTGGAAAAGATTGTAATTTTTGGCAATATTTTGCTAAATATCCATGCAATAACGTTCAGGGTACGGTACTTTTATTTTGCATACTTTTGCCTTAAAACTTGGGCAAAGTGTTTTTAATATGTTCTAATGTATTATATAATCTAGCTGCCCTCTAATTTGCATATTTACATAATTAATTAGCATTTATGTAAATGAGCTCAAAAATTCCATATTCATGAACCTTTTCAGTCATTTTAGCTCATTAAGGTTATTAATTATTTTAAACTGTTGTGATTTGGTAGTTCACAGCATCTTACGAATGGCAGTGAGCTTTGGCAAAAACTGCATTGCTCAATTCATAGCGGCGTGTAGAAGAATTAAAATATCACAGATATACTTTTATAGGTGCTATGTTCTTGAGTTATGTTGTAAAGAAGGCTGAAACAACAACACTTTTGTAAAAGGTACATAACGCATTAAAAACAATAAATTAAGCAAGTTTGCAAAGTATACGATTTGTAGAATGAACTTTTGCAAAACATCAAGGTGTTAATTTTCAATAATATATTGATCTAGATAATGAAAATCGATTTTAGGTTGCTTCGACCAACAATACCTCGTCTACCCTTAACTACATGGCTTATTGATAAAAACAGTTTGAAGATATAAATTGATGTATTATGAAAACCGTAATGTCCCATTTGCTTCAAACAAAAAGCATATTGATCAGTGTACTTTGCCGTACGGTACTCAATTAATGTATTGAAAATATGCTCAGTGCATTTCCTAGTTTCCAGAAATATCATCATACATTTGTACCACCTTAATTAATGTGATGCCATCAAACTTGGCAAATATTATGTGGCAGATTTAGAGTGGGGATGGGGTTGTGGCAACTAAAGGGTTTAATTTATAGATAGAAAATTACAAATTAACGTGCCTAGCCAATGAAGGCGGCCATGGCATCATCACAGTTTTATTTTATGTGGTGTCAGTTATTGTTTTACATACATACTCTAATCAGGATTAGTTGAATAATTTTACATGAATATTCCTTGTGCTATTTATGGCTAAAAAAGATCACTAAATTTCTAATTTTTTAAATCCACTTGCTAATAATGCTTGTATGAATGCCCTGTTAATATGCAGTTAAATTTAATTATGTTTTGGGTATGTATTTTATTGTTTGCCATTGACAAAACCAAAGTAGGTCCTAAATTTAATATATTCAGCTTCTAAATTTGCCAGTTTTATCATTAAACTAAATTTGCATCATTTTGCTGAAGCATTTTTCCTCATGAGTCCACTTGGTATACTTAAGCACTTTAATGTTTATCATGGAGTGTGGTAATGGTGCCCCCAGTGTCAGCACTTGAATTTATAAATTTGTATTTAATTTGTGTGTCTCTGACTGATTATTATGCAAAATGTTGTATGAGTGTCTGTCTCAGGGCCGTAGCAAGGTATGAAATAGTGGGGCGGCCATATGGCGGGGGTCTGGGGGCCGGCTGAGGCCCCCAGCGGGGGTCAAGGGGGCAGAGCATTTTGAGGTACACAATGTGCATAAAACCCGGTATGTGAATTGAAACTACTCACATCATTTGTATGAATGTAAATGTACATAAAGTGCTAAAAACTAGTTTTAGGGGTATCAAAACTTGTATCGTTTTTTTTTTACTGCCATATGGTCAAAAATTGGCCTATCTCATTTAGATGTTTTTAACCTTAACGCAAGAACTACACACATATAATTCAAATGCGCTAAACAATAAAAAATAACTGTCTGATATTGTGATTATTGTTAGCATAATAAATAATAATACCGATATAGAATGTTGGAATGATGTGGTGAAAATCGTTCATGTTTAAATATTTTTCTTGCCTGCAAGAGCTTTTTCTTGCATGTAAGAAATTTGAACGTAGGTCATCATACACAAAATGTATTGTGTTTAGTTTTCAAACACACAAGATAAAGCTTTTGCATGCAAGTACAAAATGCAAACATGCAAGAAAATTATTCTTGCATTCAAGAAGAAAATTCATGCATGAAAGATTTTTTTGTATTTCCAAAATTCTTTGGAAGGTTTCTCCTTTATTTTATTAGCAATATCAATCGGGTAAGTTCAATGAAATGAGGCTGAAGAAATTAATTAAAACACAAATTGCATATTCATGCATAATAACACTAAAAATAGGTTAGCCAAAGTTTTTTATATTAGGGAAATTAATTTTTCTCCCAATGATTATTTACCTGGGGGGTTCTGGGTGAGGGCCAAGGATTTGTATAGTTCAGGGTTAAGCCTGTACGGTTTTCTTTAAATGAAAGGTTAGGACAAAAAATAAAACAATTATAATTATTGATAGGAGCGGCACGGGCCAGCCTGAAAATGAAGAAATCGACTAGACATGGAGTCTAGTGAGGTGTCCCTAAACTATAATAGTCTATGATCTGATGACTATTTCTCATTGATATTTGGTTGCATACTATTTTCTTCTCGGGTGGCAAGGATGAGAGGCTGGTACCGTGCAGTGCTCCCCCCACCCACCCACACCTTTATCTTTTTTTTTAAAAAAAAAAAAAAAAAAAATCAAATTTTTTTGTTTTTTGATTTTTTTGATTTTTTTTTTTTTTTGGCAAAAAAGTGGCGGCCATGGCACTTCAGTTCTGCACGACCCTGGTCTGTCTCATGTCTAAACTCTTGGGATGTTTCAGTGATGCATCACAGAAGAAGGGTGTCCTTCTGGGAAAGCCATCAAGCATGACAAGAAAGTCAGTCAGGAAAATTGGGTCTTTCATTTACAGGTCATTTGTCATTTGGAGTTGGCGCTGTGTGCATCTGCTCATGTTTTGTGCTCATTGTGCAGGCATCGCAATCCTAGGGAACTGAGCAGTTCTAGATCTCGCGCGCAGACTGCCTTTAGAATGAAAATCTCTGTCTTACAGGCTCATTTTTACCCTCAAATAAAAACAATTGTATGTAGAAACTAAAAAGTTTTACTCTAGTGAGTTACAATATTGATAGGAACATCCATTGCTTTATGTAATGTTTGTTTCCATAGTCTATGACTTAAAACAGAGAATTCTTCCCTTCGCTTACATGTATTTTATGTAGTTGTACGATTTAAAATAATTTATGGTATATTTTATTTCATTGGAAGTGTTTTTGAACATGACACATTTTCATACCGAAGCTGCAAACTTTCATTCATTGGGTCTATGTCTACAACCATGTTACCTTAGGGTGTTATTGCACTTGCCCTTATCACTAGGGTTGTGGCCAGTAGTAACCTGTGGTTGTTTGTGAAACCCCCTACTGAAAGCACTGGGCAACACAGCTGAGGTACTATCAAATAGGTGTGCTGTATCATTTACACATGTTCATGTGTCATGATCAAGTGTTCAATGAGAATCATTGTTCTCAAATTTGCTAAAACCACAGAGACATTTGTCAAATATTACCATACATAAGGACTTGAATTTGCTACTTGCCCATTCTAAAATGATGAGTGAGAGGTGTTAATAAATGGGCTATTCTAGTTGAGATCTATACACCCACTGTGGAAGACATGACCTTAATCTCCTACACAGGGGTGTAGATTTCAAATGGAGCCACCCATTCAGGTAACCCCATTTGAAATTCACACTCACTTTGTAGAAGATTAATGTCATTTCTGCCATGGAAGGTGTATGGATTTCAACTGGAATTGCCCAACCTACACTTAAATCTACTGTCACTTCCCTTGTTTCACCTTCCAAGTTTGTATGGAGGTATGTATTGCTAAGGGCAGTTGTCAGCAAGCACTGATGTCACTAAACTCAAGGTGAAGCAAAGTATAGCCAGTTTGATCAGCTCGTAATCGGCGGGCCTTATAACATCGCAGATTAATATCTGATTGATATATTTTCTTTCGAGAATTGGCTTATATCAACTCGTCAGAAGTATCACGAAATATTGATTAAAGTCCTATACTTTGCCTACTTTTTTACCACACACAATATAGACCAGACGGATCAACTGTATCACTCTTATTGTGGATCTATTTTTCGGCGTAGGGGTAGCCTAACATTTCTCGCCGATTACGAGTTGATCAAAGTATATGTGGACAAACTGGGCATGCTAATGAAAATTATGGGCATCAGCCTTGCTCTATATACATACTCTTACCTGTCACCCGACCTGTGCAGCAAAGAGGTGAAAAAATTATTCAATGAATTTGTTCTTGTCAGGATTTGCTTTTGGAGGATTAGATCTGGATGTCACATCAAAGTGTGGCAAAAATTAATCTGGTTTCACACCACTTCAAAAAGCAGAATAAATTTGAAAGCTGATTTGACCTCTGAATGAAAACGGACACATATTGGTACAATGAAGGCCTACTAAATTCTCTTCAATATCTGTGATAGTCCAACATGTATCAATAGTTTGTGAACAAGACAGTAGAATCTTTCATTTTATGAGGCAGGATGACACTTTAGCAAGGACATGTTCCGGTTCATCTAAGATTTCATCTTTTTGCCAGGAGCAATTCTGTGATACACTTGACCTCATCTCAGAGGTGAATATAAAGTTTATGATAGGGTGAATAGTAAAACTGATTTGGGTAAAATATGAAAGGAATGCAGATCGTTAAGGGCAATGATTTCTAAAAAATGCATTGCTTGAGCTGTCTGTTTGTGTTTCTGCTGGCTGGAGATCACACACCTATTTTGAGAATTGAGATGATGATACCTTAATCCACTCTTAAGATTTTTACACAATTAATTCACATTCATTTTTAAATAATAATAAACATTCTACTGTTTTTCCTGTGGGATAAACTAACTTTGACCAGGAATAGTGGGATGAGTGGGTCCAAGAGTTCATTTCTCTTACAAAATTATATTGGGAATACACATTCAGTTTGTGGGGTGGGGTGGGGGTTGTTACTGAAGAAAGTATGGTGGAGAGCTGCATTGAAACATAAAGACTCAGTACACCGGTCGATCTTACCGTTTCCGATGTTGATTAAGATACTTCTTGCATCGATCCCGAGATGCGGAAAAACCAATAGTCATTTTGTCCCACATAAATGAATAAATAACAAAAACCCCGATCCCCGGTGGACTCACCCAAAAGGTGACGTCACACCATATGATCGTCCCTTATCCTCCTTGGTCTCCGACTGACACAGACGTGCCTATCGATTGTTCATAGCACTGTGTATCAATTTCTCGACCAAAGGCGAGATATCGGTTGTAGTTTCACACCTTAGGTAAAACCAAACCGGTATTGTTCGGCTGAGGATAGTTTTGACGGCATTTTCTGGCGAAAAAGTGACAAAAAACGATCCAAAACTTAGCTACATATCGTGCCTCCGTTTGTATCACGGGACACACGAGCAATTCAAAATGGCCGCTCGTTGGCGCCATTCATTTTGTTTCCCACGTAAAACAACCATTGCAGCCTGTAAGTTACAATAGATGTTTGTACATACACATTGTATTTCATGTACGGTAGGTTATTGTTGCTATGTTAGGGTGATTACTCTATCGTTATGTCTTCATTACCGTCCAATAAAGACGAGTTAATCAGATATTCATACGGTGGGGATTGGTAGGGACCCGTCTGACATTTTAGTAATAAAGTTAGCCAGTCCTTACTTTTACCACTAACGTTAGCGACCAGCCTCCGTGCTCAGGTTTGCTTACTGGGCTTGAGTCGCGTGTTGGGGGGGGTAGTGCCCCCTCCCTTTCTCCTCGCCGCCTCGGCCCTGTCGGGCTTGCCCTTCCCTGGTGACGGAGCGGGACCCACACCCGCTCTGTTTCACCCACAGGGAGTGCTCACGATCTTCTAGATGTCTTTCTTTTGCTTAGGACTCTCGAGTTCCAGCTTGACGATTGGGATAGGCTCCGTCCATCGCCATAAGACGAAGAAGAAATCTACCAAGGGCACTGGTAAGGTCGACACGGTGGATTCTGCTGTGACAGCCCCTATGGGTCATGGCAGGTCTGCTTAAGGGGCTCCGGTCCCCGGACAAGCAGGCGGTTCCTTCGGGACTGCTAAGCGCGTCCAAAGGCTCAGCAGCCAGCGAAAGCACTGACTATACGTCGGAGCAAAGTAGCAGGCAGCAGAGCGGTAACCACCAGCGAAAACCCTAGCGGGTTTTGCAGCAGGAGGATACCAGTCGACACGGTAGATTCTGCTGTGACAGCCCCTATGGGTCATGGCAGGTCTGCTTAAGGGGCTCCGGTCCCGGACAAGCAGGCGGTTCCTTCGGGACTGCTAAGCGCGTCCAAAGGCTCAGCAGCCAGCGAAAGCACTGACTATACGTCCGGAGCAAAGTAGCAGGCAGCAGAGCGGTAACCACCAGCGAAAACCCTAGCGGGTTTTGTAGCAGGAGGATACCAGCCCTCTAGCGAAAATCCTCACGGGTTTTTAGCAGGAGGACACCCGTCTGTTGCAGGCATGTCTCACGGGCTCAAACAGCCACAGTAGTAGCCAGCGACGGGCAGCATTCAAAGGTACCCCGGGCTGGCCTGGGTTGAACCCTAGCATGCATGGGTTCAGCAGAGACGATACCGCGGCTAACGCTGTGGGTGTAGTCTTAGCAGAACCAACTGGGGTTGTCACACGCAGCAGCGTTCCATGGCGGGACCGCCGAGTGATACCCTGGGCCCTAGAATAGCTGCTGGCTGTCCACAGGGACTGGCTGGCGATTATTCAGGGGTTGGGCTCGCAGTCTCTCACGGGACAGCGACCCAGGTGCATTCGGTGGCAGCTACAAAGGCGAGCTACGGCTTGACTTCAGTGGTAGCCGCTATGCACCCGCCCATAGCTGCCGTGAGTGGTCCGCCACACACAGCGACCTTAGGCGAAGCTCTAGAGGGTACAGTAAGTAGCTTGAACAGCCTAGCTGATCAACAACCCACTTATGTCCTCGAGAGCCAGCGGAGCGTGGGTGATCCATTACCGTCAATGGGTCAATTACCCTCTCTTGATCGATCACTGTCAAATCAACAGGGCATAGCTCCATTGATTGGCGCTGCCTATTCAGGTGGCGAGGTGATTGATCGGGGTATCTGCACGCTCAGCTACCCGTGGTACTAGGCAAGCTCCCTCTAGCCAAGGGACAGCCGGTATAGCGGGTACCCATACACACGGCTTGATCCCCTTGCGGGGAACGCAGTGAGGCATGGGTACAGTGGTACACAGCCGGAGCCCTCACGGGCACCTACGCTAGTATGCAGCGCCGGTACCACGCCAGCACACAGCTTGATCCCCAAACAGGGAACGCGGTGTGGCGAGGGTACAGCGGTCCACAGTTGGGAACCCTCACGGTACCCACGCTGATACCGCACCGGTACCGCAGCACCGCTTTAGTCGCCACAGTCTCTGTGGCAACAAGGGGGGGAGGCGGTGCTGGTACTGCAGTACCATGGGGTTACCCTGGTGGCGGATCCTATCAGGGTCAGCTGCCGGCCGGGTATGCCCTGTGGTACCCGCCGCAGGGTGTTTCTTCCACGGCCCAGCACCGTGGCAAGTGTCGCCAGCGATGGCCACGCAGTACCAACATCAGCTGTTGACCAGGCCAGCCGGCATGGGGCTAACCCAGATCTTGATCAGGGTAGGCCCGATGCTGCTAAGCGCTAGGACGACGGCTGCGAGAGCATCGGACCCAGTGGTGCCATGGCGGATACCTCAGGGTCCTGCGGGAGTACTCCCTCTTCTGCTGGCAGGTAGTCGGCGAGCCACACAGTGGTTATGCCTTCTTACCCGCTTTCAGATGCCCGTCCTCAGTTACCGTCATCATCGGAGCATGATCACGGATACTGTGGGCGAGGAAAGGAGTCGGAAGCTGAGTCCGGTAGTGACATCACTACAGTCTCCTTCCCCGCTGCCCCGCGAGGGGAGCAACAGCACTGATCTTCCTCCGGACACCCCCTAAGGGGGAGTCCATGGAGGAGGCGCAGGGGATCCTTTCAGTAGGATGCTCAGCTGCTGCTTCCTCACAGGGGACGCCTGCACTCTCATTCCCGGCAAACCTCACGGGTAGATATCGTGGGGCTGTCGAGCTCAGTAGAGCTATGGCGCCGCGTGCTTGCACGCTTCCTCTGCGTGTAACGCAGGAGGACCACGGGACCTACCTGAGGGGATCCGAGAGGGAGCCAGCTGTCGTCAAGCGTATCACGCTCAGACAACATCTGAGCTCTTCCGCGAGGGGAGCCTATTAGCGGTGCTAACAGCTAGCCTCAACGCGAGCTCCATGGGCCTAGCCCATAGGGTGTCCACTCAGCGCCGGGGAGGGGCCTGCCACTCCAATCGCTCAACGCGATGGAAAGGCAGGGTCCTTTTTCTCTTTGGATGCTTCTGCGCCACGGTGGAGGACCGTGCAAAGAAGCTACCAAGGAGCACTCTGAAGAGGTCGGAAACTGCCCTTACCATGGGTAGGAGCTCCGACTTCAGCAGGCCGTGCACCACCAACAGTACCCGAGCCCACTACCTCTGCAGCACCCATTTCTGGGTGTCGCAAGGATACGGCGGGCACCGCGAGCTAGCCCCGAACCCGAGCAAGCGCTCTTCCAAGGGAAGCTAGGCAGAGCATTCCTGGGGGGCTCAGCGGTTTTTCCACAGGGGGATCTCCCAGTGGGCGACCGCTTATGGCTTTCACCCAGAGGTGGGAAACCATCTCTTTGGCGCCTGGGTATGGTCAGTGGTGAGTGGGGGTTACAGACTGGCAACCCAGTCTCCCCACATTCGTCTGCACATTTCAGAGGTCCACAGTAGTACCGTCAGACGGCCCCCAGCGTCGGGCACTACTGACAGGGATCACACAGCTTCTCACGAAGCGGGCGATTGTCCCGGTCTACCCCCGTTCTCTACGGTGATCTTGGAGCCATTGGCTCCAAGGAAGACCGGCGACGGAGCCCCATCCGAACCGCAGGCTGTTGAACACGTTCTTCAGGCCCAAGAGGTTCAGAATGGGGACTCTCGCCTCGGTGCTAGCCTGCCCCATCAGGGGCATGGGAACAACATCGCTAGATCTCTCGGACGCCTATCTGCATATGCCAATCGCCTCTCAAGATCGGAGGCATCTGCGCTTCTAGGTACAGGATCAAAATTACCAGTTTTGATACCGCCATCCGGCCTGTCCATCTCTCCCAGGGTGTTTAACACTCTTGGTCAGAGCGGTGGCAGCGTACCTGAAGCACAGGGGTGTCAACATCAGTTGCTACCTGGATGTTTGGCTCATATCTGGACGCACTCCACTGAAGACTACGGGTCTCATGGGGTTGATAGTCCGTGAGGGTGCGGACCCTGGATTTTTTTTTGATCAGCTCAAAAAGTCCAGCGTGGTCCCGCACGCAACACCACTATTTGTAGGGGCCCAGATCACCCTCACGGAGGGTTCGCGGTGCTCTCACCCGGCGGGTGATTTAACATGGTGCGGTGTGCCTGACTCTTGGCGAGTCTCGGGCAAAACCCGCTGTGGCATGGATGAAGGTGGTAGGCCTAATGGCCAGTATGGTAGACCTCGTACTGTACTGCCGTTTCTACGTTAGGCTTACCCAACTACACCTTCTAGCCTGCTTGCAGGCCCAGTCGTCACCCAATATCCCTCGCGGTTCCGTTGTCGGAGATCGCGCGAGAGGATCTCTGGTGGTGGACCCATCAGCCCAATTTGACCCAGGGTGTCAGGTTTCCTGCACCCCCGGTATGTCACGTAGTGGCGACCATAGCGTCAAAAAGCGGGGCTGGGGGTCCACATCCACGGAGACTCCGTCTCGGGCCTATGGGGGCCATAGAGACAGAGTTTCACATCAACCTCCCTCGCTTACGAGGAGGTGATCGTGGAATCACATACCGTTGTCCTGACGGATAACACAACCGTGGTAGCCTACCCCAACAGACAAGGGGACTACGGGCCACCACGATTGAGCCTGCATGCACGACACCTGATAGGGTGATGCAAGTTCAGGCAGATTACGATGGGAGCGATACACATCGCGGGCGTCACCAGCATCCTCGCGCACAATCTGTCACGAGGAAGGGTGTCGGGACCAGCAGAATGGTCCCTTGCTCCGCAGGTCGCTCAGACGATCTTCAAGGGGATGTACCACCCTCGAAAGATCTGTTCGCATCTCATCGCAATCATCCACTGCCGGTGTACTGCTCAAGGGTCGCGGACCCCAAGCATTCACCGTGGGCGCTCTGTCCATAGACTGGGGAGGATGACAGCTTATGCAGTCCCTCCGATCTCACTACTCATGAGGGTGGTGGCCAAGATCGGGTGGGAAGACTGCATTGTCATTCTGCTAGCGGCAAGGCCGCTGGCACTCCCAGTACCAGATCTACTCCGGATGCCGGAGCGGAGGTACCAGTCTATCACTAGAGCACCTGCAGTTAGCTGCATGGCCCTTACCAGGGAACACGCAGCGGAGGGATACTTTTCATCAGAAGCTGTTTTTCTCATCGCCGGGCTGACGGAAGTCTACCCTCCGTGCGTATAGCCAGAGTCTGGCTCCATACTACGCTTGGTGCAATGAGACAAATAGCTCTCCCGCTAGAGCCGCTGTGCTGCTAGGTCCGGAGTTTCTGACAGAAAAGTTCCAAGCAAGACTTCAGCGGGCCACTGGGGCCAGCTATAAGTCAGCTGTCCTCTCCATTCACCGAGGTTTCGAGGCGGTTAGACTATCATAGCCGATGGTTACCTTATTAGTCTACGCCTCGACGGTATGTTCAACGAGTGTCTACCAAAAGGAAAGTGATCCTCCTAAGGGATCCCAACACAGTCTTAGATTACTTTAAGGGTCACCCTTTTGACCTTCCGTCAAAAGCGGCGCTTAAATACGTAACTCTCAAGATGGCTTTCCGGTTTGGCGTTGGCTTCGGACGGCGGTGCTGAGTTGCACACGGTCTCGAGGTTAGCTTCCGTGTTCACAAACACTGGAGCGACACTGTTTCGGCGCTCTGTTCTCGTGACTACGCACGGGCGCGGTGCATACCGACATTCGTCCCTCTCCAATCCCCAGGGTTGGGCAAGGTTCGGCTGAAGCCAAAGATAGGCTGGGGTGTCCGATAAGGCGCTGCAGCACTATTTCTTCGAACACAAGCCTTGCGAGGACTCACGACCGCATTCATCACCCTTACAGAGCCTTTCGGTCCAGCCGCTGTCGCAATGGCTGGTCCAGGTGTTGGTGGGGTCCGGGGATCGCGAAGGTTTCGCGTCCCACGACCCACTCGACACGAGCTATCTCATCATCTTGGGTATACCGTTCGGTTGTCCCTTGAGGAGATCTAGCAGGCGGTGTCCCGGAAGCCACCTTCGCCCTTCTCTACGATACTTCCGTTTACGTTAGTAATCAGAGGCGGGCGGAGGTTTACCGGACATTGTTCGGCGATCATCATACGGTGGTGTACGGGTACCAGGTTTTCAGACTATACAGAATACTCAGCATGGTAAGAACCAGTGTCGCTATTCTTAACCACCAAACTTATTAAGTAAGGAGGTTTAGGTCTGTGATCGCGTGGTCTTTTTTGTTTCCCGACCGTTGGGGGAAGATATTTTCTGACCTCGCGAAAACCATCGTTACCGCTCCCGATCCCTGATCAGATGCTGACCAATCTTGTACCTCCATCCGTCGGTTACTTGCTAGATCGATCTTTCAGATGTTGATGCAAGAAGTATCTTAATCAACATCGGAACCGGTCAGATCGACCGGTGTACTGAGTCTAGTCCCAAACAAAATGTTTGGTAGACTCATAACCGGTGCGATCTTACCTTTCCGATGTTGATTATCCCGACCCCGCCACCCCTACAAGTTTGGTCCGAGTAGGGGATCCCAAGTCGGATAAGGGGCGATCATATGGTGTGGCGTCACCTTTTGGGTGAGTCCACCGGGGATCGGGGTTTTGTTATTTATTCATTTATGTGGGACAAAATGACTATTGGTTTTTCCGCATCTCGGGATCGATGCAAGAAGTATCTTAATCAACATCGGAAAGGTAAGATCGCACGGTTATGAGTCTACCAAACATTTTTGTTTGGGACTATTTATGTCTGTTAATCATGAAAATAAAACCAAAACAGTGTGCAGTATGTGTGATGTGTGTGTAAGAACTATTAGAAGTAGGGTACATTATACAATTTTAACCATAGGAACTTTAAGTTAACAAGCTGAAACTTTGGGGCAACATTTTACACCCTGCAAAAGAAGCCTGGAACAAGACACTGCAATTGAGTACCTACATTTTTCCAAAGTGTCCATCATTTAGTTAACTTTCAGCACTGTTATTTAGGTCTTGTCAAGTCAGTGACAATTCACACTACCCCTAAAGCCAATGGCTTCCTATTTGGCTTTAAAGTTAATAGCAAGGGCTAAATTGGACAGCTTAAACCATGTTAGGTTAATCCTTATCAAAAGAGGTAACATAGATAGGATAAAGTGAGATTGAAGCTAATACATGTACAATCCCATGGGCACTACTGCCTGAAAGTTCTTACAATGCCCCTGATTGGTAAAATTACACGATATAATCATCTGAGTAACCAATCAAAATAAAGCTTTTAGATCTCTTTGCAATTTTAAGCTTAATCTGCTTCAGCCCTGCTGACTATTCTAACCATATCTCTGATTGGCTCAATACATAATGCAACCCATTTTGTATCCAATCAAAGTAGTTCTTATATAGGCCAGTAATGCCGATGGGGTTCATGTCTGGTCATAGATAGAAGGCAGTTAGTTTAGTGTGCTAAAGGTACTCTATGTAATTGACAATCTGGTAGATCTTCTTTCTTTCTTGAATGTAATGCAATCCTAAGCTTCAATATGATATTCATAAGAACATTTTATGTTGCTTGTCATATTTGCTGGATGTCCTAATAGATAATGTAAGGCATCTTAAGTGGTCAAATCCTAATAAGCCCCATATAAGCATTAAAATCCATTAGAACTGTGTGTTGGATTTGTGGATTTACAATGTATTACAGGTCTTTGTGAAATTGGATACTGAAGGAAAATAAAATTTGATAGTTTATATGGTAGGGATGTAAAAATTATTATTAATACAAGGAACTTGGACTGGATTTCAATGTAATGAGGAGTGTTCGAGATTTTCCCGGGAGATTTTACTGCATGGAAAATTTTAGAGAGGGATATTTATTAGGTATAATTTTTTTAATGATATTCGCTGACTATTCTGAACAGTTTGTGTATTTATTTGTGGTTTCAAAGCACTATACATGAAAGCTTTACAAGTTTTATTTCTGCTGGTCTAAAATTTACGCAAATGTGTGAGAATAAAAACCTTGCAAGAATGTCCTGCTATGTCGGTACCAGTAATACAGAATCGCAGTGTGTGTTTCAGCAGTATAGTTGACTTGAAGTATGTATGTAATTTGTATTTTTATAATTAGGAGATTTTTTAAAGTTAGCATACTTGCTTATTTTCTTACTTATTTTGGGTGGTTTTCCTGAACCTCACCAGCTCTCCATGTCCTTGCGTCCTGAATCGAAGTTCCCAGATAAGATATCTGCAGACTCCAGTCCAGTGTCCTGCTTGAGTACATCTTCATATAAGGAATGGCCTACTAGGGATTCTTGCTCCATGTTTGGATGCGCAACTGATAAAATTGGCAACAGGTTCACTCTTACTGCAAATGTATGTCTTTAAAATGCAGATTATCTTCTGATTAGATAAAAAGTGAGTCACTTGATATTGGATTGTTTTATTTTACCTTTTAGATCTGAGCATATTGAATAGATGTAAACCATTGACCACATGTTCAGAGCGGCAGAGCGTGATCCCTTTTCCTCTCATTAACCACCAAGAAGTTGTTCACTGGACTTCATCCCATTTTAATATTGAGGCCAAGTACATTGATCTTAATTCTGGGTAGCACATGTTCATGTTGAAAAGGCTAAAGTACCAAAATAAGACTTCTCACATTCTGTAAAGATTTACATAATGGTGCTATACATGTATGGGCTCACCTGACATAAGTAGAATTTTAGCCACAACCTAAGAGTGCCCTCTCAGGGTTGTTGATTTTTTTGATTTAAAAAAAAAATTAAAAAAATCAGATTTTTTTGATTTAAATCGGATTTTTTTATTTAAATCGATTTTTTGATTTTTTGATTCCAAGAACTGCTATACCCCATGATAAAGTCAAAAGAGTACCATTGGAATGCTAGTCATAATGCACAATCTATACCAGGTATTTACAAAAAATCAAAACATGTTTTTACATGTGAAAATTTCAAAGAAAAAATTTGGTAAAATCATGGGAAAAAACCTGTTGAATTCTGCACCTTGAATATGAATTTTTAGCAATTAACAAAGTGACATCATAGAGGTATTTTAATTGTATCCAAAAGTTGTAGAAGCAATAAGAATGAAGTAAAACAGTCAACAGTCAACAATTATCAAAAATGGTAAAAAATGAAAAAAGTTCAATTTCAATCAGTGATTTTTATAAAAAAATCACTGATTTAAATCGGCATGATTTAAATCAAAATTTTACAGGAGGCTTCTGTAAAATTTCCACCAGCAAGTATTAAGGGCACATAACCGTAATTCGTTTAGGGATTTCAGAGGAGGGAGCTCTCTATTTGAACATGAACAAAGGAGCCCAAGTGCGCTATTAGGCAAATCTTCACGGTATATAATGCGTACAAGTTTGTATGAAGTCTAATGCATTGGTATATTGAATTTATTTCAATGTTGTAATCAGTTATGTATATTTTTTTCTGCTTCTTTTTACAGACCGAGAAAACAATCTAGACCAAGGGCTCACACACTACTTACTATACGCCATGGCGGGCGTATTTAACAACTTCAAGAAGAATAAAGGCCCCAACATGGTGGGGCAACGAGCTAATGAGGAACTGTGGACCAGAACAGGAACATTTGTCAATAAACCTCAGAGAGGGTGGTTACATACAGAAGAAAAGGTGAAAGCGGGTGGCATTTGCTATGGAGTTAGAGTAAGTTTGATATATTATCAGTTTATTATCGCCTACATGTATACTGTGAATTGTTGAGGGTTTGGGCAAGAAGGTCCTATCTGCAATAGCTGCCATGTATCATACATTTAGATGAGTACAATATATAGAATGCAGAAATTGTGAAATGTCTGTAGGGCAGCTATTGAAGATGGGCACTGCTCCCTTCATGTGTTGATTTAGCTATTTTGTTTTAATTTGATTAACAAAAAGCAAAAGCTACTTTCGCCCAAACTACCAAAAATCTTACAAGGAAAAGCAATGTGCATGCATGCATCCTATGTGCAGGTTCTTTTGCCGGTCCAGCAAAATCCCTGTAGATACTCCTCGGTGAACTTGTGTTTGGCACACAAGGGGTCTAAGGTTCAATCCCAGGATCACCAAGCGACTTCTTTGTTTATCTTCTCTCTTTTTTCATTCCTTTTTTCCCTTCCAATTCGCTGGCGTAGTGCATGTTAAAATATGACCGTTGCTAGGTCAACTGGCTCACGCTTTCTTTGTTTTGAACCACTGATCGAAATGATCACATCACAAAGCCTATGGCATATCAAAATTCGGAACAGGTGTATGAGCCCAGGCTTGAACCAGTAACCAATGGTTACTAATGTGTACTACGGCAGCGAAGATCAAAACCCTTGTCTGTGTTAGGATTAGTAGACAGATAGTCCAATTAAAAAATTTTCCACTTTAAATTGTATCTTTCAGGGAGTTGTAATTAAGTGGATTTGATCAAATGTGCACCAAAACGCTGGGAGAGTTGGGGTTTAGTCTACATTTAGAGCTAGAATTATGATATTATTTCTTACTATGTATAAAGGGTAGAATTAAGTCATTAACTACAGCAGCAGCTGAAACCAAAAACAACAAATTATCAGACAAGTGTATATGGAAAATCCATCAGCCTATTTAGTATTAAACATCGCTCATATTTATGCAGAATGCATTGGAGTTCATGTCCACGAGATTCAACGGTGCATAGTTCCACCATGCCAGCCACGGTATTACGGCTCGCGAGTGCCAGCCAGACAACGGACCACTAGACAAGCATGTGTCTAATATGCATGTCAAATTATGCTCTTATCTTGATTCTTAAAGATAAAGGGAAGACATTTGAAGAATATGTGACATTATTTTGTAGCCCAAGGGTATGAAATAAATATAAGCTTCCTACATGGTATTCTCATGGAGTGACAGATAGTGATAATTAGTCACATTTTGATTTGACTTTCTTGGAAACATCAGTTACATTTCTGAAATATATGAAATAGTTTCAACTACTATCCAAAGATCATCAGCCTTATCAGACCTGAAACTTTCAGTATTTCAGCATTTTTGTTGCTCAAATTTGTGTGTTTTCTTTTATTTTCAGCCCAATATGAGCTATTTTACCCCCAATTTAATACCATTTTTCTTTTCAGCTTTTTTTAGCATTTTCAGTGTCTGTTATTCACTAGACTTCTCCATAGCCCACTTGCCCATTCTGCATTATCTGGCATTAAGCATAAAACTCTGTTTTGTATTAATTTGTGCACAATTACTGTCACTAATTATATGAACTTTTTTATAACCATTTACTATGGCATAGTCTAGTTATTCACTTTATTTGTATTTTGGTAATCAGTGAGATTATTTACCGAAAATTTTTAACTTTAATATTTATTTGAAATAAATTTAATCCAACTTTTTGTTTTTGTTCAGGGTCATATCATAGGAAATTGTGGATATTTGTGCTATATTAGCACAACTTGTGGAAAGTAATTTAAAATTTGGGCTTAATTAGGGGCTTAATTAGAAAGCTAGTAAAAATTTCATATATTCTATTATGAATATGAAACTGGTTGAGGGTGGGTGTGTGGCTGTGTGCTGGGGGATACTCAAGTTTGGCTTGGGTAGGGATGTGCCACTAAGAATTTGAAAGTGGTCCCATGATCCCCCGGCCCCATCCACATAAAATGGGACCCATTGCCCCGCCCATTACTATACCAAAACTTATTTTTTTGGCCAAATTTAATGCAAATTGCCAAAAATTGTGGCAAATTTTCCAAATTTAGCTACAGTCAGGCAAAATTGTACACTGTGGCTCATTCACCTTCATGTTGTAGCCATTTTGCAATACAGAGCAGACGGTTCATTGAATCTGCTATATTTGTAAGTTTATTCTGGCTTATTGAAGTTAAATCAATTGTGTTTAGTAAATAGACTAAAGTGTAAATAATCATTGTGATGTTTAGAAGTATGTGGGCGTAAAATTATACAATATAATATTTATGGGTGGACAATATTTCGATGAAGAAGTTAATTGTTGGGGTGCTATTAGGTCCAAGTACAGTTGCTGAACCAGGCTTTTTCACACAAGACACAGGCCTAGGCTCTAGACATAAAAACTGGTAGTATTTCTCTGTGTGATAACATTGCATTTGAACCTCTAAAAGTACAGAATAAAATGAACAAACAATGAATGTAAGGAAAAAAACACCCATTCACAATGAGGAAACTATCACTTTTTTATTTTTTCAAAAGTAGCCCCTGATTGACCAGAATTTGAAGCTAGAAGTATTTGACGCTTAATTTTTAATTGATTTCATAACGTCCCAAACGTTCGAACTGGAATTTTTGTTGTGTGTGTTTTTTTTGTGACTATTTTTGTCAATAATCTTGGAATGATTTAGTTGCAAAAAAATCATCCGACACGAAGAAGCTCAACAAAGGTAATTTTCCACGTTTAAAAATTCATGGAGTTCTTGTCCGCCATCGTTAAATATTAAATTTAACTATATAACACGACTGTAGCATCACAGCTCTTCAATTTGCAATTAGACCTCATTGTTGGAGAAAGGAGTTTGTATAAGAGCTGAGTGAGAATGCACAAATTTTGGCATGCCAGTCACTTTTGGAAAAAAAACCCAATTAAAAATACCCTGAAAATGACTGATTCATCTAAGAAAAGTGGTCTATGGCCAAGCAAATAACCTTTTTTTTTTTTTTTTTGGGGAGGGGGGTCTATAGAAATCTGAACAGATCAATATCCCAAGCTATGTAGTGTGAACACAGCTACCCACTTAGAGCTCATATTGAAATACCCTACCACGTTTGCGCACAGAAAGAAGGCAGGATGCCCCTCGCTAAGCGCGCGCCTCAGGAAAGCTCGGTCATAAAACGGATGGATTATATGCATCAGTGATACACCCTGCCTTTTGAAGTGGTCCATGACGAATGGGAAGATTTACTCTGACTACGGCTCATCGCACAACCCAGGAAAGCGCTCCCTAATTTAAGTGGCTAATTGCAGTGTTACAATCACACAGGATTTTAACAAAGAAGGCTAGCACAGGAAAGCTGCAGGATGGCGCACACCTTCCTGTGTAAGGGAATTTCAAAAGAGCCCTTAACCAACATGTAGTACATTACATTTTATAACTTGAACATTCACCTTTAAAAGCAAAGCTCAATGAGGATTTCTTTGTGAGTTGTTGCATCCCTTTAACATGTTTAAAAAAAAAAAAAAAATAATGTCACAAACAATAATCAGCTGCAGCCTTGCTGGTAATATTCCTGTTGTTTGCAACAAGTGTAGAATTCCACATAGAGTGCATCTTTCTTTGAGGAAACAATTGAAATTATGAATTGTAATGATGTTTGAAAAAAATATTGATATTTTTCATGAAAAATAATGAAAATTTGTCACAGATAACCATTTTCAGGGATGTTTTGTAGGCGGCAGTATCAATCCCTTATAATACATTGCTAATGAATAGCCGGGCAATGGGAAACACTTAATTAATCTATCTTACGTTAGACCCATTACGTACTCCACCTACTATTACACAAATGAACTTATAAGTTGTTCAAATTCCTCCCAATGATCTATTAATAATTTACAATGATGTAAATGATACTAAAATGATTCAGCAAAATAATGAAGGTTATGGTTTACTCCAGTTTTTAAAAGTTACTGTTTCTGTGTGTTTGTTTGTTTTTTCAGTATGTTGGATGTCTTGAAGTAAAACAGTCAATGAGAACACTTCCATTTGAAATGAGAGGACAAGTTACCAAGTAAGTAGCACTATAAGCCATAATAGTCTCATATACAGTTGACACAGTTCCTTAACCTCTATGAACAATCACAGCTCAAAATTTGACCTTAAGTTGTGGGGTATGAGTTTTTGCACCCAATACATTCAAAGGTCATTCTGTGAATGTACACATACATTGGGGTTAAAGAACTGGCATAGTAGATGAGCATGTTTGAAATCCTAGTGTAACTTTGTACTTTGTGTACAAGAACCAGCAAGTCTCCAATATGACAGGTGGCAACCTACTACTTTTAACAGCTCTTTTCAGAGCCACCTTTTCATAACTTAATAAGAGACAATCTACTGGGTATATATTGGACAAAGGACTGTAATTCTGAACAAATTGATTGAGTGGAGTTGTAAATTTTTGTCTACAATTGTTATTTTATTTTTAAGAATTTCTTTCTTTAGCAAATTACCATATATGAAAATGACTTATGATTATTCATTCCTTCATGCAGAACCATGACAAGAGTCTATACAAATTTTACAGACACAGAATTTTATTGCACAAACATGGGCTAAAGTTAATTATAACTGGCCACCTCAAGATATTAAAATTAAGGTTAGAGTTTAGATTGAGGTTAGGCTAGGGTTATTATTATGTTGGTGGCTGGTGGCAATGATAATTAAGTTGCTCCGGAATATGACAAGTAAAGATCAAATACCACTGGTAAAAGTAAAATGTATCTCTGAAACTTTCAGTAAATTGAGCGCATACATCTTGGTGCATTGAGGCACACAGATTCATGTTAGATGTATTTTGTGATGTTCTTGGATGCAGTACATGCATCATATTCCAAATAAAATTTCTTTTCTTTTATGATATTTGATTACTTGAGAGGAAAATATTCAATATTTCTAAAATTATCCACATTCTAACAATAGAATATCAGTCTATATAGAAATAATTATTACATTTTCCTAAAGTTTCCACCCATGTTTATTTTTTACCAAACTAAATTTAGATTCAATATTTGAATCATTTATTTTAGTCATTCAAGGTTTGCAGGAGCTCAGCCCATTTATTGGGCACTTTCCAAAGTTTTTATGAAAAAAAAATTCCAGGGTTATAATTAATTTAGAAGAGGTTAATTTTAGAACGGGGTGATCGGAACGTGATCGGAACCGGATCGTTCCCTCCTAGAAACAAAAACCAGAAACAGGAAGAACAGGGAGGTGTGGGCAGGAAGGTTATGTATTACTCCTATATCAGCACTGGGGACCGATTAGCCTCATCTCACAACAGATTTCAGACAAGGGTTCTTTCTTTTAAAAGGGGTATCGATCAACCCTCTTAGTCTTAGGACCATGCAAGGATTTTTACAAAGGGATTAACCGTGTCGCAATCAGTAGTAT
This sequence comes from Amphiura filiformis, assembly GCF_039555335.1. Taxonomy (NCBI): domain Eukaryota; kingdom Metazoa; phylum Echinodermata; class Ophiuroidea; order Amphilepidida; family Amphiuridae; genus Amphiura; species Amphiura filiformis. Next base: position 25,241,010 of record NC_092635.1, on the reverse strand, counting down.
TTTTTTTTTCAATTCAAGTGTAATTTTGAAATTGACCGGTGGATGCTTTGATGTGGGAATGATACCCAGAATGTATTATAACTCTGGAGTTCATAAGTTCACTCAATTCTGTCATAAAGGAGTCTTTGGCAGGGAGGGGCACTCATGTACAATGTAGTATGGTACACGCCAAGTGCCAAAGAGACCCATTATTTTAGTCCGTTGTCACCCAAAGACCCCATATTTTTCCAAATTTGTCGTTCATGTATTACGCACAAGGCCTACGCCTACAACACGCTACAAACGTGTGGCGTGCCTAGACAAACGTGTTGTGTGTTATTAATTCCTGACGTGGGGTCATCTACCGCTTGAAAGATTACATCCAAAATCATGTGATTGTCCAATCAGATTTTGTGTTTCCACACTAGACCACACCCACTGAATAAGAATCTTCTAGAGATGAAAAACTTACTAATGTTAGTATTGCTACTAATGTTATATTTATAGGTTAATAAATACGTATCACTTGTTGACAGTGAAATTGTACAAAATAATACCCGCGTACTGAGATGTTGATGTGTCTAATGCACAAGCCCCAAAGGGGGGAGTGCATTAAATGCATCAACATCTCAGTACAAGTGCATTATTTTGTACAATTTCTCGAGAAACAAGTGATACGCATTTATTAACCTATTTCATACACGAGAAAAAAGTTTTTTTTGCTATTTTTATAACAAAATTGGCACTAAAAATGTTGAAAAATATGAGCAAATATATAATGCATCAACCCGCAAGAAAAATGAATCGATCCTACACGATGCGAACGCGTGCGAAAGCACTGTGCGTAGTATGCCGAGTGTGCGCCTGTGCAATTATACAATATTAATGCACTCCGCATATTTTTCTAATGGCTTTTCTGATTGGCTATGTGGTTCTAAGAGTGTATGAATAATAATTATATGAATTATGATGCATATAAAAGGTTATTATTTCTTTCAATAGTATATATTGCTTGAGATTGACATTATGTATCAGTGTGGACCAACAGTGTCAGTCAAAAGTTCTTTACAGTCATAGCATGTTATATCACTGTCAAATCGGTAGGAAATTGAAATTGAAATTAATTTTCAAAATAGTTGTGTGATGTTTGCAAGTTCGGAGGGGTTCTGGTGTAGTTCAATCCAGGAGAGCTAAAAATATGTTGGCCTTAGGTCAGGTATGCAATTATAGGAGATGTGCAGGGGTTTAGGTATGCCTAGGTAGGAGGCACCACTCTATCACATTCACTAAATATAAGAACATGAAGAAAATTCTATAGACTTTAAAAAATATTTATGCGATTTCTAACGGGATAAGGTCACTTACAGATTAATGATATTTAAAAGTAAAAAATGTAGAAATGATATTTATGCACCAAATATATATTGTTCAGTGGTGCTAGTCTTTCCCCAAATGAAGATATGAATGAAGTCGTTCATGCTTTGCAAAGATTAAGTGACTTCATCGTTGACAGTCCTGATGAAGTCAGAGACACATCTGATGAAAGCTCAACGCCTCGTACAGATGACAGGCTGCACTAGTACTGTGATAACAGATGGCGCACTTCATAGAAATACTATGCGGTAGAAATCCGTCTACAAGTATGCCTCTATATGAGGGTTTTTTTAGATGAAAGAGATGAAAGGTAGACACAGTGACACCTTCCACAACTGATACAGGTGGCTGTACAAACATGTATTATTGTAAGATCAATCAATTGTAATGTTTTTGTGGATGGTGTCTGCCTTTCATCTCTTTCATAAAAAAACCCTCATCTAGAGGCATATGCTTGTAGTCGGAATTCTATGGTAACTTATTAAAGATTAAACTCACAAATTGCAGTAAAACTAATTCTGTCATGTAAACTGAAAAAGTAAGTAAGCATGCAAACAAGTTCCAAAAAAGTAATCAAGCAAGCACGTAAGTCAAGTAAGGTTTTAATGAATCATCAGCTATAAACATGTACAAGACAAAAGGACAAAAGTTCAGATGTAATAGTTCAATTATCAGATATAAATCCGGATTCACATGAATGCTTTTGTTTACACTTGACAATCTTTCTTTCAGGGTGACTGCCTATCAAGTCAAATTCACAGTATTAAAATGAAATCGCTTGTGCATGCAGGCTACAATTGATGTCATATGGAGTAGTTTCTTATAGGTATTACATCATGTGTTACCAATGTTTTTAGTAGGAATGATTGAAAACTTTCACCTAGGTACAAAAAAGGAAAACAAAGTGCTGTTACTGCCCACTTCCTTTCCTGTATAGAGTTTTGTGATGTATATTAATGTGCCATAGGATGTTGCAACTATTTGCCACATATTATAGGCATATCCGTTTTAGGGGCATAGGGTTAGCCGAATTTTCCATTGAATGCTCTGAGGTATTATGGTAAAATTTTAAAAAAAAGTGTTAAATTTGTCAAAGATGACACTCATCGGTTCAATGGTTTTTCACCTGAACATGTCTAAAGCAGGGTGTTTCTCACTTTTCTTTTCAGAATAATATAATCAAGTATTGTCCCCTGGGAGGGGCCACATTGTCCCCTGGGAGGGACCACATTGTCCCCTGGGAGGGGCCACTTGTATTTCAAGTTGTATATTTCCTGCGCGTACAAGACTTTTTACAAAACTAGTTTGGTTGGAAGTGTCCTATAAATAAAATATTTTGCAAAAATGTTTGCCAAAATAAAATTTTCAGTTATATTTTGATAACATTTAAAAAATATTTAATTCAACATTTAAATGTTATTTTAACATTTTGAAACTAAACCAAAATAGTTTTATAACAGGTTTATATTATAAGAGGTTTATAATATTTTAAAATTTTTTGCTGTGATCTCTACATGTATGGTTTTGTGATCCTACCATGGAACTGTCATAGTTGTCCAGAGCAAATCATAGGTTAATGGCCATCAACACCCAACATCTCGGATCTTGTTTTTCATACCAAGTCTGCTGGTCAATGATGCGATTATTTGTTCAGGCATTTCCGGTGCCTTGGGCACGATACAAGTTTGCAAATAAGATTTGTCATCATCGTGATACCATATTGTATATTATATTATAGGCACGGTCCAGCAAGCAGTATAAGTAAAAGGCTAAGTCTGGTCACTACATAAATCGGTTAACTCACCTATTCAAAATTGTATTAATTTTTCAGTGACCCGTGATTCACTGCTGATGGTATCTGGGTTAATTTGCCCAGAGAAATTATTTTCCACCATGGAAGTACATGTAGAATAGAAATACAAGTGGAGCAAAATCCAATCGTAGATGAGACGCTAGTTAATATTTTTGACAACACACTTGAAGAAATTAAAGCCATATTATAACATTTCTTTAAAAATAGATTAGTATTTATTTTCCATAAAATGTTAGCTTTTACTGTCAGATATGTCCCCTTTTAATTTTGAGCCGAACAAGTAAGGTAAAGCAAAGAAAATTGGAATTTACTACTAGTACTAGCGCCAATGCATGTTACTCCGGCGGTTGTAATACAGTTGCCAAACTCGAAGTGAAACAAATTATACATTTATCAAACTATAGAGAGTTGCCGTGTTTTCAAGCGGAACGGACTACAATAGTGTTTATAACGTGATTCGCACCGCCGTATTCCTCATTCCTTTGATTTGGTCAATGACCCTATTCGTGCTACATTCTACAAAATAACATTTGCTAATTATTGCGCGAGTGTTGGTATTCTGAAAATTGTAAACGGAGTTTAGGTTTCCCTCCAAGATGGCGGGTAACCCAAAACACGGGAACTCTCTATTGTAGAGACCCTGATCTGTACTACATTTGTAGTTTGTTGGACCTTTGTTGCACACATACAAGATGAACATTTATGGACACACAAGTAAACAACAACAAAGGTAACGAGGATGTGACATTGGGAAAATAACTTCCTGGAAGTCCAGGTCAGCAACATTTGTTACCTTATTGTTAGCAGTCAGAAAATGTGCCAAGTTTTATTCATTTAATGCAACTAGCCATGCTGAATGACCGTACACATTAAATGTATTTGTGTTCCAGGAGTTTTGTTTTGTAAATACCAGTCTTTCAGTTACATAAAATTTAATATTTTGAAGAAGAAATGATATAATCAAACGTTTTATCTCCCTTTAAACATTTAAAGGCATATTCACAGATTTTGTGGGGGTGGTGGACTGAAATTGTTAGAATGTTCTTATGTGGTAGTCATAATTTAACATGAAATACCAAATGAAAGTTGCAACATGTTTATTTTGACAAAAAATAATGACAATGTATGAAAAGTACAATGTTTTCCAAGGTTCCTTTGACAGCGTTAACCATTGCGTATACGTGCGCGACGTCAAGCGTGTGCATTGGACCTTGTGCAAAATAATACGTGCTAGATGGCTAGCAGTATGCTTAATTTGTAAAAGGAAATCTGAATAACATTATAATGTATCCGAATTGTGTTCAACAGCTCTTGCTACTCAAATGAGTATGTATCATTCTTTGATAGGGTTTATGTTTCATTTGTAAAATTTCATGCAAACAAATGCAATTGATTATTTGTTAAATGATGTTAAACATACCTAACAATGACGTTTCATGCATCATAGCACTTTCTCAAATCGACTGACCAATTTTCCCAGTCCTCCTCGTCTGCTTCCTGTCGGAGCTTGACGTTGGTGGCGCTGTTTTAGGTGGTTTTAGGAGTTGGTCATAGAAGTGATTTCCTTCATCCCGGTTTGTTATTTTGTGTGAATAATTTGTAGTTGGAAGTTCATACTAAATAAAATTCATTGTAGCAGTCAAAATTAGGTAAGCTACAACCCATGAAAAGATATAATTGCAATTGAAACTCAAAATCTGTGAATGTCCCTTTAAGATGTACTTTTTTACACCATGTTTGCCAAGCATTCATGAAAATAAGTACACTAAACTTGTACACTTGAGTTATCAATATGGTTTAATTGTAGGTGTAAGACATGTGGATAAAGTAGAAAAAAAAAGATCTAAAAATAATCTTACCGTATTAGAGCTAGAGTTAGAGCTAGAGTTAGAGCTAGAGTTAGAGTAATTAGCAGTGTTCGAATTAAGGAAAAATAAATGGTTGTCCCATGGACAACCAGATTACAATTGCGGTTGTCCGTCTAAGTGTTTGGTTGTCCATAGGCCTACAAAGGTGACTTTTGGCTACAGATTTATGGTTGTCCGGCGGACAACCGAATCAGTATTTTTGGTTGTCCGACGACTTTTTTAGTTGTCCCGGGCGAACGGACAACCAAATTTTCGAACGCTGGTAATTACAGTTGCACATTGACTTTGTGACTCTTTTCAAAGTACACCGATTTTTATGGAAACTTAATAGGTCCACAAAAATGTTCTATAGCCCCTTTCTGGACATACCCAAATTTTGATTTCCAAAAACATTTGCGCGAAATTAATGAAAATCATACTTACCAAGAAAAAAGTTTTTAAGAACGTCTCAAATGTTTGTACTGGGAACACCTAATAGTACACATGAGTATGTATACCTGGTATTGATTGCAGATCGGAACTACTAGAGAACAGTTGCCAACATGCTTAACAAATTAATGACATCAGTTGGTGGTTTGTATTGGTAGTATTAAATTTACCGTAATTATATAGCCTCCATTTCCTGTAGAATAAAAATACCACTTTTTTTTTGAGAATGATAATTTGATAAACCTCAAGTAATTTTATAAATAGATCAGCAGCAAGTCTGATTATAAAAACTATCTGAACAATGCTGACGGCGTAGATTGAATATTTGAAAAGAAGGTGTTTGGAAAAAAGTGGAGTCGCAGGAGTAACCAAAAATGAAACAATATTTTTGCAGACATACTTAATTTTGTGACGAACAGTGACCATCATTTTCACGCTAAATTTTGTGAATCCAGAAATATGAAGGCGGGTTGGAGGGGAGCATGACTAGCCGGTGTTTGCACTCAAATATGGAGACAAATGAAACCAACATGGGATGGGTTCTATAAAGTGGCATAGCGTGGATCATCACATTGGGGGGGGGGCACCGACCATGATGGGGGGCACCGGGTCTGATTAGGGGCACAAGCCGTTTTTCGGCAATTTTCCTATGGGATTTTTTACAATTTCAGATCGATTGGGAGGGGGCACATGCCCCCCGTGCCCTATAACGCTATGCCACTGGTTCTTTAAAGGAGTTCCTGAGGAATAAGGGGTGCCATTTCCACCCCATGTGCATGATTTTTCTTGGGGGAAAAAACCCAAAACTTGCATTTTGGTATATTATTGGCTTTAACTCAAGAACCGCAAAGACCTATGGAACTATAATAATGTGATTATAAATTGTCTTTCTTGACTCACTTCCTTATAAGATAAATGTATTGATATTTAGAATACAGCAGTGTCTTAGGCAAATGGCCAAAAGTGGAGAAATATGGCACCTGCAATGATAAAGAGTGCCATCCCACTCACATATAGGGCACCTATCTAATTTTATGATGCATAAATTATCTGGAAGTCATAATGAATACTTTGATCATGTTTCAAGCCAATATTCTGTAACATAAAACTGTTATGAACATGTATGCATTGTTTAACATATTGGTGACAATTACATATTTTTATTAATGAACACTTTCAAGTCAATATTAGCTCATTTAAACTATACTGATTATTGATAAAAACAATACAATCCAAAGAAATTTAAAATGTGTATTATAAAAATCGTATGTCTTATTATTAGCCTCAAACAAAATGTACTTTCACTAAAGAAATTGAAACTAAAAAACTGCATTGTGGGAAGTTTAATATAATTTATCTTCTATATCTTCAGCACCTGTGAAAGCTATTTGTTTATCAAAGCAATAATAAATTCAAATACGAAGGTGTGAACGATATCTTGTCATTCAAAAAATGATCAATTATCGTATGTATTATTTAAGGGTGGTGTATTCAGATCGTGTACACTATAAGTTATTAGGTCACCATGACATTATTGTGTGGAGCAAACGGGTAACTTGTACAGTGAATTCTGGTAGAAAATATTGAAATTGCATTCAATTAGCATTTACACCTTCATCCACACATGTCTAAGAATCTGTGAATTTATATTCAAAATTAGAAACATTCAAAATTTAGCCATGTATTGTATTCTTCAATTTTGAAAGAATAAAAAATCCTAACTGGTATGAGTCCTGGGTATCTGAAGCATGAATAACATATATCTGCAATTGTTAATGTATGAACGTAAAAACGTAATAATGAAGCCCTTTGGATTAAAGAAAGTTGGCCATTCATTTTCTGAATTAGAAAGTGGTAAATGTCATTCTTGCTAAAAAAAAGCTTCTCATAAATTTGTTTTCTTTTGTGTTTTCCTATTTTAACAGAGAGGCTATTTTCAGAGTGTGTGATGCAGCAGGGTTTAGGTATAATAGGAAAAAGAAGGTGAGTAACCATGGAAACCAAGAACCTAAAAACAAGGATATGTGAACTGCCATCAGTGCCCAAATACATTGCTGAGCTCAAAATATGGTCACTCCTAACAAATCATCTGAAAGTTAACATTTCACTTGTCCCCTCCAGATTTCACTTTTCCCCTCCAGATTTCACTTTCCCCTCCAGATTTCACTTTCCCCCTTCAGATTTCACTTTGCTCTCCATATTTCACTTTGCCACCTCCAGATTTCACTTTCCCTCCAGATTTCACTTTCCCTCCAGATTTCACTTTCCCTCCAGATTTCACTTTCCTTCCAGATTTCACTTTCCTCTCAGATTTCACTTTCCCCCTCCAGATTTCACTTTCCCCTCCAGATTTCACTTTCCCCTCCAGATTTCACTTTCCCCCTCCAGATTTCACTTTCCCTTCCAGATTTCACTTTCCCCTCTAGATTTCACTTTGCCCCTCCAGATTTCACTTTCCCCTCCAGATTTCACTTTCCCCTTCAGATTTCACTTTGCTCTCCATATTTCACTTTGCCACCTCCAGATTTCACTTTGCTCTCCATATTTCACTTTGCCACCTCCAGATTTCACTTTCCCCTCCAGATTTCACTTTCCCCTCTAGATTTCACTTTCCCCTCCAGATTTCACTTTCCCCCAGATTTCACTTTCCCCCTTCAGATTTCACTTTGCTCTCCATATTTCACTTTGCCACCTCCAGATTTCACTTTCCTCCAGATTTCACTTTCCCTCCAGATTTCACTTTCCCTCCAGATTTCACTTTCCCCCTCCAGATTTCACTTTCCCCTCCAGATTTCACTTTCCCCTCCAGATTTCACTTTCCCCTTCAGATTTCACTTTCCCCTCTAGATTTCACTTTCCCCCTCCAGATTGCACTTTCCCTTCCAGATTTCACTTTCCCCTCTAGATTTCACTTTCCCCCTCCAGATTGCACTTTCCCTTCCAGATTTCACTTTCCCCTCTAGATTTCACTTTGCCCCTCCAGATTTCATTTTCCCCCTCCAGATTTCACTTTGCCCTTCATATTTCACTTTGCCACCTCCAGATTTCGCTTTGCCCAATCAGATTTCGCTTTGCCCCCTCCAGATTTCGCTTTGCCCCCTCCAGATTTCGCTTTTCCCCTCCAGATTTCGCTTTTCTTTGTGCTGCCACTGGGCTTAAATAATGTTAGGTGTGGCTCTCTTTGTTGCACTCTATAATAATGTTGTTTGTTTCATACATCATATTTTTAGTACCATACATTAACACTACCATAATATAATCTCCTCAAATAGTAAGAGTTTTCTATTTTTATTTCCAACCATCGTTGCCAAGACAGGATTTTGCTAACCTGATGTGGTTATGGTTATGGCTTAGGTTTCAATATAATTGATGCTGGGTTTCGATGACAAGAATAATTTTACCATTCTGATATTGCAGGTATTTTAGGTTGTTAATGGGTAGTGGGGCACTAGTTGGGTTGTAGAGTGATTCTTACTCTTAGGGATACACCGATCTAGATCAGGGGCGATCCAAATCGGTAGATTTCAGTCAGATCAGTTCTGAATTGGGATTGGGGAAAATCGATTTATTTTCCGATCTAATGACGGATTAATTATTTTCATGCAATATCAGTATTTAGGCTTCAAATTTCATTATAGCAATTGGCTAACATGTTGTATTTTACCGGAAAAGTTGTTTATCAGAGGTTTTCTTGAATTTAACTACCGTATTTCGTCAAATAGTCGCCCCCCTCAAATAAACGCCCCCACCACTTTTTTCAACCAAGATGTTTAAAAAATGCTGATATTTCCATGCTATCTTGTGTAGTAAGCTTACCAAGTTATCCACATGGTCGATATTAATAGTGTCAAAAATTGGCGAAAATCTGGATTGGAAACCCGGAAGTGAACCAGAAGTCAGTGTTTCTAGTTCATAGTTTGTCATTTTAGCGTGAGTTTTACGTTTACCTAATGATTTTAACGGGAATTATTGTTCTAAAATTGACCTTGAATAAACGCCCCCCCTTTGGGAAAATGTAACGCCCCCCGGGGGCGTTTATTTGACGAAATACAGTATTTTCTGTCAGTCACAGGGATCGGAATCCTATCGGCCGATTTAGAAAACAAACTGATAGGTGATTAGCTGGTTCAAACAAAAGGGTGGATCGGCGCATCCCTAGTGATTAAGAAAAAGACTTCTTTAAGGGATCCAAAATGAGCGTTTATTGCGTTTCGACAGTATTTTTTGTTGGACATGAGAGCACCTCAGACCTATCGAATTGCATTGTGAATACGAAGCATGTCTTTCTGATATCAAATAATTTTCTTTTTTTTTAAATCACAATATAATACAAATTTTATGACAAATTATAAAAAATGTGATATTTTTCAAATTTTTGATATATAACAGTCCTCGAAGTAAATTATATAAATCTAATGATATATTCTTAAAGTGTATGTAGCAGGAAGGAAAAGCCGACGGTCAATTGAAAATTTTGATCTTTCATATTGAAGATATGGATTTTTTTCCCAAAAAGACCAAATTTTTTTTTTGGTGTTTTGGGAAAAAATCCATATCTTCAATACTGAAAGGTCAAAATTTTCAATTGATCGTCGGCTTTTCATCCCACCTACATACACTTTAAGTATAAATCATCAGATTTATAAAGTTTACTTCAAGTACTGTTAAATATCAAAAATATCAATTTTAATGATTTGCCATAAAATGTGTATCAAATTGCAATTTCAAAAATCAAAATTATTTGATATCAGAATGACATTCTTCGTATTCAGAATGCAATTCGATATGTCTGATGTGCTCTAATGTCCTAAAATAAATACTGTCCAAACGCTCATACCCCAGCCCTTAATAGGTTTTTCAAATGGTCATTTTCATTTGCCCTTGCATCACTTTCCCTTCAATCAGTGGTATCAAAGGTTTAATTTGAGAAATCCAGAAAAAAGATAAAAGCACAAAATACTGTCTCATATATGTGTAAACTTACAAACCAGATGATTTCAATAACACTTTTGAAAATCATTATAGTTTCCCTGCAAATTCTATGTTCACACCTACTTTGCAACTTGGACCATAAAATAAGCATATTTACCCTACATGTACATGACACAAAATATTAAAATAAAAACTGCATCTGGCATCTTCTGTTCTATGCAAATGTACTGGAAACAAGCATGTTTGGTCTCAGCCTTTATATTATATTATGATATTTATAATACTTGTAAAGCCTTTGCATGTAAAATGATATCATATTGACACAGATTTTAGAGTGGATTCACTGGATTGTATTGTTTTTCTTTTGCAAGTATAAGTACTGAGAACCTTACTTTGTACTCGTAATTCTAACACGTCGTTCTGTATTCTTTCTTGCAGGCTCCCAAAAATATTGGCAAAATTTTAGCAGATTCACCCAATATTCAGTTTGGAGCCGCAAATGTCAATCTTACCATCTCAACAGCTAGCATTACACTTACAATAATGGAAACAGGCAAGGTAAGCTAAGGACAACAGATACAAATATTATCAAATGAAATCAAGAGAATTACTTACAGAAATTAACATTCAGTAAGAAAGTTAAAAGAATTCATTATTTGAAGGAATATTCCATACTTGATATGGTTCAGCTTAAAGGCCAAATGTGTCTATTTTAATAAAATATTCAGCTAATTGTTCCTGCCTTTTGATGCAAGAAGCCTTATGCAGTGTGAGAGGTTTTAAACATTACATGTAGCAAAATGTGAAGAGTGAATATTTTCTAGTCTAATGAACTCTTTTATTTTCTTAATTAGTTTGTTCTTTCGAAGTACCCATGTACATGTAAGAGAGGTAAAATGTAAAGGCCAGTATAAAAGGGCATATCATACTAAGCAATCGCTAGGAGCATAGCATTTTTATGACGTCACAATTGTCGCTGATCGGCAGAGCGACTACCTGCCGATATCTAATCAATAAGGAACTAGCATGCCCAAGCCTCAAGGTACAAGCCAGTTGACTTCAAGGTAACTTTGATGCTCCTACCCTTGCAAACAATTGTACGCTGCTGGCGATTGTGAATGCGCTACCAGCGTTTGACCACTAGCGATTTTTAAATCTCACGCTGCGAATGTAAATATGATATGCCCTTAAGGCCGACATTATGTGCGCAATTTTCCATTTCAACAGACACAAGTTTCACAAGACATGTATAGGTTTATGACATTTCTTGTCAAATCAGGTAGGTTGACATTGAATAATTTGACAAAATTAAAGTTAGAAGGTGACAAGGAATCGAACCAGCACACTAATAATCCTTGGTCATGAGTCATAATAATGACATGAATCAGATAAGTACTGCTACAGTTTGTCCACTCTGAAGTACAAAGTAACAACGCGCGCGTATACATCGCGTTAACAGTGCGTAGTGCTGCGTCTCTGCTGCAGGTATGCGTGCCTTCAAAGTCGGCACAATGTGTGCGTCCGTGTCGGTACTTTGTACTTCAGAGTAGACTGACTGTAGAAATGGTTCTATTCTTACATTGTAAGTATTTAAGTAGCCATTAGTGTTGAAGATCAGATTTCACCAGATCCAAATCAAATTCTTGTGTTCCCCAACCTTCCATCTATCAGGATGTCTTTTTTAAAGATATTTCTTGTTGGCATTTTAATTCAAGAGACAAATTGTGAGATTTGGCATCACCACAGTGGCACAGTAGGGTATGTGGAAATGCAAACAAAAAACATGTGGAATGATTGTGATAAATCTGATATTTTTTCTCTCTTTTCAGACAAATTGTCAATTGTAATCATTAGTTACACATGATTTATAACTCATTTTTTCATTGATCTATTAAAATGTCATGAGTATGAAACATCTTGCTCTATTTAACCACAATTTGGTATGAATTGCAGCACATTTGTAAGAACTCTGGGGATTTGCATAATCAGCGAAGAAACATGTCCATCATTATCAAGACCTGCTTCAATGAGCCATATGATGGCATTCAAACATCAGGCATAAAAGAGGAACCAGTATGCATGTGAATTCATCTGTATGGATTATGTAAAGGTTATCCAACCAATGAACCTGAAACAGCTCAACATCCATGAAATAAAACATGAGTGCCAGAGAGATCTAGAGCAAGCATAATTTTTGCTTTAATTGTATGGCAAAATGCCGCACATAACATGAGATATACAATGTTGAGATGTTTTCACTAGATTATGCACTGATGTTAGCATCGGAAACTCGATAGGGAATGTGTTTAATCAATCAATCAATCAAAAGAGCTTAACCCTAATTCCTAAAAGGGTTGCTTTTTGGCAGAATATCTGGTTGTCACTTTTTGACCATGGGCCTTACTAGCTAATGAAACCTATGAGATGCCTTACTAATGAAACCTAGAACTACAATCTACGAAAAAAGTCCTTGGAACGCTTGGTACACTCTGTCGAAATCCCGTGCAGAATTTTATATGATCATGGAAATGACGTATATTTTGCCTGGAAACAAGCATGACATCTACAGCAATGATTTACCCTTCCCCTCTCCCCATCAATCAATGTTGGAACACATTGGGAAACCGCTGAAGACATTGGCATTTCTCAACATTGAGCGGGGAGAGGGGGTGAGAGTTTTCCGTTATTTACACGCAAGCGTTCCAAGACATATTTCGTTGATTGTCTCTACCGAATGCAAAATATTTCATATACATTTCGTTTTTGTGTCATAACTCAAAAACGGAATGTCGTATGAGCTTCATACTGCACACGATTTGAGAGTGGATATTTGGCTTTGGAATCATAACAAAATTGTTGAATAAGAAATTGGTTTATTTAGGAAGTGGTCACTGAAACCATCCCCTATGCTAAACTACACACGTTTCATAATTATGGCTCTAAACTGCTCTAAAATGTCATTTTTGTCCCATAACTTGAAAACAAAATGTAGTATGAGCTTCATATTGCACACGATTTGGAAGTATATAATATTCCTTTGAATCATAATAAAATTGTTGATAAAGAAGTTGGAATATTTAGGGAATGGTCACTGAAAACACCTCCTTTGCTAAATTACACACGTTTAGTAATTATGACTCTCTACTGTATGATACTGAGTCAAATCTCGTTTTGTCTCCTAATTCAAAAACACTACAAATATAATTTTTAAAGAAATATTACAATGTTTGCAGCATGTTTTCTAAAATGTTTTTGAATTTTATTAAAACGTTCTGTACCCTTTATAATATAACCTAACATGTAAATGTTTTCTGTAAAACTTGCGTTTGCTGAGTATAGGCCTATCCGAACGAATCAGAAAGATTATGATGTAACAATTTGAAACAACTCATTTCTGAATATTATTTATAATAAAATACGCTTTGTGCCGTGAGAAAAAAAAAAAGAAAACAACAATTAAATACACTTAAAGAAAAAATCGACCACCACGGGGACTCGAACCATTCACATCAATCAATAGTCAAAAGATTATGAGTCGAAGGTCTAAGCCGTTGCGCCACGCTGTCATTTCGCAAAGCGAAGTAACCAGTTTTGGTCTTTTGTAGTAGTCAAGTATCGGGAAAGTGTAAACCTGTATAGTGGAAATGGCAAAGTGCATCAGTTTACCATAATGACAAAATGGTCCAAAATCGACATTTTATGGTTTTTAGGCCGCATCTCATGAAGCGTGACGTTCGTTTACCTTGGCTATACCAATTGAGAATGTTTGAATACAAAAGGAATGACAGATTGATCGCATTTATGACATTTGTTAACAGTTTGCCATTTTGAATTGAAATAAATATCTATACGTATATATTAATATCAATGCAGGGCAAACTGCTCAGTATGCACGTTATTCAATGTAGCAGTTTACCATTACAGATTACCATTATGGGTTTACACTTTACACCCTTTGACTATTCGTGTTTTAATTGTGTGAATCATTGCTAAATTATGCATTCATTATTTTCTATGCTTCTTTTTTTCTTTCTTTGTATTAAAAATAACTAAAGAAAAAAAGAAAGAAAGAAAGAAAGAAAGAAAGAAAGAAAAAAGGAAAAAAAGAAAAAAGAAAGAAAGAAGGAAAGAAAAATGAATGAATGAATGAATGAATGAATGAACGAACGAAAGACATTTGAAATAAATAAAAACATGAACGTGGAAAAGGGTTGAAGTGACCGCTTATAGGTTCAAATTGCAAGCAGCTTACGTGGCCAAGTGGTTAAGGCATAGGTCTTGTAAACATGAGGTCCTGGGTTCGATTCCCATGCGGTATTACTTTTTTCTGTTTCATTTATTATTTGCGACGGTGAACCCGGTGAAAATATTTGTTTATCATAAATACATGAAGTATACATTTTTGATTTATTTTTTCTGTCTTTCTTTCTTCCTTTCTTTCTCTATGTTTGATTAATTAATTAAATTCTTTCTTTCTTTCTTCAAAAGCCCCCAAATGAAATACTTTCCGATTTAAATGTGATCTTATAATAGTCCTAAAAACCTCCTCCACCCTACCCCACATACATCCCACGCCCAACACCTCGCATGCACACACCCGCACATTATACACACACCCCATGTATACACAAAAATATGAAGCACAAATCTGCTGAAGATAGTTGTTACATCATGTCAAAAACAAGTTAATGCTATCTACTGAAGATAGTCGTAGTTTATTATTTACTTCCTTACAATCTTAACGTAGGCCTACATGCGGTTTTAGTTTTTAATTAAAACTCATTTTTCTGTTTTCTAACGCTCGTTCACCTATCTGACAGGTGCTATGAAGGTGAACTTTAAATATTAATTTTAAAATAAATTAAACAACTCGGAATCATGCAGCTTAGAGCCGTGATAATGATTTCTCGGTTTTGAGATATAGCATAAAAATTTCATTAAATGCGTGTATGCTAGGGTATGGGGTGTTTCAGTGTCCACTCCTGAACCAACCAATTTCTTTATCAACAATTGTATTATGATTCCTAAGTACATGGTCTGCTTCCAAATCCTGTGCAATATGAAGCTCATACAACATTCTGTTTTTGAGTTATGGGACAAAGACGACATTTTAGAGCATTTTAGAGCTATAATTGCGAAATGTGTGTATTTTAGCATAGGGGGTGATTAAAGTGACCACTTTCTAAATAAACCAATCTCTTTATCAACAATTTTGTTATGATTTTAAAGCATATAATCCACTCTCAAATCGTGTTTAATGTAAAGCTCATACGACATTCCGTTTTTAAGTTATGAGACAAAAACGAAATTTAGATGAAATATTTTGCATTCGGCAGAGACAATCTCTGAAAAAAGTCCTTGGGCGCTTGGTACACTCTGTCGAAATCCCGTGCAGAATTTTATATGATCATGGAAATGACGTATATTTTGCCTGGAAACAAGCATGACATCTACAGCAATGATTTACCTTCCCTCTCCCCATCAATCAATGTTGGAACACATTGGGAAACCGCTGAAGACATCAGCATTTCGCAACACGGCGCGGGGGGAGGGGTGAGAGTTTTCCGTTATTTACACGCAAGCGTTCCAAGACATATTTCGTTGATTGTAGTTCTAGTTACTCGGGGGCGGAACGCCAACGAGGCGCTATAGGACTGATGGATTTTGTAATGTCAGAGAGGGGTTGTCATGGTCCAATACAGGCACTGAACAAGTGCTAATGAAACCTATGATGAGACCTCAACACATTTAAGCAAATAAAAAAAGTTCGAAGCATTAAAGCCTCTGACATAATTTAACATCAAGCATCACATTTTTGATACCATTCTTGAATTGTGAGATTCTCTAATAATATACAATGTTTTTTAAACTCTTGAATGATGCTCATAGATATTCATTAATTGAGGCAGACCAGACAGATACATCCAGCTGAAGCACTATAAATGTAACCATTTCTCAGAATTTATGAATAATTATCTAGGGAATGCAGCTCAATAAATAAAGTGATAGTCCTGCCATATTAAAATGGAATGAGACAACAGCTGTTGAAAATACACTCTTGGTGTGAATTTTGAGATTATATTGTATATGATTTATTTAGCCAAAGAGACTAACAATAGCCAATTGTTAATTACATAGGTCTATTCGCTGATCACACGGTCATCTCAAAACGAGTTTCTGTCAAACGCATGCTTTATTTATAGCGTACGCTTTGCAAAAGCCTTCTGGCGTGTTGCTAGAATAGCGCGAGAAACAAAAATGCACTTTTTGCGCCCCACTTTTCCTCCCCCACACACATTTCATTAAATTTATTATCTTCATATCACCCTGAAAAATGCAAGTGTTCAAATCCAACAATTTACTGTGTATTTTGTTAATAGAGTAAGAAGGAAGTTTTAAAAATATAAAGAAATTTAAATGAATTTGAAATAAATTTTGTTCAACTTGACGCCCTTTACATGAATGCACGTTGTCATCATCAGTTTGATAAATGAGGAGCCAGTGATGAGTAATGTAAACTGTCAACACTCTTTATATAATACCAAGTGAGTTATTGTAAACAAGTCTGTCACTGCAAAGCAGGAGCTTCCAATGATATTGGCTGTTTGGTATTTGGAACATACATTAGTACATGATGTGGAAGTGATGTTTTGTTATAGTTTGTTTGTTATATAGTTTGTTTTATTTTAATTTTGAAATTGGACTATAATTATTGCTTCTAAATTTGGTCTAGTTATCTATTTGCAACAAACAAACAAATTAACTCATAACAAACTTTTAAAAATTAAAAGAAGACTTACAGGGCATTGTGAGATTTCACTAAAAAAACATTCCCTCAGTTTTTAACATTTTTGCAATGTTTGTCCTTAATGCTGTTCAGTGATCAGCATCTGTAATAGTTAAGCTTAAATCTGCGTCTTTCATGTAAAATTCTATGATTTTGTAAATAATGTCTGGATCCAGACCTTTAATTCCCCCACACAATTCAATAGGAGATAGGCGTAATAATGCAGAGCTCACAATATGTCTCTTTATGTTCAATATATAGATTTTGTCTGCTAAATTACTGCTCGGTCTGAGTATTCAAT
Source organism: Amphiura filiformis (assembly GCF_039555335.1). Taxonomy (NCBI): domain Eukaryota; kingdom Metazoa; phylum Echinodermata; class Ophiuroidea; order Amphilepidida; family Amphiuridae; genus Amphiura; species Amphiura filiformis. The sequence continues at coordinate 25,223,527 of NC_092635.1, read as the reverse complement.
CTAGCAAAATAAAGCGCAATTTTCTGAGTTGATTTAACTGAGAAATCTCTCTGAGCCCCTAGTGTGAGAAAAAGCACTAATTTTAAGTCTTGTCTAGAAGTCTGCAGTTGTGTCACATTACATTTAAAAGGAATCCATGTTTTGTACATTTCAACAGAATCCTATTATTGTATGCAGCATACATACATACATCAAATTTGGAGTGACAAAACATGCCACAATATACCACCATTTTAGTATTATTGTATACTAATCCTCCCAAGCCATTGCCTGATGTATATTGAGGAGTTACCCAAGAAGCCCCTATCTGCAATAGCTGCCCTATAGACATTTGGCAATTTCTACATTCTATATTGTACACAGCTAACACATGGCAGCTATTGCAGATAGTCTTTCTTTGGTAAACCCCTCAAAGTGTAGTCTGCTATTTTTTCATATTACAGTGAAATGAATCCCCATTTCAATTTATATAAAGCTTTTTTCTTTCTTTCTTGTTTTTTGCTTCCTTTAGATGATTGCCAGCCATCAAATGCAAGGTATTTCATTCGCCTCAGGAGGTGATCAGGTAATTATTGCTTGTTTTTCTTTTCCATTTCACTTTTTTTTTCATTTATTTTGAGTTTATTGCTATATAATCTTTTGATGTAAATTTATTTCACATTGTTGTAATTTATTGTGTGTTATTTAGTGTTTAGCAAGCTGTGAGCAATTTAAATTGTATCTCACATTTAATTTCATTCTATTGATTTCAGTATCAAATTACTGCCAGCAGGAAATTAACTTTTAAAAAAAATATTAAATTTAATACAAAGGGCAAATCTAATAAACAAATATGAACAAATATTTCCTTTCCGGTCTACTTTTTATGTCTTGTTACTTGAGAAGTAGGGGAGTAGGTTTGTTGTCTGGAATAGCCATACTGATGGCAGGAAAGGATATGTGGCAATTTGGCTTCACAGGCTAATTTGTCAAACCATAGTGTATCTTGGATATAAAAAAGACAAATTTGACACCAATTTATGCCATGAATTGAAATTTCTATACAGATAAGCTTGTGATGTAGGGAAAGAGATACAAATTGCAGATAGGATAGAAAAAAATCATAAATATCTTAAATAGTTTCAACAGCTTGCGTTTGGATATCAGTACATGATCACCCATTTTGGCTTGCAAATAATAAGAGCATGTCTGATTCACTTGAGACTTTTATCTTATCATTAGTAAAAAAATATTCAAATCATGGAGGAACTTTTCATCAGGGACAGTTTATAGTTCTACTATCATGATTATTGGTTTTGGTTTCAAAGAAAAAGGAAATTTTGGATGGCATTTATGTGTAATCAGTGGAAATAACATATATATCTATTTCTGCTTGCAGGAAACGCCAGAGTATGTCGCATATGTTGCCAAGGATCCTGTCAACGGACGAGGTATAGTTGTATAGTAGATATAAATATTAGTGTACTTTTATTGACGTAAAGGGGAAAGATTCAATTTTCTGGGGTGATGATTGAGAAGGGGCACTTTTTTGTAAGTTGTGAAAATGATGAGTGCAAGAGACTTAATCATTATTTATTAGAATCAAATAAATAGTACAGCTGCTAAGCTGAAGCATTGTGCACTTTGTGATAAAAGCAGTAGAGTTTCCACGCATAAAGTTCAAGGTCCAAAGTTTATTTTAAGATGGGGAGGCATTTTGGATTTGACCCCTGGTAATTTCTTGAGGTCACAAAAGGTCATATAGGGGTACAAATTAAAAATGCTCCAATCGTATTAAAAGACAGGCCTATACCAAATTACTCTGATCACAAGGATTAAAGAAATGTATAGTTTGTGTATAGCTTGTGCTATCTGCAACCTATCCTTTATGGGGTGGTTCTACAAAAACTAACATTTTGGGTAAAAATTTCAGCTTCCTCCGATTTTAGGCAGAAATTGTGGTAAATTATTTGTTTTGCTGATAGGAGTCAGAAAAGGAATAGTTTTACCTATCTATTGAATAAGCTTATCTAGATAAAGGTAAAAGAGTCAAATGCCATTGGCTGGCCAATTAATGGCCACTGTTGATCCGTGACTTCCATTGCACATGACAAGTAAAATAAACAGTTAAAGGAAGGCATGTTTAATACCTTTTCTTGAATCTTTTGTCAAGACTACACAGATGTAATAACTTGGGGCCCAGTTATTGTACCACAAACAGTTTGGCTTATTTTAAGCCCTGCTAACACTGTTCCCTGTACTTTTCAATTTTGCAGCATGTCATGTTTTAGAGTGCCTTGGAGGATTAGCACAAGATGTTATCACCACTGTTGGCCAGGCGTTTGAAATCAGATTTAAGGATTATTTGCGTAATCCACCACAAGCAGTCAGTACTCCAGACAGGTGAGTGCCCGTTGTTGTGACCTTTGACCCTTAACCTATTTGACCTGTTTATGGTCATAAGCAATATTGTGATGGCTGGTCAAAGGGGTACATTTCTGATGGGCTATTCCAGTTGAAATCCGTACACTCCATATGGAAGATATGACCTTAATCTCCCACACAGGGGCATAGATTTCAAATGGAGTAGCCCTTGACCCCATTTGAAATTCATACTCCCTGTGTGGCAGATTAAGGTCATGTCTTTCATAGGGGTGTATGGATTTCAACAAGTACATGTATAACCCAATAATGGTGTGTCATTGGCTTTGTTCAAATCTTCATCATTGCATAACAATTGCTTTTTGTAAAAAGATTTTGTAACTCCTATTGTTAGGTTTCCAGAGTGGCTATAGTGTGTCTTGTCTCATGTAGAATTTTGCAATGGCAGATTGGAATCAGTGAGTTTATTTCATTGCATCCCCAGCCTACAGACAAATCACCCATCGTCACATGTGTTTATGTCGTAGATTAAGTTTGCAGGCACGATTCAAATCTTTGACTGCAAAATCTAATATGGGGTTACTCTCAACTTGAGATGAGACAGACTGTAATAGACATGGGTATTTGAAGTGCTTGGATGTGTGAAACGTCTCATTCTTAAAAAAATATATTATGCCTAGGCCCTAGGCTTAAGATATTTTGGAATTGTTAAATCCTGAATTTGATGGAAAGCTCTCTATTGTGAACCCAGTTTACTTAATAGGCCTTTTGTGGAAAATTGATACATTGCAAAATGCTAAGTTATGTAATGAGGTTTAATCTGAGCCATTGTCTTGAAAAAATTTATTTACGCTGTTGCCAGCCATTGTAATGTACTGTAAAATTTATCAATTCATTAAGTCGCATGGATTCTTTCACTTGTAAAAGATCCAACTAGGGAAAAATGATGAATGAATTAACTGTTTGTAAAAGTCTTAAGTATATGAGTTTTTGTTTAGCATCAAAGCCTTTTTTTATTTCCAAATTGAACATGTTGATTATATAAATAATGGCTGTTTTAAGATTCGTACAAGTAACAAGTATGTGTACCAAACAGTGATGGACTGCCTTTGTTTATTTTAATATCAGTTTCGATAGAAGAACGTTATTATCAACACAACAGTTTCCACACCATTGTAAGCCTAGGTATGTGGTAGCTATGGCAACCCGATCACTAAATTACCCACAATGCTATTCTGCTTTCCAACCCAGTTCATTTTTCGTTGTATCAGGCTTTCATATAAAGCATACCTGGCAAATATCTCTGCTATTTTATGCTTCTTTTTTTATCTATCCTAAATCAGTTCTAAGATTTGTGTATACTCTGATTTTAAACCCTCACCCGGGATCCCCACATACTTCTTCAAAAAATATGGCACGTCATTGCAATAACATGAGAATTGCAACTATAATTTGAAAATTTACATTGATGTATATACTTATTTTTGATGTATTCCAGTCTGCATGTTGCATTTTATATTGTAGTGCATTTTGCTTCCCCAATGTGATGATGGTAGTGCTTTTATGCATATGTGACCTCCACATAACAACATATATCATTGTATAGCATGTTCTTTACATGGAGTAAACAAATAATGTAAAATAAAAAATTTGTTTAAACAAACTGAAAATGTGAAAAGGTGAGTTTTGTATTCTGTTTGGGAAATAAGCGCAATAAACTGTTATGATCCAAAAAGGTCTCATTTCCAATGGCATGGTTCATTAATCCTCATTTAATAATTATAGCTCCAAACCTCAACTTGTGGGGGATGAGTTTTTGTACCCAACTCATTCTTGTGAGTGTATAAACATATAGGGGTTAAAGAACTTTGTAATTACAGATGAGCATGTTGAGATCCTAACATTTGTGATTTTTTTCAGTCATAGTCTGTCAAACATAAAAATACAAAATGTCAATTTTGTATAAAACAGGATAGTGATACCTGCATTACAGCAAATTTTTGTTATGATTTATGTGGAAATATTTTTTCAGATTCCAATGGTCAAATCACAATCAAATGGGTTCAGTGTGAGTAAATGATTGTAGATGTACATATAGTTTCCAATTTATGGAAGAGGAATATTAATTATGCCATCAAATAACAAATATCAAATAGACATTAAGTCAGGGGTGGATCCGGGGGAGGGGAGGGGGGCTTCTAAAAATAACCCCTAATTTTTGTATGTGTGGGGCTACCTTAATTACGAACTGCATAATTGTAGTTGGACAATTTCATGACTAATAAGAGAGGGGATGGCTAATAGATGTGTATTGCTGTAAAATTTGGCTGAGGAAAACAAGCCAGAAAAAAATGGTGTACCCCCTTTCAAAACCTGGATCCGCTCCTGTATAAAGTAGAATAGCTATTATTATGCTTTGTTTTATTCTTTCTTTGAGCCAGTGATGATAAAATTTCAGTGCAGCTGGGGAGATAAATGTTTTGCAGGTCATGATCTATGCCCATTAAAACCAGAGTGTGCAATGTACTTAATACCTGCAGTATATTGAGGGATTAGCACAAGCAGGCACTAGATCTGCAATAGCAAGGGCTGCCTTGCACTAACCATGGAAATAGTAGGCCTTCTTATCTACTATTTCCATGCACTAACCACTCAATATGAACTATGTACTGGAATCCTGACTCAAAGAAGGACAGAATATATTTGAGCATTCTTGCTGTGTTGTAAAACAGAATATTGTACATAATAACATCATATCTGTAATAGTTAATACAACAAACTTTCATCTGCTTTCTTCCAGAACATTTCATGTACATAGCTGCCAACTGTTGTGTGTAGGGATGGGGATTACAGTTGTACTTGTAGTTGGGAATGAGATGGGGGGGGAAATTAAATTCTATACATAATTAGTCCAATCCTTAGATGTAATTTAGTTCTGATATTTTTAAACAGTAAAAAGTAATAAACATGTAAAGCATGTGTTGCTTTGGTTTTAAGGCAAGCTACACTTGGCATATTGAATGATATGTGACACGATCTGGTCCATGGGGGCCAAATGAGGAATTTTGAAAATTGAGTTACTGTAATTATTACATTATACATACAATAGGCTATCATTTACTGAAAACACCAAAGGTCTAGCATACTTGGTTCTAAAGTTATGAAGTTTTATGATGCCCATTTTCTTATGTATTTCATTGTTTTTTACTCCATATTATTACCTTTATCTCAGTTTCAAATTTGCCGCCTTTGGTCCCCATGGACCAGATCGTGTCACATATATGATATCAGTAGTACATTAGGATCTATGGTCATCTCACTGTTATGTAAATAATGTTCTTATGTCAGGGGTTTCCAACTATTTTTTTAGAAGGTGACCTCATCTGAAAGTTGCACTTGTTGTAACCTCTTTTTATGCCTCCACCGAGGTATTATATTTCCTGGTTGTCCGTCCGTCTGTCCGTCCGTCCGAGCTTGGGTGCAATATCTCGGAACTGATAAGATGTACAGTGATGCAATTTGGTGGAGGGATGGTCATTGGCGGTCTTCAAATTCCAGTAGGTTTGGTTAGTGGTTCAAGGTCACCCAAGGTCATCTAGGGGTCATCTGAGGTCAAATTGGCAAAAAACGTTGTATGGGCATGAAACTTGGTGGGTACTGTAAACATTTAGAACCAAATTTTTTGAGGGTCATTTTGGGGTCATCCGGGGTCACCCAGGGGTCATCTGAGGTCAAATAACTTAAAACTGTCATATGGGCATGAACCTTGGTGGGTACTGTAAACATTTAGAACCAAATTTTTGAGGGTCATTTTGGGGTCATCCGGGGTCACCCAGGGGTCATCTGAGGTCAAATAGCTTAAAACTGTCGTATGGGCATGAAACTTGGTGGGTACTGTAAACATTTAGAGTCAAATTTTTGGACGGTCTTTTGGGGGTCATCCGGGGTCACCCAGGGGTCATCGGAGGTCAAATAACTTAAAACTGTCATATGGGCATGAAACTTGGTGGGTACAATCAACATTTAGAGTCAAATCTTTGGATGGTCTTTTCGGGGTCATCAGGGGTCACCCAGGGGTCATCTGAGGTCAAATAACTTAAAACTGTCATATGGGCATGAGACAAAATGGGTCAAGGATCTTTCATTTGTTACACTTTTTCTAAAAACCTACACTGTCATCTAGAGATGGCCAGTTCCTAGTGAAATTGCACCAGTTAAAATGATACGCGTCAAGGTGGAGGCATTGCGGCCGACGCTTTGCGTCGAGAACCGCGCAAGTCGAGAACCGCTCTAGTTAATAATGTGTCACATGTTTTCCACTTACTCTTGGGTAGTGTGATACTGATGTTGAGCTTGTGACCCAGGGTTTGTGGCTTGTACTAGCTTGGAGACCCCTTTCTTGTGTCATCACAGATAACATGACATGTACCTGACTACCTGTACCAATCACTTGTTTGTAGTATTGCTGTGAATTATGTGTCATATTTCAGAACATATCCATGTATCAATGCTTGCTTGGTCCTGTCTACAGAAGCACTGTCATGTGTAACCTGCTGCGGTAGAATCAGAATAGTACACAATCATGGTTTTGGGTTTTTTTAATTCTCAGATACTTTGCATCCAAATATTTTTGCAAGAAATATCTTTGCAAAACACCTTCAAAATATTTGTGCAAAAATGTCCAGGCTTAAATCCATCACTGTTGCATTTTACAAAAATATATATTGTAGTGAACAAAACTTGGTCCAGATTATGATATTGCAAAGGATGGCATTATAAAGATATTAGATCCATAGAGAACAGACTCATAAAGCTATGGTCAATCTACCATCTTGTTTTGTTTTGTTTTGTCTTGAGTGTTACAAAGATTTGCATATTATGTAGCACTTAGCATGCATTATCAGCGCAACATTGCCATACAACTGAAATGACAGTTAGTTAATGCTTGCATGCTGGCCATAGCCTTCAACATAAAAAGTCCCAAGTTTTTAAGATATTCTCTAAATATCAAGAGCTATCTTAAGAACCACTGAACCAATACTAGTCTTGTACTCATTTTAATGCATTTTCATCATGATTCCAAATATGGTCATGCAAATGAAAATTCTGAAATTTTTGAATTTTTAAAGAAAATTTGAAATTTGTCATCTGCATTGGATAGGGTTCAATTTCACAAAATATGATCAAGGTTATAGTGAAAGGGACTGTATACACCTGGAACCTGGTTGAACAAGACTTCCTGTTTTTGCAGCTCCTCACAGGACCAAGCAGGCACATATGGAGTCATTTTCTGCATTAATTTCCTCTCTGTTCAATATCAAGCTAATTGCATCAACTTGTGCAGCTTAATGCAAGACTTCTACCAGCAAGCTTTTGCTTTGAGCCACATAAAAACCTGGTACTCTTGTAGAATATTTTTCAAACCACTTATATGAGTCCTACTTTTTCTGTCAAGTGACTTGAATTTCTTCTTCAACTCCCACTATTTTGGTGAAACTTCATGCATGCTTCTTGTAAAATATGGTTATGAATGTTACTCTCGCAGCAGCTCAAGTCATAAAATGTGTACCAAAAAAACAACACAATCTTTCAAGTTAATAGATTTGGTAAAAAATTCAGCTAGAATGCTATATCATTCATAACAATTTACAAAAATCATTTAAATTTTGAGGATATTTCAAGTACTATTCCAAAAAAACTTTTTAGATTCATAATTTGAAATTGAAATTATGAAGTAGGAAGAGCCCTTTCCCCTTTGGCTTGATGAGGAGGGGGCGAGATCAGAAGAGGAAATTAGCAAACGTTTCCAGATTAAGCTAAAGTTCCTATACTGAATTACCTTTTTTTATTGAATTGTTGTCATTTTTGTTGTTAAATTTAAAGCACTTTAAGAATTTGTAACATATCACTCGTACATAAATTCTACTCAGTTCATTGGTTGATTAACATTCAATAATGTTGCCATCAACCAGTGTGCCGTTAGATAGTTTTTACCATCCCAAGGACATAATACTGTGCAATACATGTAATGAATTAGTAAAATAGTGAACTTTTTCTTTTACCTCCAGTTAGGACTAAATGAATGATTAGGATTGAATTTTGTTTCATTTGGCAGATCTTGATAATATTTTTTTAATCCCCAAAAATTAGTGCTGTATTTTTCTGGAATGGGGAGTAGTATACATAGCGTGTATGTGCAAGGAAGAAACTTGTGTTTACGTTGCTTCTTGTACTTTCTGATTTAGTTTGTTGGTAAATTATTGGAAATATGTGTTGTGTTATGGCAAAACTTGATGTTGACAAATGAGTGTAAAATATTCTTGAAAAGTTAGAGAATTTATTAATGAGTGATATGAAACAAATATTTCTTATATATCTGTAATGGTAGAAATATAATCACTCGGTGAAAAATTGATGACTCCATTTCCCTTGCTACATTCTATCCTTCACCTGATGATTATATTTCAACATAATATTCATAGAGAGTTTTATATGTGTATAATATGTGACATGATCTGATCCATTCCAACCAAAGTTGGACATTTTGGAAATTATTACCATTTCTAACTTCCAGAGTACTTATGCTTGATGTTGAAATCTTCTTGTCCCTGGCATACTTAGTTGGAGAGTTATGGATTTTCTATATTTCCCACTCAATTGGGCAAAAAATTACTAGCATTCCAAGTACTTGTCAATGCAAAATTATGAAACATGATCTTTATCCATGGCGTTGCCTTTTTTTAAAGACAGTTCTTGTTTCTGATGTGTTTTGTTTTATTTTGCCTATAGACGAATCCAATTTCACGCATTCCTACACCTCAATGGCAGAAATAGCTGGGTCCCCGTCGGCTCCATCTCACCTAAAATGTGAAATGATGCCACTTTGGAGGGTATTTTAAACTGCATTCTATCACCCGTGTTACACGTAGACAAAAGAATGATGACAGTTTACAACACAAAAGAATCAAACATCTAATTTTAAGCGGCTTTAATCCACCCAATTGGGCAGTCACAACACCAGTTTGGTGCTGCGGGGACCCAATAATGGCTGACCAAATCCTGACCATGACTTGGCTTGCTGGATTCATCTATATCTTAATTTCATTATTGCTGACTGTGGTCTGATCTGATGATCATGTCACATATATTAGTTGCCATTATTATTCCCATTGACTGATTACATTTCAAGTAGATTGACTTTAAAGATGTAAATTATTGAAGCATTATCATCATATAACAGTTAACTTCCTCTATTATATAATACCAAATTCTTCTCTTTCCTTTTTTACAGATTGGCAGAACCAATATTTGGTGAGGAAGAGGAATCAGCATGGGGCGACGACCCTGATTACTATAACGATATTGCCAAGTTGGCTGCTAGTAGAAACCAAGGAGAACCACTACCGCCCCCTCCTCCTGGACCAGGACAGTACATGCCAACTAGTAATGCCATGCCAGTAAGTAAAATATTAAATCGGGCGAGTGGATTTCTAAGTGGACTTGCTCAACTGGGAAGTGGACATTTTAAAATATCTTTGAGGCCTGTCTGCAGGGTACCTTTGAGTAAGATCTGTCATAGCAAACTGAATTTGAAAGTAGATATAAAGACATTAACATATTACACTGATCATAAGGACCCTTCCAAAGGGTTTCCACGGTCCTTGAAAGTCCTTGAATTTGAAAACACCTTTTCAAAGCCTTGAAATTCCTGGTAATTTGCATAATTTGAAAGTCCTTAAAAATTGGAATTTTACCCAAAGTATAATTTTGACAAAATTTGGGAAGTGGAGAGGTGCCGCATGAAGAGTCCCATAACAAGATTTTTCTGTTGTGATAAGTCCTTGAAAATCATGCTTTTGGACCTTGAAAAGTCCTTGAATTTTAAATGCTTCAAGGTGCGGGAAACCCTGCTTCCAGTTGTAAATATGTATTCTTCTCTGAAACTGCCACTTCCAACTTTTTAAAGTGTAGTCAGTAGTTTTTACACATATTTACAAAATGACCTCAAATGACCCCTAGATGACCTTTGGCCTCAAACCTGTTGACATGCATGTCAATTTTTCCCAGTACCATTGACATCCAATAAAGCATGTAGGAGGAATCAATGAAGTGTTAACCTGTTTTTGCCAATGGTTAGCGTTTTTTGCACACACACACACCCGACATACATCGGGGCTCATGTCCCCCGCTCATTTCAAAGTCTCTTTTTCAAATTTCTTTGGCGGGGCAAAAAATTAGCAGATAGAGGACTTCTGGTAAACTGTTTTTAATATCTTGAAATTGAAACCCTGTTGCATTTCAGACTGAAAACACTGGCTACCAATCATTAAAAAGTAACCAAAGGCATCAGTACCCGCCCTCAGCACCACCAGCAGACAATACAGTACCCGCACCAATGGTATACGATAACAGAGCTAATGCAGTACCAGTCAACAACAACAGACAACCACCAGTAGGGAGGTTAATAGATCTAGATGACACACCGGCAGCACCGATGCTGGACAATCCTCTTAGTCACTGTAAGTATTGGACACACATGAAGCAGTATATGACTTTGTGGATAAGAGTATTTATGAAGTCCTAAACCAGTGTTCTTTAATACAAATCTAGATTTTATGTTACGTACCTCAGTGACAGTTTTGTGCTAACTCTTGGCACTTTTTCAAACTGAGTTACTAATTCCTGTACATTGATGGCTTCTTCCAGTTGTAGCTGATGTTGATGGTGCTGTTTTATTGTTAAATCTTTGTCATATATATCTGGAAGAAAGTAGTGCCCTTCATCTCTGTTCAGTGTATTGCCTACCCCCTCTTTCTTATCCAGATGGCTTCTGTCTGTCTCCTCTTCCTGTTTTTGTGACTCCTTCCATCCAAAAATTACATTGTTTTGCTCTGCAACATGATCGGTTATGACTGGTTTGTTTTCCTCCACTAGAATGGCACAAATCAATAACAGATACGCAGGAATTTGTCATGCAATCTGAGAAAGTGCATTGAGGTACATAACGTGAAGTTTGGATTTGTATAAAAGAACTTTGGAATATATGTTTTATGGACAATCCTGATGAACTCCCTTGCGGAAAAGATTGTTTAATTTTTAACAAACCCTGGTTAAGTGGTTTAAATTAGGCAGGTCCGATACTTTTATACCCCACTGAATATTGGTTCTGACAATCTGAAGAGATTGTTTTCTGGATTCAGATTCCATCAAGATGAAAATTATATCTGCCATAATTTTCATAATCTTCTAATTTCACAAGCTTTTGTTTTCATTGTAAGAGTAATAACACTAAATATTTAGGCAGATTCATTATGCTTGATGCTATAATAACATATGGGAAAGCTAAGGTTTTTTTGTATGCATAACTTCACTTTGCAAATACACAAGAAAGCAAATTGGTGTTTTCTTATTTTTTTTCTTCAGCTTTATAGATCGTTTACCTAGCTTTCACTCTTTAGTTACTGTAATACTTAATCATATAAATGGAACCCTTCACAATTCATATCTGATTTGAGTAACTTTCTAATTTACTAATTTTTGACTCTGTAAAATCATATCTGATGATTTCTAACTGCCCTGCCCTGTTTCTTTATTACCATTTTTAAGCAGCATCTGCACATTAGTATCAAATTTTTACAAACCTTGCACAATTTGAAATAGTAAAATTACAAATTTGCACAGAATTCAAGTTCTGTAATATTTATATAGTAATGTAGCATGATGTTATATTATCAGTTTGTGTTTTGATGTTTTTATCCTCAACCTGTTCCCGCCAACTTTTGTGTTATACTTCTTAGTTCTATGTTGAAGTCACTCCTTGTATCAACTTGATCATGACACCGCATACATACTCTTCCCTTTCTAGTCAAGCGGAACCTCAGTCAGCAAAGTAGCAAGTCAGATTCGGACGAGGCACCTGCCCTTAAACCACGCAACTCCCAGAGAAAAATGGCCGGCAGTCAAGTCAAGAGGCGGACTCCCTCCCTATATGACAATCCACCTTGTAATGTATCCAACAAACGACCCAATGACATACACTTTTACCAAAATATGAACGGTCCTGATTGGAAGAGGCTTGTGGAGGCCGGTTATGACAATTTACGAATTCCGCCACGACGGAGCAGAAGTACTAAAAGTAGCTCCCCTTCATCTTCCAGCAAAGGTTTATTGGATTGATTTTTTATTACATTTCTGTCATGATGCACCCCATGCATGCAACAAATTTTGCTGATTTTAGTGCTTGTTACAGGGCCATCACCATTGAAAGCATGATGATGCATGCAGCTCATGATCTAATTGCATGTTGCCCCGGAACATGAATGAATAGTTATGTTTGCACCCTCGTTGTTCCTTTGAACCAGTTCCATAAAATGCTACTAAGTAAATTGCATGATGTGTGTTTTACTGTTTTCCTTGAATCACTGACAATTTAAAGAAAATAAATTACACAAAAATGGTAATCAAATCAAGTAACTATACGTTGCAACCAAATTACTCGGCAGGGCATTTATTTATGCAGTCAAAGAACCATATACCCAAGCTCAGTTTTAAACCAAAATTCTGACATGCACAATAGCAAATTCAGTTAACATTTGTGATCCATATATCCATTGTCTGATCCGTGATAATGTATCCACTGCAGACCTATGTTGCAACCATTTTACATATGTAGAGTTTACTAAACTAAATGACATTTATTGCAGATCTGTGTTGTGATAGCTACAACATCAAAGGAAATCAAGTTAAAGGTGGATAGTCTGATCAACAACTTCATCCCTACTTTTATTCATAAAAATAGAGATTTTGGTATCAGTGGAAACCTGGGGTTTACCTCACTTCCGTACCACAAACATTGTCTTGGTTCTTGAAGGTGATGATATTTTGTTGACCACGGATGGTGGTGGGCAACTTGTTCCGGAGGCGTGCCCTTAGTTGAAAAGGCACAAACTCCATCTTGGTTTTTTGGAATGAGGCACTTTGAATGCAGATTGAAGTGTATAGGAAGTTTTGTGAGTCCAAGTTGAAAATAAGAAGAGATGTAACCAGGTGAATAGTATGGAAGGCTTTGAATGTCTGGACAAGACTCTTAGATCTGATGGCTAGTGGCCGGCTTCAAGTTTAAGCCAGTAAGCTAGCCCTACCAATGTGGATACATTTTATTGTGTTATCTTTCTAGGTGATGTATGATGTTAAGTTGTAAGCACTGGTATATAGGACTAATTGGGCTTAAGCCTGGTGGCTTACGAAGCCTGACCACTAGCCATGCTTCAAGAAACCAACCATTAAAGACTCTTGAATTTAATATTACCTCTTTGGATGAACTAGATCTAGACATTTTTGCCCCCAAAACATATCAAATTATCTGCTATTTTGATGTTGTGCTTCCTTAACAATGACTGTACTTTCCTTGTGATAATTACTTACTATGTCTATATGTGTGGCATAAGGAATAAGCTGTTCACTTCTGCATCTGTACTAATCTGTTTTGCTTTAGTATCTTTTGCTTCACCATAACTAACTCATTGTGCTGTGTGTACTGTGTAAAAGATGAATTCAAAATGTAATATCAATTGGTTGCGCAGGTGTTTCAAAATTACATCAACCAAAGACAGGTGTTTTATAATCAGTTAAGATCATAGAGAAGTATTCCATATCTTTTACAATTGTTTTGAATTATATTTGTAAAGATGGGTGGGCCAATTGTAATATACAATGTTTTCTACCTCACATTGAGGCCCATCAATGAAACATTCCGATTCCAAGGTTTGAGTTAAATTAGACTAGCGATTTGGATGCTACAAGCAAAATTGTGTATCACAGTGGCCTGTAAAAAAAACAAGATTTCCAGAGGGGTTACCCTCAAACTGCCATGTTTGTATTTGTATTCCCTAAATTATACATATTCTAGTCCCAATAGTTCACTGGGATTATGAGAAAAATATGAGCTTTCACTTGATACCAAAATCCACATTTTGATGGGGGTAAAGTGGAAGGAGAGAGGGTAATGCTGTTAATTGGGTCACACACCTTTATAAGAGACAGGAGCCAATTGATGCATTTTGAGTACTCTTGTATTTCAGAAATTGTTACAGAAATGACTGTGTTCACCATTTTCATTGCATTTGTCACTCTGGACCAGTGTGAATCTTGTTTTAGCAAGATCAGAAGGATTTTAATTTAGAAATAAAACAAACAAAAAATTTAAAAAACCAACAAAAACACCAAGACAAAAGATTTTTGATTCATGAACCAACTATATCTGTGCTTCTCATAATAAATTTGTCTTTTGCTCACCTATATGAAACAAATATAGGTTGGCTTTCTTTTTGTTCGGTACAATATTTGTTGTTATCAACTTTTGCATAAAATGATGTCAAACATTTGATCTTTTTTTAAATATCATGTTTTGGAGATGAAATTTTGATGGAAACAAAAAGCTCCAAAAAATGGAAGTTTAACACCAACAAAAATTCTACATTACTTATGGATCAAAACGGTTCAAATGGTGAAGACATTTATGACACGATCTGATCCAAGCAGACCGCCAAGTCGGAAATGTTGAAAATTGAGTTATTGTGATTTCTAACTTGTACATAAGCTTACCTAAGTCCCTGGCATACTTGGTTGCAAAGTTGACCTTTTAAGGTCCGTTTGCTTATGTTTTTTACTGTTTTCTTGCTCCTTATTTGTGCCAATATCTCAATTTTATTAATGCCGACTCTGGTGTGATAGGATCAGATAGTTTCACATTTGTTATTTTGTATCACTATTATATCTAGCATACACTATTTGTTGACATTTTACCTACCATTTGTTTTCCTACTACAGTTGGTGGTTCACAAGTATACTCTGAACCCAAACTTCCCTCCTATGATGACAGTCAGTATGATGTCCCACCCACACACCGGCAACCCGTACCTGAACCAAGCCTGTACAATGTGCCTCCTACAGCCAATCAACCATTAAGTACAAGTCCACATGAAGCATCAGCGCCACCACAAGCTTCAGAGCGTGCAGGTCACACCCAAAATGGAGGCCAGCATAATCAAACAGATGCATTTGATATGGGTAAGTTTTAAGGTTTTGTGTGTGTGGGAGAGGGGTGTATGTTTGTTTCGGGTATATGTATGTGAAAATGTGTAAAAGATATTGGTCTGTTCATTTTTTGCACAGTAGGGATATGTGGGCATGGAAAAAACAGTGGCATGATCGACGGGAATTATATAAATAAACAACATTTTTCACCAGGTTCGCCGTCGCAAATAATAAAGGAGACAAGTCGAACCCAGGACCTCAGGTTTACGAGACCTGTGCCTTAACCGCTGGGCCACGGGAGCTTCATGATTAGGCTGGTTGAAATTTGAACCAATAAGCGGTCACTTAAACTTATCTCCTTGCAAATAGCCCATAGTAGCTAGGGCCGTAAATGCGAGAAATAAATTGCCATCCTCCATGTGAGGATATGTGGGGTTGATATCAGGTAGTTGTACTGTGATAGAAGGGATCTATATATGTTACATAAGATATAGTCTATATATCTACCTTGAGTCACTGGCACTAGCTTTGAAGTTCAGCGTGTGCGATCAAGGTGCTGCATATGTACACGCAAGAAACCACGATAAGCTAACGCAGTACACGCTGAACTTAGATATATATATAGACTATAGTTGGGGCATGGTGGATCAGTGGGCAAAAACTCATAATCGCAAAATGGTTCTAGGTTGTTGGTTCAATACCACAGTATTTACATGCTGTGCACTTAGGCAATGCTCTTCACCCTAGTACCTCACCCCACCCAGATGTATAAATGGGTGCTTCAATACGGGGAAGGTTACAGACTCACTGTGGAAGAGATGTAGGGATCGCCTAGCAGCAACATTTCATGGAGGAGTCTGGCCCAATTGCTTCGAAAGAGAGATGGCCACTCAGGCCTCCTTTACCTTTACCTATTTTAGAAGGGTTCTACAACTTTTATAGAGGGCCCTTAATTGTTGACATTAGTTACAATATCAATATTTTATATATTTTTTCATCAGAACCATTTAATCCAACAGCATCTGCACCACAGAGTAGAACACCTCCTGCAAGACCGGTACCACCAAGAAATCCTCCACCTGCTAAACCCCCACCCCAACAACCATCAACTCCTGAATCCAAAGAATTAACAGAAGAGGAGTGGTTCCATGGACCTATGTCAAGGAAAGAAGGGGAGGCACTCCTTGAAGAAGATGGGGACTTTTTGGTGAGGGAGAGTACAACATCAAAAGGACAGTATGTGTTAAGTGGTATGCAGAATGGCCAACCCAAACATCTTTTGTTGGTGGACCCTTCTGGAAAGGTAAGGATACTATAAATGATCAGTGTTATATCATTCTAATATGAATTTTAAATCTGTCTGGACTTACCATAAAATAGTAAGTCCAGATAAATGATTTAAAATTCATTTTATTTTGTTTATCTACCTGGATGATACTGATAGAGAACATTCACAAATACAATGTTATATCAGGTTTTGTGAAAAGGTGCCATTAGAAAAAAAACCCAGAAGAAAACCATTAAAAACTACAATTATTTTGTTCAAAGTTGTTACTGTAATGCCTACATTTTCTCATCTGGATTTTTCTCATCTGTGTTTTTGCCATCTATGAAATACCCAGTGTTGGTGGGAAAATACCATGGGGTTTAGGGTCAGAGAAGGAATAACATTTGAGGCTCTAAAGGGATATAATACTACTACTAGGCAATTTGTGACATTACTTCTGGCGCTTATTAGAAAAGCAATTATGATATCTAATCAATAAGCCTAGCAAGCCCCAGGGTCAAGTCGTAAGCAGTTGATCTGAAGGCACCTTTGTTGCTACATTTATACAGTCCAACCTCTCTTATCCGAACCTCTTTTATATGGATCTCTCTGTTATCCGGATATGTGATTTTCATAGAAAAACATGTTTTTCATGTTTTGAGAACTTGATTTCATGCACAGAAGCATTTAGAAGGACATAACTATGTGGCATACATAACTCGAATACCATATTTCAGTGTTATTACCCCATTTTGAGTAACCTCTTGCTATCTCAATGTTAGCACTTCAGACATTCAATGCAGAATTATATGTAATTCACTTATCCGGATTTTTTCACTTATCCGGCCAATGCTTCTAGGTCCCATCATGGCGGATAAGAGAGGTTGAACTGTAAATTGTACGCTGTGATTGCTAGTATGATATGCCATCAACGGTGTTGGTTGTTAAAATATATTTATCAGGTTGTTGTAGTAGCATTTATGATGTTTGTTTTATGATATTATTAATATAATCATTCCTTCTTTGTTCTGTCTGCAGGTTCGAACCAAAGACAAAGAATTTGACAATGTCAGTCATTTGATAAACTATCACCGTGGCAACAACCTACCCATTATCTCAGCTGGTAGTGCTGTATACCTTAAATTTCCAGTTCTCAATGCTATGGCTGCTGGGAAATTATATAATACATAGAGGTGATCAAAACTATGGCATATTATACAAAGTAAAGAACATATGAAGAAACTTACACAGAGCTGAGCAGCTGTAAGAAGAGAAATATTGTACTACATTTGAAGATATTATTATATTGACTTTTTTATACATCCTAGCTATTTGTTTTACAAAACAATCGCTGGAATAGAGACAAGCGTTTTTATTTCATTATCAAGCATATTTGCTATAACAATGCAAGATTATAACATGTACATGGGATACTGAAGATTACTGGAGTTTCTGCAATTTATGGACAGTATAATCCAACAGTTTTATGGTATATCATGATGACCATTTTTGTATAACATTTGTTGGCTACAAATAATGCAAACTGTTTACAATGTATTTTAACCTTCCTAAAACAAAGTGGTGCCTATCAGTTTCATTTAAAGAAACATGCAAATTTAAAGAAACATGCAAAGTTTCTTTGTCGTCATTCATTTCCTTTGATGTACAGAGAAAAGATGGGGATGATCAGTCTCTTCAACAACATGTGGATTTGTGCCAAGTATAATGTATTACATACAGTGATGACAGTATGCTACGTAATAATATTTTTTTAATATACATAATCATGTGTCATACTTTACCTCACTTCGGACCAAGCATTTAAACTTGTAGTCCACAACCTTTTGTTTGGAATTAGAGTAAACTGCAAGTTGTAATAGTTTGTATCTCAAGTCACAGATTGATAATTATATAATCTGTATAACTACCTTGAGTCACAGGCACTAGCTTTGAAGTTCATCATGTTCTGCGTTAGCTTAGCGTTACTTGTTGCGTGTACATACTTTTACTCGCGCGATCAATGTGCCGCATATGTACACGCAAGAAACCATGCTAAGCCAACGCAGCACGGGCTGAACTTCAAAGCTTGTGCCTGTGACTCGATGTAGATATATAGACTGTAGCCTATGTTAAACATGAACTTTATTAATAGGCTTAACATGAAAGCAAAATACCTGACTGATTTGCTTAGTTGCTCTTTATGTAGTTGCTCTAGGTGGCATACAAGGTTTACCATGAAAGGTATTGTGTATACCATAAAAGGTATTGTGTATACCATAAAAGCATTGTCTGTCCCATGGTACATACAATACATTTTCATAGTCCATAGTCACACTACACTTTGTTTCACCTTGAGTGTGGTAATTACGTAGGAGCGTATTTCGCAGGTTGCAGTATTAAATCACATGCATTAACTTCATTGTGCAAAGCTTCACGCTTGTAGCGCAACCACATAAAAGCATTGACGTCACTAGCAAACTTGAGGTGGAACAAAGCATAGTGATGTGATACTTATTGAAATAGGACTGGGTACAAACAATACAGGTACAGCCTAGCAACATATATTTTGGTTATCACTTATCAAGAATGTTATTCTTTTGAAATTTAATGCTATGGACACTACTGTCCAATCGGAAGAGGGCTATATTATACTGAGAGACCTAAAAGCTCTATTTTGATTGGTTACTTGTATGACCAATCAAGGGCACTGTAAGAAAGACAGTAGTGCACATGGGGCCAAAATGTGATGACATTTGTGTCACTTTTTGTTTACAATTTTTGAATGCTCATTTGATCTATACTCATTTATGGTGAAAGTTACTGCTAGTTCATTTTGTTGTCAATTCACTGATTATAGAATCGTTGTTTAAAACTGTTTTGTAGGTTGTTGATGGCTATGTTGTATCATACGGTTGTGGGTATGGTTTTGGATAGCTATCGGAATCTTGATTGTTATTATGTCCCAAATAGGCAAAGCCTATCAGCCTGATCATCTCTAGTAGTATGGAGTCTTGCATTTGCAAAATTGAAGACCAATTCAATTGTGGTTACCTGAATGGGTGACTCCTTTTAAAACCTACACTTTCTGTGTGGAAGATTAAGGTCATGTCTTCCACATACAGCTATCCGACTTTACCATTACCGCGGTGTCCTCGATTTAAAACTGTGGTGTCCCCAGGTCAGGGATTCCATCCATTATTTATTGTGTGCTATACAGAATTGTACCTGGGAATTGTACACAACAGTGATATTCAATACACAATCATGATATTGAATTACGAGTTAAATCTCCCGCTCTGGTACATCTGTATTTCCGTCAATAGAGGGCCAAATAAAGTAAACGCTTCTCGGATTGGTGTATAGGAGGTGTATGGATTTCAACTGGAATAGTCCGATATAAGAACCAGAACTATTCTAATGTTACTAGAGACAAAAAAGCATAATGCCACTGCTCTGTCAAAAGCTTAATCTTGTATGTGATTTTTGACTGCCTTGTGAAAAAATCTTATTTTGGTCATATGTGTGGTTTTGATTATACAGCAGTGTCTATGCATGGTACAATCAGAACCTTATGTGACCACGTAATCATTGGATATAGAGGGCGGAGTGGTTTTTCATAAGGCAGTAAAAAATCACAAGGTTTTGACAAAACAGGTACGATATGCTTTTAAGCTCAAGCCAGTATGCCTAGAACATCAAATATTTGTTTCTATAAAAATTTGATGGTACATGGGAAGTAGTGTTTATTAATATTCAATGAAAATTGTATTGGGTGACAACTTTCTTCAAATTAGTTGTCAAATAACGACAAGAAGACAAACACAACTCTTACGGTGCTTTGATTTATTTGCTTATTTTTTGTTTGTTATTTTACACAAAGCCATGTATGATCAATCATAATTATGTCACCCAACACATTTAAACACAGCAGTTGTGGGAACCATGCATATATTGAAAGATAATTGTAAAAAAAATTAAGTAAACAATAAGTAGAGTTGGGCGACTATGACTTTTTCCTAGTCAACAGGAAAAAATCACAACTACAACTATACGCTGGCGAAGTTACGTAATAATCGGATTAACTACCATAGCAATAGGTGAAAACAATTTTTGAATATACCGCACTGCACTGATACTTTCACGCGGTACCTCTGCATTGAACCATATCGTGCTGATCACTTGCACCTGTAAGATTAGTATCTTTGAAAAGACCAGTATTGTATTCAATCTATGATTGCAGACATCCACAGGTGATTAGTTCAACCTGCTTGTAGTGCAGCACAATATGTTCAAAATTGTTTTCACCTATTGCTATGGTAGTTAATCCGATTTATTACGTAACTTCGCCAGCATATAGTTGCGACTATCTGTGGTCAGAATTGGACCAAAAAATCGGGTGAAAGTATGGTGCAAATTTACAATACCAAGTCAACAAGACCAATTTAATGATGATTTATGGACATTATGATTACTTGTTTGTATAGTGTTACTATTGGTAAGGTAATGACTAACATTTTTATCACATTTTCACAGTTTATATTTAAGTATTTGGTTGGTTTTGGTGCGGATATCTGGCGCTTTTAACTTGACATTTGGTTTTCAATAGTCATAGTCGCGACTACCAGTAATAGTCGCGACTTAGTCAAGGAATTTAATTTTACTCTGTAGCTGACATCGATGTGAAAGCAAATGATTAACATATCTGAATGCACATTGGGCTATGCCAGTTAAAATCCATACACCCCTTATGGAAGACATGAGATGACCTTAATCTTCCACAGGGTGTGTGAATTTCTAAAAGGGATTACCTGAATGGGTGACCTGCATTTGAAATTTACACCCCTTTTTGGGACATTGGGGTCATGTCATCAATACAGGTTGTGCATATGATGTATCATACTGTAAATATGGTGGACTTCTCAAATACATTCAACAAAAGTATGATTGCAATCTACCGTGACAGTTCGTCTCACACACATAATAAATGCAATACGGTCAAATGGGTTGATGACAACATTATATTGAATGGACTGCACTGCGCCATGATTACGGTGAAGGACACCAGTTCAAAACCTTCATGGAGCCAATCAATAAAAGCATGCAGGTCCTCTATAGGAGGAATGTGGATTTCAACTGGAATAGGCTATTTTCAGAGGCAACTCATGTTTTGATGTGATGGTCAGTGCACATTGTACTTTGAAAGTGGCAATGCTCATGCATGTAATTGTTCATACTGATTTGGAACCACTTTGTACACTCTTACTTTTCATACATGGACCTATGCATAAAAGAACATATTCATGTGTTTTTGTTTTTTTTACTTTTGTGGTATTTGTGTTGCACATGAAAAGTGAAAATCAATATTCTCCACTTCCACAATATGCTTAGTAAGCAGGGAATATCTGATCTTGCCATGATTCTAACAAGTAAGCCAAGTAAAATGGTTAAGGCCAAGACAAAATCATATAGATTTTCAATTAACTGTTTAATCAGGTTTGATTTCATAATGTTTGCCAAAATTAATTTAGGAATGATGCACACAAGTTTATGGTATCATTTACTATAAAGTATTAAGACAGCTTAGAAGACATTAGACAACACTAGGTGAACGAGTGTGAACGCAGTACGTAAACATACAATGTCATGTGATGCTAACCAGTGCCCTTGATGAATAACACCAAATTGACATCACTCATTCACGTACTGCGTTCATATATATACTCGTACATCAACTGCTCAGTGCCAGAAGTGGGTAAGTTCAAAGCTGCCATGTGTAGCTACCATGCCAAATGTTCACAGGGCACATATTGCACTTACCCACTTCTGGCACTGAGCAGTCGACATGACGGACATGTTCACCTAGTGCCGTGTATTATGTGAGCTGTAACAATTCGTAAAGTCTTCAAAACATCTGATGGGTCCACATTTACTGGTATACCCAGTATTTTAAATATTTGTTAAGACATCTCACTAACTGAAAGGTTATTAAATGTAATCTTAAAAATTCAACATGTTACAACATGTTATTTGACCAAATTAGTTATAACAAGGATATAAATCATGTTAGCTAATTGTTTACATACCATGGTCAGTGTACAAGACAAGTAAGTGCAGAATAATGTAATAGCTGCCTTATGTAAAACACATGTTTGCAGCACAATCAACCTCATTGTAAATTGTTGATGTTCTGTTTTACTTTCCTGATGACCACTAAGCTAACCCAAGATTGTGTGTTATTGATCAAAAGTACATTTTATTGCAATATTGCAAATGGCAGCTATTACATTCTTCTGCACTTGTGATGGTCTTTGCACTCTGCCTATGATACATTACATTATAATGTTTAAAGGTGTGATACACCTCGTACTTAATCACTTGTAAATACCTATTGTTATTAAATTGTCTGTTATTTTATGGAGCATATCATTGATAATAAGAATTATCTAGTGGAATATGTCCCACACAAGTGTTTACCTATAGGATACATTAATATACCACTTGAACATATTTCTAGACAGTTCATTGGCTGGTTGCCATTCAATTCAATTTTTTTACCATCAACCAACAATTGTTAATCATTTCTACCAGTAGTGTAGCCAGGATTTCAGTGTGAGAGGGCAAAGCCACTTTGTTCCCTCGCATCACTGAGTCCTGAGTTCAATCCCCAGCCGTTCTTAAGGACACTTTACTCTTTGCCGTCCCCATTTTCTCCCTGAAAAATTTCTGTGGGTGGCAGTTTGCCCCCCCCCCCCTTGTCTTCCCCTGGCTACACCCCTGGTGTCTACCACCCGAATGATGCTTGTGCCAGGCTATACCTTTAACCAGATGTAGCATACATGTCATGCAAATGCATGGAAGAGACTGATTCCTAGTGTGACTTGAGCTTACGTGGCTCACACTTTCTGATTTAGCTGTGGGAAAATGATTGAAATTTGAATTATTTTGTGGCAAAATCTTCCTGACAAATGAGTATAAATTATTCTGAAAATGTTGTGGAATTAATGTGTGAGTGATAGAATTCACAAATTAAAAGATGTTTTTTTTCACACATTTCAACCATTACGTTACTATTTATGGATGCCAACCACAGGTAATATTTGTGTATATGCCAACCACCAAAAGCTTCCTTTGACAAGGGTGAAAATATAGGGGGGTGGTATTACATGTTAGCATACTCAAGTCAAAGGCAGGGATTATATAGCTTACGGAATAAGGCTGTCTAATCCCTCAATGAAGTCATAACAATAGGGTAATTTGTTTTATACTTGCATGAAGGATACACCTGTGAGGGAGATGAGCTTCCTTTGTTCACATCAGCTGTAAGCCCTTTCACAGTCTCAGAATCAAATTGCATTGTTGGTAATATGATGATGTGCAGTCCAAGATTAACAAACAAGTGCAACTTTGGTTATGTTTGAACAGTTCTTATTTTCACTTTTCCAATCAAGCAAAGGAAATATGTCATAAAACTGTTACGCTCCTTGTGATTGCATAGTATGATACAAGCATAGGTTTTCTTGTTTTTTAATTCCATTCATTTTCATATTTACAAATATTAGGATGACCACTTGAGTGAATGTAATGGCAATCAGAACTTGCTATGCTTGGATCTTTTTTTTCTACAAAAATGTTGACAGTGAAAGTCTGAAGAGTGTAGCCCAGGGAGTATAGCATATGCCATTGGCAATGGTTGTTCAAAACCTTGTGATTTTTGACTACCCACCTAACAAAAAACAGCCTGATCTTATTTTTATGATAAATTGGCTATTCCAGTTGAAATCCATACACCCACATGGTAGACATGAGCTTAATCTCCCACACAGGGATTGTGAATTTCAAATGGAGTCACCCATTCAGGTAACTGCATTTGAAATTCACACTCCATGTGTGGGAGATTAAGGTCATGTCTTCCATATGGGGTGTAAGGATTTCAACTGGAATAGCACATAGGTCAGAAAGTAAGGTTTTGATTGTACAACAAAGTATATGGTACAATCGCAACCTCCGATGTGACCAGTCAATCATTAGAATAAGAAGATGGGGAAGTTTGTTGTGAGGTAGTCAAAAAACAAACAGAAGAGTGTCAAAAAATAGGACCGATTGAATCTTGAGACATGCATTCTACTAGTGATTTATTCTAAATCAGTGATTTGATCCATATTGCCTTGGTTACCTTTTTTTACGTATTGTAATATACACTTTTAATAAAAAATGTTGTATAGTAATATATACTTAATGAAATGAATAAAAGCACTATTTTCCTCCCTCTTATTCTTGGTTCTTGTCATCTTTTGTATTAAATAAATGTCAGCATTAGCCCCAACAAAAAAGATTGTTTAGGTCTTCCACCGACCGACCCTAATATTTTGTGGCCTTATTATAGCGCCTTTTCAATTTGTTTAAAGCGCTTCAAATTTATTCTGCCGCCACTGAGATATTATATGTAGCTGTCAACAACAGCGCCGGTATGACTGCCCCTAACACCTGGGTGGAGTGAAGCAATCAGAATAAAAATACCTTGCCCAAGAACACAAGTTGGCCGTGGTGTGACCACCATGTTCCCTATTATTGAGGATTTTGTTTGTAGAAAAGAATCTTGGCATTGACAAAAGCGGGTCAAAACTGGAGATCCTGGAGAAACCAGTGAGGGCGAGTATGGATCAGGATTAACCAAGTGCACATACATTTGTACAGTCCTTGGGAGCGGCTGGGGATTGAACCTGGGAATCATTGGTGTGAGGCGAGGGAACAACCCCTGTGCCAACTTGCTTCCCCAGAAGAGTTAAGCCTGTGCATAGTAAGTGTCAGAGCTATTCGAAAAGAGAAGGGGTTCATCCCCAGTTCTGATACCTGCATCCCACCCTCAAAGTTCCAGAGGACATCCAGTATAGCCTTAATAAACACCTCAAAAGAAATAAGTCCCCCTCTGAACATGTCGTCATAACATCGTAAGGTTTCATTTTGTACCAACAAAACTAACTTTGAAATAATTATATGACTGTTTACTAAGTACTGTGTGAAAATGAGAGATTTCCATGACTTCAGGGCTGAATGAGCCTAAATTGAAGGCAAAACTGCCCTTTTCAAAAGTCACAAAGTAGGCCTATGCTTGTCACAAAAGTTGATTCATGGCTTGTTACCTATGGAAAACCCCATGCGTTTGAGTGCAGTTTAAAATCCTCACCAAGTGAACATTTACTGTAATGTGTATTGATTCTTGATCATTCAGCCATGCAAATCCCCTTGGTGCAGAGTTCAGCACAGTGAGTTGTAAGATGGTCAGTTCCATTCCTTGTCCCAATCGCCTTGCAGTTAACAAGCATAGGCCTACTTTGTGACTTTTGGAAAGGGCACTTTTTGTCTTTAATTTAGGCTCATTCGGCCCTGAAGTCATGGAAATCTCTCATTTTCACACAGCACTTAGTAAACAGTCATATAATTATTTCAAAGTTAGTTTCGTTGGTACAAAACGAAACCTTACGATGTTATGACGACATGTTCAGAGGGGGACTTATTTCTTTTGAGGTGTTTAGTATAAAGTACTTGATGACATGAAGCACAAAACATTTCAGCTTGTCAAAAAGTAATTTGATTACCTCATTATCCCATCATTACTCATTATACGTATTACACTTTTAAAGGTCTTACTTAGCTGAACTAAGACCTGTGCCAGGTGGTGTGAGCACCCACCAAAACGTTCACTTTTTGTGAATGTAACACTAATGCGATCTTTTCCTTTAAATTATTACATTCCTTTTATTATAAAACGTCTGCTTTAAACAAAGTTGAATGTGCATGGCCCAACTGGACATGTTCGTATGGCACAATGCCCATTGTTGACACACAAATTCTCAATTTTGGTTTGGGTGGAGATGAGCAGCTATGACTCCAAAACACACCCCAAAAATACACCAAATTTAAATTATACTTATTTTGTAGACTGAGAAATTATTATGAAATGTAAATTTGTCACATTCTAGAAAATGTTGACCTTTTACAGATTTTGAGGAAATTATGAAAAAGTGCCCATTATCTAGACCAACCTTTTGTTTAATTTACACCCTAATTCTAAACCAATGATGATAAAAAATAGATAGAAATAAAACACTGCATTTATGCTAATTGTACTAGTACAATCAATTTTATTTATTCATTTTTTGACATAAATACATACATCATTGGATTAAGAGAACACCAAAAACCATTTTCTTGTTACATTTTTGAAATTGGATTAGGCCTGCTAAGAATACACGATTTTGGCTCCACCACGATTTGGATTTGGAGAGTCCCTGGACTTAGCCATGTGCTGAAATCATTCGCAGTTGATTTTAAATAAATTTGGAAAAAATCATCCAAAATTACAATTTTGTATCCAAAAGGGACCAATTTGTAACTTGTGTTCACTACATAATCTATTAATGATCTAAAAATATATTGGTTTTGTACACATCGCTATATCTTTAATAGATTCTGAAGTGACCATAAGTTACATCTGGGCTGTTTGGATACAAACCTAGGTCTGAAACCACATATCTTCATGTATAGTGATAGCACAACCTAATTCTGCATTGGTATTATAAGTTATGACTGTGTGAAATCAGAATTTGACAATTTTAGGTTGTTTTTTCTTGACTGGCACTGCTCGTCTTGGTGCTTCAAACATCTCGGCATCAGCACTTTGATGAGATGTGTTGCTGTATGTTGCCACAGTAACCTCCTTCATACCTGTATCAACAACACATAAAAATTAAAAAATATAATAAATATATACGGATATTAAATTGAAATACTGATTTAGGGATTCAATCATGTTTCACCGTTGTTCACCACCGATTAACAACGATGCGTCCGCGTCGTCTGAGTGGTTTACCAAGGGCAGACACGCCGGACGCGAGTTGTTAATCGGTGATGAACAACGGCGAAACATGATTGAATCCCTTTCAACAACGAAACAAGCTAAGTCTAATCCACATGATTGTTTCATTCGGAATGTCTGTTTGTCATTGCCACTCAACCTTACAAAAACATCGCGGTATTTCTCTGTTGATATCAGCAATAAAGCTCAAGAATAAAGCGATAATATTTAGCTGCTACCGCAAACATAAGAGAGTTCATGTTTACGCATACGTTCCAGGCATGCCGAATTTTACGCGCTCATGCGTACGCGTAACCTTGCGTTCGAGTATACGCTACTGGACTGTGGATTCATCACCGATTTACAACGCTTGGCTTCTGTACAAAGGTATGGGAAGAATTGTTGAAATCAAAAATTTTGGACACTATATCAGATATACCCGAGACTGTACAAAATAATGTTTGCTATTGAATGATGGGAACAGCCCAGAATGGTCATTAGTCTGACAAATCATTAAGTTAGGGTTTAGAGCATTTTACGTTGGGGAACAAACCAACGGTTTGATGACATCCTATAAACGAAAGTGCTTTTGTTAGGAGGCTGACCGCAAGTGTGAAATATTTAAAATTCCAACCCCAAAAGATCAACTTTGACCAATATTTTAACAAGTTTCTTAAATGTAAACAGACTTGACTTTTTGACCCCTCCCCCTAACAAAGGACTTTCGTTTACAGGACATCATCAAACTTTTGGTTTGTTCCCTTTAGGGTTAAGGTTAGGGCTAGGATCAGTCAGAGTTAGGATTAGAGTCAGGTTTTAGGATTAGGGCTTAGGATGTAGGTTAGGGTAAGGGTAAAGTTTAGGGTTAGTGTAAGGATAAGGGTTTATTGTCAGGGTTGTAGCTACAGTGGTGGTGATGGGTGGCAGAGCCCACCACTCAGTTTTGGAGCCCATCACTCAGCTGCAATTTTGGCATTGGAGCCCACCACTCACAAGTCCAAAACTGCACAATTTTGTTGAATTAGTCAAGAATTTGATAAATTTTGACAACAAATGGCCAAATATGCAATATTTTCATCAAATACCACCCAGCACTAAAAATGTCCTAGCTGCAACCCTGTTTACAGTATTTTTAATGAATGGCATATTGATTCCCCTTCCCTTAATTTCAGGATTCCTGAGTCCTGAATAACTTGATCATACATGTACACAATGATCCCTGTCACAAAAAATGTATGCTTATTTGCATTCTCTCTTTCTCTTATTTTCCCCCTTTCTACAAATAGTTTACCTTTGGGTGTCTTCTTATGTGGACAATTCCATGACATGTGTTCTACTGACTCACAGAATTCACAGCACCCACCCATGGGATAAAGACCTTTTGGGTTGTCTGGGCAGCTTCTGGAAAGGTGGCCCATCTCTTGACAGATGAAGCATTTAGCAAATGGAAATTCTCCTGAAAAATGGAAGTTTCATATAAATACATATAGAATGGTCAGTGATGGGACTAAATGGAAACTTCAATGATGTACACAGGATCGGTTTGGCATGAAATTTTACCATAACAAAGACATGTATGAAAGGATACATTTTTGGAAAAGAAAAAAAAATGATGACGGGAATTCAACTGTATCTTTTAATTTTTGAAGGAAATTAAATCAATTTTTGAAAAGGTCCAAAAATGTGGCTATGCCACTGTTAGCCATAGTGCACACATTGTAACAAAAATACATTTTGCAGTTCATTGTGGTGATTGTCCTCAACCCCTCATAGAAAGACTTGTAATTATATGTATGTTTGGAAATGTTGAATAGGTTTATTTCCTGTATTAATCGGTAATTATTTTAAGTTAAAAAAGTTTACAAATCCCCAAAATTTCAAGCATTCTAACATTTGACAAAATTGCTATGTATCTTGCCCCTAAACATGAAATCTAAATGTACATGACTTCAATTTCCTTGGCCTTGGGAAATTACAAGTTTGTATTTAAGTCCCCATAATTTTACCTTCATTTGGATCAATCCTTGCAGTACACTGACTGGAATCGTGTTCAGTAGACCCACACCTGTAACAAACTCCTGTGCCCTGTTCAGCATCAGCAAGAGCTCTTGGACAATCTGCTACGCCATGACCAGCTTCTCGACAATGATAGCAAACCTGAAATTATAAAAAATACAATTTACAAAATTAAAATACAACCCATTTTTTCAAACATAAAACATTACAACCTCCTTTAACTTAGGTGGTACTACACCCCTGGCCAATTTTGTGCCTATTTTGCATTTTTCTCAAAAATCCCAATATTAGATCAATAAATAGTTGTCTTGAGTCACTGAAATTTCAGTGTAGTAAGTTAGTAACTGGATTCCTATCCCCTATAATATACATAACTTTTGTTACCAGTGTTTTAGTTTTTGAGAAAAATGCAAAAATAGTCACAAATTTATCAAGGGGTGTAGTACCACCTTAAATTCAGGAAGTTTCTTTTTCTTTTTTAATTCTGTTTTCATTCTGTATTAATTGGAATAATTAATTAATTAATTAATGCACATAGTAAATTTTGTAAACAAACTGTCCCAATTCTGACTATACCGAAAATATTAATTTCTCGATCCTGAGAGTATAAACGTACTGTGTGCAGTGTGTAAATGTCGCAAGTTTAGTGGAATGACACAATATCGCGATCACTACAAGCACATAGATGTACAGGAAATGCAGCACTACCCAAAAGCCTGTGTGGTACGCTTGACGCAATTGTTATTGCGTGCCGATTGAGCTCTCAGGGTCGAGAAACTAAATATTATTTTAGCTACAGTCCCTTTGTACACCCCTAACAGCCTGTTAAGAATCAGTTCACTTCTTGCTTCTTAGTTCAGTTCAGTTCTGTTTAGTTTTTGTCCAATCATTAAACAATTAAAACTGCAGTATTTTTTAATTTACTTTTGAACAGTTACCTGCCCTGATACAAAATTATTTGTTCTACATGTAAATGATGTACATGTATTGGTACTATTGGCCTACATTAAAATGGTACACCTTAAACTGGCAGCAATATCACTTCACTTGATAATTATATAGAACTGTTGTGCATATGATTGAAAGTACAAAGTCAAATAAATAAGAACAGTGATATATGAATAAAAATCAAATCAAGTCATAAAAAATAATTACTGTATGGCAAAATACCATTTTAAAACTAAACATTTAAGTGTATATCACATGGTCATGGTGTGAATGGTAAAATTGAGGAAGTGTACAACAATATTTGATTTTCAAATATAAACATGATTTCACAAATTTCACAAATGAAAATTATATCTTTATTGGATTTTTAAAATTATGATAGTTATCATAGAATCTATATAGGAGAGATTCAACAAACCATTTTGTTTAATTTTGTATTCTGTCGTTTCAACCTTCTCTCCTCTCTTCGTCGGTCTTTCTTGTCCATTTTCCCACTTCTAGCAGTACCCTTGTTTTGTGCTTCTTCATCTTCTATACTTTGAGATCTCCCCTTGTGATTTAATTCTTTTTCACCTATCTCTATCATTTGTTGTCTATCCATTTCCTCAAGTTCTTCTATCAGTGACTTTGAATTTTGGCTACCAAATTCAGAATTGGAAGTTCTGGGACTGGGTTTTTCTTTTGCAGAAAGTTTAACTTCGGTTTTGCCCATCTTCTTCTTAAACTTGGGTTTTGATTTGAGACGGTGTTCACCGTTGTCTTGTGCATGCCTTCCCGATGTAGTCCTATTCTTTCCATATCCTGACGAGCTCCTGGAAGAGTTCGGACTCGGAACAGATTTCTTCAATTCCTGCCAAGATGAAGCATCACTTGGTTTTTTCTTGTTCGCAGGTCCTCCTCTCGCAAATCTTGTCATTATGTTATCTCCAACACTTCACGACATGGACAAAAGTAAGCAGAAAAACTGAAGACAACTCGTTGGTCACTTAAGCTTACATAAATTTCTAAGCTTTTTGACACTACTTTTCTTTCACCATGGGCGCAGCCATTGCTATCCCAGCATGCAGCATATAGACCATCTTATTATTATAGAAGGTATGAATTAGTATTTGTCGGAAGGATTTCGGAATTTGTAAATTTTTTCGGATAAGATGATCAAATGAATCAGCCTTGTTATGCTTTTATTTGAAAGATTATTATATTATTATTTCTATTTTTAATATATAATTGATTGTAAAGTCAAAAAATTAGGTGTACAAGTTTCGGATTTAAACTAAGGTTACCTATAAAAAATGTTTTAGCCCAAACACTGCCCCCACATGTCATGTAAATGCCAGTCAATCAAGGAAAATGGACGATAGAAGAATTGTTTTGTCCAGATTGTCGACCTAAAGCATCGAATTTTAAGGCTTGTATGCAACGATCATTTTAATAAATGAATTTTTCGTTGATTTCAGTTATTTTGGAATTTTCAGACATGCAATCTAACAAAGATATGTTTGCTTTCACTCCCGCAGATTATGGTTGAACTTCATGACATTTTTACCAGACATTGCATTGGTTGCAGCAGACCATGAGACACACTCACACTGACTCTCACTCAATCTCTGATCTTGCTATAAATAATTGTTGATTTGACAGCAAGGGATAAGCTGGACTTGCAAGAGCAGATCTGCTAGTGCTGAAGGTCAGTAAACGTTAATTCTTATTTTGCAAGCCTGTTGATTGGCTCCTTCCTAGCTCCTCAAGTTCAAGTTTGATTTGAAGGTGTGCACAGCGTCGTTATCCCTATCTTCGTGTCGAAAATTGCTGTGATAGTACGGTAAATCCACTTGTTTTTCAATAGCTACGCATGGCTTTTGTTCGAGATAGGCCGAGCGACTCAGGCTAAGCATATCATTTACACGATATGAGATACCACAGAGTTTCTATTCTACACGTTTTTACGATTTCGATAAATTGCGCATGCTTTAGTACCGGTACCCCATATGATGTTGCCATTACAAGAAAATTTGATTTGTTGTCAGGTAAACATGGTAAAACCCAGGTTTTGTTTTCAATACACTGACTGGAAATTCAATACACTCAGCGGCGATTGCTGTTTTCTTTAAACGCATATATTTTACTGCATTTTCACCATAACAATTTTTAAATCGTATGTTAAAAATGTGATATATTCAACCAGTGTTCGATTTACCAGAAAAAAGTTACTTGCATTTGTGCAGGTAACATAGAAAATCTACATGCACAAAGTGAAAGTAACTTACAGTTACACACAATTTAAAATAAAAAGTTTGTGCCGTGAATCTAATCATCTTTTTTACAGATGAAAAGTAAAAATAGGTGTAATTTCATAAGGGATATTTATATTACTTCTTTGATTTAGAAATTAGAGGCACAATTCTTCTTTCCCCTGTATAGAGGCACATTGTAGGTATACCAGGCAAACCTTAATTAACTCATTTGTTAGTCGGCCAAAGTCGCCTAGAACACAATACATATTTTTTACATAGAAATTTAAAAGTACAGGTAGGTCAAGGAAACCTACATAAATATGTTGTCTATACTTCACTTGACCCAAATATATGATTTTTTATGGTGATGAGACACTCGCACATGGAATTTTAGAGGGATTTTGATAGCAGTTCCACATAGAAAAGCTGCTATCATCATTAGACTAAGATCTAGAAACACCACCAAAATGCTGTTTTGTAAGCTGAATCTTTTTGATGAAAGTCAATCTTTGACAAGATGTAACTTTGCTACGGAAAGTGCTATGACAAAAAGGTTTTCAGTTTTGGCTTTCTTTACTCAAGGGCTTTAATTTGATATATAAAATGATGCAGTTTGATGGCAAATTTGAATTCACCTGGCATACCTACACATTGTATATATTTTAGATTCCAACTGTGTACATTTGAAAAGTTACCTGCACAGAATCAAAGTCACCTGCATATGTGACCGTCCATGTCGAAACGCTCGTAAAGTCGGCCCCTGGTCAATTTTGTTTTCTTCCGTGTTTAGAAAATATATATCATAAGTTGTACAATGATATATCATTTGACTTCAAACGATCTAGAAGCAGAGTTATGGCTTGTTAAACTTTGCTCCTTCAGTAAAAGAGTACATTATTTTGGTGCTACATTATTTCTCTTTTTCCACATTGCTGGTATTACATTATCAAATGGTTATAATTGGTGGTCACTTCAAATCATCCCCAAGTCATCAAGGTCAACTGAGATACAGGGCGTTCAAAAGTCGTACATAATGTTTATGATTTTTATTACATTATCATCAATTAAAACTTTTTTCCTCCATGCCCTATACAAAAACCAGTGGCATATTTGAATTCTGCATCAAATTTTCGACCAAAAAATGTTAACTTTTACAGCATTTAGAGTAACTCCTTCAAGAAATATGACCTTCTGAGCATAAATGAATACTTAACACAGTAACGTATATATGAAAAGCCTAGAACCCATGACACATTTATGCAGCATACTTGCAACAAATTAACTTAGCTTGGAGTAAAACTGGTCACATTTCAAACTAGACACAAATACCAAAATAATAGTACGGTACCCGGTACATAATAATCCATCTCAATACCTTGCTGGGTTAGGCATTTGTTCGATCTTTGGATCGACCGGCGATCCTGCTTCGATGGTTGTTATTAATGAATATTAACTAATTAATCGGAATTAACGCTAAATTTATATTGGTTACTATCACTCCATGCACAAATTACTATTTTATCCCAATTAACAACAGTAAATTATTTGATTTCATAAATGATAAGGATCGACCAAGCATCGATGGTCGATCGAAAGATCGAACCAATTTGTTTCTATCGCCTTATGAAATATTTTTGTGATTCACTAAAAATAAAAATTTCCTATGCCTCAACCGTAGGAGCCTCAACCGTAGGATCCCCCACCCCTGACTTCACATTGTTTGAATTACAATATCTCAAGAAGTAAATAAAGTGGGAAGTTTTTGAGCTATAAAATTAGCAACAAAATGAGACCAAAACTAGCTAGTTCAGTATCCCTCTCCATTCTTGAGATCTGGTACAAAAAGTCCTGAAAAAAATGGAAAAAATGTAACACCTCTGCCTTTTCCTATACCCCAATTCATGATGCACGACAGTGGTTTTGTGTGCCTCTTGATCTATGATTGTTGCCTCGTCCCAGTTGATAACATGATTGCTGGCTGTGACATGCTCAATTATTGCCGATTTGTGAATTTGGGATGTAGATGACTTTCTTTGTGATCTGGTAAAATTTTTAGAACTTAATTTTTCGGCTTCAGTTTTGTGTTCAAACAGTCTAGTTTTGAATAAACGGCCTGTCTCTCCAATGTAGACTCTTCATTGGCATTGGAAATAGATGGGGGGGGGGGGCTTTTATTAGAAGGGCATTTAGCCTAGTTGGTAGAGCATCAATTGATGGGTGTGGTGATCCAGAGGTCTCAGATTCAAATCCTGAATGGTCAGTGATTTTTTTTCACTTGGCTGTCACTGTGACTTTTCATTTCATTTTTTGTGTCTACAGGAACTTGGCAATATGGAGGAAGAACCAATGGAGATTGAAGCTGGTTCCAGTAAAATGAGCAACTCTTCAAATGAAAACAGTTGTGATGCCAGTCATAGTAACATCATCAATGATGTAGGTGATGGTAAAGGGGCCAAAGAAACAAGCGACAATGATGTCACTAGTGTCCGTAACAAATCAGAACCTGCTACAGACAGTGTCAGTGTTGAACCAACAAATGAGGCTGTCAGTAGCTCTGAAAATAGTCAAGAAAAAACTGATGAGATGATAAATGACAGCAGTGTTAAGGACCAGTGTGATGAATCCACATCCAATCCCAAGATTGTCACTGTGGAGAGTGCTTCAAATATGGATGAAGCAACAAAAGAGCTCTCAGATAAGGAGGGACAGAGTGTGGACCCTGGTAGTGTAGAGCAAACTGTTTCTGGTAGTAAAGCAGCCAGTGATAAAGAATCTGTTCCAGGGTCAACAAATGTAAATGAAGGACAAGCTGAACCTGAGGATGCTTCTAAATTGACTGATAATATGGAAAGTCTGGTAGATGAACCTGTATCGGTAAATCAGACAATTGCCGAAAGCAAGGACAAGCAAGAACAATCTAAATCCACAACAAGTTCAGAACTTTCAGAAGATAACCAGCCTGCAAAGCATGACAATCAAGAAGACTCTGACCAAGAAATCTTTGAAAGCATTGATCTTGATGCAGAAGATGAGGGTAAAGGGCATGACAGTGGAGGAAGAAGTGATGATGATGAAGGTGTTCAAGAGATACATGATGTGGAGCCTGACTATGAGGAGGAGGGAAATACAGTGGGCGATTTGAGAGAAGAAAAAGTGGGGGAAGCTGATCATGCTCCTAATAAGGTAAATTATTTTTTGTTGTATGATAGTATACATTTCCTGTTCAAATATATTGTAATTTGTTTAGGACATTGCATCCATTTGAGGAATGATGATAAATCAAAATGAAGGTGTTTTAGTTTATAGGAGGCTGACCCCCACCCCACCCTAATGAAAGGTCTTTTGTTTTCAGGACATCATCAAACTTGATTTGTTCCCTTAGATCACAAATATTATTGACTAGTATTTGGTGTGTAGTTGCCACATTTTACAAGTATTATAAAGAAATAGCGAAATTCTTGTTAGCTTCATCTGTGAATTGCTGCCAAATGGTCTTGTCAGTTTGGACAGGAAGGTCAACGAATGAATTTGCCAAGCTGTCATGAATATGTCAATTACAACTTTAAAGGAAAGATATATATAATCTCTAAGCCTGAT
This sequence comes from Amphiura filiformis, assembly GCF_039555335.1. Taxonomy (NCBI): domain Eukaryota; kingdom Metazoa; phylum Echinodermata; class Ophiuroidea; order Amphilepidida; family Amphiuridae; genus Amphiura; species Amphiura filiformis. The sequence continues at coordinate 25,187,214 of NC_092635.1, read as the reverse complement.
AGAGCACAATTTGCACTCTATGTAAGGTACATGTAAGTACTATAAAAATTACATTATTTATTATTCATGTACTTCATATTTCAGGATGGTTTTCTATCTTATGAAGCCAAGATCCAAGATCTCACCAAGAAGGTTACCAGTTTGCAATCAGAGTTAGAGGAGACGCGGAAGAAGCTGACAAGAGCAGAGAAGAAACTAAACAGGTCAAGACGACATAAAGAGAGTGCTGAGAGTTACAACTATGATTTGAGAAGAAGGGTATGTACAGTAAAACCTCATTATAACGAAATCTGATACAAGAAAAACCCTGTTATAAAGAAGTATTTTTCCAGAACCAAGATACAAAATTCTTTTGTTATTTATTGTTTTACAACCCTGATATAACGAAATTTGGATATAAAGAACTAATTTCTCTGTCCCTGACAACTTCGTTATAATGAGTTTCCACTGTAGTATGAATGATTGTAATTAATACTGGAGATTGAACATGGATAAATTATCATGGCATTTACATATGGAAGAATAAGATTTAAAAAACCCACAGGAATGATCCTTTTATGGGTATTAAAAGTAAAGATGATTATAATTGTTTTTATTTCCATAATCCTTAACAGGTTGCCACTTTGTCCTCTGTTTTCTCTGTTTCACAATAGTAAGAAGACATTTCATAGCATTGTCATAATATTAAATACCCCCTCCCAACAATCTTAGCCAAAAGTGAGCTAAATTGGGCAGCAATTGTGATTACACAATCATGTATCAGTTATTAAGTTAATGCAGCTTGGAGTTAAAATCAAGTAATATCACAAATATTTGCTTCTAATAAACCTTGAGTAGAAAAAATATGAAAAATATAGAAAAATATGTAGCATTTGATATGGGCCTATTGCAAGTAATTTCAAGCTTTTGGTTTACTTTCAGGTAAAACACCTCAAGAAAGAAGTGCATCGTTTTCGTAAAGCAGCCAAGAAAACATTTGCAGAAGTTGGTTGTCAAACCATGCCAACAGAATCATCAGGAGGAGCACTGGCAGAAGCTGATCATGATGATGTCATTGAAATACCAAGCACATCAACAGGTGGATTGGGAATAGGAAGCAGTAGAGGTCATGGAGGCTGGGGATATGGGGTGAGTGAGTGTACAACGGCAAACTTGCAACTTATTTACTCCTGATTCCAGAAAAATACTGAACTAATTTTTGTGGATTCAAAAAATATTCTGTAATGTAAAAAGAGTTTTTTTCCCAGGAAGATAAAAAAGAAATCGTACAATTTCCCTGGAATGAGCTTCCTGGATTCCACATTTTTCCAGACCTGAAAATATTATCCTGTTAATCAAATGAAAATGTACATGACCCCCCCCCCCCACTTTTTGTCTGTCAGTCAGAGAATCAGGGTTAGCGGTGCCTGGTCAAAATAGGGGGTCCAGTGGAAATTATTTAGACCCCTTAAACCCCCCTTTAGTCTGAAAACAGGGCGTCCAAACCTAAAAACAAAGGGTCCAAAACCCCAAAATCTTTAAAAATTGAAAAAAAAAGAAAAATACCAAAAAAGTTAATTTTTATTTTAATGTAATTTAATTTAACTTAACTTAACTTAACTTAACTTAACTTAACTTAACTTAACTTAACTTAACTTAACTTAATTTACTTAACTTAACTTAACTTAATTCAATTCAATTCAATTCAATTCAATTCAATTCAATTCAATTCAATTCAATTCAATTCAATTCAATTCAATTTTATATCATCTATATATTCCATGTCTACCGCCTACTGCCTATAGAGGGCAGTATATTTTTATTTACCAATGACGTCATTGTTATTTACATAAAATCCAAGATGGTGGACTCGATCTCATAAAGTTCGCGATACGGCCAAATGCTGCAGTTACTGTAAATTCTACTTCACAAATCAGTATTACTGTGATATATTAATTATTGAAGTAAATTAGTCCATAATTCACCATTTTAGGGGTACAGTTGTTTGGAAAATGATGTGCATATTATGCAATTTGGAGCCTAGAATGCCGGACTTTCTGAAAGTTTTGGAATGCTAAAATAATGACCGGCAACGATGAGAACTGAAAATTGATGGCGCCCAGCCTTGGATTTTCCGAAAAACAATCACTTTTTGTGGCCGATTTTGAAAATAAATGACACCTTTATGTGAATAAATAGTTAACATTGTTAAATGGGGAGGATTTTTATTTCTACACAGCAAATCAGGCTGCGATTTGGATGCGTCCAGTTGAGATTTTTTGGACCCCCTAACCTCCTTGGATTTCAAATTCAGTGCGTCCAAATTTACCCGTTTTCAAAATTTTAGTCCAGGGCACGCAATGACGCATTAAAACGCGAACCCTGCAGAGAATTGCACAGTCTAGGGAATTACCAAATCAGCAAATCAGGGGGGGGATTAATGGGGCTACAGTTAAGAGTAGTTGATAAAGAACAAACTGAATTTACAATGTTATTATCATTCAGTACCGGTACAAGGGATAATCTGTTAAGAATATTTGTATAGAAAGTATGTGATTATTTTGCACTTCCTTCTAATATTATGTTATTAGAATCAGTTTATATTATCCCATTGATTCTAGTATTTTTCTTGCATACCATTAATCCAGGATGACCATCATCACCAGTCTCTTGCAGATAGTTTAAAGGCTACTGCTGAAGCTGCTTTATCCAACTCGGGTTATGTGCTAGATCAAACTTCTGGTCTGTATTACGACTACTCGACTGGATACTACTATGACCCTGTAAGTAACTCGGGGATTATTTATCTTGTTGTAAGAGTTGGATTAACTTACAGCAAGTGTATTGAGTGTGAATATCAAATTTTCAAATTAGCGCAAAGTGTAACTTCACTACAGAGGTGACGTATATTAGGGAACCATAAACAAAATACACAAAAGGATTGTGAGAGGTGTTATAGGTCGATTTGAGGGTGTTAAGTTCGAATCCGCTGTATGTAAATTAGTTAATTCTGAGGAAAGTGGTTAAATTCTCATTTTAAAGGGACACTATCCAATACAGGTGTGCAATGTCAATATTGCTCAAAAGATTTGAATTGAAATTTCAAATAGGGTTCATTATTTTTCTTCCTCTTACTTGGTAAGCCAGTTCATTTTTTTTTATTTACATAATTTACCCTCTATGACTTGGTTGAAAGCAACACCAGTAAATAAAATACAAAGAAACTATAGTATTTTTCACCCAATGTGGCAGTGAAGCGTATCCATGCAGCATCTTAAAACATGTGCCTGTGTACGCTAGCGCTTTGAGTGAATGCAGGCAATTTGAAGCTGAGCCCAATAAACTGCACACTGATGTCACTGCCACATTGGGGTGAAAAATAGCATAACAAGCAAATGTGTAAAAGCAATTTTCTGTTTTTCATAACACCGGATTTCTATCATATATTCTTCTTTATGTGTGATTTTTTTTTTTTTTTTAACCATTTGTATTATGACCCTAACACTGGTGTGTACTACTACTATGATCAAGGCAGTAGAACCTATCAGTTTCACTCGCAAGTCACCGTTGACCCTACTGGCATGTTACCTCTTGTATCAGACAGACCAAGGAGGGGGAAACGCAAGAAAGATAGGAGGCAAAGGGTAAGGAGAGTTGTTATGTCGCTATGAGTCCATCATCCCTGTTAGCAGGTGCACGATGTAAAATACAGATTATGAGCAATGAGCATTATATTCTTTTTAAGCTATGTTGTCCCTTAATGAAAGTCTTTACACTATTCTTTTGTTCACCTCAAGTTCGGTAGTGACGTCAATGCTTTTTCTTGATTGGACTGTAAGCATGCCTACAAACCACCCTTGTATGTGTGCGTGGATGCTCAACATTAACTTCACGCACTTGATTTAATACAGCGAGCAGCAAAATATGCAACTACGTCACTACCGATCTTCGGACGAACCAAAGAAAATGATAATGCTTGCTAATAACTGGACATTTTCGCAGGACATTGATTTTAGCACTTTTCTTGCTCAACACAAATGACAAAATTCTTTTATTTTAGATCTATGGAAGAAACCAAATAACTGGTGAAATAGTTCCAAAATGGCAAAACACCTTTATAAAGGACAAGTCTAACCTTTATGTGGTTAAAGTGGTTTACTTTCTTTAACAGTTCTTTACACTTTATGTCAATGTTTTGTGTGTACGAAAATATTATGGCTATAAATAAAATAAAAGCAAAATCACATTGCATGACTTAGTTCTGTCTAGGCACTTGAAATAGGAATGAATAGGAATAAAGGTCACATGAATGCAAGGGTGTAAAACCTCAAGCAGACACATTCACAAAAGGAGCTCTGAGTTGTCAAATTAGTCTCGCTTAAATCTCTTGTCTTGTATTCAAGGTTGAAACAACTATGGTATTTATCGTAAGATAAACTTTATTTCACATTCTTTGACATAAAGAAAACAACAAAAGGATACAAGAGATACTCAAGAGCCCTGACGGCATGAAGTGAACACTACTTTAACATTTAAAACAAACTTTTTTAACAAAATTTTTAGGCCAATACCTTATAACTTTTTAATGTTTGCAGTGTATATAATGTATAACCAAATGCTGTCATTCTAGTTAAATGCAAGCAGAATATATTTCCTATACTTCGTGCTGTAAAAGATATCAGTTAGTAGGTATTCCTACTTGCACAAAAATACTGATATTTTGCACAGGTCTTATAGATTCAAATTGTTTAGTTTTGGTCATAATGCCTGTGTTTTTACAAGGAATCTACGCCAGAGTACAATGACCTCGAGGCAGCCATGTCCAATTTGAGTATCACTTCCTGGTCAGATCTGAGTACTACTTCCGGGTCACCATCATCACCTAGCCAAGTTGCCTACCAGGGTCAACCTACGAGAAACTACCAACCTATCGGTATGCAAAATTGTAATTATTTATTGTTGTTTTTTCTTCTTTTTCTTCCAAAACTCTTGCTCCATCCGTCCATCCATCTGTCGGGTTTCATCAATACTGCTGTGAACATCTGAATTTGTGCTCATTGTGGCATTATCTGACAGCAGAGGGAAGTTGGTGAAGACGGTATGGAATGCGAGGTTATAGAGGTCCTTGATGATGACAGTCCAGAGAACAAAAGACCCAAGAAATCAAGACGTAAATCAACAAAAGGAAAAAAAGCACCTCATACAACCACTACAAGTGAGGACCCAACTAACAAGGAGACAGATGACAAAGAATTGACTTCAAAAGATGAGCAAAGCAAATCAAAAGATGCAGATAATTCAAAATCATCATCATCTCCGAAAGAGAAAACTAGCCAAAAGAAAGCATCTAAGAAGTCATCGAAAACAAGCTCAAGTGAACAGAAAGATGCAAACAATTCTGAAAACAAAACGCAAGAGGAGATGAATGAGAAAGAGAAGACAAAGCAAACAAACAAAGAAAAGACCAAGGATAAAGAAAGTTTGTCAAGTGCAGAGGCTGAAAATGAGACTTGTAAAGATCCAGCCGACAACAAGCAGTCTGATGATGATGCCTGCTCTGATTCTGAACAAGTCAAAAGTAAAGAGACAGAAGCATCCGCAAAAGAGGGTTCTTTACAGGAAAGTAATACAGAAGTAGAAAAGCAAGGACCAGAATCAGAACAAACTGCTCAACCCCAAGGAGACAAAGAAAATGATGAAGCAACAACATCAGTTACAGCAACAGCAGCATCAGTTACAGCAGCAGCAGCAGGAGCATCCGGTGATAAGACAACCCCACCTGTTTCAGAAAAGGCTACAGAAGGGTCTCCTGATGAAGAATCTCGCATCGTAGGTGACGATGAAATTATGGAGGTTGAGAGCAAGAGAAAGGAAGACATTGAAGAAATCACCATACTTGATTCAGAGGATGACGATTCGGAGATGGAGGAAGGCGAACTGTCTGATAGTTCAGCAGATTTTTCCTCCAGTGAGGAGAGCTCAGAGTGCGAGAGTGATGTGATAGCGGAAGTTGTGGCGGGTAAGTGATGATGAAAAGTAGAATTAGTTTTAATTTGATTGAGAGAGATGCAGTATGAAAATTGGATTTGATTTCTTCAACTTGGTAAAGATGACACCATTTAAAAATGTTACATGTTGTATTTTTCCCTCAAAATAAAAAACTTCCAAACACTTAAATCAGTTAAGTTTTATCAGTCAGTTGTTATTGGACTGCAAACTATAATCACAATATAACAGCTTTAATGAGAAATGTAAGTTTCCATTCCTTAATTTATATGCTTCCCAGCTGTATGAACTGTTGTAGCATCAACAACATTTGATGATACGGTAATTGGCACCTCAACAGTCATGGTAGTTGATGGAGGTACTTGGGTTATCCTTGGGGGAAGAGAGCACAGAACTTAGCATATACATTATATAAATTATGCACAATTTTCTGTGATATTTTATTAATCATCTTACACAAAGGATACACCAATACGTTTCGCCATCAAGGTACGATAGATTAATTTAATTGTGCTGGGGAACAGGTGAGCATCAGACCTCTCTCTTTTTGTGACTAGAAACATGTTTATTTATATTATTTGATCTAATTTATTCATATGCAGTGAGACAGGAATTCCCTCCATGCATCAGGATGATTGTTACCAGGTCAGACAAGATACAGCTGGGATCATTGTTTGTTGTTACTTGTACTGGAGGTACCATTGGCAGGTGAGGCCAAGATAAAATGGGTGAATTGAAAGAAAACAAGATCTTATTTGTTAAATCAATCAAATGTTGCAGGTTTGGGATGGTTTTGTTATTATCCATAGACTTATTTTCCCAAGCAATTTGTTAATTTTAACCCAGCACGCCTGAGTACTACAAAGTACTACTTGATATATGCACTGTGTGTGTGTGCATCTCACATGATGTGATGATGCAATCATCCTAAGTATAGGATAAGTATATTCATGCTTTCATTGGCCCGGCCAGCGAAAGACCCGTGGCTAATTGTCGACATAGTGCTTGGCATGTTAGGTGTCTCAGGTTTGAATCCCACCCAGAGCAAACAACTTCTAAAAACCCTTATGTTTCCTTTAAGGCTTTAAGCATCAGTAAAATATATAGTTTAACTTGGTTGGGACAAATTAATGGCCATGATCCAAATTTGTTTGATCATTGAGTCGGCCGTTGATGCTTATAATTAATGAACTATCGATTAATTAATCAGAATTAATGCTAAATTTGTATTGGTCAATGCATTAAATACAAAGATCAAATGTTATCAACTAACAATATTCAGTTACTTGATATTTCATAAATAGAACCAAGCACCGATGGCCTAAATAAAGGAATTTTTGTAACAGATATCATTTTAACAGATCACAAATGTGCGAAACAAAATTCTATTGATCACCGTTTTCAATTTGTTTGACTTTGTTTGTTAACCTAGAGAGGGCAGTAATCATGTGGTAACCATACCAGAGCTTGGTGTAAGCAAACAGCATGCACAGATTAAATACAATGATGTCTTGAAACAGTACAGTATTACAGACTTGGGCAGCCAGAATGGGACACTCATTAATGGAAAAATGCTATCAAAGGTAAATATATTTATATTGTACAGGGTGTTTCTGAAACATTGGCACTGGAGCTACAATCAACAAAATTAATAGTTGGCACACCTTGACAATATGTTGGAACTCTTCATTGTTGCTCTGATGGTTCAGTGAAATTAGTATAACTATGTTTGAGGAGAAGTACAAACCTTCTTTCCCCTTCCCTCCCCCATTCCCCCTCAATCAATGTTGGGGAGCCTGGAGAGCCCAATGGAAAAAAAGTGCTTTCATCAACATTGAACTGGGGGAGAGGGGTGGTGATTTACATTTAGTATGCCAGAGTGTGCCCACATTAATTTTGTTGATTGTAGTTTCGCTCCTTGCCTTTACTTGCAAGGATGAATATCCTAATTGAAACTCAGAATCACAAAGTATGGAGTGTTACCAATATTATCCTTGTTGGATCATCAAATTTACATATGTTGTTTAGGAAATTCGTGAAAAAAATAAATTTCTCCACGGATGATTAACTGCTACACACCACATATCACAACTAACTAAAGGCGAAAGTTGTGGGGTTGTTAATAAGCCTTCACTCCACAAGGACGGGGGCAGGTGCAGACTTACAGGAATCTACAAAACTTATGAAGGATCATTGTCAAAAAAGTCATTACCTGAAGATGCAGATCACATATCACTGTTGCAGATGAAAGATGGATACACCATCAGAAAGTTCTGAGATGGGAATAAATTCATATATTTTCATGACTAAATGATGGTTTATGCCCAAGGGCATAAACAACGTTTAGTCATGAAAATATCTGAATGAACACCGTTCATATATACGCAACATTCTGCGTGCTGTCAATATCCTCCACAATTAAAAATACCATTATTTTAGACTAAAAACTACCAGTTCCTTATCCTTTTAAAAAGTTTTTCCATCGCTAATTGTGAGAAAATGTTTACCTCCTCATTAGTCCATTGTGTTTGGATGTGTGTGAACTTCGCGTTCATCACTCGCGCTTTGCATAAATAGCTTGCGTGCATATGTGCGTACATCGTACTCCCAAGCGTCCATTGGTTCTAATATGGCTTGTTTACGACCGGAAAGCCAGGCATATACCTAGCTTATGCCCGCCTATCGACCAATCACACATGCTGTTATATAGCGCGTATATATGAACACTGTGTTTGGATCATAAATTTTAAACTTCAATCATGTTATTAATGTGTTTATATTTTCAGGCTCGTTCTGTGAGTGAGCCCCATCCAGTATCACACAAAGATTACCTCACAGTAGGCAGTACTACACTGAGGGTACACATCCATCCGGGTACTGACACATGTGATGAATGTGAACCAGGACAAGTACAGGCACTTATAGCACAACTCAACCCAGAAAATAATCAAGGTGTGTATGTTCTCACTAATGCTCAAGTCACTGCATGCCAAGGCTGTAAGTCAAAATTATTGAGACTGTTAAGCAGTCAGGTTACTCAATCAGTATAAAGGTGTTATTCTCTGTTCTTAGCTGCAAAATAAGTGGTTGCTAAATAAATAATAATAATAATAATAAAAACGCATTTATGTGGCGCCTTATGCCAGAACTGACCTCAAGGCACCTTACAATGATATACTAAACTACAAATATAAAATATCTTAAAAGTACTATCTTAAGCTACAACAATGATAACAATATTGGCAAGCATATAAAATATATATACAAAAGTAAAAGACATATCATATTGGCAACCATATAAAAGACACAGGCCTACCACAAAGGCAAGCATAAGTACATAAGCATGATAAGTAAATTACACAATAAATCAAAATAGACAAATCAGAGAATAACATGAGTCCAGCAAACAGTGAATTAAACGAGCCAGTCCGTGATGGTTAACCGGAACAGATGAGTCTTGAGTAGGCCCTTGAACTGCGAGATGGTGGCAGCATTCTTAATGTTCAAGGGCAATTGATTCCACAATCTCGGGCCGCGACAGCAAAAAGACCGAAGTCCGTAAGAAATGGTGGCATATCGCGGGACACAGAGAAGGTTTTGATCTGCAGAACGAAGACCACTGCGGCTTGGAATATGCGGTTGAATAAGTTCACTTATGTAAAATGGTGCAAGACCGTGAAGTGCCTTATATGTAAGTAAAAGGCATTTGTAAATGACACGCTTCTTTACAGGAAGCCAGTGCAATGAGTCTAGGATTGGGGTTATGTGATCGTACTTTCTTTTCCTGGTAACAAGTCTGGCGGCCATGTTTTGAATACGCTGCAGCTTACAGATCTGCGAATCTGGAAGGCCGAATAACAAACTGTTACAGTTGTCCAGACGTGAAGTGATAAATGCGTGGACAAGTCTTTCTGCAGCACATTGGTCGAGATAATCGCGTATTTGACCGATTTTCCGACGACATGGACGCAACACGGCAGATGTTGTTAACGTGCTTTGTCATTTGAAGAGAGTCATCCATAACAACTCCAAGGTTCCTGGCGCTTGAGACGGTGTTTACAGAAGCAGAAGCGATTGTGACTTGCGAGAGTAGATGATTGCGAAATCTTGACGAGATGTGCATAACTTCGGTTTTTTCATCATTCAGCAGGAGTCTATTTTCAACTGTCCACGCTTTGATGTCTCTTATGCACTGTTCCAGCTGTGAAAGCTTTGTTGATCTTTCAGACATTTTGGACACAATGTATATCTGGGTATCATCAGCGTATTTCATACATTCAAGTCCGTGCATGTTGATAATGTCCTGCAAAGGCCCGGCGTACATAGCAAAGCAGAGTGGGCCAACTACCGAGCCTTGAGGAACACCTTGATGTAACTGTTGCAGTTCCGAGACTTGATTGCCGATTATAACTTCTTGCATTCGCCCAGATATATACGATGCAAACCAGTCGTGCACTCTTCCGCCGATACCATACCTTCGGGTGAGCCGATTAAGAAATTTTTGATGGTTGATGACATCAAAGGCGCTCGAAAAGTCAAGCAGGACAAGAATACCTTCTTTCCCTTCATCAAGAGCTCTCAGGAGATCATTGTGAACTCTTACAAGGGCAGTTTCGGTACTATGACACCTACGGTAGGCCGATTGCCTACTTGCATACAGTCCATTAGTTTCAGGTAATTTTGAAGTGCAGACGCGACAACTCTCTCAGTGACCTTTGAGATAAAGCTCAAGTTCGATATAGGACGATAGTTTTGAGATCGCTACGGTCTGCATTGGGTTTCTTGATGAGTGGAATCACACATGCTTTCTTAAATGAAGCAGGAAACTGACCCTGGGCGGCGTAAGCGCCACGAGTCTTGTAATAGCGGGAAGCAACACCTCGAGTAATTCTTGCTTTAAAAGACACGTGGGGATGGGATCCAAATTGCAAGTCTTAGTCGGAGATTCGGATATGACTTTACAAACTTCTTCCTCTGTGACAGGCTGGAATGTCACGTACTGTGTATGACATGACTCAGACACTTGAGCATAGACAGGGTTTATATGGTGTGTCTTGGGCAACAGTGATCAGCAAATTCCTGTAAAGTGTGCATAGGTGACATTCTTTCAGATTATGTTTTTCATTAGTATACTTATTCAACTCAAAGCACACTCTTTTGTGAATTCACACTAAGGACCTTTTTTGATGACATGTAAACAAACCAACATCATCAACTATAAATAGTTTGGTTTGTCAAATTTGTCAACCAGGCTTATGGAGATCATTATGTACCTCTGAAATGTGGAGGTCAGCAGAGACTGAAGTAATGGATGTATTTTCTTTAATCAATCTGCTATGTTTGAAAAAATGTGTACAAAAATATGGTAACATATTTAACATATTTCTTTTGGTCATCTGGCTTTCAGTTACATACACCGTCGTCTCGGCAGCAGATAAGGAACAAATGCGCAGAAAGGAGCTGAGAAAACTAAAGAAGAAGTATAATCTTGCAAGAGACAATTATGTGCAACAGCAGGACCCATCTAGCAGTAACTCATCATATGTTGATAGAGCTGGGGCTAGGAGGAAAACTGTTGGTAGTGATAATCCCTATCAGCCTGATGATGCACCTGCTTCAGTTGATAGGTAAGTTAACCCCATGGACACTACTGCCTTTCTTACAGTGCCTCTGATTGGCTAGTTATGTGATATGGTCATCTGAGTAACCAATCAAAATAAGAGCTTTTAGATATCCTAGTAATTTTCAGTTTGATCTCCATCAGCCCCACTGATTATTCTTACCATATCTATGATTGGTTCAATAAATGATATAGTCTCAGAGATGCCACTTTTCAGGTTTTAACAGGTTTTTTGCAAGTCCAAATTCCTGCATTTTTATTTATTTTCAGCCCCTTTGGCTTTTTGTCCTGCATTTGCATGGCTTGTCATGTTTTTCTCACCTGTTTCAGGTTTTTTGAGTGAAACTTGAGTGGCATCTCTTTAGTTCTCTATGTAACCGATCTAAATAGTTCTTACAGGCTGCTAATTTGGCCAGTAGCGCCCATGGGGTTTGCAATTTTAATCTAAGTGTGGTACGGTGAAAAATAAAGTAAATTGTTTGATACATTTGTAGTCCATGTACTTGCTGGTGTTTATCGATCGAGTAGAAGAGGTGTGGTTGACGCGCTGATGACCAATGGGTCAAACGTCTTGTTGTCAATACCGTTGATCAGCCAATGATTGTCGACAATGTGATTGTTTAGCACTTCTGCATTAATACTCGTGTATGCTTAACACACAACAAAGACCACAAAAGTATTAACAAATTTACTTTAGATGGTGATGTTAAAAATCATATCGATGAATGCTTGTCTATGTTGAAGGGGTGTGTTACACCAGGTATTGAATAAGCTCAGCACCTTTTGCACTTGACGTATAATTGAAATGTAATGTTATCAGTCAATTACAGTCCTAGTTAAAATGCCCTTGCCTCCAAAATAAGAGTCGACTTGCAAGGTGTTACGTAACCAAACTTATTTCTACTTACCAGCAAGGTATTGTTCTTCTTCAACTCATTCCAAAATACTAAGGCATTCCTAACTTTAACTAAACATGGATATTGTTCATCAGGTTTAACAGGTAAATGAGAGAGCCACATGCATAGTTGTCCTTGAGTTGCTCTGCAATAAGCATGGGGGGTCGACCAGGAATATAAATTGATCATGATAAAACGTGATCAAGGCGGAAGAGCGTCATCGATAAATAATGTAGCGAGATATTTTTTTTATATACCCAGACTTGTGTGTTTCATGATGCAGTTCAGGTTTACATTGTTCTTTCTTGAGTGAGTGGGTTTCATTAAAATAATAACAGTTAAAGGTCTGTGCCTCGGATTACAAGTTTAATACTCAAATTTCTGTTTAACAATTGTCAACAGAGCCATCAGTGACACTAACGTTGGACGTAAAATGCTAGAGAAGATGGGATGGAAGGAAGGCAAAGGACTTGGAAAAGGAGACAGTGGCATCAAAGAACCGGTAAGTTGGATAATTTCCTACATGTATTATACGCACAATAAATAAAAATAGGGTCATTTGCAGTGAATTGGAGGCCAAACATGCTTTCACACAAAAATGATTGTAATTCATCTCAGATTTGTCAGAAACCTACAATTTTTATATCATCATAAAGATAAAAGTGTAAGGAAGACAATTTTGCAACTCGTAAATTGATATACAGGGTGCCCCAAATATCATATAGGGTGGACAAGTGATAGTTTGGTTCAAAAAGTATAAAATGTTGTTCCCTCTTCTTTGCTACCATAAAAACTTGTTCTGTTAATAACTTTATAGATATGCTAATAACATTGTAGGCTTTTTTAAAAAGTAAACTTTTGTAATAATGACTAGAGTTATGTTTCCTAACTTCAAGAAGTTATTTAATTTAATTTACAGAAGCATTGAATTCTTACGAATTTGATATTTTGAGTTCATATGCAAGTGATAATGTTGTGCATTAACATAATTTTTTCCCCCAACTAGATTCAAGTGCTGGTTCACAACAAGAATGCAGGCCTCGGTGCAGGAGTCGGCGTGTCCATGGACCAAGCACAGTACATGACTCAAGGACGTAAAAATCAGCGATGGCAGAGAGCGAAAGCAAGGTTTGACAAGGTCCAGCAGCAAGAGAGTGGAGGAGCGTCGTCTTCGAATTCCAACATGCCGACACAATGGGTAAGCGGTGGAACTGAAGCATTGGATGACGTCATGAGCAAACCAGCAGATGGTGACAATGAAGCTGATGCGCAGGAGGACTGCATTGAGATCCTGTCACCCGGTAGTGAAGATAACCCATTGTCACCTGTTGAGGTACAATTCCCTTCATCATCTCCATCCTCAAGTACAATCCAAACAGATACTGTGTCAATAAGTAGTACATCAACAACATCTACGGTAACTGCAGCTACTTTAATAGCTACTGCTGCACCCAATCCAGCCACAGAAACAAGACCAAAGATACAAATGAAATTACAACCGAAAAAAGTGAAAGAACAGTTGCCTACCAGTTCGGTAGTTCTTGATGATGGGGATGATGATGATGATGTTGAGGAAGCCATGGAGGTGAGTGCCTCTGGTGATCAAAGTAGGGACACAAGGACAAGTGCAAGGAAAGGTACACGATGGGAGACAGGTGGTAAAGATGAAAACAATAAAGAAAGTGAAAACAATGGAGATGATACTCCTGCAGAGAATAGTACTGGACCTGAGAGTGTAATTGTACCGGAACCAGTGGATTCAGGACTTGAAAACAATGTTGCCTCCTCTAAAGGGGGTACAGAACTTGACAGCAATGTTGCTGCCTCAAAAGGGGATGCAGGACTGGAAAACAATGCTGCCTCCACAAAAGGAGGTAAAGAGACGACAAAGTCATCAAAAGGTAAATCAGGGAAATCACCCAAGAGTAAGTGGGTTAACATTGGAGTAGGTGGGAATCAAAACAAGACAGACAAAGGGGAGGAAGAGAACAATGATTCTCAGCAAAAAGAAAAAGGCGCAGTATTGGAGGAAGGCGCTAGCAGCACAAGTGCAATAACAGATACGCACAATGATTCTCAAACAGACTCAACAAGAGGGAGGAAAAGAAGGACTAGAAGAAATGCTAAGAAAAATGAGGATATGTTTGCAGACTTATGAGAGAGGCATACTTCATTCTAGTGTCCAATGGGTAATTCCATTTAAAGCCCCCCCCTGTGGAAGATTTCATTGCTATCTTTGATTAAAACTATACAGCTGGAATATTTGCATGTTTTGTGCTAAATTCTATTGAAAATTGTTAAAATTTATAAAAATCCATTATGAAGTTTACACAATTTTACCTCAAGTGAGTAAATTTTGCAAGGAATTCTAAAATCTTCCATACTTTTAAATCTTCCCCAGTGGGGTGTGGATTTCAAATGGATCAATCCAATTGTTTGGACACATTATGCTTGGTACTTGCCACTTATTACCAGTTTTTGATGCATGTTTTAGATGTTGTCTGCAAATACTGCTCCTGTACCACAAGTAGGTAACTGACTATAAATTACTATGACTTCTACATCCATGACATCAATTTTCAGAAAGTCTGTGCTTTGAAATTTTTTGATGAAAAATAAAACATGTGGCCTCTCCAAATTGAAAAAAGAAAATTCTATAAAAACTTGTGTTTAGGGCTAAATTTGTTGTCAAATCATAAATAACCAAGCAAACACAAAAATCTTGTAAAACACTTTTCAAAAAGCTACAAAAGTAATATGGATTCAGGTCTTGGTGATTTAAAACCATCGACCCCATTCGACTGGTTGTCTATCAACATTTTATACTTGACCTACCTTTTCCCACCTTTTATAACTACCCTAGATAATGGTCTTCAAAGAAAATTAAGATTTGAATCAACCAATATTATAGGTGAGAAAACTGGTAAATGTCTCATTTTTAACCATCACAATATGCTAATTAGGGTCAGGGGTTACTAACCCTAACCCCCGTAACCCCTGACCCTAATTAGCATATCGTGGTGGTCTGTCTTAAATGAGCCATCTACCAGAAAACTGTATTTGAATAGCTGTCATTTTGCACAGTGATAGGGAACTTTTATAGTGGCATGGACCCATTTCTTGATAAGAGAAAATTTTGATAAATGCATGCCTCTTAAGATTGTCATGCATCTATTCCTGTGGAACTTATGCATTGGACACACGTTATTTTTAAACACTTCAGAAAGTTCCTGCAATCTTATTGGTTCTTTGCCTTATCATATGGAATGATAATGATATAATACGGTTCAGCATGTGCGTGTTGATGCTATATGCATACTTGCTATTTGAACCAATCAGAGGCACATAGCAACAACAGGACTGATTGATTTTAAGCCCAGGGTTATTCCTTGTCAAATGTAGGATTTAATTTGATTAAAATTCATTATATGATTAATATTTTTATTTGAATTGAAGTGTTTAAGAATGAGAATAAGGTTGAAGGTCATTTGAGGTCAACTTGTAAAATACCATTATTTACAACCTTTAGGCCCTTCGCACTTAATTATTAGTTTTCTGTTTACCGCCCCCGTCCAAAATTGTAAATCACAAAATAATTAATTATTTTATTTTTGTTTCTGATTTTCTCCATTAAAATAACTTTCAATTACCTCTTGCCATTTTCTGACTTTAATACCATAATATCAACAATAATGATGAATAAACAAGGAGTACAACTCCACTTTCACTTATTTATAAAATCAAATATTGTTGTGAAATAATTTAATGCCCGCTCTAGTCAAAATGAGTTGAAGGTTGCTTGTAATTGTTCTAAATAAAGAAAATAATAGATAATTAATAATTAAAACTTAAAAGTGGCCTCGTTCCTTTTTCAAAATCTTTAACAGGAAACTAATAAGTGTGAAGGGCCTTAGTTAAGATATGGTCTCATATGAACAGTTTTTAAAAATCCTAATGCAACCAAACTTGCTGCATTTTGGGTATCATCATGTGTTGGTGGTATCCAAGGTCACAGACAGAGGTCAAAGGTCATTTGAGGTTATATTTGTTTGTTTACCACTCATACAGTTTGACATTTAGCTGTTATAATATCTTTCCAAATTTAAATCGTCCCATGGTGGAGGCATCCCAATCGATGTCTTGCGTCGGAAACCGTGACATATCTAGTTAGCTGCTGCTGTGCATCTATCGTCTCACATAAGTCACAGGCAGCACCATTATTATTAGCGTAAAACAACTCGAACGATGTCGCCCATGTTATATGAGACGATAGATGCACGGCAGTGGCTAAAAACAATACCTTTACTCACTAAACATTAAGGGATGAAATCAAAACTCGACCAGCTGTTGACCGCCAGTTCCGTCTGGTTTCTATTGTTCTAAACAATGGGAACGGGCGGTCAAACAATGGGAACCAACAGTCAACTGCCGGTCAAGTTTTGATTTCATCCCTAACTGGAAGTTCATTGATTTGTCTAAATTCTTCAGCAGCTTTTCATATTTAATACTTAAAGAAACCTGTGACTTTTTTAATAGCAAAAAGTGTCATTAAAATGATCTGAATATATTAATGCATCCACCTTCAAGGAAAAAATAGACGAATCTCATTTCACACATTCCTACACCTCAATGACAGCCATAGCTGGGCCCCCGTAGTGTATATCCTACATAAAATATGAAATGATGCGTCCTTGGCGGGGATTTTAAACTGCATTTCATCACCCGTGTTACACATAGATAATAGAATGATGAAAGTTTACAACACAATACAACATAACATCGATTTTTAAGCGCCTTTAATCCACCCAATTGGGCAGTAACAACACCAGTATGGTGCGCCGGGGACCCAGTCATGGCCGACTAAATTCTCACCATCACTTGGCTTGTGAGATTCGTCTATTGGTATGTGCATGAAATTCATGCCTTGACAATGTTATAATATGACAAAAGTTCATATTTGTGTGTTAAGCTCACAATCCAACCTCAATTTGCAAAATTAAGACTCGCAAAAATGACCACTTGTACAGTGATCTTGTGACTTGCCATGGATTTTTGCAATTAATGTTTCATACTGTTGTAGAACAACATAACCCATCGGAAAAGCGGTTAGAAAAATACACAAATATTGTAAAATTGCTCTTGTGCATCGTGCATTCATATTTATTCCATTGCCTTGGAAGGTGGGTGCATTGATATTGGTCAAATTTCCGAACGGTTTTAGTATTTTGTTATAAAAAATTGCAGAAATTCTTTGTCGTGTATGAGGTAAATAAATGCGGATCCTTTGAGAAATTAGACATAATGTTGTGCTTGGTTGAATATTGATGCGTCCAATGCACTTCACCAGCGTACAGTAGGGCTTGTGCATTGGACATATCATCTCAGGGCGTATGCATTATTGAGTCCGATTTCTCTCTCAACAAGTGATATGCATTTATGAACTTATAAGTGGCAACAATTGATCCATGGTTATTTACCAATCATAATAATGACCAGTTTAATTGGTCTAAAATTATTGTAATCACAGTGAAAACTGGTGATTTGTAAAAAAAATTGAATGATGTACAGACTATTTTGTATTTGCATTAGATGCAATAAAACCTACTGAATGTTCAGTTCAGCTGACATTAAATGATATCATTTTGTTTCTTACAGTAACTATTGCCTGCTCTCACAAAAGAGCCTAAAGTCACAAGTTGATATAGCCCTTGGCTGCTGAGTTGATGTTTGACACACACCTGAACAAGCCAGTTGTATGTCTCTGTGAATTTGGCATTCTGCAAACCAGTATATGTCCTTTGTGAATGGGGCACAATGGGCATTCACAAAGGACATACATACTACTGGCTTGTACAGGTGCAGGTCAAACAAAGAACATCTCAAAACTAGTTCAAACTACCAACTTGCGATTTTATGCTCATTTTGTGGGAGCAGGTCACATAGGGTTTCAATTGCAAAAATAGAAACTTCATGTATTCACTGTGCCCCAGTTGATGCATTTACGCATCAGCCAAGGGTTTATTTCATTAAGCTTTCAACAAATCACAACATAAGTAAGGGAACAAACCAAAAGTTTGATGACATCCTATATTTCAAACTAAAGTGCTGTATTTAGGAGACTGACCCCACCCTCCTTGGGCAAAAATAATTGGGGTCAACCATTCTCAAGTCCAGTCGGTAAAAAAATATTTCTGTTGGTACTTTAACAAGTTTGTGTGCCTCCCCTGAACACCTGGCTATGCCACTGACCTTGACCTACCTTGACCTATGCCGTTCACTCCAACTGGGGGTTGGGTGGTGGCATCCGCATCACAATGTCCCGCCAAACTGTTCTGTCATCTGCTGTACGGCTGGCATTTACTATGGAGTTTAGGTTAGTTCTTTTGCAGTCAGCTAGCAGGCACTTTCTCCACCTCTTTGGTGGTCTTCCTCTAGGTCTGACTCCCTGGATGTGACATTCAAAGGCCATCGTTGAAGGCGTGAGGGAGGCATTCTCTGGACGTGGCCAAAATAATGCAGTCTCTTCCGGGTTATTCTGTCCAAGATGGAAAATTCAACACCCAGGGTTTTGCGGATGATGGTGTTTCGGATCCTGTCTCTCCGTGTTACTCCCATTATCTTCCTAAGGCACATCATCTCAAAAGTGAGCAGTCGATTCTCATCCTCTTTTTTCAATGTCCAGGTTTCTGCTCCAGATAGCAATATTGACAAAACAAGGACCTTGTAAAGCTCAATCTTGGTGTTGGTTTGATGTCCTTAGCACTCCAGATACTCTGTAGTCTCTGCACAGCTCCTAGGGCTTTGCCTGTTCGAAGTTTTATTTCTTCTGAGCAGGATCCTTTTTGGGTGATCTTTCCTCCCAGGTATGTGAACTCCTCCACCTGCAGAAGCTGGGTATTGTCAATTGTGATGTAAAGATGGGTGTCCTCTTTGCATATGGCCTGGACTTCTGTTTTAGCGATATTTATTTTGAGTCCAAAAGCTGAGCTGCTTTGATGAATGAGGCTAACTAGTGTCTGGAGGTGCAATTATTAAAAGTACCACAGAGCTGCACAACCTACAATGTTTAGGTCAACTGATGTTGCTTTGATGCTTGTTATTAATGAACTATCAACTAATTAATTGGAATTAATGGTAAATTCAAGTATTAATTAGTAAATATTACATACAAAGATCATTGTCAATTGATTTTATAATGAACAAGCACTACTGCGATGATCGATTGATGGATCAAACTAATTTGGTTCTATTACCTACTTTTACAAAGTTGTAGGACTTTACTGTAGTAAAATACATAACATTAAATCACAATGATTATTTTTGCAAGAAAAGTAAAGCTACCAAAACTTAATTGAATACATAATATGTGACCCGTTCTGACAAAATCAGGAACAAGTCGCATTTGTGACATTTTATAATTTGCATAAAAATGTAAGCACGGGACAATAAGCTTTAAAACGATACCAAAATTATATACATAGCATCAATACTTTTCAAGATATGTATAATTTTGTAAATGATACCTTGATATTTTCGTGAGATTGTTATTCTGAGTAATTGGGCTAATAGTAGGTATGTCACAGTGGCTGCACAATAATTCTGCTACACTATGCATGCAAGCATAACAGTGAATTGAAAAGGGCGCGCTTCAAATTTGGCCAATTTTAGAAAACATCCATGTCGATAAATGAATTTCCTCATATGCTTCATTTATCCAAATTGTTTAAATTTTTAATATATGGTGTGTGAAGCCTTTCCGAGGCTAACAGCGGGTACTAAAAAATTAAAAATTGTTTTGTTTAAGAGCTACTGCCTGTTTTTATGGATTTTTGAAGATCGCTCATAAATCAGTAAATATAGGCCTATTGAAGTAAAGGGACCTACCACCATTTAGCTGAAATACTAATCTTTCTTAGCATGTAAATTATTTCCGTCGACAACGAATGAAACACTTCCCTAAAACTAGTTGAAGCAAAACATTAATCAATGATATTTTTAGGGAGTAATTTTCCAAACCACAATAGCTCTAAGCCATTGTGTGTGTCCAAGGCCATACTATTTTTGTATACGCGGTGCAGTAGAATGGGTGTTCCTTTTACCGATTGTCCTCCCTTGTTAATCCAGATGACAAAACGTTAATTTAAAGTCTCATTGCAACTGAATGTTTACTTTTACTTTTCGGACTTGGCTTTGGGTAATGGTGACACATACCATGTTTACAGTAAAAATGAAAATTATATTCCAGACACCGTCAAAATGTCAAACTTTTTTTATTTTTTTTGCATTGTTTTTAAATAATTAACTGCAGTTCATTTATTCAACCTCATAACAGGATCATACTTAAAAAATTTATGATGAATGAGCAGACGTTCATTAAATATTGAAAAAAAAACCAAAATTATGCATGCCTAATTTGCATAATAATATCATAAATACATAATTAGCTGTAATTACCTAATTTGCATAATTAATTACTTTTTGTGTATTTTTTGTTATCAATTGAAAGAACTTTGTATACATATGTGCTCAAAAAAACCCGCACCTTTATATCATGTACGGTTTTCTATTGGCATCAATTTTGCATATTAATTAGCTCAACTTTTTTGAGATTTAATTTGTCTGCAGATTGGCCGAAATTGCTAAAATAGTATATTTGGTTAATTTGTTATAATTATTCAATGATAGATTTTTAAATTTAGTTTTCTGTAACAAAGTCAGGAAAGATAGGCATTTAACATGTGATATTTAAATTAACGCTGCTTTTTCAAGCAAGCGTCCAAATAAACCTTCCAAATCTCGAAATGTGCCAATTTTGTCATTACAGCCATTTGTGACAGGATTTCATTCCATCTACGAGCATCTTGAAATTAACACTACATCACAATGCATTGACCGATTTCAATTCTGTTTTTTGATTTTTGATGCTTTAAGGGGGTATTACACCCCTGGCCAATTTTTTTGCCTATTTTTGCATTTTTCTCAAAAATTATAGCACATTGGTAACAAGTAAGATATGTATATTATAGGGGCAAGGACTGCAACTACTGTACTGAAAATTTAGCAACTCAAGGCAAGTAGTTATTGATTTATTGATCAAATATTGGTTTTCCCTCATTTTTTACTGTAACTCCACAACTGTTGTCTGTACTGAAATAAAATTTCCAGTGCAGTAGTTGTAGTCCTTGCCCCTATAATATGCATATCTTTACTTGTCACCAATGCACTATAATTTTTGAGAAAAATGAAAAAATAGGCACAAAATTGGGCAGGGGTGTAGTACCCCTTAATAAAGCTTAATAATGTAGGAACATTAAATAACGTGTTTCTGCTGCGATTATTTTTGAGGTGATGTGCCTACTAATAGTTTACTGCTTTACACAGGATTGAATAGGGATTATCATAGTTCAACTGTCAACTATTGATTAAATAAACTTCTTTTAGTACTTTCAAGGATTTGAAAGTCCACCTAGGCCCAAGGTCAAATACCATGAAATTAGGAATTCCAAAATTTGATTTTTTTTGTGGGAATGTCATCTTTAAAGGCCTATAACTCAAAAACATGCCTGGCGACTTGTTCCGGGTTTTGTTGGAGCTGGTCACATATTTGCATTAAATGTCTGAGTAAGAAATTGATATATATAGCAACACCAATTACAAGCTGTATCAAAATGATTGTTATTCATCAGTTTCCAGTTATTATGGACATGCCTGTCGCATCAAAATGCAACATACGATCCACATAGTTGGTTGATTAATGTCATAAATAATCATATAACAATAAATAATGGCCATTTCAAGAGGATCCACCGTTGCGCATCTGGAAGAAGCAGGCTTTTCAATAACCATCAATAACCAATTGGTATCAATTATTTTGGTACAGCTTTTATAAGCATATTAAATATACACACTAGTCTTAATCTAAAGTCTGCACAAAAAGTAACTCGGCTGTTTTAAATACGCCTATAGATTCAGAACTAATAATTGTTTTCACAATATTTCAACATAAAAAGCAGGATGGTTTATTTACGCGCATTTTGATACCCCATTTGGCCAATTTTGTTCATTATTATGTTTTGATGGATCCAAGTTGTGATAATATTGGATCCAAAACATAATAATGATAAAATTGATGATTCACTAATATTTATTGGTCTCGCTATGAGTTTTAAAATATTGGTACTCGAATATGTCTCATCCAATATTTTTAAAACTCATAGCTCGACTAATAAATATGGGCTCAACAATCAATTTTATATCAATATTGACAATACAGCAGTGTTTTGAAAGAAAAATACCCCAATTTAAAAGTTGCAGTTATTTGTATTGATTTGAAGTAAGCGCCAAGATAATGGCGGGCTTTACGTGTTTACAGTGCTGGCATTATAACCATTGATCGCTGTAAACAACTGCTTTTAAATTTGGGTATTTTTCTCTACAAGCACTACTGTGTTGTTAATATTGAACGACATTTGACTAATGGGGTATCAAATGTTGAAATATTATGAAAACAATTATTAGTTCTGAATCTATAGGCATATTCATAACAGCTGAGTTACTTTTTGTGCAGACTTTACTTCTAATATTACTACTTGTTGGGCTTTGTTGGCTACACAGCAAATATGTATTTTCAAAACATGGTCTAACATTTAGGCAACATAATCTATGTGTTGTAATTCAAACAGCCTTAGGCCAAGTAAAATAAATAACATGTATATCGTCCGCACCCTCAACGATTTTGGAGATTAAAAAATATTTGTTATTTTTCTTAGCTCCTTTACTTGGTTTCTAAAATTGTTGTGATGAAAAGATATGTTCTTGGTTATCATTAATAAACACATTGCAAACACTCTCTTCAAGCTAGGGGTAGGGCTTTGGGGAAATAACAAAAATATTAGGGGCCTCCCTGTTTTTATGATGTGTTGACAAGACTTTGCAAATGCAATTTTACACAGAAATGAATGGTAAAAAAATAATATAACAAATACTAGTATTAATTAAGGGCCTCCCTCACAGATTTTTGAAAAAGTCTGGACGATATACATGTTATTTTTTTTTTTTTACTTGACCTTAAATATTGTTGTATATCTACATTTTCCTTTTTAATTGTAGTTGTCTTTTCATAGAGGAAACTGCCAAGGATCTAATGATGAGTGTAACAATTAGATATGATTTTAATGTTTTTTCAGCACTGTCCGATATGCAACATTTCTTTGTTATATAATCTATTCCCATTCTATTTCCAGCATTAACTTCTAACAAATGTTTAATATATTTCTACCAGCCATCATATATAATTAATTTTCTGTCAACAAACAAAGCAGTTAAAAGAAGATAAAAAAATGAAATAGATCAAATAACTTGTTGAATCAACATTCTACATCAAAAATATGGAGTATGGCCCTTTAGGATATCAAAATTAAATAATCAAAATGATCCAATCAAGTTGTACAATACCGTAATTCTTCCTCTAATTATAATTCTGAAGGTTATTAAACTTGGCCTATTTTACCATTATCCATATATCCTCAGTGATGTGACAATTTACTTTGTTGTAGTGGAAGAGTTTGAGGTGTAAGAAAACTTGATTGGATATCATTTTGAATTCTTTATATATATCAAACTGGCTGCCATCATAGCAATTATGCACTTCGGCTCATTTGCCAACTTTGGCATCTCAATTGTTATACTTTCACTCCAAAGACAGAAAAGTAATAAAAAGTGGAATTTTAATTATTGTTAACAAACATTTTGTACAAATTTAGTTATAGCTGCAGTATATCAGGTTTGTCTGTAAATGTAACTTCTATAGCCCCTGTATTAATGAATTCAAAGTTGAGCTCCATATTTCTGTTAATCGACACTTTGTTGCCACATTCTGCAAAGAAAATAAGGAAAGGTAGACAAACATGAACATATGAATTAGAAAGATTCTTGGTGTTGTAATTTGTTGAGCAGCTATTATATAGCTTTCACATACATTTAAATTCAAGAAAATCTTTAATTTTTGCTTTAAAAACAACAGGACTGCCATAATACGATCAGTTCACAGCAGGCCCGTATGCAGGAATTTTTTTTTTTTTGGGGTGCTGATTTTGAAAAAGTGGACTTTTTCCCAAGGGGGGAGGAAGTGAACTTTTTCCAAGGGGGGGGGGGGGGATTTTGTGAAAAGTGGACTTTCTCCCCAACATTTTGGCTACGCTTGCAATTTGTGATATTTTGGGACTTTTTGTATACTTTTGCAATATAATTTTTTCCCTATTTTCGTTCCCATTTTTGTCCCAATTTTTTTTTACGAACCGCAAAAGCTGGATTACACTGAACTTGCCAGGTGGATTTTGCAAGTTTTACTTGCTGTATTTCTTTCAGTACAAATTCATTCAATTTTTCCGTTAAAAATTGATGACTATCTTGTGATACGTTTTGTTGTCTCGCCTGAACTTTGTTCAGGATGGGACTTAGTAATCACTATTTCTGTCTGTCCGTGTGTGTGTGGATGTGTGGATGTATGTATGTGTGTCCGTCCGGAGCTGTATCTGGGGAACCGTAAGACTTACGGCGACGCTACTTGGTGGGAGGAAGGGTATCCAAGTTTGCTCCGTAACCGTATGTTTTCGGTGAAAAATATGCAAATTAACATAGCTAATTTGCATAATTTATGCGAAAATAAGCGCAAATTGATAGCGGAGTTTGTGGACATACTATCTCAAGATCCGTCGGGCCCATGGTAACGAAACCTGGTGACAGGAATGATACACACCTGCTGATCACCTGATTAGTTTTTCGGCGAAAAGTATGCGCATTTAGTTGTTAATTTGCATAATTTATGCGGAACGATTCTACAAATATGGTTGGAAATCTGAAGATCCGCCTTATGGAGCTGTATCTGGGGATCCGTAAGATCCATAAGCCCTATGATGATGAAACGTGGTAGGGGGTAGTATGACCAGAGGATCTCAACCCGATTCGATTTTCAGCGCAAAATATGGTAATTAAGAACCTAATTTGCATAATTTATGCATAAAATGCAAAAACCTATTTTCTCAGAGACTAGGGGTCGCACGTTCTTCAAACTTGGTGGGTGGGTGCATCTTCACCCCAGACAGAACAAGTTTGTATTGGTTAGTGCGTCAAGGTCACCCGAGGTCATCCAGGGGTCATCTGAGGTCAAATGACTAAAAACTGTCGTATGGGCACGAAACTTGGTGGGTACGGTCAACATAACGTGGTAGGGGGTAGTATGACCAGAGGATCTCAACCCGATTTGATTTTCAGCGCAAACTATGGTAATTAAGTACCTAAGTTGCATAATTTATGCGTATTTGATGCGTATCAAGCAAAAAACCCTTGTGAACAGCTTATCTGGAGATCCGTATGGGGTACAGTGACGTAACTTGGTGAGGAGTAGTGGGGCCAGAGGTTCTTGACCTGATTAGATTTTGAGTGTAAATTATGGTATTAAGTACCTAATTTGCATAATATATGCGTAATAAGCAAAATACCTTGTGAACAGATTATCTGGAGATCCGTATGGGGTACAGTGACGTAACTTGGTGGGGAGTTATGGCCAGTGGTACTCGACCTAATTAGATTTTCAGCGCAACATACTTTATCCAATTTCGTGAGGTCAAAGGTCACATACAAGGTCAAAGGTCAACTGAGGTCACCAAATCTTTTAATAACTAATTTTCAACTGTGCATCACATATCCAACTAACAGCTTGATCGATCATGTAATTAAGGAAATATGACGACTTTAAGATAGTCGCTTTCCATGTAAAGTATAGCAAAGTAGCACTTTCAATGAGTGATAACTCGTAAAGGAAGCATCTTTCTGTTTTGATTTATTTCATGAAATAGTTCTTTGGTATTGCCAAATTTGATTTTTCAGCGCAACATACTTTATTCAATTTCGTGAGGTCAAAGGTCACATACAAGGTCAAAGGTCAACTGAGGTCACCAAATCTTTTAATAATTAATTTTCAACTGTGCATCACATATCCAAATAACAGCTTGATCGATCATGTAATTAAGGAAATATGACAACTTTAAGGGCTGGGGTATGAACGTTTGGACAGTATTTATTTTGGGACATCAGAGCACATCAGACATATCGAATTGCATTCTGAATACGAAGAATGTCATTCTGATATCAAATAATTTGGATTTTTTGAAATTCGCAATTTAGTACACATTTTATGGCAAAGCATTAAAAATTGATATTTTTGATATTTAACAGTACTTGAGGTAAACTTTATAAATCTGATGATTTATACTTAAAGTGTATGTAGGTGGGATGAAAAGTCGACGATCAATTGAAAATTTTGACCTTTCAGATTGAAGATATGGATTTTTTTCCCAAAACACCAAAAAAAAAAAAGGTCTTTTTGGGAAAAAATCCATATCTTCAATATGAAAGGTCAAAATTTTCAATTGACCGTCGGCTTTTCCTCCCTGCTACATACACTTTAAGAATATATCATTAGATTTATATAATTTACTTCGAGGACTGTTATATATCAAAAATTTGAAAAATATCAAATTTTTATAATTTGTCATAAAATTTGTATTATATTGTGATTTTCAAAAATGAAAATTATTTGATATCAGAAAGACATGCTTCAGATTCAGAATGCAATTCGATAGGTCTGAGGTGCTCTCATTTCCTACAAAAAATACTGTCGAAACGCAATAAACGCTCATTTTAGATCCCTTAAGATAGTCGCTTTCCATGTAAAGTATAGCAAAGTAGCACTTTCAATGAGTGATAACTCGTAGAGGAAGCATCTTTCTGTTTTGATTTATTTCATGAAATAGTTCTTTGGTATTGCCAAATTTGATTTTTCAGCGCAACATACTTTATCCAATTTCGTGAGGTCAAAGGTCACATACAAGGTCAAAGGTCAACTGAGGTCACCAAATCTTTTAATAATTAATTTTCAACTGTGCATCACATATCCAAATAACAGCTTGATCGGTCATGTAATTAAGGAAATATGAGGACTTTAAGATAGTCGCTTTCCATGTAAACTATAGCAAAGTAGCACTTTCAATGAGTGATAACTCGTAAAGGAAGCATCTTTCTGTTTTGATTTATTACTTTGATGAAATAGTTCTTTGGTTTTGCCAAATTTTTGGAAGGTCATTACGGGTCATCCGAGGTCACTCAGGGGTCATCTGAGGTCAAGTTATTAAAAACTGTCGTATGGGCATGAAACTTGATGGGTACAGTCAACATTTCAAGCCAAATTTTTGGAAGTTCATTTTGGGGTCACCAGGGGTCATCTCAGGTCAAATTAGTAGAAACTGTCATATGGGCATGAAACTTGGTGGGTACAGTCAACATTTAAAGCCAAATTTTTGGAAGGTCATTTTGGGGTCACCAGGGGTAATCTGAGGTCAAATTAGTGAAAACTGTCGTATGGGCATGAAACTTGGTGGGTACAGTCAACATTTAAAGCCAAATTTTTGGAAGGTCATTTTGGGGTCACCAGGGTCATCTGAGGTCAAATTAGTGAAAACTGTCGTATGGGCATGAAACTTGGTGGGTACAGTCAACATTTAAAGCCAAATTTTTAGAAGGTCATTTCAGGGCCACCTGGGGTCATCTGAGGTCATATTAGTAAAAACTGTTGCATGGGCATGAAACTTGGTGGGTACAGTACAGAATACCATCAGCCAGATAATCGTGCCCAGCCGATAACAGCCAAATTCATTTACCTCTCTACCAACAGTTATCGCAAAAGCAGGCGGTTACAAAAGCAGGCGGTCACAAAAGCAGGCGAGACTCGTGGTTCGAGAACCGCCTTGTTTCCCTACAATGATATAGAGGTTGTCCACTTTACTCATGTGTGACTTCTAACAAAAGGTGCTGGTTCATGTAGTATTCCTTATTCAAAACAATTCAGTGCTTGACCTCGGAGTTACTTGCATGACTCTGGCGGGCTATTTTGAAAAGGTCATGGTTGCACATGCAGGTACTTCTTTTGAAAATCCTAAACAATGTATAGCAGTCGCTGATAGGATATCCAGCTTATAGAACACAGATAACCTCTATTGCAATATCAAACAGACATCCTCATTTACTTGTGCTAGGTCACATAATTTAAAATTAAATTCATGAAGTTGAATAAAATTAAATCAGAAAATGCAATGTTTTTATTTACCATTTGTCTTCTGCTGTGTTAGGCATCAGTTTAATAGTACCTGTTGGCTTTTTTATATACATAGTAAGCTCCTGCACCAGCAAATATAATGATGCCAATTCCGATGCATAAACTTAGTATTATTGGTGACACAAAACCAGAGGCAGCAGCTGCACATCCTTTACCAACACATTCAATGCCAACAATTTCAGGGGCAGCAGCTACACATCCTTCACCAACACATTGAACAAAAGCCATTTCAGAGGCTGCAGCTGCACACCCTTCACCAACACATTCAATGAAAGCCATTCCTGTAGCAGCCATTAGGATCTTGATATGTCACAACCTGAAAAGAAGTTAATAAAGCATTTCAGAAAAATGTCAGTAATTTTAACTTTACCTGTATGTCAATATGAATCTTACTCCAAGACACTTTAAGGAATCGGATAGCAATGTTTGGACGGTATTTTTTGTGGGAGCTGAGAGTTCCAAAGTAGTTTGGAGAAAAGGCAAGGTGACTTTCATGTGTTAAAATGGGCACAAAATACAAAACCACTACTTTAAAATCAGGTAGGTCAGCATTTCACAGGGGGAAGTGGTCAGAAGGGGGAGGGGGAACTTCCTAGGAGGGGAGGGGAATGGCTAGGAAAGCTCATTTCCTTCTTCATTCTCCCTCCTCTCTTTCTCTCCCTTCCCTTTTCCTCTCATCCCTCTTTTTTCCCTCCCTTTTACCTCTTTTTGCAAACCATAGCTGGGGTGGGGGTGGCCTTGACGCTGCCCCTGGAAGCATGGTGATCATTTATTAACCCTGAGTTATACCTCCATGAAACTGATAGAATGATTTTAAAAACAATTACTTGAAGTATGCTAAATTTTCCTTCGGGAATAAAGTGATATAATGAAAATATTGAGATATACTCATGATATACTATATTTCATTAACATTTTAATGTTTAAAAGGCTAATTTTGAATGGTTAACCAGGGAAATGCCAGTGTTAACAAAGGGTACTTTTTCATGTTCAAAACAGTCAAGTCAAAAGTCTTGTAACACACACAAAAAAAACCCCTGATTTTTGACAAAAATTGACCTTAAAATGCCACAATTTTAAAAATTGGACCTCTAAGACACTTTGAAGTGCTAAAATCATAAAATACAGGTCAATAACATTACTTTTAGCCACCACACTTTGGATTATTTTTACACCTACATATTTCTTTTCACACCCACAGCAAAATCAGGTCTTGAATGAGGTCATATATACGCTCGTAAAGTACTAGTAGACACTACAAAATGTAGACAATCCATCAATTCTGTATTTTTATTGAGTCAAATACTAAAACATTTTACGATTATTTAAAATTGCCGATTCCCAACACTACAAATTAGTCTTCTTTATGTTCCAAGCTAGTATTTCCACTTACCTTGTTTGCCTTTGTAGTATTTCTACCCAACCTTTTTCGTCTTGGCATTTAATGTCACTGATATGGTATGTCGGTACATAAATCTGCCCACATTAATTATTATAGTACATGTACATGTACACGTACAGATCGGCCAGCTCAGTCTGGAAATTCCCGCAACATGAAATCAGTATTGCCAATGTTCTTGAACAAAACCCCACCAAATTGGGCTTGTCATACAATGCTTGTATGACATTTGGAGCTGTGCGCACACATAGAAATTAGTTGGATGCCCTTTTTTTTTAGATGCCTTTGTTTTTCTTTGATCCATTTTATATAGTTTATGCATTTTGAGCTTTGTTTTGATTCAGAGATTGCAATCTTTGGTTTAAAAGTTGGATTTTTCTTATGACCAGACACTGTGCTAGTTGGCCTGGCCATATGTCATGAAATACTTTATAGACAACATGTAACTACTTGTTTTCCATGCTAGAATGAGCATCAACAATAAGAAATATCCTTGATCTTTCATTTTGTGTTGTTTTAAACTACGTCATGACTGTATAGCTGGCTGATGCAATATAGCTGCCTATATATAGCTGCTTGTATATTTTGCTCTATGTTATATATTTTTGTTCACGGAGTGAACATTTCCCCCACTTGAACCCATATCTCATATGCACTGTTTATCCCTTGCATATACACTGTGTCTTGAATAACTATTGTAGCCCATCAACCCTGTGATTAAGAGGCTAGGAAATAATTCCCAATGTCTCATACCCAGTTTGTATCCCTTAATCTAATCCTGCCCCACATGACAAGGACTTTTTAGCACATCTTATCTTGTATTGGGACAATGACAGCCAGGACTATTTTATTGCCTTTTTCTAAGCATGTTTATCTATTGGATTGAGCCATCACATGATTATAATATGCTTTACTGATTGGTGGGTAAGGTCAATGCTTTTGTTTATTTTGTGATAAGGCTGAGCATATTACTGCATATATCAAAAAAACACTGCATATTTTGATACAGGCGATTTACTCAATTACTTCCAACCACAAAATTTAGTTCCTGTTATCCACCCAGTAATGTTTGCTTATCTTAATTGGAACCCTATAATCTGCATGGTATATCACCTCCATGGTACAGTGATATTGAT
The DNA here is from genome assembly GCF_039555335.1 of Amphiura filiformis. Classification (NCBI taxonomy): domain Eukaryota; kingdom Metazoa; phylum Echinodermata; class Ophiuroidea; order Amphilepidida; family Amphiuridae; genus Amphiura; species Amphiura filiformis. Next base: position 25,156,007 of record NC_092635.1, on the reverse strand, counting down.
TTGAAAGTTAGTAAGTTACCAGGGTCAGGATGTAGGTATCATTATGCCTCAAATCACTAATTTATTGTAAGATCAGTGCAGAGTAGGTTAGATATGAAAATGGAAAGTTAGAACAAATTACTATACACCTGGTGAACTGTGTCTTTTTGAAAGACTCTTCTTGTTTCATCAAATTAACAATTAAATCAAGGTGCATATGCTCATGTAAAGAGATGCATGCATATAATGATAACCAAAAATCAATTCTATGCATGATGCACTTCACACAAAAATTATGCAATGACATGGACATACTATTTTTAGATCATTTGCAAGCAAATGAACTATAGTCGTAGTCTAGATTTTTCTATGTTTTTTACTTTCTCTTGCTACATCGTTTAAGCAATGGAGCTGGTAATTTGAGAGAGCGATCTTTGCATGATCGTTCATGATTGTTACTTATTTAGCTAGGAAAATTTGGACGGAAAGTGTGATTTTTGGAGCATTTTGTTACGAAAATTTTTACCAAAAATTTCAGAGAATAGTCTCCTTTGTAGACTGTTTGTCGTGCTGATCATATTACAAACACTGTTCAAACTCCTTGTTCATGCGATGCTGTGGCATTTTGTAAAAGAGATGTAACAGAATTTTGCTTGAATGTTTGCTTTTCAGTGTTGCTTTGCCTGACATTCGGCAAGTCAATAGATAAAGCACCAATTGGGCTCGTGCTGTCTATAGGCCCCTACTTCTGTGCACGAGCCATGAGCAAACAGGGTCTCAAATTCTCTTAATTTGTGCATATTCAGAACTGTTATAGCAAAACTTTGTTTATATCATTGGCACTGAGGTGCCAAAAGATAGCAGCCTTTATGTAAACAAATGCTTTGTCAGGCCAGGCAAACATGTTGTGAAAGTTGTAATTATATCGAGAAGGTTTTATCTGCAATAGCTACCCTATAGACATTTTACCATTTCTACATTCTATATTGTACATAATCTTAAAATAAAGCACCTGACATCTATTGCATAAACCCTAGATATGTGTTTTTACAATTTTGTGTATTTAAGAGATATTTATTTATTTATTTTTTTTATTTATAACATTCGGCCCAAGCCAGGCTAAACCCAATAGTGCTCAGAGGCTACTAAATTCAAGGGATGCCTCCAGATATGACGGGACAGGGATATGGGAAGAGGTCCGATTTTAGAAGCAGGAGGAAAAACCTGCGAGGACGAGCATGGATCGGCAACCAAACTCACATGCGGCACCGCGGGGAATTGAACCCGGCCCACAGTGGTGAGAAGCAAGTGAGAAGACCACATTAGGGTTTAGGGCAAGAAAACCCTATCTGCAATAGCTGCCAGGTGTTATACTCTATTTATGTGTTCAATATAGAATGCAGAAATTACCCAAATGTCTATGGCGCAGCTATGGTCCTAAACCCTCAATATAAACACCCAGATGTTTGTCTCCAAGATAAGTACTTAGTGGTTGAATTATAGCATTATTGTTATCTTATTGACTCGATGCAGGTCCTAAAAATTTGGCCCTGCGTTATATTAAGGTGAGACGGGTGTAATTTATTTTTGTGTGAAGATCATAGAAATTCAAAACTTGGTACAAAGTAACTGATATAAACAAAAAATACTTTAACTCAAATATTAAGCATATTAATTAGCTAATTTGCATATTTAATTAGGGAAAATTCTAGTACTTATGAATATGAATTCCGTGATGTCTTGAAGTAATTTGGCAACTCAATTTTAATGTTATATTGCATTTTCTAATGTATTTTATAGTGTTTTTTAAATGTGTTTATAATTATGTACTGTGTAATTTTAGTTTTATTTGGTGTGTGTATAAGGAACCCCATCTAGTGGGCCTGTGTGCCTGTTCGGGGTTGCCCTTTTGCACCATACACCCGGGACCATACACCGCATTTTGATATTTTCATGTGAAATGAAGGTAGTAATTAAACTAAACTAAACTACACTCTTTATCACAGCCCTGTCAACAAACTAATAAAAATTAACAACTGCACTTACAAACAACATAACAAATAAAGCCTGCACACAACCACCAACACAATGAATTTCAATTCCTGACCATAACCAATAACAAATGAGCTACAGCACCATTGGTGCTCTTGTTTATAGGACCTCAGTAATATTGTATACTAACCTCGATATACATACATATATAGTTCCAAATTATGGGAACAAAATTGTCGCAAGGGTATAATTATTGACACATCAAGTTCGATTGTGATTGACGGCAAGTTTCTAATTTCCCTTGCAAAAATATGTGAAAATTAGAGCTTATTGTATTTATGATATTTGATTGCAAAATAAGAACATACATGTACAAAATGACCAAATATCAAAACAGATTTGATTTGGTCTGAATTTTGTGTAGGCCACATACCCAAGCAAAATTAGCTATAATTGCATCTAAGAATTAACCATATTTGTATGCATGTCCACTAAAAATTGAAGTACTTTTAAATTGATTCAGACCTAACTTATTGGCTGGGAATTGATGAAAGAAACATTTTGGCGTTTAAATAATTTTAATCGGATGTTTCATTCCAGAGATATGGCCTTTCGAGTGTGCACTCACAGTTTTAAATATAGGGCTGCTAGAACATGTTAAAAAGTTTAAGTCCAAAATGGTTGTTGCGGAGCCACCTTAAATTACAAACTGTGTAATTCTAGTTGAAACTAGCAATTGTGTAATTCTGAATGGATGATTTGAGGAGAATCAATCATGATTCTCTTGTACAAATGAAGTATGAGAATCATTGCAAGAAAAGTTTGTTTGATTCTCATTAAATTTGAATCACTGAAGTTCTACACCTTTCTGTATTTAAAAGTTCTACACCTTTCTGTATTTAAAAAATTAAATATGAACCAAAAAGACCAAATAATTTGACAAAGACACAATAGTTATATAACTCTTTCAATGTTTAATTTCATATGTACACATATTTTACATGGCAAATTTGCAAGATGCTTGTGAAAAAAGTGCATTTGTGTTGTGAGAAAGAGCTTCAAATGATACAATTCATAATGATACATTTATACATGTGTAACTGTTGGATGTAACAAACAAAAGTTCATAAAATAGCACCTGATTAAACCCCTTCACACAGTCACACTCAAGTTTGAGCCTTTATCAAAACTTCACTTTTATAATGTTCAAAAGAACATCAATATAACCAGATATTGTCTGTATCATGAATTTGAAGGAAAAATGTAATCCCTACCTGATGAATGTAAAACTGCAAGTTTTCTTGTAAGATAGTCAAACTGTTAAAATTTGCCACATATATTTATTAAAAAATCCCTCCAAATGCCATTTCACAAGAGCTTCTTGGTTATGCCATTTTCCCAGACTTGAATATAAGCGGTACAGTGTGTATCAAAATGGTTGTATACCCATCAGCTATGTTGCCTAATGAACATTTAAAAAAATCTTTCCCCAGAGTAGCCAGTGCACATAAACGTTGAAAAAATAAAACAAAAAACAGTGCATCCGGCCGGATTCGAACCGGCGACCTTCGTAATTCTAGAACGATGCTCTAACCAACTGAGCTAAAGAGACATGTTGGACAAGAGCAGAAGATATAAATCTATAGGTATTAGGTTCGAATGAAACGACTGCTTTATCCAAATTCAACATTAGATCCTTTTTAAAATGACTACAATTAATTTATAGTTTTATGACCTTTCATAACATTAATCTACAAAATAAGATGTATATTTTACTGCATTTTGATGGGGCAGTCTTGGCCAACTCATTGGATATTGATGGGTACCAATCATTTTGATACACCCTGTATTCATGATCATTTTAATTTAATTTTAATTATAAGTTAGGTACAGCAATTTAAAATGGCAGGGTCCTCTCATTTGTTAGCACAGAGAAGTATGTCCTACCAATTCTATAATTACTTGTCATGGAAATTAACAAAGAGGATTTTAGATTTGGTAAGTATTAGCCACCATTGTTAGATTAGTATGATGGATTCTCATATCCTCGATTCGGTGCTCTTTGTACCATACCACAGAAGTGCCCAGTGACGGTGCACAAGTGTTGAGGGACTGTACCCAACTCCCAGTGTGCCTTTCAAGATGAACACATGATTACAGCCTATTCATACAGCATTCTTGTCAGATGGTCATAATGAGGCCACCTCAGATACTACCAAAAATGCCTTTTTCAATTCATATTTTGGTTCATTATTTGGTTTAGTTTGATGATTTGGTTTAGTTTGATGATGTTTCAGCCTGAATTAATTTCTGAACATATGGGCAATATATATGGCCACTTTTGACTCCATCCTCAACATTTCTTAATACTTTCAATATTTAATATCATATGGGATGGGAACCCTAATTATCCAACAAACTGTTTGAACAGAAGTTTGGAGCTATGAATAATTGAATATACACATTTTGATGAACAACAAGCATAATTACAAGAATAGAAATGCTTGCATATAGGCATGCAGGCATGCTTATAACGTGTATAATAAATTAAGGTGATTTTGAATGTGCAAATGGTATTACATTTTACTATGCAAAACTGTGGTTTATCCTTAAGCCATGCAGATTTCAGTACTTCTCACATTTGTGGCTAGTAGATCTTAATTTCTATCAGATCACCTCGGGACTATGTTAGCCTCCATTTCCCCAGCCATAAAACATGAAAGTGGACTCAAATTTTACATCCACCAATCCAATATAGTACTATGATGGTCCGGGTAAATTAGCTATATTGATTGAATCGTTTGTCTCAAAGCTCTTCAGAAATTCAGAAGTTAAAGAGGGGTGGTCAAATTTTCATATTGTGTTTTGTACCTCGCATTGAGGCTTGTACCAAAACAATCCGATTCCCAAGTTTTAAGTTTTGCAATAGTGGTATTGATATTAGAAGCAAAATCATGTTTCACAACCAAGATCTACTTTGATCTTGTAAGTGGGTGGGGGTGAGGCTGTCGAACTGGTTACACCCCCTTTAACAAACAATGCAGTTTAACTTCCTTTTATTTTGTTACAATATTTTTATTTTGTTATAATAAATAATATATTTGCCACTGATTTGCATTTTAAAAAAATGTGTGCCTTTTCAGGCAACTATAATGTGAACAATTTTCTTACTGCATGCAGGGCTTTGAAATGAACAATTCAATTAATGTGGCCTATAAGGGATAATACAGATTGTTTTTTTCAGTTACCAATACACAGATACCTTGTTTTACACTTAGCAATGACATCCACTTGAATTAGGGGTGTGAGAGGCCACAGATCAAATGAGGAAAATTACTTTAAAAAATCCTGAAAAACAGCATGAAATTGGGGTAAAAACAACAAATATGGGCTGAAAATATTAAAAAACTCATACATTTTGCCACAAAAATGAGGAAATCAGTTGAAAAGAGGAACTCTCACACCCCTGTTGAATACTTGTCTGCCTAGTCTTAAAAAAGACCATACTCCCACTTGTGTAAATCACCTTGCACAACATCAACAGTACAACCATAAAAAGTAGTATTAAATTTTTTGTGCAAAACATTTTTCAAGCTCTCAAGTATTACTTTATGTATACATGGTACAGGGGTATGATGAAATGGAAAAAAGTTGTTTGAGTTGTAAGCGGTCTCGGGGGAAATAGTAGGCCCACAGGCTCCAGTTCACCTCCGGGACCAATAGCTCCACCAGATCCCTCATGAGCAGTAAATATTTGTACAATGAAGGAATATTTTAACTAAAAGTGCAACAAAAAAAAGATGTGTGGGAATAGTGTAGTTTGGGATTGACCTTTTGGGTAACTCCCATAAGCCTTTGCGGGTAGACCTGTGATGTCGTCACGCCAATGTGCACATCATTACTGTGCACATTTCACAGCTTTGAAATGCACAGTAACGATGTTCGCTAAACGATGTGCACATTGGCATGATGACATCTCAGGTCTACCTGCAAACACTTGTGGGATTTACCGAAAAGGTCAATTGACAGATTTTTGACTGTCCCTATAACCCTCATCTTACCAAGGGGTGAAGGATTCTACCCTTAATACACTCCTCAAAGTAATTAAAAGGATCAAAAAATTTCATTCAATATTTTTCAAAAACAAAATTATTTTTCAAGATGTTTTAAAGTGCCACATGAAACAGTCATGACGAGACTTTTTACAGTATTCAGAAGAGCATGGACAAGGCCACATAATATAAAAAGATATTTTGATTAGGTACAAGCATGGACGTACTAATACGCCCATGGTACAAAGTATGGTCAAGATAATCTGGATGAAATTTGTTGATCCTTTAATTACTTTGAGGAGTGTAGTTTGTTTCCCTGCACACTAAAACAGGCCATCAAATGACTTGAGGCTAATCGTGGGACTATCACATGCACTCATTTCAGCTGGGAACATAGACCTGCTAATTTACATGGGACTAGAATCAGGGCTGTCAACTCTCACGCATTGGCCGTGAGTCTCATGCATTGGGTCACTTTCTCACGGTCTCACGCCAAGGTAGTATAATCTCACGCCTAGGTAGTAAATCTCACGAAAAAAGCTTTTCACATTCTCGAGCGCCGTGGCTCAAATAATCATGGGACAAAATGAACATTGGACTCGGCAAACCCCGCTCCGCCCCTGTCTCACGCCAAGCAATTCCAAAAAGTTGACAGCCCTGCTAGAATGGACAATCAAACTTCAAAGGGGGGGGGGGTGAAGCTGATTGATATTTATTTTTGCTATCTTACAATTATGCAACACATTTTAGTCCAACTTGGCTGGACATTCATTATAGTAAAAATCATAATTTACAGAAAAGCTTGAAGGTCAAAATTTGACATATCTGGAAGCTTTAAAAGGTAACTCAAAATTCATATTTTTTTGGAATATGAAATAAACACATTACGTTTTACGTTTCTATGTGTTCAAAAACCTTGTGGAACATATCATTTTATGAACTGATCTACAAGCCCTTGACCAGTCCTGACTTTATCAACAACACACATCACATACATGGTCATTTCAACACACTGAGCTTATGCAAACACAGTATTACACAGGCCTTAAATTTAATCAAATTTTCTTTTCTGACAAGTAATCATTATTGTCAGTTTTCAACTTCTCAAATCATGTTAAATAACCCAACATACACCCAAATGACATCAACAAATATTATAATCTTCTTTCGTACTTTCGAGATAGATACATACACATATATATAAATATTTGCATTTGAAACAAAAAGCACAACTTTTTTTAGAAACAATCACAAAACAATCACAACAAAATATATCTGCTATGTATATTTGTGTACACGATATTTAACTACTTGCTAACACATACGATCCATGGGATTAATACAGTCTACTTGAACACACAATAACCTGACATACACTAATACTGTTTTGTAATAAATAATCAACTAAAAGTTTCAAAACATAGTTAATACATTAAAATTTCTGTTATTTACAGAGTATGTACATTAAGAGAGTTTATTGTCAGTTTTATAAAAAGAAAACCAATACATATAAAATATAACATGAATATGTTTACTTCTCACAACAACATAATGGTTGTTAGGGTTAGGACTAGGGTTAGGGTAATGGTTAGGGTTACATTCAACGTAGTGAACCTTATATTCAACATAGTGAGCCTTAGACATAGCAGGCTGTAACTAAAATGTGTCCTCTTATCTGGGAAATAAGATATCAAAATACCTAATTTGACATTATTTTCACTTTTACATCCCCACATTGCCTGAAAATATTTCTTTAGGGATAATTAGTCTGTCCTGCTTGTTATGCCTCTGATACTAGAGCACTAAACCAGCAACCCAAAAGTCATATCATTCATATGTTGTAGTGTGAAGTTTAAATATATTCATGTTATATAATTACCCACACTTTAAGCCACTTTTTCTTAAAAATATAAATGTTTATAATAACAATTTCAATACAATGACCACAGATTATCATTTGTTAATCAGCAGTTAGGAAAGAGATGTACATTGTTCGTTACTCCAAATTAGTTACAAAGTTAGTGCACATCTCTATAATTCTAGACCTGAATACAGCAAGTTGTCAAATAAAAAATTACTTTTTTACATTTTTTTTCGGTTTTCACATCCAAGCCTTAATTTGTACAATTTTGAGGATCACATGGTGAAAACTAAGAGTTGATAGGTGCTACTTCTGATATGCATATCAGATCTCGTCATTGAATATAATTGATACATTGTTGCTTCTCTGATAATTAGCAGTGATGTCACCAGCAGTGTAGGGTACTGTTTAAGTTTAAGCTCAAGTTTTCCCACAACCTTCTTGAAGGCACAATCTGTGATCATGCAAAGCAATAAAAACATTGAATTTTATGAATGGCTTAAAAGTGATAGTCAGTAAAATAATCATTACGTGTTTTTTCATATGAAAAGAATTGGTAAAAAGGAAGAAAATGGCAGTGTTGATAGATATGAGGCTAAAATTGATTAAAATGTGACCTTTGACCTTTTAATATTAGGTCGTGTTCAGTCTTATTACTTGCAGGATATATAGTACGATACTCTTTATAAAAATCTGATTTCCTATGATATTTTGGATTTTCTTATTTAACAAATCACTGATACGGCCAATAACAGGATTTATTTCTCAAAATCACCCCTGATGCCGCCTCCCCACCCCTGAGAAAATACTGGTGACACCAACATTGATAATTAGGAGATTAGCATTGTATCTCTGCTGACAAATGTTTTCAAACTGTGGAATGTAAAAACAGTAAGTCTCTTTGAAGGTCAAATGTTGCTCTTAAAAATAAAGGTTATGGTTATTTTTGTAATAATTCTGAGAACAGTTTCTGACAGTTAATAAGCTCTTGTGATGAATAGAAACCTGTGAAAAGGAAGATGTTTGCTAGCAAGTTTGGTAACAACCTGATAACTGCTTACATGTCTGAGAACAAAATGGCAAATAAGCTATTCAAGTTGAAATGCATACACTCCATATATGGAATACACAGGGAGTGTAATTTCAAATGGGGTAACCTGAATGGGTCATTCCATTTGAAATCTACACTCCCTGTGTAGGAGATTAAAGTCATGTTTTCCATAGGGTGTATGGACATCTAGCCCAGCATATAGAGAATATAACTATCTAGTGCAAAGTAGCATTAGCATAATTGCATAATATAATCCCCCAGTTAGGGTTAGCATTAGGGTTTGGCTTGACTATATTTTTGCATTTACTGCAGCATTAGTCTTTAGAAATTTCACAATATTTTATATATTTTTTTATTATTAAGCATTATCCATATTTATAATGTACTTTTGTTAGTGCACACAAGACTTGAGCACTGCAAATGTGCCATTTATTTTCTGATTTATCAGCTAGCGTGAAGAAAAATTTGGCACTCCAACAAGCAATTTGAGGTGGAAACTTTGAGGACGCAAATTTTTGAAACACCATGCTTGGCGTACCATTAATTACAATCACAGTTAGCCTCACATGTCAAGTAACCTTTTTGATGATATGTAAAATTCAACATGTCCACATTGGGATTTGAATTCATAAACTAATGAGATACAAACTAAACCACAAACAGCCAAAGTAATGAGGGCCGATCGTTCCATGAAGTGTGGCAGGCGAAACTGCTATGCACATACAGCGCATTTTTACGACGTTTCATGCAAACGCGAAGACACACAATGCTCTATCAGGCATGCAATGCTGGTGTGATTGTTAGACATGTATGATCAAATGATTGGCCCTCATGAATATGCGAGAATTCACAGCATACAAAGCACAAGAACTTTGACTGTTGGTGAATATAGTCTGTATCTCTTTAGTAAGATAAAGATCTAAAGCTGAAGACAAATTTTAGAAGTTAAAACAACACTATTGCTTCTGGTATTTGTCCAATGTGGGAATAATTCAAATCCACAATCATCCAGCCAGTGTAAGGAAGCTTACATAGTTACATAGGGGAGAGAGAACGATCCTTGAAAATACAGTTTTTGGAAAATAGAAGACCAAGTTTCAAACCACATCCACATTGAGTCACCTATATAGACATTTGGTGAACTTAGACCAGGTCAATATCTTAGACAGAGACCACAGGTGGTTTGAACAAGTGGTCAAGGAAGCAGGCAGTGCAAAACAAAGTCAATCTCTCAACAAAGACAGGGACGGTTCAAACTTCCAGGAGTCCACATGACTGTGAGCAAGATGATCAGCATCACAGTCTCAGTCTCACTGATGAAAGATGGAGTAACCATCTGAAAATTCCGAGAGGTAGGAATAACTTCCTTGTATTTGGATCAAAAGTTTTAAACTTTAATCAAATCACATGATGTTGAACATTTTTCATACAATCAATGAGATTGATTGCCATCCAAAATTTAAGGAATAAAAACTTAAAATCAATGCACATAGGTTCCAGCCCATGAGCTAATTCATCACAATCCCTTGAAACTAATATTAACTTTCAGATCATTAGATTGATTGTCAACATGAGTAAAATGTGTATTATTGATATGTTGGAATGAAGCAAAGTTTGATGAAGTGTTAACCCCATGAGAACTACCTGCCGATTGGCCAAAATGAATATTGTGTCCCAATTTTAAACCAATCAAGGAGGGTATTAATAAGATCATCTGCAAGTGCAAGTTTGACCATAAATAGTTTAAAGCCTAGTCATAATTGGCAATTGAAATGAGTATTTCAAGTTATCAACCAATCAGGAGTGATGTTAGATGACCAGGAGGTTAACACCCATGTCAATGACAGCTAGTATTATATTAAACTCACGTTTGACAAAAAACAAACCAACAAAAAAAGTTCCCCCTTTTCTCTAGCTTTCATTCAATGCATATATTTATACACATACATACATCCGGTGTGTGAAATAGCCAAAGAGATTGAACCCAAAGAGTCTCAACTGACAAAAGCTAAATCTGCCATATTGGTTTGTCGCAAATGAGATCAAAATAAAGTACCTTCCGAATTTAACAGCAAACATACGCCTGATATTGAACAATATTTTGCATCTTTAAAGGTTGATCATTACAAAGGGTCGAGCATTTAGCACTTGGCGCACATTATCGACACAATGCATTACACAAGGAATGCAAACATGGATGCACTTTAATTTTAAAGTTTATCTCATGCTTAGTGAAATAATCTGGATTTTGCCCTCCATGAGCAACACACATGGGAGAGTCAGTACTCTTCGTTCCTAATCTCTATGGGAATAACATAAATATAACGACCGTAAATGTTCGCCTAATGGCACTATGGGCTCCCTTGACATAAGTGGAATTTTAGGCACAAACTAAAAGTGCCCTCCCGTCACTTCCAGCCAGCAAATCAGGACACGGAACCTTAATTCTTGTTGGGATTTCAGAGGAGGGAGCTCTCTATTTGCACATGAAATTTACCCCAAGTCAAAGGAGCCCAGGTGCGCCATTAGGCGAACGTTTACGGTATACATAATACAGATATTTCATTTTCTTTTCAGACTTTCAAGGCTGATGTTTATTTGGTTTTAAACCTGGTATAAGTAAAACTGAATTAGAAAATCACAAAAGCTGAAGTGCGAAGAGAACATGTCCTTTTTTACATTGTTTTGTGGAAAAATATTCTTTTTTTTACAAAAATTTACAAAAGTATCAAAATACAATCTCAACTATGATTTTTTTTTTCGTTTGGACAATCTACAAGTCTAAAACTTATTAAATCAATCAATTCTTGGTAATTTAGAATTTATATTTTATACAATGTTTGCAGGGCATGTTAACATCAATATGTTGTCTCGCAAATCAATTCAACTTGCTGAAATTCAATTTCATCAAGTAGATTTTCTTTCAGAACTTACAAAAGTAAGTTCTTTGAAAAACAAGGTATGAGGGTCAAGTTTATTTCTTTCACATATCCAAAAGCATTTATGCTGCCTACACTAGACTTTTAAAAAGTAAATTATATGTAATAACTTCCTTTATAAAAAAAACCACACTTATGAGTTATTCTTTATTATAAGTGTTTCTATTCTTTAATCAGCATTTCTATTCTATTTTGGTCAGAAAGACAACCTATGTCAGAGCAGGGGACTTTGCACTTCAGCTTTATGTGAATCTTCACCCTGATGATAACAATAACTACAATAGAGTTAACTGTAACAAAACTTGTGAAATTATTACTTTACGTAATTAAACTTCACAAATTTTACTACAATTTTTCACTCCCACTAGCAGTAATTACCTGTAATTGACTGCAACCACCACGGATTACATGTAGATCTATGGTTGTTATTTGTACTAAATGTTGTTGCTGTAGCTGCAGTTGAGTTGTAAAGCATACTATTAGTATCCTGATAACTGTCAGCCTGATGACTGAACCAAGAGGGGTTTCTAGGAGGTGAGGATGCCTGCCTCATCGCATCACTTCCCGTCGCCCCCCTTGCTGCTAGTCAATCTAGGGATATTATGTCGGGTCCAAACCCATTACCGCTTCCCGTGCTGGCTGCTCTACTTGTGCTGGCACTGTTGATGGTGCTGTTACTGCTCTGGTCTAAGTAATGTAGTGGTGGGGTGGTATACTGGAAATGCAAATATCAGACAAATGTCATGTCATTATTTGACAAAGTGGTTAATTTTGCTCTTGACTTTTCTTGATGATTTTATAGGGTGTTCTGGGCAGGGAAATAATTTAATGAACCATTCTTTTACACTATAGTTTGATCAGCTCGTAATCGGCGGGAATTGTTAGGCTTTTACCACTATGCCAAAAAGTAGACCAACATTAAGAGTGAAATAGTTTACCTGTTTGGTATACATTGAGCTTGTGAAAGAAAGTAGAAAAAAGTTTAGGACTTGAATTGATAATTTGTGATGCTTCTGCCAAAATGTCAAAGACAGTTCTCAAAATAAAATATATCGATATTAATCAGAGCTGTGATAAGGCCCGCCGATTACGAGCTGATAAAACTATAAAGTTATGGTGAAAGAGGATCATCTTTTCAGAGTTCAACAGGCCTGTAACCAGGGGGACTGGGGCAAAACATTAAAGATGTCAGAAAAAGAACAGACCAAATCAGCCCTATCTGATCATGTCGCCCGGGCCAACCATGTAACAAATTGGGATGAGTCAAATATCCTTGAGAGGAGGACACATATTTCTTAAACCACATATACGATCCGCTTTTAAAGACTGGAAAAGAGACTAAGCAATACCGGAAACCAGTTTACAGGGAAAGTAGCTGAGATGACCATATCAGCCAACATACCTAAAGAAGTCTTCTAATGTGAAGGATGAAATATTGTAGTGTGTAAAAATTTACTTGGTTTGTCAAGCTAAAATATCAATTAGTTTATTTAATAATCAACAAACATGATGAACATATTCAAGTAAATTATTTTATCTTACCTGTGCAGGCTCACTGTGTAATAATGAGTACAAGTCCATATCTGAAAAATACACAAACATACAATGGATGCTGTGAGAAATAGCAATCACTTCCAACAGATGTTCACAAGTGTAATGTGAATTCAAAAGTTCAGTTCCGAATTGAAGTTTTTTGAGTAGGGTTTTCACCTGTACAAGTGTCCCCATATTTATGCCACATTTGTGACTCCTCGCCACAACTGAGCCCGGATGTCGCCAATCATCATTTTTGAGATATTCAACCAAAATATTCTGCTTGAAATTAGCTTTAAAATGATGTATATCATGTCTATAGTACTTGACATTTAAGTAGTGAAAATCAATAAAACAGTCAATAAATCCTTTCTTTCCTATTGTTTATTGTTAAGTTCGATGGAGCATATCTCAATAGTGGCACTGGCGACATCCGGGCTCAGTTGTGGCGAGGAGTCACATTTGTCCTTTTCTTACATTTATTTCATAATGATTGAAGATAATGACACCCTGTCTGCATACCATAAAAACTCAATGGTTAGCATAGTATTATGTGCTTACTACCATGCGCTTTTGAAAACATGAAATTGTACAAAAGTCAGGCGCTTTACCAACTGAGCTAATGTGGTTGAGACACACATTTGCAGGTTTACTTGTTTGTATTTAATATATGTCTATATCGATGACTTGCTCAAAACCTTTTACATTTTTGCACATATATGCTAACTATAAAGTTGTTACTGTATAATATAACCAGCGTTCGAAATAGGGCCGGTCAGCCGGCCATTGGCCTGTAACTTTTTGGTCTGGCCGGTAACTTTTCTGACTTGCATCAATAGTTGCCGGCCCGGCTGGCCGGTAACTTTTTAAGGTCAAGCCCGGCTGGCCTGTAACTTTTTGAGGCATATTTCGAACACTGAATATAACTATCTAAAACTAAACATAATGCCCATATCTAAGCAATCGTAAGGATTGTGGTGATTTCTATGACATTTATGTTGCTTGATCGTTAAAACAAATGCCGATATATTGGTCAGCATGCCCTAGCGTAGAATCACAACCATTTAGCCAGTTAACTTCAAAGCAACTTCGTAGCTGTGATTGAACGCTGGTGTGCAGTAGCAATTTTTTGTTGTACATTGATTGCTAGTATGATATGGGCATTAGGAATATTAATATCAATACACAATATTATGTGACCTGCATATTTTATAATCAGGCTACAGACAGATAACAAAATAGGGCTATTCCATTTGAATTCCATACAACCCCTATGGAAGAAATTCCACAAGGGGAATTTGAAATTTCAAATGGGTTACCTAAATGGGTGACTCAATTTGAAATCTACACCCTTGTGTGGCAGATTAAGATCATGTCTTCCATAGGGGTGTGTGGATTTCAACTGGAATAGCCCATTGACAATCATTAATTTGAGCACTTACTATTAGATGACACAGGTGGTATACCAAGAATATGACTGTAATCAGGAAATATCGGCGGTGACGTAGGATGAGCAAGGTCACGAAGCAAAGAATCCTGTAACCCATGTACCAAGTTACTATGCGTCATTGGAGGCGTGTTGAAATTCCTGGGAGGTACCATATAGTCTAGAGATGGTGAAGGCCTGGAAATATAAGAAAGAAACGATGAACTGTAAAGAGAAAATTTTAAAAAGTGTTTAACAGTAAAAAAATTAGGGAAAAATTAAACATGGGTGAAGTATTATAGTGGATACTCGTTAACACAAAATCTGTTAACACACAAAGTTCCTGCTAAACAAAATGTTTTTCAAAGGTCAAATGCGCATTCAATTCACCAGAAGTTGAATATGTTTTGATGATCATGCTTGCTCAGTATTTTTCGTATTTGTTAAAGTCCTCCTGAAAAGATTTATCATGTGCCCTTCTTTTAAGCCCTTGCACTATAATATGAGCTTGCTTGTTATATGCCCTGGCTAATTAAATGTAGTTGTTGTAGTACTGCCTTCTCATTCTTCATCTTTCATTGTTGTATTTTTTTGTATATCTGTATGTTGCAGAGATGCCAGTGACTTGCCAAAATGTTTTAGAAATAATACAGACAATTGCGAGCAATAGGGAGCGTAGCAACTGGAGTGCAGCATCTCACATCCGGGGGTACATTCACAGCCCAATAATTGGCACCCAGCACAAGAAATCTGTGAGAATGTGTATACATAAGGTCCTTACACACACAGATGACAATTTCCAAAGAGTAAGTGGAATAGGGCCGATTTCTGCTTTTCACACACTTTCTTCAAGAAACAGGTCGTGTTCTACACTATTCCACTTTACTCACAGATTTCTTGTGCTGGGTGCCAATTATCATGATTATTAGGCTGTGAATGATGTCCAGGAAGCTGTTCCATGTCAGTGCATTTTGATTTTGCTGTTGTGTCAGTTGGACAACTGCTTGGTTACTGACATGGGTTTAGAGTAGAGTATTGAAGTAACCCTGTGTGTAATTTTGGTTCATTTTGATGCACAGGATTTTAAGATAACCTTGTGAAAAGTTTCTTTTTTGGCTTAGTGTATGTATTTACTGTAAACCAAAATAGTATTCCAGGCATTTTGTATAATTAAATTATGTCAAAAAAAATGTCTTACCAGTCAGAGTCAGAGAATTAAATAAAATTCAATTTGGTCACAAATGACGCAAATTATAGTTTGATATTGAAACACAAAATTTTAAACAAATCTGTCAGTAAAAGTGGACCAATTTGCCAATTATTGATGGATGTCCCACAAAAGGGCAGTGGGGCAGTTACACCACTGACAGGCCTATCCTACAATATAATGCCCTATAACACTGACACACTCATATGAAGTATCATTTATGTGTTCCCATCCTCAAGCAGGCCCTCACATTTTCAACCTAAAACACTGACATACTATGTGAAAATACTAATCATTGAACATCCTTAAAATATTCTTAATAAGGACACCCTTTTCCACTGACCACTTTTTTTTTCACAAAGATTTCTTGATCCCTGTGTGAAATATGTGGGGAAATGCATGGTCAAGTTTATTATAGCCCTATTGAAATCAGGATTGAAATGCTTACCTGAAAGGCTGATTTGCAGGTCAATTGTGCCATTTTTTAGCACAGACAACTGAAATTGGGACCCTAAATGTGGTTTGTGATGTTGGGCAAGTGTGATGTCTACCCTTTCTGCTTGAGGATGGCAACACATTGAATTTGAGTGCTCCCCTCCATCTGATATGAGTGTCAATTTGAGACAATATATTGTAGCAAATATACACATTGAATCTCTTGGTGAAATTAGTACTGTGACACTGTGTATTGAGAATGGTTCTCTATAGTTGCAGTGTTAGAAATTCGCCAAAAGTTTCCTTAGCCCTCAGGTGTACAAATCCATGGGCTCTCATGTTGCATTTCTAAGAAATTTGGCCTTTGTTGAATGTGATGCCTTTGATGAGGTAGAAGCACAGTTCCGGACCCCTGTTTTTTGTGCTGTTTATGGAGGACAAAATAGTGTTCCTCCAGATTATTTCACCATGCACCTGGTAAAGTTCAATTTCTTGTTTGTGTTATGAATCTAATGTGTTGTGCCAATAACATAAGCTTAGTGCTAAGTGTAGACCTTTGCTATGCTCAAGCATAAAGACACAAATTATTGTCAATTGCAGGCTTTGCCAATAAATGTGGGACCTCCATATGACAGACTAAGATGGTGGATTTACCATAGCGTTTTACACAGGGTAGTTTTCAGTCACAACTCTTGGGTTATATATCTAAATGGATGCCTTTGTATTACCCAAAGCCCTTTGAATAATACAAATTATTCTCATAAACAATATTTGATTACATTTACTCCATTATAAGCCACCCAGGGTTTTCATAAAAGTGCACATTTTAGGTTCTCAATCAGAAGGCGATATGAGTCAAGCAAGGTTATTACTGTATTTCATTTAGCTGACTTACAGTCACTATCAAACCTCTATCACTGATTTACCTATAAGCAGAATACAATAAAAGTGATCAAAATTTGGATTGGGGTATTTTTGGAATAAGCATACAATGTGCTAATTAAACCTCAAGTGGCAAATATGATTGAAAGGAATTGAATAAAGGGGAAAATCTGAGAATTAATATGAAGTAGATGTGTCCAGCAAAGCTTTTGCTCAAGCCATCAGGGCATAACAATACATAACAATACAAATAAATGTTAAAGTTTCCGTTTATAAAAACCTTTTCATAACATTAAAAGTTGCTACAAAACAGTGTAACTGTTTCTAAATGTTTGCCCAAAATATTTTACAGTAACATTATAAAATCATTGGCTTGATACAGAATGTTTATAAAAATATGGTATGTTTGTTGGATACTTTATTGAGTTATTGGGCAATTTCATTTGCCCCCCCCCAGAAGATTTTGAAATTCCAAATTGTTGTATCCAGACCCAACATTTTTATCCAAAAACAATGGTAAAGGGTTGTTCGTGCCCCAACATTGAGACTAATAAAGTCCACACTGACAGGGAAAGGTATAGGCTCAACATGCAAGATCCCAAGGCTCATTGTAACAGGTTCTCTTTTTCCCCATGTGCATGATTTTTCCTGGGAGGGGAAAATATCAAAAACTTTTGTTTTGGATTATGCTTTGTCATCAAGTATAAATCACATTAGGTCTAAGGCTGTGCTAACACTTTTCTTTGACCACAACTTTTTATTTTTTCAAATATCTTGAAAATTCAAGCTAATTGAACAGACAGTAGTGACTTCCTTGACTCAATTCCTATAAGATCATATTACCCTTTACTATTTAAGCAAAATTACCAAAACTGTAAAAATACGGTCTGCAGACTCGCCTTACATAAAACATGCACAATATTTCACCTGCAATGACCGAAATTAAATAGAGATACCAGTGTCACCTTTCACAAGGGGATGTGGATTTGACATGGAATAGCCTATTTTGTGAACATGGTGAACATGTCACCTGCTCCCACAAAATGTGTGCAAAGTCCCAAGTTGGGAGTTTCAAAATGTTCCAACTATAGTCTCTGAAGTACAAAGTACCGACGCAAAAGAACACATTGTGCCGACTTTGAAGGCACGCATACCTCAGCAGAGACGCAACACTGCTCACTGTTTACGCGCTGTATACGCGCTGTATATACGTGCGCGTTGTCACTTTGTACATCAGAGTGGACAAACTGTATTCAGTTCTTCAATTCTGTCCCCATTCACAAAGGACATACCACTGGTGACTTAAACAAACAACAGCAACTCAACTAATGGGAAGGTCTTGAAACCACCCACATGTAACTTTATGCTCATTTTGTGGGAACAGGTCACATATTGTAATTTGTATGCAGAAAATCACTGGAAGTAGCTCTAAGTTGACCTTAAGATTACAAATTTCAACCCAAAACATTGCTCCTGCTAAGTTTAACTTTCATCTTTATGTTTGCTCAACAATGTTACTCATACTTTGATAATTACTCAGGGGCCCTTATCCAATTCATTTCTTTCTTATTTAATCATTGTATTGTATTCATTCACAGCATAAAGATTTACATTGGGATCTTCTCTCCCTACACCATATTTGACCCAAGAACCCCTTCCCCCACCCCCGGTGATTTACCAAGTCATCTGAAGCACTAAATGATAACCATTTCCTGAAAGTCAATCTGGCATTTTTTCAAGCAAAACAATGTTGTAATTTAAGAGTACAAATATCACAGCTGTGGAGCACATATATACCAAGATAATGATACAACCAGCATTTGCCTGAAATTTCATGCTAAAAGTGCACACCAAATGAAGGGGGTGATCAACAAGTTCACAGGCCCGCACTTATCGGGAGAGGGGTAATTAGTTCCACTACGGTAATCAAAATTATCTAATCAATCAATCTATATGTACTTTATCTCTTACACCTACACCTGGTTTATGTTGTGAGACCTGCCTTTTAATTTAAACAACTTCTATAAATTCTATAATGAGTTAGTAATTAAGAATGTGAAGTACAGAAATATGAACACAAATTAAACAGGTAGGAAATACACCACACATCTGGCATGCAGGATTTGTGTTTTGCAAGCGCTAAACATTTAATAATAACACTGCCGTCTATCATATATACAATCTGTACACATACATACGCTATATAGAAAAGAAAAAGGGAAAATACAAACTACAATGAGAAAAAAATGAAGTGATAATATCTAAATGTAACTATTTACAAATTTCAATATATTTTATATCTTTTTTTTATAACAGTAACTGCCATATTCTCATACTTACTGCAAAGTTCAAAAATGTTGAAAAATGAAAAGAGGAAACATCATTTTGCTGTATTCTGTTGATGAGAATTTTGTACCCAAACAATGAACATGCAGGGGTGTGTGTGGTTTGTCTTTCTTTCAAGTTGGTGAAGGCCTACTATTGTGCATATCATAATGTATATATTATTCTGCTAATGATATCTATGATCATACTGGTTAAAAAAATAATCAAAAGAACATATATTAGTGTGGATAGAGAGCAAAGTCCCCACAAGAAGTTAAAAGGTTTGTTTGTTTGTTAGTATGTACTGTACAAGTTTCATAAAATAGATAAAAAAAATTATAATTGACTCATTCAATTATGTAGACAACTAATTTAAAAAAATCTGCTTTTGCTTTATGTACAAAACTATTTTAATCGATATTCTCAAATAATACAGCACCAAGTATCCACTCAAGTTTCATTTTGGGGCCGCTACATACTTTTTTTAGTGGATGCAGAATATTCAATGTAATATGTCTTTGTTATTTAATCTATTCCCCTTCTATTTCCAGTAATTAATGTAAAATCAATTTAATATATTTCCACCAAACATTCTACATTTACACATTTTTTTTTATCATCAAGCATTTGTTAGAAGTTAAACATTACTAAATAGAATGGGAATAGATTAAATAATGAAGACATGTTAGGCCCATGAAAGTCAATTCCGAGTTTATCGTCCCTTTTTTTTCCCGGGTTGGTGAGGTGACTTTTTCATTTTTCATTATTTCATCAGATTTCATTATTGACCTAAAATGCCTGTTGATTTAAAGCCACACTCATACATGTTATTTATAAACAGGTTTTTATATGGGTAGGGACTAGAAAAGTTAGAAAAGAGCCTCGTTTTGCTTCCAAGTTATGAATTTATGTTTTACAAACAAAAATATATGTTTCCAATTGCTAAAACTGGTGAAAACACAGATACTTTGGAAATAATGAATTATTTTGGCACTTTTGAAAAATTGATGCGGGTGTTTTTGGTTTCCAAAAAGTGACGCGGGCGGGGGACGATAAACTCGGAATCGACTTTCACGCGCCTTACATCAAATATTCTATGTTGAACATGAGTCTGTTTGGCCTGTAAAACATACTGAAATATATCCCCGATTTCAAGTGCTCTCTGTGCATGTTTGGTGTATTAAAAAAAATTGTTTATTATTTTAATCCATATTCTTAAATAATAGAGCACCAAGTATCCACTTAAAGTGATTTTAAACATACTCAAACATGTATCTCTAATTTCAAGTGGTCTGTGTGTGTGTTTGACATATTCACTTGTTGTTTTTAATAAGGACATGCACAAGTCTTTCAGCTGGAGCGTAGGTACCATTTTTTGGCCCCTTGTCCCCAAGAAATGTTTGAATACCAATGCTGAATTTTCATTTTACTGAGATTCAAATTATCTTTGAACTTTGCGTTGTCTTATGAGAATACAGCAGCTACCCATCATGCACTCCTGACACAGGAATGCCACAGATAGTTTTATGTTATAGATTGTAACAGAAAAGTATTGTTTTATTTATATCAAAGCCGTAGCCAGGGGGCAACGCACTCCCCAAAATGCCAATCTGACAAAAGGTCCGCTTGTTTGAAATGTGAATTGGCATTTGACCATAAAATATGTCTGGCAATTTGGAACACAGCTATTGGGGTAATACATTTAGTCCACACTCCCCCTATGGAAACATCTTCCTCAGGGAAAGCATGGATGTCAAATAGAATGTACAAATTAGGCATCTCCATTTGAATTTCATACACCCTCTGAGAATGATTCAACCTGAATCTTCCAGAGGGAGGCTAAGTTTCAAATAGAATTGGTTAATGCGCTAATTCCATTTGAAATTCTTACTTCCCTTGTGAATGATTTGGGAGATAATGGGAGTGTGGTCTTAAAATGGATGACCCCATTACTAGCCCAGTATCTAGCTTACTGAAAGGGTAAGAGGGAGACATACAAATGTCTCCATGTTGGCATAATTAAATGAAAATAACTAATACTGGTAATAAATAAAAATACGTATTTGGCTTACCTTGAAATAAAACAATGCTTTTTAAACATCCTAGAAATATACCCAATACAGTGAAATGAATTCAGGAATAATAATTTTATATGCAACCCCAAAAGAAAAGTGGCATGATAATACTGCAGTGATAAATCATATTTATGCACATCAAAATTGGCCACATACTGGACATAGGTGCAACATGCAGGCTTCTGTATTTATTTGACACCACATGTTTGCAACATACATCAAACATACCATTAAAAATGTTTTAAAAATTTTAAATGAGCACTTCTGTACACATACCTGTTATTTAAGGCTATTTGAAAGTATGCTCAATCATGTTTTGAGAAAATATCTGGCTCTATGAACAACTTTCAAAACAGTTTTTTCCATTATACGGAAAATGGATTTGTCAACAAACTGAACAAACTTGAAATGTACAGGAATGTTCAACACATATGCACATCAAAGTGATTTATTTTTGTCAATGAAAAAATAAACAAAAATCTGTGACAAAGCACATGCAAGTATTGACTTTGTAATTGACAAAATCTCACAGTAACTAGAATTAAGCGGTTCGTAATTAAGGTGGCCCCCACACAAAGGTGTGTAAATAACAAAGGTTTGTAAATACAAATAATTTGCAAATAAGCTCCTTAATATTTATAAATATGCAAAACTATACAGCACATCAGGCCACAATATCCAATCACCGTACCAAGTTTGAAGTTGATCGGTTATTGTGTTGGAGCTGCACAATGCATTAATGAATTTGCTTCTGCCAGGACAGCCAGCCAAACAGACAACCATTTGGATGATAACATAAGCCCCACAGATGTGTGGGGGGCAAAAATGATACAAAACACAACTTCATCCCAGAGAATCACAACAATAAATCCTGATCATTTTAATCTAATTAGCTCAATAATCTTGTTTCAACCATCCCAATCATAATCAATAACCAGAAAATTCTCACACATTTTCTGTAATAATTTATGATAAATTTTGTTGTGCGAGACTCCCACATGTATCACTTAGTATACTGTTAAGATTTAATATACTATCTTTAACTCACACTTGAGTCTGTTTAGGCAAGACCATTGCAATTAAGATCTTATAACAAAAGCAGCATGAAATGCCAAGGACTTGTGGCTTTTTATACATCAACAATACCCATAAAAGATGCTTTTCCTTCTTTCACTATGATGATCCAAATTGAACTCATATCCAGTGGCAGAGTTCATTAACCCTGCATTCAACATTAATACCATTTGACTTTGGAGTATGAGTTTTCATACCCAATGCATTCAAAGGTCATTACATGAATGTACAAAGATATTGGAGTTGAAGAACTGTGGCATAGGGATGAGCATGTTGTTGACCTGAATGTTCATTATCTTATTATTCTATGCAACTCAAGGTTATTTCTTAATATTCTTGCATATAAGAAATGCCACATTAACTGCATCATTTGCATTTTCTGCATCTAGACACGTGCTAATTTTGATATAAATGATTTATGATGGAACATAACAAGTTATCACAAAATCTATTTGCATATTTTGAAACTGTTGAAAATCTACTCGATGGGAGATCCCACTTGTTCATGTTTCAACTCTATTTGCCGTAATATGGTTAAGCAAATATTATAGAGATAACAGATGTAGTTTGTTCACGTTTAAGAACAAATTGGCTTTAAAAATCGGTTGATCAAACAATAGGAACCTATTGTCATACATAAGTTGAGATTCAAAGAGTATATGAATGACAATTGAAAACCATTAATGTGTTTTCTTTTCATTCCATTTACCCTGCTTGCTGAGACTATCAATTAAAAGTATGACACAGCTGCATTGTTTGAGTAATAATTTAAATATAGATTAATGCAAATCATTTACAGTGCAGAGTAAGAATAATATATGCCGATCTTTGTTAAAGGGGAAAACTCAATTAAATGCACATAGTAGTGTGTAGATCCCTTACGATGACGAAAAAAACCAAGTCCAATAATTTAATGGGGAAGAAAAGTTTTGATTTCTCTTCCCAAGTAAGGATAATTTATGTATTACTGACTACAATCATTAGTAACTACCAATACACCCATGTTTTTCCTGCATTCATTTCACTGTTTTAGGCATTTAAATATATCAGCACAAAATACATGACTTTAGACTAGATCTTTGGAACTAACATATTAAAACATCTTCAAATGATTATACTTTGGACAAAATATAGCCAGCACAACATTCATCATTAAATAATTTGTATATATACAACTTTGTACAACATAATTGTAACTTTTTATCGTTTTCACATTCAGATTTTTCTTTATGATAATGTGTAATTGAGTTGAAATTTAAAAGTTAGGCAGATTCTTTCTGCTCATTAGAACAATTCTTCGGAAGACTTTCATTTCAAAAGCTGAAGGTATTTTTGTATCGGGTTAAATGTTTTCAATTAATAATTCAACATGCAATAATCATAAACAAAAATTGAATTAAATCTTTGCATTTTTGTATTCCTTACTGTTCATAGTACAAACTACTTTCTTTGCATTCGTTGAGGTGAAAGCTATTTTATAGCCAACATGTTTTAAAAATGATTCGATTCTTATTAAAAAGTACCTGTGACAGCTGTCAAATTTTAAAAAACTTCTCTTCAGTAAAATCTGTTAACTAATAACTTAAATTTTTGCAAAAGCAAGTATTTTAAGAACATTTGGTAAAATTTGCAATTGCTGAAATATTGGAACTTTTGTCTGTATTTCTTTTTTCCCGCAAAACTTCCAATTTTACTTACAGTCAGAAGTTGCGAAACCATAGATCTAAGTCTGTGCAACATGTTTTTATCCTTTTACAACTCTGCACACTAAGTATTTTAATAAATCAGATTCACAAA
This sequence comes from Amphiura filiformis, assembly GCF_039555335.1. Taxonomy (NCBI): domain Eukaryota; kingdom Metazoa; phylum Echinodermata; class Ophiuroidea; order Amphilepidida; family Amphiuridae; genus Amphiura; species Amphiura filiformis. The sequence goes on along the minus strand of NC_092635.1, from coordinate 25,131,379 downwards.
CAGATTTCTGTTAGTTTTCTTACCCAATGTGCTATTCCTGTTGAAATCCTTACACCCCCTATGGAAGACACAACCTTAATCTCCCATACAACGGGTGTAGATTTCAATGGAGTCACTCATTCAGGTAACCCCATTTAACATTCACACTCCTAGTGTAGGAGATTAAGGTTCTGTCTTCCGTAAGGGGTGTATAGATTTTAAGTGGAATAGCCCATTCCGTTACCTTGATTAGTGAAGAATATAAATGATTAAGCTTTTTATCTGCTATTGAATTAACTACAGGGAGTAGAGAGCCTTCTAACAGCACATAATGGCAGCCAATATAGAAGCCTTATTCTATATGGCGACCGGTGGGCTATGCATTTAAACGGTTGGTCACACAAAAACATTACAAACAGTGGAGTTGACTCTCCAACTCCAGTGGACATAGAATGACACAGTCCCTTTTGGATGCTAGACAGGTATCAAAATACACCAGACAACTTCCATCCCTGGGCTATTCCAGTTGAAATCCATACACCCCTGTAGAAGACATGACCTTAATCTCCCACACAGGGGGTGTATACTTCAAATGGAGTCACCAAATCATGTAACACCATTTGAACTTCACACTTCCTGTGTGGAAGATTAAGGCCATGCCTTCCATACATGTAGGTGTATAGCCCAATCCCATGCATATTACCATGATTACATACGGTACATCCCTTAAATTATCTAGGAACTACTGATGATAATGTTGGTGGTAATGATGATGATGAAGGAGGTCTTATTACTAGTTATGCACTCATGTTATTTTTGATAAATATAAATTCTTGGCATGTTTTTGTAGCATGATTTTTATTTCCTGTCATTGGTTTCCAAACGGTCTTCACTATTCTTGGAAAAGCAACAAAATACAGGACAAAGGAAGTGGAAGCCCAGAAAACTCATAAATTGAAACCTTTTAATATTTGGTGGAGGCGATTTTTGAAATTGCATCATTCCAGATTATACATGTGTTGGAAATGAATCCCAACCCCTTATGTAATTTTATTGCAGAAGTTCTTTGCTTTGATTTAATATCATTTGTGTTACCAGGCTCTATAGAGGCTGGTGAAATTAGGTCAACTGAGTAAGCTACAGACTAGTGATATTAATAAAGATATGGTGTTATACAGGTATTAAGTGTCTTTGACTATGCTGGTTAAAATAGAATCACTTGATGAAAGATGTATTGTTCCATTCCACTCACCGGCAACATTACACTAATTTAAGATAAGTTAATATTTGTTTGTATCACTTGTACATAAATTCAATAACATTTCAAGAATATTTCACAACACAAAAACAAAGTTCTGGCATTACCGCATAGCTTAATTTATTTTATCAAAATTTAACTGCAAATTAATTGGCCAGTCCATGAAGTGATGCATATAGTGGTGTAGCCAGGAGAAAGGGGCAGCTTCCCCCCTGTGAGAAGTCTTGCCACTGTGGGACGCTGGCCACCCAAATATGTTGGATTTTAGCCCGTTTTGTACTTTTTAGCTCATTTTTTACCATTTTCTTCAAAGTTTGCACCCCTTAAAAGTTGTCTCCCCCCCCCCTCTGAAAAAGTGCTGGCTATGCCACTGGAAGCATGTGCAAATCGCGCCAAAGAGCAGTCTCTTCCCTGCATGTACACAACACGCACATGTCTGACCAAGACGTGGAGGCTTGTTAAGTATTGAGCATCATGAGCGTCTGTCATTGGGATGGTAACAACCATTAAACAGCGTTGGTTGATGTTAAAAACATCAAATGGTAATTAACTAATGAACTGTCTAGAATTTATGTATGAGTGATATAATATTATCTATGTTTACTATCTATTCCTTCCTACACACTACTTCTAATACATGTATGTACCTAAGCTTTTTATGCTGCATTATATAAAGGGGGTACTTCCTGATCCACATCCTAATCCACAGCACCCTGCCCTGAGATTTTTTTATCCCAGCAGAAACCTAGGACTACATAATATTTGTGTGCATAAACTTTCTTCTTTTTTTTGCCACAACTTTATTCCCTGTACTTGAGTCCAGTTTGGTCATTCAACAAAGTACAAAGATATCGTTCATTTTCGGGTTTTCTACCGCCCAATATTACAACACAGAGGCCTATTATAGGGGTGCTGCAATACATGTAATTATGCGTAACTTGCAAATTCAGTGTCGGAATCAACTGAAATTTTGGAAATAATTTTTTGTTGTGGGTATCTATTGAACCATACCCTGAAAAGAGGATACTAAAATCATGAAATACCCCTCTCAGTAGAAAGCATGAATATTAAAGCTGATGATAAGGTAAATATTTCGCATTAACTTATTGTTTACATAAACTATAATTTGCTTCATAATAATTTTCTAGTTTCCTGTATAGAGGTTCACACTATAAAACAATTCTGTGTATTTGTAGGAAGTTAGTGTGAACAGAAATACAAATGGATTGTAAAACACAAATCTGGGACAGTAGTCATAAAACAAATAATTACTTCCTCACTTAGGGCATCACATTGGCATTAAACATGATACACAAAATACACAAATGTTACACTGTGTAATGTCATCTAAATGGGTGGGTGGGGGGAAGAAGTGACAATGAAAAGTATATTTTTTTAATCTAAAACAATCGTTTTTATCAGTGTCAAATATTCTCACTTTGGAGTCCATACCCATGACTGCACATTTGACCGACTGCATACAACACTGACATCCCTGAGGTATGGTCTGATAGTTGTTACCAGAGTCTGCAGTTCCATATTGCAGGGTTGTTTTAGAAGAAGGGGGAAATGTAAGGCAGTGGCATTTTACGGTCTTTTACGGTGTTAAAGAACTATCATGTCCAAATGGATGAGAATGTTTGAGATCCTCAATAGAAGCTCAAATATTCTCATCTACAAGAATACAGTTCTTTGATGCTAATATATACAACTTCAGGTCAAAATTTGATTTTTGATTGCTTAACTGAGGTCAACAAACTTTGCCATTGGAGATGATACCATTCTGGCTCAGTGCCTGATGAAGGTTTGTGGAAATGAGCTGTCATGTTTACAGGGTCAGGTAAGGTCACATCCCCTAGTGTAAATCATGTCAATTTCCTTCTTGTAATATACCTTCACAAACATAACCTTTATTTAACCTTGCCGGCATATTAATGATCGTAATTGACGGCAAGTTCAGATCAGCATCTTGGTGCATTGTGTGATCGCTTAAAATTCACTGCCCTCCTGGACTATTTCACTTATTTCAATTGATAATTTTATGCGAAAAATTATCTACGATTGTGGTAAGACAGGTTAGACAAAAGTCATGCATTTCCTACCTGGTTCTTAACTTTCATTAGAGTGGGGATGTGCAGCTCAAATGATGAAAACAGACCCAGAAAATATAATGGTCTGAGATTTCAATTTCAATTAAACTTAATTTAATGAAAATGTTTAAATTATCTCATTTCCTGAGTTTCAGAGTAAATTTAAAAATGCACCCCTTCTTCAAATGAAATTATGTGACCCCAAGTACCCTAGACATCTGAAGTGCCCCCCCCCATCTGAGCTGCACATCCTTGTACCCCCTCCCCCGATTTCATGAAATAAGATTCCACTTCCTGTAGTCGCAAATCGCAATATTTCCCGAAAATATGTCATGCTTGGAGTTCACAGCGGTAATTTTATGACCATTCTTAACTTTTGCTTTATACCAACATGCATGGTCATTTAGCTTTAATATGGGTTGATAAATGATTTCATAATGGAGTACACTCACACACACATAGCACAGCTAGGCATAGCTAAAGATAGATACATGCATTAGATAAAACAAGAGATGGATTACCTGATCTTAATAACATGCATGCATCAAAATGACAAAAAGGCAAGCCTCACAACACTTTACCAAGATATTCAGTAAATACTGTCTTCTTAATACTCCTTACTTCAATATTAGTGACTACTAATTATACTGTAACAGTTGTTTTGTATGAATGAGAAAAAATGTTTTCCCATTTTGAAAATAATACATGACAATGATATAAATTCATCAGCTTTACTGTGAATACCCAAAACAGATGTCACCTTTTCTCATTTGTGTACAATAAATATGGATGGGCTTCTAATGATATTGGTAGTACCTGGGAGATGAGGTGTAGATAGTGTAGAACACACAGGAAATGTCAGAATACATGCATATTCAAGTGAATAAAGCTCTATGCAATACTTTCAATTTATTATCTTTCTGTCTGTCTGTTTGTTTGTTTGTCTGTCTGTCTGTCTATACGTATGTGTGGGCGATTGTATAATGCATGTCTGTTTGTATGCACATGTACCTATTTAAGCGATGATATGCATGCAATTATTAAATTTGCTTTGGCCCTATAATTCGTTCCCAACTATGCGGAGTTTGTCAAACATTGTGACACAACACCATGTGTTATATGGCAGTATATAATTAGATTATCCCTTACAGAGTAAGTATGGTTTCAATTATGTGCTCCTTTTGCCCTAGCCTTTTTTTGTTCAGTAATTCAAAATACCACGTTCATTGGGCCATTCTAGTTGCAACCCATACACCCCCTATGGAAGGCATGCCCTTAATCTCCCACACAGGGGGTGTGAATTTCAAATGGGGTTACCTGAATGGATGATTCCATTTGAAATCTACACCTGTGTGGGAGATTAAGGCCATGTTTTCCATAGGGGGTTAACTGGAATAGCTCAATGTCCACACAAAGCTGTGACATACTTTTTGCATTATATGCCAACATTAACCTGTCTGGTCAACTGGTTTGATAGACAAATTCTGCTAAACAGATGCTCAATGAAATATTATCATGCACATGAGATGTATATGGTTTGCATAAAAGGGGGTATGTGCTTACTGTCCATCCCAATTTACAGTGTTTTCCCTTTGTTTGCTTGTACTATATACAACATAATCTGATCCACTCATAAGGACAACATCAGAAATCAAAGATAAAAATCAGGTGTAAACTAAAGTAAATATGAAATGACAGAGCTGTTGAGTGTTCAACATTATATGCTTATACAACGGTCAAAAAATATAACAATGATAACTAAATATTAGAAATTCCAGACATTGTTATGAATGAATGGATCAGATTGTGTCACATATACACAAAATCTAACGGCACCAATACAGAATCAAATGCGTAACTTGAATAAAAACCCAGAAATATTTTTGTAAATCCGATCTAATTTGATGATATGTGCTGCTTGTAATGAGATGTACTGTTGGACCAAAAAAAATAATACTCAATATGGGATAGCCAGCTCTTCTAAATCGGACAAATCAAGCACCTCATCTTCAAACTGATTTAGCGACGGTAAATAGGGTAGAGGTGGGAACGTGAGCCCACTTTGCAAAAAAGTTCCTGGCATCAAATGCCGGCCTATGGGGATCCAATAAGCTTGCAAAACTATAACTGCTAGATGGCGGCATACTGCTAGTGCTGGGCATACCAATGGTGCGGGGACTGTGTGAGGTATCATACTCGGGAGTGCCAAGATTAATAATAGGAGGGGTAACGGACCCTTTGCTTGTGAACGGTGGAATCGATGATGCAAAGTCGTTTTCTCGCACAAGTTCCGGCGTCTCTGATTTGGGCTCCTCTTCTACAAGATCATCCTCGTCGCTGGAGCTCTCTATCGTCAGATCGATTATTTCGATTTTTGATCTCTTCTTTTTTGGCGATGAGGAAGGCGGTGCTGGCTTTTCACCTGCAACAAAATTGGGAAAATAATTATTAAAATATAGTGGTATAAATAGCTAACAAAATCCATTTTATCAGCTTATTTGCTTTGACATTCAAGATATTCTACCAAAAATAGCTTCCAAATTGAACTCCTTATATATATTCATTGCTGCTTGGATAACAATAAAGCACAGGAAATTGCACACTATTTTCAGCCAAATCCAAATATCATTTTTCACAACAAGCAACATATTTTGCTTGTTCATGTAAATAAATACAAAACACAAAACATTTGTGTGTATGACAATTTTGCAAGTGATATGGATTCACAACTTGTTCATACTTTCAAGCAAAGTCTAAAGGCCTTTAATAAAACATATTAATTTCAGTAAAATTACTGGCCACAAAAATGATGGTTCTTTTCCAACTGCAAAAATTTCTGCCATAAAAATATGTTGCTTTACATTATTTACGCTATACGTAGTGACATCCAAACTTATCACAATATGTAAGGTTATTTTTAACATGGATAAACACATGAGAGAAATAACAAAATATTCTCAATTTGAAACATGTTAATTTGAAGTCCCCTACAAAGTGAAACATAATTTGGAGTTAAAGCAATAATGTGCTATTTGCTCACAGCAACACCCTCCATTTTGTTTACTTTCTACTTTTTGCATTATTGTAAGGGCTCTTTTTGAAATTCCCTTACACAGAAAGGTGTGTGCCATCCTGCAGCTTTCCTGTGCTAGCCTTCTTTTGTTAAAATCCTGTGTGATTATAACACTGCAATTAGCCACTTCACTGACTTAAATTAGGAGCGCGCTTTCCTGACCGAGCTTTCCTAAGGCGCGCGCTTAGCGAGGGGAATCCTGCCTTCTTTCTGTGTGAAAACGTGGTAGGGTATTTCAATATGAGCCCTAATACACAATGGTGTATTTACATACCCTGTGAAAGGCTAAGCTGACAATGCTTTAATTACAGTAAAATTGAAGAGTTTTTAATAAACCATGAGGGGATCCTCATGGTTTATTTGTCAAATCTCCCATAGTTAAGTGGCAAGTGGATTTTCTTTCATTTTACTACATTATTTTGGGTTAAAATGACCCAAAATATTTAGGCAATTAATAACAACAAAATTAAAATTTGGCCGAAATTACATATTATAGCTTTAATTTAGAATCCCCATGCAAAGTGAAAAATACAGAAGGCAGGTTTCTGTACACAATAGTAGAATTTTATCACACGATTGGTTCTTTTTCCAAGAGCTAAGAGAATTATTTTTAACCCCGTGGACAGTCTGCACAAATTATCAGCTTCTAAAAACTATTTTGATTGGTTATAAAGAGGCCTATATCATATACTGAGCCAATCAGAGATTTGCTAAGAATAGCCAGTTGGGCTGAAGGGGATTTGTACTTAAAAAGTGCCAAGAGATCGATTTCGATTGGTTACTCAGATGACTATATCATGTAATTAACTAATCAGAGGCACTATAAGAAAGACAACAGTATCCACAGGGTTAAGGACTCACGTCTCAATATACTGTGTGCCTTTAAGGAACTAGTCGTCCCTGCAAAATGAATGTTGTACTGTAAACAGTCAACGTCCCAGACTTGAGTGCCAGTGTTTACATTGAGTAGAGTCAAGTCTGCTCTATTTGAATACTTCAAATTAAAAAACCTGCAGCCACTCTCCCACAAGTGATTTGTCCTAGCAAGGTAGCTTGATAGCTGGTATTTTGGTTAAGTGGATACACAGACATGGCAATATTTTAAGAAATTGAAATTCACAAGCTTTGTAATTCTAAAGAGTCTGGTGAATTTCACACTTTGCCAAAACACTTAATTAATTCCATGGCAAAATAAACCTTGTTTTTGTTTTTTAATATGTGCAATACAAAGTTATCAGTGAAAACACAGCATTAAACAGTAACCAGTTTCTGATGTAAAACACCTGCAAGCTTTGCAACAAAAAAAAGATTTCCTGTGAAGATACTTTATACAGGCTAATATTTTCGCATATAAATTTTATTTCGTGATTTGAAGCTAATTTAATGATTTGTTACTTCTGCGGTTGCTCATGCATGCAAATCATTATTGAAAGTTGTGTGTGTCTTTAATTTTACGGCGTGGCTCTGTTCATAAAATTTGCACAAATAAAACCTTTGTGAAAATAACCACCTATTTCCTTCTGAATGCCCAAATTTCCCAGCTTCCTGGGATTACCCACCTTTTCCCATGTTCTACAATGCAAATAAAGGCTGCCGCTCAGCTAATGTTAATACAGTAAATAACTTTACAAGATTCCCCATATAATGCAGGTTTCTCAAAATTAGCATGCAACAACTAAATACATGTAATCATCCAATTCATCTTCCCTGACATCCATCCACATGATAACATAAGTCCAGTACAACATTGTTTTTTAAACCAAAATAGGGACAAAAGCCCTAGTCACCATCCACGAGTTGCTAAATTCCACGATGGAAACTTTGATCTTTACATTAGTCTATCTCACATAACTTTCACTAAGGATACTCCCAAAAATTGTTGTATGCTACTCACCATCTATAGTGACGTTCTCAAACTTAACAGGTGTATTAGTAACACTGACAGGTTTCCTATCTGTAGGCATAGACCTCCATGTTCCATCTTCTAAGAACTGGATCTCATCACTTTGTGGTGGCTTGTGAGCATTCAGAATCTCTAAAAACAGACTGGTTACATCAAAAGGATGAGGTTAGTAACACTACTAAGGCCAAAAAAAGTTTGTCTCAAAGCTCACGAGTGGTTTGAAAACAATTTTTATTCCCGACTTTGTATTTTTATGTTTTTGGGTTTTTTTGGCCTTATCAAGAGGCATTTTCTTGCAATTAGGAAAATGCTGTGCACAGTGCATGTATTTAAAACGATTATCCAGGAGGGTAATATACACTGATCAATATGCCTTGAAATACTGATTTTACTTTCTTTATAATTTTCCTTTTTTGTCAATAATCAATGGGTAATGAGATCAAATGACAAAGTAATCATGATTCAGAAACGCTTAAAAATGCAACGTAAAAGTGACATGAACATTTATGCATTGCATTTTACAAACTAGCAAACTAATTGCAAATATTAAAAAAGAAGTTCAATGTATTACATAGTGTAGCCACCGTCTAATTTGCATATTTAATGAGCTAATTTGCAAAAATATAACTTAATTATGCTTAATTACCCAAATTAGCATAATTAAAAGCAGATATTGTAAACTAGAAGTTAACAAAACAAACATTAATTGGGCTGATCCTGATCCAGTTGAAATCCATACACCCCTTATAGAAGATATCATCTGAATGTCCCACACAGGTGAAGATTTTAAATGGAATCACTCATTCAGGTAAAACCATTTAAAATTCACACTCCCTCTGTGGGAGATTAAGGTAATGGCTTCTATAGGGGTGTAAGGACTTCAACTGGATAAGCCCATTCTGACACTTACCCATCTATAACTAATTTATTGAAAGGAGCTTTCTGATCACACACAGGACATATCCATGTTGGCTTCCTAGAAATAAAAATATAGACACAATGTTTAGTTTCAGTATTTATATTGTTTTTGTCTCAAAGGTATTATTACTTACTACGCTGCCATCATTGTTATTATCACTATCAATGTCATGTATATCATTACTCCCCATTCCAGATAAATACAGTGCTAAATATTTTGGATTATAAAATATTACTATGTTTTTCCAAAGGAAACAAGAGCTATATCCTAATCCTTTAGTTAATTCTAACTGGCAATGAAAGTCAAATGTTAATATTTGGTAAATTTTTTTTGGGAATAAGGGCCAAAAACAAGCATTTTTAATATGCCGTGACAATCAAGCCCAAAGACTTAAAGGCCCTTTCAGCGATTTCACAGGAACATTAAAAAAAATGGAAATTTGTCAGAGTTGCTTAGAAATAAAGAATAAGTCTACAGAATTTCATTAAACCACTTTCCCCTGAATACATCGACAAATTAGTCAAAAACAGAAGTTTTAGAAAGGTTTTCTACTTCAACTCAGATTGACTCGAGAAAATCGAGATTTTCGTACAGTGCGCCACCAATCGACTGGAAAAATTCCTAGTCCAGTGTTTCTAACACGGGGAAGTAGAGTCTAAATTGATTTAAAACAGACGCTTAATTTTTGTAGTAGAAAACAAAATAAGCAATTAAAGGTCACCGAGGCAAACTAACGGTCAAAAATAGTAGCTACTGATGTAATAAGTAGTAGAAACAATACGCAACACGTGTTGGTACGGTGGAGAGCTTCTTTCGATCTCGAGTCGGACTTTTTGTACTGTCAGTATCAAAAGTCCAGAATCATGCAAATGCTTTATTTTGTCTAAAATACACAGCTTTCGACCGAACCACTAGCAGGCTATGTTAGCACATCTATGCCAATTACAAAGGTACCAAAATCTGAATTTTGATGATTTTTACGATCGTCCGGATGAGCAAATCACTGAATGGGCCTTTAAGTTGTACAAAAACAAATTTCAAGTTTTGCATTCTAATTTTTGTAAAACACATATTCTAATCTTTTTCAAACCCAATTATCAAAAATACATGAAATATTAAAATTATGAGCCAACTCTTCTACACTTGAGATTTTGAATGCTTAGACTTGCGCCAAGTCTTAAAATTTTATGACTACAATTGTGGCCCTGGAATTGCAAATATATCAAAATTGGATTTATTGAAAATATTACCTATGCATCATTTGGCAAAATAAGATATTTTTTGAATTTCAAAATTAGTTTTTCTGGAATTGTGAATACACCCTGGCTACATAAAACAAACAATTCTTTAATAATCATTGTGGATTTGTTAACATGCTACTTGCTTATCATTTGTATAAGCCATGTAAGGCCATGTCGAGTGTATTTTTGTAAAGTATTCATTTCTTCCCAGTTAGTTCACTATGTGTTATTTTTGGACATATAACGAAACAACTCGCTATTTACATTGTATACTATTAAAGTAATAATTCTGAAATCTGATTTAAACCCAGAGATATCTAAAACTCCAGACTCCAAAATTATCATGCTCAAACAATTTAATACATGGCCTCCCTTGAGCTATTTGAAATGATTACTCCTTACACTGCAACTTGGTATACCCTGGAATTGCACTGAGAATGGATTTATGTACCATGGTGCATTCAGTTTCAACCTTGCATATAAATACAGTAACACTAGAATGAGAAATTCTTCAATCCAACGGGCTATTCCATTTAAAATCCATATCCCCCATAAAGAAGACATGACCTTAATATTCCACACAGGAAGTGCAAATTTCAAATGGGGTTACCTGAATGGGTGACTCCATTTGAAATTTACACCCTCTGTGTGGAAGATTAAGGTCATGTCCTCCATGACGGGGTGTATGGATTATAACTGGAATAGCCCAATATTAAAGCAATATTAAAGAAATGTTTCATTATCGAATCTTCTCATTCCTGCAACCTGTGCTCGCCTAAAAGATAGCAAGCACACTTTGCTTAGTTTTGTTTGTTTGTAAAAGCTAAATATGTCATGTAATACTTGCAGTATTTTGCGGAATATTAATTTTCGTATTTTTCATATTCAATCCAGGCACCATGAAAATAAAAATGTGCAAATGTGTTCTTTTATATATACTAGCTATCTATACAGAAAATCTAAATCACAACTTTAAAAAACAAGCAAAGTAATTAAATATCAGCACTGAGAGAGAAAAATTACAGACATGAAGTGATGAAATGATAGTGGACTATATGCACTGTACAAATGAATCACAACTCACCAAGATTTTACTTCTCATCCATTATGGATGTAAATCACTGCCATCTCAGAATTCCATCTACAAGCATACAGGCCTAGGCTTTATTTTGACAAAAGAGATGAAAGGCAGACACCCTCCACAAAAACATTACAATAGATTGGTCTTACAAAATACATGTTTGTACAGCTGCCTGTATCAGTAATATAGTTGCTCAAACTCAAAATAATGTTTTTTGGGAGGGGTGTCTGCTTTCCATCTCTTTCGTCAAAAACCCCATCATTTAGAGTATATATTCTTCTTGTAGAAGGAATTCTATGGTATAACATAATTTACAAATACATCATGTCAAAAGTTCCTTAGCCCCTACTCAATAATCCATACCAAATCAAGCTATAACATGCTCTGTGAAATAGCGCACATCTTAACCACAGTCCTGTAATAATTAATGGCCGGTGGTGTGTTGTGAAACAAATTATTTACATCTTGTTCTGTCTGCTTGGTGCTTCATCTTATTACAGGTAATGATATCATGATCTTTGAGATACTAACTGGGTGCTCACTCTACGTTGATGTTATAACATCAATAATAGTAAACCACTGCCTAATTAAACTAGTCTGATATGCGATATTAAGTCAACGTCGCCCTACAGTCTGTTTTGACAGTTTCCCAATATGAAATCTTACACTACAGTTATGGAAAGAACTACTTGGTGTCTTGAAGGAAAATTGGTAAGGACTTCAAAAACAACACTACGGATCAATCAGTATGTCTTGTGGTTCTTCAGTTGCAGCCAAAACAATGCCAATGAGAGTTTCCATTGGTCCATATCTTCAGAACAAAATGTGCTATTGAAAAGGTATCCTTTGCATCAATTTAATTTCATTTTCCTTGACCTTCACCTAGATCATATCTATTTTGTTTGCTTCATTAAATACTTGGAAAGTTCTTTATTTACATCATATATGCGTGTGATTTACGTGTGAGAGTGGTATGACGTGTTTTTTTTTAATTTAAAAATTGTCCTTCCAGCTAATATTCAAGCATAATTCCAGACTCTTCTCTGTACAAAAACAAATTACGACACAATGTCAGAATTTGATAATTGTATTTGGCTAAAAGCTGGATTCAACAGACTCTAAAAATAACTTTTATCATTCTGTAAACAAGAAAAGTGTCTCCTCCTAAGTATGTTTTCATTTATGCTTATTTTCTACACCAAGTTGTTTTTGTTTGTTACAAGTGACTGCAAATAAACACAATGATACGTGAATATTCTGCCTTTTAATTCCATTACGTATCACAGTAGCTGAGCATCTTCCTCTTCTTTTCGTACGTTATACGATAAGGTGTATTTTGAGAATATTTTTGACTCAATATAGACACCAATTAAGTGTTATCTATATAATTTATAGTCATTGAATGTCTCCACTGGATGGCAAAATATGTATTATATTACTCCCTATTCCAGAAAAATACAGCACTAATTTTTGGGATTAAAAAAATATTATCCTGTTTTGCCAAATGAAACATAGCTACATGTAAATCCTAATCCTTTAGTTAGTCCTAACTGGCAATAAAAATAAATTTTAATATTTGGTCAATTTTTGGAAATAAGGGCCAAAAACATGCATTTTTAGGGTGTTTTTTGTATGATGTAACAATCAAGCCAAACTTATGTACGAAGACTAATTTCAGTTTATGCATTCTAATTTTGGGAAAAGACGTGTTTCATTTTTATCACCAATCATTTAATTATAGTATTAAAAAAAAAAGAAATTTGAGCAAAATTTTTTCAAATTACTCAAGATTTTGAGTGCTTTTAAAAGACTTTCCAAGTCTTTGATTTTTGTGACTCGATTGACTCTTTTTCAAGAAATTAGTAAAATAGGGAACTTTTTCTTTTATCTCCAGTTAGTACTAAATAAATGATTAGGATTAAGTTTCATTTGGCATACCTTAATATTTTTTTAATCCCAAAAAATTAGTGCTGTATTTTTCTGGAATGGGGAGTAGTTCTTAGAAATACCTGTAATGAAGATTGCTACATGTATTTTTCGTCTATCTTTTTGTGCATAGACTACCAAATGAAAACATTTCTAAATTGAGAAAGATTTTGATTCAATTGCTTTGATGTTTTATGTATTCTAATAAACATTTTAAATTATTCTGAAGAAAATTTGTGATGTAAATTTAGTCTCTATGAATACTTTCTTTATCCATAAACTTATATGACATTATGTTAGAGAACATCTATGAATATTTCAACCCTTTATTGAGTACTTGGCAATGTAATGTGTTGTGGCATTAATTTTCATTGGACACAATTTACGATGTAAATTTAGTTATTATTATTATTTTAAATATCACATTTTATTTTATCCGAAAACTTGTTTGTCAAATGACTATTTATCTTTGAGAACATCTATGAATAATTTCAGCCCTATATTGAGTACTTGGGGATGTAATAATGTGCATTTATTTTCATTGGACACAATTTATGTATGTAAATTTATTATTTTAAATATCACTTTCTTTATCCGAAAATTTGTTTGCAAAATGAGTATTTATCTCAAAGAACATATGAATATTTCAGCTCTATATTGAGTACCTGGAGATGTAATAATGTGTTGTAGCATTTATTTTCATTGAACACAATATGCGATGTTAATTTATTATTTGAAAAATCACATTTTCTTTATCCGAAAATTTGTTTGTAAAATGAGTATTTATCTTAGAGAACATCTATGCAAATTCATTCCCTTATCGAGTACCTGAGGATGTAATGTGTCGTGGCATTCTATTTTCATTGGGCAAAATTTGCGTCAGCTATGTGTAAGTGACATAGAATATGTAACAATATACAAACACTGCCTATGATAACACACGACAAATCCTATTATTAGTGTTCCATTTGCATCACAGCCATGTTGTCCAGAGTTAAATCATCCAATTTCTGCTGCCAACAAAATACAGGCTGTATCAAAATGATTGTCCTCCATCCATATTTTCTATGTTTTTTGAAAAGCCTGCCCCCTTCCAAATTAGATCCACTTGGAATTCCCAAACTTTATACGGCACTATCCTATAATTCAAAGTCTGGTTCTTTCAAGTGGATTCAATGGTGCGTATGGAAGAGACCGACATTTGAAAAACAATAAAACCTGATGGAGAAAACAATCATTGTGATACAGCCTGTATAACAAGAAATGCAGACTAATAGCTATAACTTGAATCTATAATTCTCAACGTGTACCAGGATGTAAACCACTGCTATATGCTACTTATGGAGTAAAGTGGCAATTCAATTCAGACCATGAAGTGCTTACTACAGCTTGGCCACAGTTAATATTATCAAAGTGATTGTAACCAATGAATACTAAATGAGCAACACCATTAATTAGTCTCTATATTTCAACAGATTAACTTTGAAATACATTACTTAAACCTAGTTTGCATTAAGGGTGCAAAACGGGGTGCAAAATGGTGTAAGGTGCAAAGTGAATGCACTATACTGCTGGGGGAGGGGCGCACTCCATATACCTTGCAATACTGGTAAGCCCCCTTTTTTTCAAGCTCTTTTTCCATTCTAGAGAACCTCTATCACTTTCTGTTCCAGAGAACCCAATTTGAAGTTCACTGCCCTCTTTCGGGTAAATTTTCCTCCAATACGCTAAAATTAGCTTAAGGTCGTGTGTCTTGAGCTCGCCACCAAAAAAAAAGGTGGCGACGTTACATTTTGCCAAAGTCGACTCAAAACAAATGATGATATCTCTGTCAAGCAAGAAGTTATTGTCATGCTTGTGGTCTCATTTTATTGCTAAATAAAATGCACTTTCAACCCTGTAAAAAGAAATACTTGAACTTTTTTAATACTGACGCTGTGCTTCATAGAATTCAGAATGGGCAGGGTGGCGGTGGTGGGGGATGTGGTGGTGGGGGATGTGGTACACACAAACTCTATGGGATTGGTAATTTTAGTGCGTAATCTGCTTCTGTAAAGGCTGTAAATTGGATTTGGACTCTATTTAGCATCTAAACAACTCACGGCCTTACAGCTAAACAATTCTACTAATTGTTTTTAATCATTTATGATTGGTTTAGTGTAGAAAATACAAACTTTTCCATACAAAACTACCCATTGTCATATTAAACACTGTAGTAAGTAATACAGATGTCTTCAAAATCTGAAAGTTACTGTAAAATTTTAATTTATCCTATCATAGTCAAAGTATAGATTTTCTGTAGGGAAATTTGACGAGGAATCTAAATATGGACATATTTGTTCTGTATGGGTTAGGGGAAATGTTTAGGTTCAAAATATGTTGAATTGTAAAAAAAATCTAACATACTTTGGGACACCCTATTTCCGAGATTACCAAACAGCTGTGATTTTGGTTTCTTCCGAAGTCAGTTGACTCTCCATTTCCTCTAACCAAATGAATGTTGTTTACTTCCAGTTTATTACTGTAAGTTGGTAATAAGCAATGCATTGAGTGACCCATTTTTTATTAAAATCTTTTTTATTCCACCCTGTATAACTTGCAGGTCACCCTGTATAATGAGTTGAAATGTATATATTTGAATTGCTGACGCCTTCAGCTTTCCAAAAATGTATACTTTTGCTAGTTTAGGGTTGATGATTGTCGAGATAATCTAATTAGAAACCCGGTTGGTGTAAAAATTCATAATATTTGTCATGTAACGCTAAGGGTGGCGAGTTCAGGACACACAGCCTTAAAGCACTCCTTTCTGGATATTTGTGACAATAGGGCAAAGCCCCATTTTCAGTTCTGGATACATTCCTGATTTCTGGCTTTATAACAATGCCTGTGGTGTTATTGACCAGATTATAGCATTATGAACAACTGCAATAATCTGTTAATTTATTTGGTTTATAAATTTCACAATAATCATTAATGTTAATCTTGAATCAATAGTGATGAAAGTCCACTTTTGACAAAAGCCTGAAAAACAGCATGAAATTACCAGAATAGCCCTGAAAATAAAAGAAATTGGGTAAATCTGGGCTACAAAAAAGCCTGAAAACTAACATCCGTGAATAAAAAATGATCACTTTTTATTGGAAATAATAGATCTGCTGTATATTAGGGTGAAATAAGAGATTGGGTTTTTACAGTTGAAATCCATGATACAACCCTTATGTTAGACATTATCTTAATCTCCCACACAGAGGATGTAGATTTCAAATGGTGTCACCCATTTAGGGCTCATATTGAAATACCCTACCACGTTTTCACACAGAAAGAAGGCAGGATTCCCCTCGCTAAGCGCGCGCCTTAGGAAAGCTCGGTCAGGAAAGCGCGCTCCTAATTTAAGTCAGTGAAGTGGCTAATTGCAGTGTTATAATCACACAGGATTTTAACAAAGAAGGCTAGCACAGGAAAGCTGCAGGATGGCGCACACCTTCCTGTGTAAGGGAATTTCAAAAATAGCCCTTAGGTAACTCCATGTGAAATCCACACTCCCTCTGTAGACGATTATGGTCAATTCTTCCATAGGGGGTGTAATACCGGAGTATGTATTTCAACTGGAATAGCCTACTGCAGCATCACTTCAGTATAAATACAAGGAAATAGCTTTTAAGTAAATATTTTCAGTATTTAACACTTTTTATTGTGATGTTTCCATCCGTGTTTTCAATCCATGCATACACCCCCACATCCATTTGCACAACAATGTCAACAACAGTATAAGAATCTGGCACATACACAATCTATTTGTTTCCAAAACATATAACCCTATTTTTAAAAGAAAATTAAAATTTCTCTTGAATTAATTGACATTAAAACAAACATCAGCACAACAGATTGGTGTGCTGTGATTTATTATATTATATTCAGATAAATAAATAATTGATAAACCATTTTACATGAATTCGTCTGCATGGAAATTTGATCATTGCTAAGAATTCTATGCGATAATGCACAGACATATGAGCCAACCACAAAACTCTGTGCTTTTATGTTCAACACTACCTACAAATATTCCAAAACATGAAGGTAAATTCATACTGCAACCTTTCCCTTCCTAACTAGAACTGTTTTGTATTGCATTGCAAAGTTTACAGCCAGACATTCACAACAACACACCAAGCAGTGAATAAGTATGTAAATGCCATCTTGAATTTGTTCCAGACTACTACTAGTAGTTTGATTTATTTTGGACGTCCCACATCTCACACAGTCAACCGTACAAGTGGAAATTTTCACGCTACATTTATTTTCGATTTTCACGCATTCCAAGCGGCTACCGTGAAAATAATAATTTGCAAATATATTCCTTTTGTGTATAGATCAATGCAAGGATGCATCCAATTTAAAATCAAGTTAAATGGGTCAAAATTTGCAAAGCGCAAAAATTTAAACCTGCGAAAAAATTTCCACTTGTGTACAGTATTGAATATGTTAATATCCCCAATAGAGAGGAGAGAGAGAAAGAGAGAGTGAAAACTAAATGCATGTTGATATAAAATCCAAATGAGACCGAAAGAGAGAGATAGGGAGAAGACAAGAGTAACAGATAGTGAGACACAGTGACACAAAGAGAATGAAGAATTTAGAGTTTTAAGATGGGTATAAACAGAAAGCAGGAGACAATGACAGAGACAAAGAGAGAGGGAGACAAGTAGGGGAGAAAAAGCAATAAAACATAATGCGACTGACTGAAATGCATGTTGATATAAAATCCAAATGAGCCAGAAAGAGAGAGATAGGTAGAGAAAGACAAGAGTAACAGATATTGAGACACAGTGACACAAAGAGAATGAGGAATCAAGCAGACGGGTATAAACAGAAAAGAGGAGATAAAGACAGAGACAGACAAAGAGAGAGGAAGACAAGTAGGGGAGAAAGAGCAATAAAACATAATATGACTGACTGTAAATGCATGTTGATATAAAATCCAAATGAGACAGAAAGAGAGAGATAGGGAGAGAAAGACAAGAGTAACAGATAGTGAGACAGAGTGATACAAAGAGAATGAAGAATCAAGCAGACGGGTATAAACAGAAAAGAGGAGATAAAGACAGACGGAGGGAGAAGAAGACAAGTAGGGAGGAAGACAAGTAGGGAGAGAGAGCAATACAACATAATACCACTGACGGTAAATACTCACTTTTCGTTCATCTGTAAATAAAGTGATGCATCAAAGCACTGTAGATGTGTACAGGTGATAGCTCGACATGGTATTGTCATTCTCATTTTACCTAATGGACACATCAATGATACTCTCAGGCTAGTTGTGGCTATCTCACTGTCGGGATCATGATGAAGTTTCTCTTTGACTGTGGAGTTGTTGGAAAAGATAGAAATCAGTTGAAATTGAATGTAGTGACATAAAGTAGAAAATGTTAAATGATGACTTTATTCTTTGGCATCATTAGCTGGAAGATTCCAGTTGAAATCTATACCCCCCAATGGAAGACATGGCCTTAATCTTTCACACAGGGTGTGTGAGTAGACTAATTCCAATCAGCCGTCTACACTTCGCATGTACATACCTGCCAACATTATAAAAATAAAAATCTGTACAGGGTGCGCGCGACCCGGAGCGCGCGAAGCACACGCTCACCTGTAACGGCGCATACTTGCCAACCTTTGGAACTAAGGTTGGTGTCTAATTAGAGTGAAGCGAGAGCGAAACAAAACTTTGGAAAAAAGAAGTTATAGACCCATAATTAATTGCTATTCAAGGTTGGAAATTTTTTTTTTTTTAATTAAATTTTTTTTTCTCTTAATTTTTAAAAAACAATTTCAAAGTTTTTGGCAACTTTAGAGAACCACTGGACCTATTCTGAAGTGCTAACATCATTCACAGGTAATTTGAAAAAAATTTGAAAAAAAAATTACGAAAAAATTACAGTTTGTTATCCTTAATATGTAAACCATTAACTGGTGTTTACCTCTTCATGTACCACATATTATAGATGCATTGGTTTTCCATGCATTATAATATATGTGCTACATGAAGAGGTAATAAATATTGGTTAATGGTTTGCATATTAAAAATAACAAACTGTAATTTGTTTGTAATTTCTTCCAATTTTTTTTAATTGTGAATGATCCTTATGATCCTAGCCCTTCAGAATAGGTCCAGTGGTTCTCCAAAGTCGTCGAAACCTTTGAAAAAAAAAATTAAAAAAAAAAAAAAAAAAAAAAAATTTTTTTTTGCATTTTCAAAAATCGGATTTTTCCGATTTTTGTGACCTTTGACCTCAAAAATCGGAACGAATCCGATTAAATCGGAACGGTTGGCAGGCATGCATGTACTGTGTATGCTTCGTAGTGACGACTGATTATCTTACAGCCAATATCATGACGGACTTCTGAAAACTATTCAATGCGACTTCAGTTGTGCGCCAGAAGGCGCGACTGACTAGCGGCGCCAGCGTGCAGCGTCGCTGTACCGCGCCGCTGTGACAAGATCGCGCTCTGAACTTCTAAAAACAACAAACTCGGTCAAAAGGTCAATTTGGACACAACTGCGCAAGATGCTCTATGCCACAGGAATCCTGTTGCAAAATCCGTCACTTTTTTTCCACGTAGTTTTCTCAGTCGTCAATCCAGACGGTTGACGACTGAGGGCAGCAGTCTAGTGTGTGAGTTTTCAAATGGGATTACCTGAATGGGTGACTCTATTTGAAATCTGCACCTTACACTACTCATGTGTATGAGATATTGTCTTCAGGGGGTATGGATTTCAACTGGAATAGCCCAATGGCTGAATTGGTACATTTAGCCAATGTAGATTTACAAATCCTCTGCAAACTTAAACAGTAATATGTGTTCTAGATCAGTAAAGTATTGTGTTTTTTTGTTTGTTTGAATTGAGTTAAACCTACATTTAATGTAGTTTAAAGCCATAATACAATTTTGGTAAAATTTAAATTTTTTTAATTCTTTGCCAACATGGGATAATTTAAGTAACAACTGTCAGGAAGGTTTCTGTCCATAATAAACCGAAATAAAGTAAAATAAACGAAATCCACTTACTGTCTTGGCTGCTTACTTCTGGAGCTCTGTGGGGGATTTAATATTTGGGTTTTTTTCTGTTTGTTTTTTTTGTGCCATTAATTCAAAATTGCTCTGTTGTCCTACAAACACAACAAATTTGGCTGAATCCAATTAAGTGTCATTTGGGACATTTGTAAACATAAGTCAGGTTTTAAAAAAAAATCATTTGAAAAAAGATTGCAACATGTTATAGGAATGATATAAATTCAAATAACTGATAATAAAATGACTTGATGCAGACCGTCTAGGTACACTTGCATATTGAATCTCTTAGCCCAAGCCACATAATCAAGGAATAGGGACCTAATATAGCAGGTAGAACAAGGCTATCATACTCACTGAGAGCTCTTGAGTGGTCTCCGTTCCGGATGCCTGAACCCCGTAACCTTGAAAGGAGGGTTTCCGACGTTACTTGCCTTACTAGATATACACCAACACAGTACGACTGCAAAAGAGAAGAGACAATCAGAGAAACATAAAATGTTAATTTCAATGAACCAAAAGGATAATGCATGGAGGTGAAAAGTAAATGATTAATTCAACCGATAGAAAGAAAATAGCAGTGAATATCAAGACTTTTATGAAATGAGTTACCTCCGGACACCCTTCACACAGTGTTTAACTAAAGATATATTGATATATTGTTGTTCTTAATGCCATACTGTGTATTTTTGATGTATTTTTATTTTCTTTGTACAGCGCATTGATCCATGGGAAATGCGCTTTATAAGTTCTTTGAAATAATAAATAATAATAAAGAAACCTGAACCTAATCCAAACCAGAATCTAAAATTAATCCAACCCCTAATCTTAGCTCTAAATTTACATACAAAATAAGACAAAACACTGGGTGCAACGATATTCAGATGTTGTGCAACATGTTACATAATAAGACAAGTTACAATCAATTACAAATTATGTTAGTACAGTGCATATTTCACATATCTAAGACAATGGAGGGGCTATGGAAGGCCGATGAGGAAGGGAACGTCCACCAATATCTTGGACTAATGACATGAAGTTGGTTTCTAACCAATGCAAGGTGCAACACACTTCGCATCAGATCGAGTGAGATGGCGTACTCTTGTGAAGACCACAGCAGCGCTACAGAGCGCCACCTGACACACACAGAGAATATATTACAAATGACCCTAAGTCATAGATTAACACAACTGATGATGCTGAAAGCAGGAATTCCTGCAAAAGCAGGAAAACGTGCATCCCTGTGTATTACATATAATAGTTCACTTGAAATCGTTAAAGCCCATTTTCACATGTACATCTCTTGAAAAATTTTGTGCTGATTATTTCCACAAAGGCTTGCAACACACATTCATTTTCTCATTTAACCTTTTTACCTTTAAAACTACCGTACCTATAAATGCATGCATTTTTAAATATCAGATTTTGTGTTTTTGTGCATATTCTCCGAAGTTGTGCAAATCAGCTAATTTAGCTTTGACAAGCCAAAATGACCATTATCATAATAATATCCAATCCGCTTGCAAGCTCTAATCAGAACGAACCCTGAGACTCCAATTACATTAAAATTTCAAAATGGTTCAGCTAGACACCTCACCAGGGGCTTTGCCTGAATTTACAACACTTTCCGTGAGGTAATATTCATGGCAGATTTCTTAATGAGTTTTCTGATTAGTGATGCTTTCCTGATGGCCATGAAATGTCTGCTGTAAAATCCTAATTTTTTTTCATGCTACGTCCTAGTTTTTTGTGAAAGTGAGAAAAGTAACAACTTGCTCTTTTTCAGAGAATTTCTTATTGTTGATTTCTTGGTTTCTATCGTTCATTGAGCAAATCCTAAATATGTGACGTGGTATATCGAAAGGAGACAGCAGGATCGTAAATGGTGAAATAGCAAAAACTCTGCCCGAGGGTAATTTTTTCACAATTTAGGTGTCTTGCAAATTTGTGATGTTAATAATCTTTAAAATATTGTCTGATAGTTTAAGGCCAGAATATAACTGGCATCTTATATTTTTTGAGACATTTTCAAGGTCATTCCTACTCTCAACATAGTCAACAATATTTTTAAAAGGTCGACATCTCAATTTCCCATTTTATAATACCATAACTTATGAACTCAATATCTTTGCTTCGTAATGTCTGATTTCATTGGGGAAAACGGTGTTGTGGAGCAAATTATCTCTATATTTAAGATATGTAAAACACTCAATATTGATAACCAGCCCAAAAGTGGCCCTTTTTGATATACCGGTACCACGTCACATAATTTAAAATTTTGTTCTGATGTAATACTAGAAATCTACCACACCTGATCCCAATTATTACTACTAATAAAATTACAAATTTATTCTGATTTCATACTTCAACAAATCAATGTATTGCTCTAATAATTTTAACTTCCTCAAATAGGAAAAGTGTGCACACGTGTGTGCAATGATTAAACACAAATCTAGGCACTTTTATCTGAATGTATTTGAATCTTATCTTAGTATCTATATTTCAGTGCCTAAGGACAATAATTGACATTAAATTTACCCCCCTTTAAATAGGTTACATCCACAATCACTGTGTCTAACCAGGGATATGGTGTAACTGTTCCAGTAGAAAACCATTAAACCGATAAATTGTTTTGCTGGCCCAAGTTTAGAAGAAAAAAAATTATTTAGCTGGCCCACGTCTGATTTCCTCAGACTCATTTTTTGGCCTTTTCAAAATGACTCTGTTCTACAGATCCGAGTAACCCATATTTTGAGGTTTAGGGATTTTTGCCCCATTTTTTTGCTGTATGAATTTCAAAAACAAGTCATTTTTTGGCCTAAGTCGATTAATTTTGACTGAAATTTGTTGAAATTTTCCCCCCTTCATATCGATTTGTTATTGTAATTTCTACAGCCTCTTCCACACAAAAAAACAAAAACAAAAATACCTTGACTAACAAAACCTACTTCAAGACTGTCCACCCATTTTTGTTGTCATTGTTGTCTAAGTGTGGAAAACCATCTTTATTTTGTGGGCAATTTTGCTTTGTGGGAAAAATTGACATTTTTTTGCAGATCTGATATTAACTCCGGATATTAACATTCGATATTAAAAACTCTATGGGATTTCATCTGGACCAGGAAACTTTTAGTTTGTTGTTCAATCATTTCTTTGCCTAAAAAACTTTCCAACACAGATTCTATGGGATCAATCTATGGTTCCATGCTATCTCATTGAGACAACTCAAGCTGAAGTGCTAACAGCAAAATGATCACAGATCTATATGAATTCTACACAAGGATACTGATAACTCAAGTTTGTAAGGTGGTCTTAATAAGAAGCTTGGCATTCACACATACCTGTTTGCATGTAGGAGATGATACATTTTGCTATTGTAAATTATTGTAAAGGAAGAAATCATAAGATTGGTCAAGTATTATGTAAGTTTTTGTTTGTTTCATAGCTGACCCTTTCTCCCTGCCTGTATCACACCGGCGTGTAAAGATAACATTAGTGATATTTTCTAAGAGCAAAGAAGAAACGTAATCATCATTTTGGACCCCCTCCCTAGAGCTCTGACAAATCTAGTTTAGTTCTAATAAGATTTCATCATATCGGTTTGTTCACTGAGTAGTACATATGTCTCTACACATCTGTATTTATTTAGGTAACTTGAAATGTTATTTGGTTAATTTTGTCAAGAATATATTGCCTCATATGGTTGCATGTATACTAAATTGTTGCAGCTCTTAATTGAATAGCAGGCCCGTACACAGGATTTCATTGGGAGGGGGGTGCTTTTTGAAAAAGTGGACTTTTTTCCAAGGGGGGGATGAATTTGTGAAAATTGTACTTTCTTCCCAACATTTTGACCTTTTTTGTCCAAAAAAGCATAAAAAACCTGCTATACTCGCAAATTCTGAAATTTGTTGGCCTTTTTGTATACTTTTTTCAAATATGGGGGTGCGTGCATGCCCCCCCCCCTGAACAGGCTTTTGTTTTTTGGGTAGTACTTGTTTGAAATGATGATATTTGGACTTAAAGATCTAGATGTAAAGGATAAACCATCTTGTAAACTAAATTCAAAAGCCTTGTTTTAAGTGCACATTAGGCTATTTTCCTTTAAAGCATTTTCATCAAGCAGAGAAGTATAAAACTGTACAGGTCCTCCCTGGATATTACATGTCGTTGCAAGGGATTACGAGTTAAATGTGCTTGCTGGGTTTTATTAATATCTACAACAGTGCACTCGGATGAAGCATAGCTCATTGGGCAGGCACAAACAACACATTTTGATCACAATTTTGAGTTGACTTTTTTGCTAGTATGGTACATCAATCCAAACACATTGCAATCATACATGGGTAATTAAGTAACAATTATAATTAGCTGATGATAGTCAAATCGAATGTCAAGTAATTTTCCCCGACAGGAGCCTCACTGCTAACTTACATTAACGTGGTTATTCTAGATACCTTGAACACACCTTGCTGGGAGCTTTTTTCATCAAATCTTAAAGGTTAGAACAACGGAACATTGTTTACTCTATGTATGCATTTTGTTGTCTGCCATCATCGCCATCATCTCGTTTAGCTTTTGCAACATCCATCTTGGTGGGTTTTTATTATACCTTATATAAGTTCTAATGATTTTTTCATATCAACTACCTGCAAAAGAATTCATGCGTGCAAAAAATGATGCCAATAAAATTCATTAAAAATAGATGTCTCCCTGTTGACAAGTTAGCAAGCAAATCTGGCATTGCAATAACATTGATCAATCCAACATGGGTAGCTTGTGAGATTTGCTAAAACATTTTACATAGGATTGGGGAAGGGATGACTACTTGTATGATCATATGAAGGGAATGGTTTAATGTGTTAGTTTGAACATCAACATTTTTAGGGGAGACGGGTAGGACTGCTCCTCTAAAAATGGTCATGGATTATTAATGAGAGATGCGATTTATTCTGAGATATGAATTTCTCTATGATGCAGATATAATGCCAATGGAAATGAATTACATGTTTCCCGTTAGTACCCATATCAACTCCCCTTTTCTTGTTTAAAGTTATTATTTTGTTGAAAATTTAATCTATCTCAAACTTTATTAATTTGATACCCTTTTAAAATACCAAAATGTGCAAGAATATGATTAATAATTACTTTTTACTTTTCAGATCAGATGGATGAAGTGTATCAAAATAATGAGTGGCGGGAAATAATGAATAAGGCCAAGTAAAATAAATAAATAGCATGTATATCATCCTCACACTCACCGATTTTTGGAGATTTTCAAATATATCTGTTATTGCTCCCTTACTTTGTTTCTAAAATTGTTGCGATGAAAAGACATGTTAAGAATTTCTTGGTTATCATTTATAAACACATTGCAAGCACTTTCTTCAAGCTAGGGGTAGGGCTTTAGGAGAGTAACAAAAATATTACGGGCCTCCCCATTTGTATGTTGTGTTGTCAAAGCCTTTACAATTGAAATTTTACACAGAAATGAATAGTAAATTTGCAACAAATAATAAGGGCCTCCCTCACAAAATTTTGAGAAAGTTCGGACAATATACATGTTATTTATTTTACTTGGCCTAATGAAAAGTAACCTCACCAATTGGTCTAAATTCTTGATGGGTAGCATATAATTCATCTCCATTGGCCTAACAATGAAATACATGCAGTTCAACACTTTTGTTTCATCTAAAAATACATTTCTAAGTAGCTCAGTCATCTTGCTTGGCATCAGAATGTCAAGACCATTATTTATCTAGCAGTATCCACCATCACCAAAATCACTTCTATTATAACATCAGAAATGTTGCAACTACGTTTTACATCATGACAATTGTGAATTTATTTAAAGGCAACATTCTTGTGGTATTTTTTTTAATGAATTCTATAGTGGTGACTAAAACCTTAACTTCAAAAGGCAAAATAAAATATGGACCATATTCAAAGGCAAATAATAATGAACCCCAACTTGCAAGGGAAAAAATAAGCAGGCTCTAGGCTCTTTACATGCCTATTGGCTACCATGGAATAGCTCCCAGTTTAGCTTTTTGTACAACATGACCAGGAGCTACTTTTAAGCTGAAACTTGATCCTGAAAGAGTCTCAATATCTCATAATTTGCATGCCAGAATACATGTAGCGTTGAGTTAGTTTGAACTCTTCTTTAATTGCAAATAGCTCCCAGTTCACACAAATCAACTTCAAATGGACTTTAAAAAAATTAAAAAAAAGTAAAGCCTGGTTCAAACCCTGCTATTATTTCCCTTGAAAACATGTTTTAAGAATTTAGACATGTCAGTAAGCCTAGAAATATACCACAATAGGCGAAAATAAGTGTTTCTGTGTTTGTAATGTTAAATATGTTATAATGGATTATGAGGAAAGGTGTGTGACCAGACAGTGTGTTTTCTACGAACTTTACCTCGCATTGAGGCCCATCACTCAAACATTCTTATTCCAAGTTTTCCAAGCTCTAGCAATTTGGATTCTAGACGCAAAATTGTGTATTCTAGTAGTAACAGAACAGTGCACGAATACCGGAGTGGTAACTATCAAACTACCATGTTTTTGTTCATTCCGTGCAAAACATATTCCAGGCCTAAATATTTCACTGGGGTTATGAGAAAAATATGAACTTTCACCGTATACCAAAATCATCATTTTGATGGGGTAAAGTGGAGGCGGGGATGAGGCTGCCAATCTGGTCAAGCACCTTTAAAACAGAAAGTAACAGAATGATACTTGACACTGTAATTGAATCTATATGGTACAATCAAATGAGGTTAGGGAGGTTAGATGATGTTACATGATATCAGAATACACACAGGTAGAAATACACAATAATTTGATGTCCCTTTGCTGAGATTCCTTCACCACAAAAAATCTTTCAGTTCAATTGATAATGTGCTTGCATTTGAAAAACATTCAAACAAATCTGCCACAATCTTCTTCAATGTTGTATTTGAATTGGGCTTTACCCACCAGGGTAAAGATGAATATTTGTCTGCTCATCGTGTCGTGTAAAAGGCATTACGTTAATACTTTTTTATTGTCCGTATAAAACTATAATAAGGTACAAGGATGTATTCATGTGCTTTTCAACTACATTATGTGTTTAAAATGATAATGTTGTGAAGATGTGAAAACATTGACTATGTGAGACAGACATGGATTTTATCCGCAGACTTGAGCAGATGTTCATAATTGACATAATTACATGATAAACAACAAAAAAGGTTTCTTCTCAGGGTAGTATGTTACATGAGTGACAGAAATTCTAGTTAGGATCTGAATAGAACAAGGAATGTGGGATACATCACTTACACCAAACAAATTAGCTCTATCTTCAAATTCATCTTGAGACATTTCCTTCACACACAAAAAAACACCAAAATCAATCAATCGATAAATACAAACAAATGAGCAAACATGAAATAGACAGGGCTTTAAAAAAGAGATTAATTTCACCCATCCAGGAACAAAGTGCTTGTCCGAAGTGAGGAATAGATGGGAGGTTAGTTTATAAATAGTATCACCCAAAATTTTCAGACTATTCAAGAGTTCTCATGTAATTTGCATGGATGCAATTGTCAAATCTGTGAACAACTATTGAATACATGTACCTTTTGCACCCTAAGACTAACCCTAACCAATGTTTACTACAAGGCTAATTGGCTAAAGGATGAATTTAACAGTCTAGTCAAAGTTAGTCTCAGTCTGAATCCTCCTTCCTTCATCCACACATATCCATTCCCAGCACCCCCCCTTTTATGACCCCAGCACCCCCTCTTTTATGACCCCCCCCCCCATGTGGAGCTTCTGTGTGTTTCCAATTGTGGAGTTTTCACACAAAACATACCCACCCAGTTTTTCACATGTACACAAAAGACTTACTGTGAAATGGGAGGTATTATACCATACCCCTCTATGTTTTTAACCTCCTGGAAATTGCTTTAAAATGGATATTTTTCCAGTGAGCAATTCCCAGGAGACTGTACGAGCTGGGTATTTACCGTCATAATGCAACTTTCTATGTATTTAAGTAACACAATGTACACAAGCACAAACACACACCCCCGCCAAACAAACTATCACTACGTATACCTGCTATTGGCCTGCTATACTAAAAAACAAGGGATCTCATAATGTACTTTTTTGTAATGCCGTCTGTGCGTAGGGGGGAGGATCGGATATACTTGCGTATTTGTGTGGGGGTGTCTGTGCATGTTAACAAACTGTACCACATGACAAGTCTACATCTTCTTGATTTACAACCCCATCTTCACCATTTAACCATCTATATACAATACACAGGTCTAAGTTGTGAAGTCATTGTAGAGAGAGCCGTTGGCAATTTGTAAGCTCTCTCATTACAACTGACATTAGCAGTCCATTAGAGGCTCCTATACATTGCTATATCTACTGCTTGGCCAAACAACAAATTGGGTTAAATTAGCTTACTGCAATTGCTGGGAGACCCATTGAAATATGTTTCACTTCAACTCACCTCAATTTTTTAAAGTAACACAAATTATCAAATGCAAGGATGTCAACAAAATTTGTTAACTCTTTTGCATCTGCCCACAAGATATTAGCATAATGTGTGATGGTGTTCAAATGCCCATGTGACATCAATCACCCACAGACATTACTTAGGATCATATACAGTGCGTATCAAAATAGAGTAAACCGTTTGCAACATGCCACTAGATTAAAAAGTAGGAGGTATTTGGTCAAAATGCTCTCGTTGATAGCTGAATTAACATCTTGTACTCCCCTGACATGTGACCACTCTGTGGCTATTTTTGTGAACCAACCAAGTACAAATGCAGTTGCGCGAATAAGGCCATTTTGTTTCAGCATGCTTGGTGGGCACAAGATGGTGCTCCTCCACGCAGAAGGAGAACTGTGACACCTTCCAAAATTGTTTGGCAATTGTGTGATTGCTTTGAATCACCAAGTGGAATGGACCCACAATCTCATAATCATACACCACTGACCACTGGATTTCTTCTTGTGAGGCTATCTGAAATCAAAGGTTTTCACAAGTCCTCCTGCAGATGTTGATGAACTCAAGAGACACATAATTGCACAAGCTGACATCCTCAGGTGTTCCTGCAGGACAGACCTCTCAATAGATGTGGTGTGAATGCCATGAATGAGCGCTAAAATCTGCATACAGAGGAATGGTGGCCATGTGAAAGACTAAGACTGTCAATTACTGTTAATAAAGTGATGAAACATGTGATTTTCATGTTGGTTTGATTTTAATTGACTTTTGTGCAACTACATTTTTACATGATTTTTAGCTGAGTCCTTATGGTCACACGCCAATGATTTTACAGTTGTGGGAGAAGATGTTGATTCAGCTATCAACTAGAGCATTTTGACCAAATCCCGTACATTTTAATCTAGTGATATTCTGCAAACTGTTTGCTTTATTTTGACACACATAAATTACAGCTTACTTCTGTGTCCACATGATCGACTATACTATCCCCCTCACATTTCCCCTAAAAGGAACAACATGAATCGGAATATGCCAGACAAACATTGATGTCACCATAATGCTGTAAATTATACAAGCTTAGTACTTCAGTATCAAAATTTTAATAATAAAAAAAAAAGTTTCAATGTTTGCACCTTGGAATGGGTTGTCTAGAAATACATTATTGTATTATTGTTATTACTAATAATAATGCCCTTAAGTTAAAATTTATAAATTATTTCTTAAATTTTCTTTATTTTTAATAATTTGGCAAAATGTAGAGAAAATAGTGAGCCTTATTTTAACCTGTCCTAGAGGTTCCATAATTGCTTGTGCAATTATGGCACAAGGACGAAAAAATCCATACTAACAAATTACTCCATATCTGAAGGTGTTGCAAGTGTTTCACAATACAAAGGGTGGGTGTAACACTCCCACTTCCTCTATTTTATTTATTATTATTATTAAGTAGAAATCTTGCAATTACAATTTTACGAACATCCAAAAATACATCTACTGAAATAAAAATGTGAAGGTCAGTGCAAAAAGGAAAAAAAGCATGATTTGGCCAAATAAAACATAAACCTTTGTTATGTCAAGGAAACCACTGACGCGTTTAAACATTCAAGGTCATTCAATGTATATTGCGCAATGCAGGAAACATTTTGAATCACACAAAAAGGCCTACGTGCAAAACTACACTACTAAAGGCAATTAACTGTTCTAGTACTATGGCTTCATGATATGGTCTGGCTTTTAAGAATATGTGGGCTGAGTACAATTACAATCAGCGAAGAAATTTCTAATTGATGCAATTCTTCTTTCCAGAACTTTTATCTCTCACCCCTTTTTTATGGTGAAGGAGAAGCTCAGGGGTGGTGCAATAATTATGTGTCCCCCCGGGTGATGAATTATAGGGGCAAAGATTTTTGGCAGGCCAAAAGGGGGGAAGCATTTTTTGGCAGGTCGAAAGAGGGGTCAAGTGATTTTGGCAGGTCGAAAGGAGGGGGGGGGGCCAAGCGATTTTTGGCACAAATATTTTGGGCACTGTTTCTTTATAACGCTCTAAAGAGGTGTAGGAAAACATTAGGAACACGTTTAAATATGCAAAATTTCCTGCTCGCTGCACTCGCATTATAAGACAATTTAAGGTTATAAATTCAGGTTCCCCAAAATCTTGGATGTGTAAAGGGGGGGAAAGATTTTGGCAAGTCAAAGGGGGGGGCAAAGATTTTTTGGCATGCCAGAGGGGGGGCAGGCAAGCGATTTTTGGCAGTCCATTTTGAGAATTCACCACCCGGGGGTACACATAATTATTGCACCACCCCTTATAAGAAAGTGTCTAAAGAGTTATGAAGGGTGGTAATCAAATGTGACCATAATCACTAGGGTCTATGTTATAGTTGGATGATGATAATGTTGATTTGGACCAGGGTCACATCTACAAGTTTTCACCTTTGTGTCATTTCTCAAATATAACGCAAATATAATTAATGAAACCACATACATCCTCATTGTATCATGATAATTTTTTAAATTGTTATGTCATGTGGGCAGACTAGGTTAATATCATGATTCATTGAGTAAACATGATTAAAACACATTGAAATGCGAAAACACTAAGGAATTTTATGTAATAAAAAACAAAAATCTTATGTTAAAAACTGACCCCATAGATCATGACGCTAATTCACCAATGACACCAAGTAAATTTGCGCTTCTCATGTCGTAATGAAAAGATAACATGATTGTAATTGGGGAACTTTTTATGTGAGCCCAGTCTAAGAAAACATAATGCGATGAGATCAAGTAAAATGAGTCTTTGTCAAGCAAAAGCAAAGTTCAGTTTTGAATTTGATTATATAATATTTTTGTCAGTTCCAGACATTAATGTTACTGCTCAGCTCACAACAGTAAAGTTGAATGCTATTATTGGCTATACAGGGTGTTCCATAAAAGTGGGCTCCAACGAATGTGGCTATATTTTAAAATGAGTTTTCAACCACCATTCAGTGTTAATATACATGTGTATCCATAAATTTTCTATCTTTTATCAAAATTCACAACATAATAATTGTTACAATAGGACTTGAACTGTTCATATGAGATCAAATTTTAACCAAAAGCCTGCGACAAACACACAGACACCCCCTCTGACTCGCGACTTGTAATGCCATGAGGTCTTTTCCTTCGGACAACATATTTCGGACGACCTAATAAAAATGTGGCTTTCATGTATGTTAACACAGAATAATGGTTGAACACACATGTATATAATATTACCACAGTCGTTGGAACTTGCCTTTTATGGGACACCCTGTGCATCTCAAAATCGTTATTAGCGACAAATGAATCATTTAGCTTGATCGCATCAAATCCATATACTTTGGTGGCAATTAAATATCTCAGATTATTTGGATGTTAGTGAAATGCTATAGTGAAGTTTCAATTCAGACTTGGTCTAGACTATAAGCATTGATTGACAGCTGAGGCACAGCTTATATAAATGTCACTTAATATATAATGCGTAAAGAAAAAACCCTCATCTTCATCTCAATTTGATATTTTCACCTCAAATATATTAAGTTGCTTAACCTGAAAGCACTGTTCAGTATTAAGAGTCATGCTCTATCTGGTTAAAACACCCACAAATAAGAAACATTTGACCGAGTGACTGCACAGAATTCATTAAGGTGTGTGGGATGGCAGGAACGATATTTGACCAATTTTAGCCATTAAACTAGAAAGCGGCAGTTAATTTCTTAATATAAATACATTGACCTTATAGGAAATAACAATTTAATTGCATTAATAATATTTCCATATGTCTTGCAGTTCTTAAGGTAAGGCTTATATATATCAAAACATAAGTTTGGGGCATTATACCCTTCCAGAGAAAATTCATGCAAATGTAGGGGAAATGAAACCCATTATTTATAATCAAGCCTTGGGATCGCCTTTATAGAACCCAAGCCATTCCTCTTGTGTGTCAGCTTTTTTTGTCTCAATATTTGAGTGCAAACACTGTGTACAGTCATGCTCCCCTCCGACCTGTCTTAACTGGTTTAAATTTGTGACATAAAATACAGTGAACTTTGTAGAACTTCAGATGTGTAATTGAGCTTCATAAATAGAAACATTCAAATCTTGTGTAACTGCTGTATGTAAAGCATAGAATGTTTACATGCATACAAATTTCATGGGTGCAAAATTTTCATGCTACAAATATTTCTTTAACCTACGGTTCTTTAAGAAAATGTATCAATTTTGCAAAAATTACAAACCACAAAAATTGTGCTTCTTTTCAAATCATGAAAATTTTGTTCTGTATAAATATTGCGCAATACAGTTTGTGGCTTGAATTTTGTTTTCCTGTGAACTCTGACATTTGCACGGCCTTGAAATTATTTTTAGCAGCATGACTAAGAGGTTTTTTTGTTTTCTTTTTTTAAACGAGACTATTTTCACAGTAACAGCTCAGTTAATAGCTTATATCCTGCAAAGTTCCCAGTTCATCTTTTAATAATACAGCAAATATAATCCCAACATTCAAACTCAATTATTTTACAATGCAATAAATAGGCATGTGCTGTGTCCATTAAAACAATAGGTTTTTAATGGCATTTGTAAGGAGACAAAAATTTCAGGTGCCAAATTTGTGGCTGTTTAATGAGGCATGTAAAATCAATAAATCACAGCCACCTTCTATATTATACAAGGGTTTTGAATGTTTCATACAGCCAAGAGGATCAAATGAGGCAAGGGAGAAATTTGAAAATCTATAAACCAGCAAACATCCATGAGGCACACAGAAAACTATAATATTAACTGTACATGACATTGTTTTTGTTGTCTTTTTGCTTGCTAAAAGCTTTGTCAATGAGCTTATAAACATGATAAACATGAACTACCATAATTCTCTAATAAACGCTCCCCTTCTAATAAATGCCTACATATTTTTTTCAACCAAACTGTTCCTTAAATGCTATCAAAATACCACAGTACCCGTATTTTTGAACATCAATCACAGATTTTACCATAGCTATGTGTGAGCGGCCATTGTTGTTGACAGTTTTTAAAGTAGTTGTAGAAATTTTGTATTGTTTGTGAAGCACCACAGCCCCGGGGGGATCACTCGCATGTAAAGGTGGTACAGGTATGTGCGCGGTCAAGGGTCCCTTTTTTTGCTCTCTGGCAGTTCTTTAAGACCCACATTTGCATCATGTTCCAGTTCATTGAGCCTCAATCTCTGACAATTGTAGCTCTTTAGTTCAAATGTGGAAAATTTTGGAATTTTTTAGCTCCAAAGCCTCTAATTTGGCCCAATTTTAATTCACAGACCCCCTCAAAATGTTAAAATTTCAGTTCATCAAGCCCCTATTTTGCCTAAAAATCAGTTCTTAGTTCCCAAAGTCCAGCGCTCCACGCCGCACACCCCTACCAAAATTTAAGTTTAGTGCCCCCCCCCTCCCCGGACCACAGCACTGCCAGTACTAGTGATGTTTTTAATGGAATTATCATTGCAAAAACAAACATTAATAAACGCCCCTCTCAAAAATGTTATGCCTTGAGAATACACGTTATATGTGACATGATCATGGGGAATGAGTCGGATGTTGCTAATATTGTTTTTGAGATTTTGGCAAAAACAGTGTTCAAATTCTTTTGTTTTATATTGTTTTCAGCCATTGATAAATTGCTCATAACTCGGTAACCAGATGTCCAATTTTGATGGGGTTTGCATCAAAATGTAGCATTTGTAAACTGCTAGAAATTGATGTAAAAACGTGCTGACATGTGACTCATTCCCCTTGAATATCGTCACATGTTAGGTGCAATTTAACTTAAAATAATAAGAACGTTTGGATGATAAGCCTCAACGGGACTTAAATACTTCAGGAGTTACAATCAGAGACCACCCGCCTAACCCGCCTTTAAAAAAATCAAATTGATTTTCAAATTTGTCCAGAATTCCATTCCTGATGCAAATATCTCTACTTTACAAGAGTGCTCGAAACTTACTGGCTACATGGCTCTCTGCAGGGCTGACAAATAACCTACATATGAGAGTCCATAGCCTAAACCATTTGGACTAAAATATTGAGCTTCTGAAAATAACCCATGCAGTTAAGATTCTGTGGACCCTTTCTTGGACTCTTGAGGTTCCAGAGGCTAACCTACTACCCCGGCTCTTTGGAGATACCTGTACTTACCCTGCCAAATTCTGGTAGCCATTGTACTTCTATTTGGTTAGGATGTGTTGCTGATAGTCTTGTCAGAGGGGTAATGTTTACTGGTCTGCTCGGCCTCTTGGGTTCAGCGCCTGCTTTGGTCTGAGGTAGGAATGGCTATAGGTGAAACACATAAACAAAAAGAAATTGGATTTATTTACAACAATTTTCATGACAAACAATTACAATGTCTCTTGAGATAGTTCAGAAGTGAAACACCATGCAATCCTCACACTAAGCTAGGCACCGGAGTTTCACGCGATCGCACAAAAAATCACGATTTTGGGGGTCCATCGCGATTTTGGTGGTCCATCGTGAATTTTGAGAATTTTGCCAAACACACTACTTTTCAATGTAAATTCACCAATATTCCATTTGATGCAGGCCCAGCGCCTGTTTACTGAGTCCAGACCAGCACAATATCCTCCCCGGAAGCCCTTCCGTGATATGCAAAATTACAAATGTCCGATTTTTTCCATGACGTGTTACCATGTGTGGTAGTTAATTCTTTACATCGATCGTATGTATTATGAGTGACGCCAAAAAAGTACAGTTATGCATTAAAATGTTTATTGTACAGTACAGTAGTAGCTTTTCACATTAAATTTGCATTGTTCACATAATGTATCAACTTCATGGAGAGAAAAAAATCGGACTAGTAGCACGTGTGAAATAGGTGCAGAATTCGGCATACTTGATTTACTTCGAATTGCGTGTGACTTCATCAATGGATACAAAAAGTGGTGGAAAACGCATTTTCGCGCTTTATAAAAACCGGCCGCGCATTTTGCCGTTTTAAATCGCGCGAAACTCCGGTGCCTACACTAAGCCAACCACAGCGATGGATTTAGGACAGCCCGGTATTTGTTTGTCCACAAACATTTATGAAGAATCTGCACTTTTTTACTGTACAAATTATTTCCTCCTCCTTATTCTAGATGGAATCTATATTTATATGTCCATGCTCCTTTCCTTCCACTCAGACTAGCATCAATTACTATTTTTCATGATATCATCCTTTTTCATATCACTTACGCCTCTGGTTCTTGTGAGATTGAAACTATTAAAATGTTAAAAATAAAACATTAATGTCACTGAGATTTCCGATGTGAAAGAAAGTGCATAGTTAAAAGATTCACTTCAGAATATCCATTTCAACAGTTTCATACAATCCAAAATTCCAAATTTGTGGAAGAAAAATATTTTTTTGATCGTCATTGTCAGAAAACAAATACCCCAACCTTCATTTATAAATTCAGTTCATTCCTATTAGAAATTCTTCAATTTCAAGCTACAAATTGTGTAATAACACTTTAGCCCTTGCATACTTTAGTGTCAGAATTTTGCATAACAAAATTTCAACAATATTTTCATTTCTATAGCAATATCGATATGGCATACCCCTCTGTAGTTGCATAGCAATTTGGCTAAATTCTGTAGCAAAATGCAATGCTATACCAGATTTTACCAGCTATATTGAATGCCCTGAACTTTATCAATTTTTGCCTTTTTGACAAATTAATTTATTGAAATGAATTGTTTCTAGCATCTGTATGCTAACATTTAGATATTGTGGATGATTATCGCCATCTGTTCTTGTTATTATCACATATTTTACTTTGAAGGTATTTTTTTACTATTATCTATATGCCATTATCTTCATTGTGCAACGTGTGCTGTCACTGTGTCAGTCTATCAGTCTACTGGCAAAATGCCAACATATTGTTAAAAATTGGTCATTTGCTCTAACATTGCACCATTCCAAGTTGAATCCGGGGAATTTCCCATTTTGTTACTTCCCTGTGTGTATTATCCAATATAAATCAATCATTAACAATATCTTTTTAATCTAAATGTAGTGTGTAGTACAAATTAAGTGAAGTTTTCATTTTTGGTTGTTTAAATTTGCCTGATCTCAATCCAGGATGACAATGCAACAAAACAAACAAAGAGGAAGAGAAGAAGCGAATACAATCAAGACTTAAATGAATGTTTTATAATAATGGGGAGAGGTGAATATCAAGTCTCTGATATATGAAACTAGAAAAATGTACACAAACCTTCTCAATGCGCAAACCATAAAATACAACCAAATTATATAGTGTGCAAGAGACTAAAATCAGTCTCTAACACTTTGAACAATTATAGTGGTGTCCGACTGTTTTTAGATTTACAACCCCCTTCCTTATCCTAAACTTCCGACCATTTTGGGGACATAATAATACTTCAATGCATGGAACATAAAATGCGAGAAATGATGTATTGTCACTTTGCTTATCACTGTGCTGCCAACACTTAAGAGATAGAATTGTATTGGACTGCTAGTTTCAATCAAAATGCCCATTAAAAACATCTTCAGAACCATTTTCTTTTTTCCTATAGATATCATGGTCATTTGCACCAGTTTGCTTGCTGTAAATGTATGATCAATATGCCAAGAACATTTGTCATCCGCTTCGTGGAAGATGTTACTGCCTGCTTCTTGATTACTGTGATGTGCTTGGTCTGGCTTTATTTATAACATCCAAGAAACTCTACACTCGCTCCTACGACTACTTCAATCCATCATGTTTATATTATGTTTGGTTTTGTACAGTATCCGAACGACTAAAACTCCATTTTTGAAATTGAAAAAATGTAATTTGGGAAAGTTCTGCAATCAAGACATTTTTGCAAAATACTATTTAAGGTGAAATTTTGTGGTAGTTTTCTTTTTCGTACATTTCGTGGTTTGACATAGGCCAGCATTGTGCTCAATAATGAAGCTTAATTAAAGGTGAACCTCATTGAAAATAAAGTTATATATCAATGGAAAGCTTATGATGTCAGGAAGCAGAAAAGAATATTTTTTATTTGCCTAACGTACCAGGCTAGACAAAATCTCCATGCAAAGATTGGATATTGGCACCCCCCTAAATTGCAAAACTAAATCGTTCAAATTGGGCGCTTTTCGTTGATGACGCCAGCTTCGGGACACACAGTTACTTCGGGTTTGATTGTAAACACAATGTCCATGCATTACTGTGCAGACATGCCAACTTTTAAATCCAGATTTCCGTACTCAGAAGAACAAAAATCCGTATTTTGCACCCTAAAACCGTATTTTTTAAATATGTACCTTTTGCATACCTGCCAACCCCAGAAACTCCAAAAGTAGAACACATAATTGAGAGGGAGCAGTGGCACTTGTGCGCCCGAGCACGTAACGGCCCGGGTCCAGGGGCCCACTTTACAAATTTGCAATCAAATTTGGCAATACCAAAGAACCATTCCATCAAAGTAATAAATCAATACAGAAAGATGCTTCCTTTACGAGTTATCACTCATTGAAAGTGCTACTTTGCTATACTTTACATGGAAAGAGGCCATCTTAAAGTCGTCATATTTCCTTAATTACATAACTGATCAAGCTGAATTCCGGATATATGATGCACAGTTGAAAATTAATTTTTAAAAGATTTGGTGACCTCAGTCGACCTTTGACCTTGTATGTGACCCTTTGACCTCACAAAATTGGATAAAGTATGTAGACCAAACAAATTGGGTTGTGTTACTTCTAATGTTGTTAGAAGCATGCTTTGTTAAAACTTTCAAGTTCAGAAAATCATTGATCATCATCATCTGAATCTGAATAAACAAAGTGGGAAAGCATCTTGTAGGCCTATACATATTTCTTTAATGTGCATGCATGGTGCGAAAGTCGGGAAGTAAAAGGAGGTCTGAAACCTTCTTGTAGGTTTATTCTTTTGCACCAATAGAGCTAAATAGTTAACTAAATACCTTCAGAAGACATAGCATTAGGTGGTTAATAAAAAATATTAATGTGCATGAAAAATCTGTAAGTCAGAAGAAAATTATTTCGGAAACCATCTTGTAGGCCTATTAAATATTTCTTTAATGTGCATGCATGGTGCGAAAGTCGGAAGTAAAAGGAAGTTGGAAACCTTCTTTTATGCCTATTCTTTTGCACCAATAGAGCTAAATAGTTAACTAAATACCTTCAGAAGACATAGCATTAGGTGGTTAATAAAAAACATTAATGTGCATGAAAAATCTGCAATTGGGAAGAAAATTATTTCGGAAAGCAAGGTGTAGGCCTATTAAATATTTCTTTAATGTGCATGCATGGTGCGAAAGTCGGAAGTAAAAGGAGGTCGGAAACCTTCTTTTATGCTTATTCTTTTGAACCAAAAGAGCTAAATAGTTAACTAAATACCTTCAGAAGACATAGCATTAGGTGGATAATAAAAACATTAATGTGCATGAAAAATCTGCAAGTCGGAAGAAAATTATTTCGAAAGCATCTTGTAGGCCTATTAAATATTTCTTTAATGTGCATGCATGGTGCGAAAGTCGGAAGTAAAAGGAGGTCGGAAACCTTCTTTTATGCTTATTCTTTTGCACCAAAAGAGCTAAATAGTTAACTAAATACCTTCAGAAGACATAGCATTAGGTGGTTAATAAAAAATATTAATGTGCATGAAAAATCTGCAAGTCGGAAGAAAATTATTTCGGAAAGCATCTTGTAGGCCTATTAAATAAAATTTTTTTAATGTGCATGCATCACTGAAAGTCGAGAGAAAAACGATGTAGGCAACCACTTTAACAGACCAAGAAAGTGGTCAAATGATACCAGTAATTCAGTCGGTAGTCTAATCTTGCAGCTGTTTATCTTTTTAAGACACAACATTTTATTATTTTGGTCAAAATTCTGGAATACCGTATTTTTGGGGGTGACCGTACTACCGTATTTATCACGTTTTACCGTACAAAATACGGTGAAACCGTACTAGTTGGCATGTCTGACTGTGTCATGCATCGGGCCGATGTACGAATTCAGTCATTGCCAACTTACTTTACATGAAAAATATCTTCAATAAAATAAGAATAAAATGAAGGAAACATCATGATCAAATAAAGAAGTTCCTGAATAAAGTGTGTGGATAAAAATGGAAAAAGTGTTGGCCAAGCCATCCCAAGCCATCCACGATATGCATAGGGAATATTACAGTAAAGCACGCGAAGAGCGAAGATTCAGCCAAGAACCGGAATGAAAACAGATTGCAAAAATAACTGCTAGTGCTACCAGTTCAGATCGTCCCACCAAGTTGAGATGAACTTATCACAATGAGAAAATGAGGGAATAGAATAAGGTACATGTACAGGATTTTTAAAATTATTTCTTAGCTTTACAACCGGTCATGTATGATAGCGAACTCGTAGATACGTCGTACGGGATGAACCATGGTGGATGAACTCAGTGACTGATCGAGTCTCAGTCGCCGAGTGTATCCGCGACTGTACTGTACTTGCAGACAAAATGACCGATTTGATATTCACATTCTGATATTTCCAACTTATTGCTACTTCATCAGCAAAATTTATTCCTGTAAATGTTCATATCAAGGAACGATTGATCAAATCAGCTAATAGTCCTACACAGCAGAAATTCTCCCGAATACGACGCGCTGTTTGGTCATACCCGCCTACGCAGACATCAGCTCCTGCAATTTCTGGAGTATGTCGCTACTACCATCATCCATACAACAATTTACATGGATGTTTTTCTTTTTCAGTAGGGCTACACCGATTGTTCTATCATCAAGAATTGAGACAGAAATGACAATATTATAATTTAGATTTCAGAATTCCATCAAATATTCGGTCTACTAAGCCTAAATTGTATTTATAAAGTATGTTTCTTTCAATTGTGAATTCATGGAAAGAATATTTTCCGCAATGAATGATATCCGACCGGGAATGATCACGGCGCTAGATATGAAAACCTTTTTATGAGCTGGATTTAATGAAATCTTTTTTGATTACTGCAAGACAATATTTTTTAGAAATCAGATATTTTATAATGAATCAAGAACAGGGAATGTCACTTGATAAGCAAGTATTTGATGTTTATATTATGCCATGACCGGACACCGGTCGCAGCAAGCATTTGCGCATGGAACTGATTCCAGCGCGAAATTCGAACTCAATAACCCAATTATACCCATCCAGTTTCGACTGATTTTGTCAAAAATTTACGGAAAATTTATGTGTTGACAATAATTCTATTATTTGCAACTTGAATATTCCTCTAATTTTAAGCTTTATTGCGAAAATACATAGAATAGGGAATGTCACAAACAAGTATTTAATTTGTTTATTCAGTCCATGACATGAGCGGTATACGGTAGCAGCAAGCACTGCGCATGGAACTGATCCCAGCGCGAAATTCAAAATCAATTACCCAATTATACCCAGCGAGTTATGACTGATTTTGTCAAAAATTTACGGAAAATTTATGTGCTGACAATAATTCTATTATTTCTAATATATATAGAAGGAACCAGCAACTTGAAGAGTCCTCTAATTTCAAGCTTTATTGTGAAAATCAGACTTGCCGGACAGCTTGCAAAGTACAGGAAGCAAGTCTTGTTTACATGTTTCCGAGTAGGTTCACGTGACTCATGAACCCTGAGCTTACGTCCACGAGCATTCCCAAGGTCATAGACGATTGATTTGGGTGCTTTTTGGGCGCTTTAAAAAGACCAAAAATTCATTCATTTTTTAATTTTTCAGCTTTATTGGCCATCAAAAAATCGGAAAAATAATTTTTGGTATCCTGACATCATAAGCTTTCCATTGATATATAACTTTATTTTCAATGAGGTTCACCTTTAAGGACTAAATCACTTTAGCAAAATCATCATCCATGAAAAATGCTTAAGTGCCAAACAGAATATTTGAGTTAACATGTCTTCATTATTTAATCTATTCCAATCCTATTTCCAGTCATCAAACATTTTGAGTTTTTTAAAACATTACTGGAAATATGGGAATAAATATTGAAGAATGGGAATAAATATTGAAGCAATGTTACATTGAATATTCTAAATCCACTAAAAAAGTCTGTAGCAGCCCTCATTCAGTAAGTTATGCTAAATATGCTTTGACAGATAAATTCATGCAAAGAAATAAACAAACAAACCAAATAAGCTGAACCATGCAAACTATTATAGTATGTACAGGATATTAGGTGTGTTTAGACGGTAGCCTACT
Organism: Amphiura filiformis; assembly: GCF_039555335.1. Lineage (NCBI taxonomy): Eukaryota > Metazoa > Echinodermata > Ophiuroidea > Amphilepidida > Amphiuridae > Amphiura > Amphiura filiformis. Next base: position 25,089,061 of record NC_092635.1, on the reverse strand, counting down.
TTTGAATGTAACTTTCATTAACTTACGCAACAATCTTTCTCTTTTATAAGGCTAACATTTTAATTACACCAGCAACTACCAGATGTGCATAATGTAGTCGTGTTCACATTTTGAGTTACACCCGGCGTAAACTTACGTTAACATTGATCAAAATTCCACAAATATTTTCCCTACTCCTACCGCGTGTCCACACCTAGCCTACTCCTAGCATTACGCCGACTAGTTCCACCAAGTATTCACTTCTGGTCGGCGTAAACATTGGCTACCACTTCGGTGTTTCTGTGACCTTTATCAACCACGCGATATGTAATTTCTTAGTTCCGACCAACAAAAGGTCAAACTTACTCCGGCTGCCAGGCGTAATCTGCGTTTACATTGCAACTTACGCCTGGCGGAAGTTACACTAGCTCGCTACTCCTGACTTTTGTCAGGAGTAAATCGTCGGACGTACGCCTGGCGGAACTTACGCTGACCATCGTTCACACTGCACCTACTCCTGGCAGCACCTACCGGTACTCCTAGCAACTTGCGCCGACCAAGTTCCGCCGGGCGTACGTCCGACAATGTGAACACGACTTGTGTGTAGTTTCCTCACAATGTTCAAAGCCAGTCAGCCAACTGGTAAGTACAAATGGTCAACATCTATCCTTACAAAAATCATAAATTGATACAAAACTTTCATTTACCTACAAATGGTCAACATCTATCCTTACAAAAATCATGAACTGATACAAAACTTTCATTTACCCAATTATGCATTGACTTTGACATCATGTTTTGAAAATGAAATTATCTCATGGTCTAGTATCAAGAATGATAAATGGAGAAAAAATGTTTGTTGTGAGGTTACATGTAGTTTAATGCTTGATGAGCTTGTAATTATATTATAAATGAGCTCAGTAAGCCAACTGGTGACTGGGTTTCTACACGTTTCTATGAGCTTGTATAATGGATCACAATCCCTGTGTTTTAACTGACATGTACATTTATTAATACTATTAATATGCAATGCTTTGCAATTATATTACATTTTAAAATATGCTGTGAATAGTAAAAATCTTGATACTAGGCATGGGTCCCATGTGTGGTATGGAAATTAAATATTAACTGCTATTTAATCCCACCAGGTGGCCTTACAGCTGAATGTGTGCGCTTTCTGTAAAGTGTGCAATTTACGGATGTGTTGAGAATCTGTGGTGCAATACACTAGATTAAAATTTTGTACATGTTTTCATTGTTTCCCATTATATTTCTTTAAATTTTATTAAGTACTGCATTGAGCCCAACATGACAACCTGACTGCTTGCAAGTATGTAACAATGTTTAAAACACACCCCAGTGCTAATATTGAGCAGACCCGTATCAGATGTACACCTGTACACGATATTACGCACCTCACCCAGAGGCCAGACTGAAAGGAAACCCTACACTGTGGTCGCAGCATGATTTCTAGTATACAATTTCTCCCGCAATTTCTCATGGTAGCCCAGCAAAATGTGATTTCTTGGGGCAGAAAAACAACAGCGTCCCTTGTCAAGAGCCTGTGAATCCTCGCCTGTCAACAAAGACATTCTCTCCTACATTGTAATACCACATGTGTTACCAAGTGTGTGCTCTAGGATCCTCGGGTGAATCATAACATATTATAGAGAACATGCTCAAATGAAAAAGCATATCTGACAAAATCTACCCTTCAATGTTCTGCAATTTCACAGCACACACTTCATATCTCTAATTGGACCACATAGGTTTGTCCCGGAGTTTTGTCTTGAGTTTTGTTTCAATGACTGTTTTTATTTCCCCCAAAATGTAGGCCTATGTGTAACTCAATGTCTCAATATTTGGCTCTCATCAGATTGAAATTGTTTGACCCATACTCCCATAACAAAACAATGCCATTGAACTTCTTTTTCTCCAAGAATTCCTAAAATGATTTAAGGTCAAGGTCAAGGATATATAAAAAAAGTGAAAATATTTTGGATCTAGAAAAGAAAAATGCAGTGACACACCCTTAATTTTGTTGCATACACATTCCCAATAGGAAATCAAAACGTTTTCTAAAAATGTATTTGATCAATATATTTTCAAACATTGCAGCTAAAAATATTCTCCAAAGTAACATCCCGGATAGCAAGAATTTAAAATGCTGATCTCAAAGTTATAAAAGATTCAACCACAATTTTGTGTGAGAGTCTTGTATTTAAAATATTTAAATATAATGTTTATAACCTTTTACTTAACAAAATTTCTCCGCTTTTTCCAATGTACCAAGCCAATTTTATAGTAAAGATCTACATTAATTTTTGATCAAATTAAATGCAATTTCTAGAGACTAAAGTCACTATTAGGTAAAATGCCCAAAATGGTAAACTGTGTGGGGCATGATAATTTCACCTAGGCTCTGACCGAATAACTCATCATAGGCCATGTTGTTGCTTGACTGTTTGAGTGTTTTGTTTTTAATGTTACCTGGTATTGTTAGTTTTTAAATTTTAATAGAAAGGTTTCCTCCATCAAGTTTATCAATCACACATATCAATGCTTGTATATTAGGTACAATCAGACAATCAGCCTGATCTGGATTTGTTTTAATATTTGAAAATTGAAAGCCAAATCTATTAACTGCAATTTGAATAGAAAATTAACTCTACCCAAACAAAAGCTGCAAAAGACTAAATCAATCACAAAGCAACAACAAGGGCAAGTATCCCAGATGATATAATTGCATCAGCGTGCGATGCACATACACAGAAAGCTTAGCTGGCCACAGTACACCCCTGTAGTGTGCCATCACTTGTCATTCTCTTCATCTTCTTTCTTCCTTCCCCTTCCCTCAAAAGCTTCCAGGAAGTTAGGGAATTGGATCTCTGATTAGGGTTAGGTTCATCCTGGAAACACCATCCTGACTACCAAAACCAGAAACCAGTAACTATTATCAAATCATAATTCAATAGTACCGGTATTTAAAGGGACCGATCGTTATTTACGGCAGGGGGAATGGGCGTTTTGGAAAAATATTGACAAAAATTTTATGTTCCCCCTACGTCCGCTCAAACTTTTTATGTTCCCCTTGTTTTCCCCATTTAAAATTTAACAATCCCCCCTCCTGGTTCAACTAAAAATTTCAAGTTCCCCCCTAAAGACCCAAAAAAAAATTTGTGTTCCCCCCTAAATGTTCCCATTCCCCCCTCTGTCATAAATAATGATCGCTCCCTTAATAGGCTAAATTTACACAAAAAGTGAGTAACTTCTGATGCTGACATACCTTCAGCAAAGAGTTAACATTTAATTTACCAGGTGTATAAAATACTCTTTTTTTTTTTTTTTTTCTTTCTCCATTTTAAAATATTAAATGTTTGTCATATTGTGGCAAGTAAATTGTGCAATCATTCGATTTTAATATTTAGGTGCGGCACTACGTTGTATGTTACTCTCTATTATTCTGTAAGAAACTACGCTGAAAATAAACCTCTACGGTTACAGTTTTGCAGAAATTATACAATTCCGTCATTTTTGTTTTGCTGAAATCATTACAAATTCATAACAGTAAAATGCAAGATTGTCAAAATTGTATGATTTTGATTGTCATTCTAGCTGGATGAGTACTCAAATCCTTCTGGAAGCATCTCATCTCTTTTTGTTACAAAAACCTATTCTTTAAATAATAATATTCTTTATATTAAATTCCAAGTTCAATTTTGCCTCAAATCACACATAAACGGCAAGGGATGGGCAAAATCGGAAACCGTCATGATAGTGACGGTCTCTAACGAAATCAACGCTACAGGGGAAAAAGTGTTATTAAATGTTGTTTTCAAATATTCGACAAGTAATCCAAATCCACATGGACCACAAAAACAGGAAGTTCCTCCTTTCACAAAGATTGCTGTGTGGGCTTCGGCTGTCCCTCAGTTTGCTCACGAGTGAAAGAGAGACAGAAAGCGAGAGAGAGGGAGAGAGAGAGAGACAGAAAAATCAACTAACATGGTGAACATTTCTCCATACTCTGTGTGTGCGTGGAACAAACAGGCAAATGTACAGTATCCACTCCTATACTCTGACCAGCTGTGTACTGTTCACAAGCAATGGCAAGGTCATTGTCTTTAATTTTAAAAGAAATGAAGAGTAATGTATTCATTACAGTCAAGTACTGTGTCCGAGGCAGTAAATATAATTATTTAAATCTTTTCACTGCCGATGAGATAATACTGCAGCAATCTTTGTTTCTATTCTATTACCACAAAATAGTGTGATTTACTGAGAAAATGTCACTTTTTTGCCCAAACATTGTAAGTTATTTACATCAACTTAGAGTGCATCCATGTATTCGTGGAAGTTGTATGCGTAACTAAGACTAATGCTCTGTGTAGATGGGGTCACATTTTATTGCGTATTCGAGCTTATTAATTATTGTGATTAATGTAATGGACTCTCATGACACCTTTATCTAGACAAATCAGTGTGCAAATTTTGGAGGGGGGATAGAATTAAAGTTAATGTATTTTTATTGGATTTCTGCTGATAAACATATTGGCAATCTTGCCTCTCATCTCTCAATGTAGAAAATATGTGTAGCTAGGAGGTGGCTGTTACATTATGAATCACAATACGAGTATGGAATATATATATTTCAGCTCAAAAGATACAGTTTGAGTTGGTATATATATGATAGTAGATGCTTCATCAAACATTTCTACAGATTTTTGTTCATCATATTTGTATCATGCCTTGTAACTGAAAACTACCTTTTCCGTTCTTCAATTTGCTTCAACTATGTTTTTGTTTATTTGTGCTTTCATTCCCGCTTGTAACAATAGCGCAGTTGACATGCGATGTGATCAATTTAAACGGATCGTTTGTCGCGCTATATCAGTTTTCATCTATTCACATATTTGCCCTTTTAACAGGCTACATATGCTACAAAAACACTAAAATTGGACTTGCAGCCTCTGAGGTATGGATATTTCGCGCTACAGACAACAACGAAATATATGAAAGAAGTCAGTCACCTCTTTTGAACATATTTCAAAATCGATTATATTCACAAATAACTCATCTTGGTTCATCATATCACATATATATTTACAAGTTTCTGTTCTATTTTTTGTTGGTTATTTACACTTTACCTGGCTGGATCTTAGCTGTGTGCAAAATGTAGACCTAAAATTGCTTTGGGGCTAAAAAAATCATACAATCAAGCTATTTTTTACTGGATTTGTGGCTAAATATAAAAGGAAATCACCAATCCAATCTGAATATCAAGTTTTGGTCTCAATATTACTTAGAATATTTGTGTAAGAGAAAAATTAAATGTCAGCCTGCCCACAAAGTTTGATTGTCCAACCCACCGAGTATTGGTGGTAGGTCACACCCAGCCCTAAAATGAGCATGGATGGTCCTTAGATTATTAGCCCAATAATTTGAGTGCTTATACAATACATGTACTTCATTTTAGCACACTGGGAAAAATCTATTAGGAGAAGTTGGAATAACTTCCTCTTGCTAAGGCGGGGGTTAAAGCAAGCAAACAAAATACAGCAAGCAAACTTTCAGCTGTTCTTGCATTAAAACAAACAACCAGAAAATCTTGCAACTGCCATTATCAAAACAAGTTACATTCATAATGAAACTCACTTTATTGATATGAGAAATAGCATGAAATGTTGGATTTGACTTGGAAGAGGGGGAGAGGGATTTGTGTTTTGAAGAGGTAACCTACCGGAAGTGGACAGAGCTTGCTGTTAACTTTGACACAAATACTAGCTGGAAACTTGTCATCTTGCTCACAACTTGTCTCGGCTAAACAAAACCTGATATGCAAAGAAACAAAAGACAATACATATTTGTAAAGGCTCAAACTGGTGTTAAAACAATGGCTGAAGAAGAATCATAATTTCTACACAGATAGTTTAGCAAGGCAGGCATTTTTGGTCGGGTTTGCGGGTACCTGACAGAGATTTCACTACCCGGGTAAGAGAGCCAGCATCGGGTATCCAAAAAACAAAAACAAACAAAAACATTTTTTAAGGTTAGGTTATTTATATTTTCATATTTTCGGATTTGGAGTGTCCCTGGATATAAAGCTAAATGCTAGGATCATTCATAGTTGACCTACAAAAAAAAATTGTTAGTGTAACTTTTAATATGCAAAGTGATAATTTGTGTTCATGTCACACTGACATACTCTAGATATTAACATGATTAATGATTTCAAAATGGATACAAATTCAATTTTTTTTTGTAGGTCAACCATGAATGATCCTGGAATTTAGTTTTAGGTCCAGGGACACTCCAAACCCGGAAAAATTAAACAACCTAACCTTAACAAAAAACCTTTTTTTCTCTCCTTTTTGCAATTTCGGTACCCCACTACCGCCCTAAAATGCGTCGGTACCGGGTACAAAATTACCCAAAATGCCTGCCTTATTGTTCAGGCAACAGTATTGATCAGTCTCAGTCATAAAGGACTTCATATCCAGCAGATCAATGTTGAATATTGAAATGAATTTGTGACTTCAAAGAAGCATTCTGGCATTCATTGGCGAGAATAGAATTCTGAGATTTAAGATAATATTTAAAGTTCAACATCAAACGCACTTAACATGAGACAAAAATAGCATGAATATTACTTTGCTATTCCAGGGAGGTATATTGAAAGTCAATGCCATCTGCTAAGTTACTTACGTACTACTTTTAATCAATTTATTTTTGAATGATTGAAAAATCAATGTACCACTTTGTAGCTTAGTTAGTTATACCATAATGTGATATGTTCTGATCCAATCAGACCGAAGTCAACAATAATAAATTTGAGATATATCTATATAGGCAAAAACAAAATAAAATTGACAAGTAACTTTGTAATCAATTAGGCCCTAAGAATTTCAACATCAGTAAAATAGGTATTGCAAGTTATTAATGGTAATTAACTCCATTTTCAAAATTTCCTACTTTAGTCTGAGTAGATTAGATCAGGCCACTAGAAATAATAACCTCTCTCTTACCTTAATTGCACTTGAACAGAATACTCCAGTCGTATACCCGCCCTGGGATCTCTAGAGTCTAATATCATGTTTATCTGTGCTGGACTTAGATGAAATAGAACTGTTCTATGGACTTCACGAAATTTTGGACCGCCTGGGGGCACTGCAAGTAAAACATGAAAAACAGAAAATTAATATTAAGATTGTAAAATGAAATGTAAAAATTCTCCTGTGAAATCATCTTTTGTACTGAAACTGTCCCAAGTTGCAATATTGACTTGGGTTAGGGTAACACATAGGGTTTGCCGTCTTAGGCGTAACAATACCATGTCATCATCTGTGATTGACAAATTTGTAAGTCGGACAATGTTTACTCAATGACCTGCAACAGAAGCCGAGCGTGATGTTTTCATGTAGCAGAAGTGAACAATGTATAAATTAGCAAGTTCATACATCCGCTTTATCTAACATTGCGCATACCTCCTCTAATAAATGACCTCCACTATTTTTTAACCAACCTGTTCCATAAATGCGGTTAAAATACCGTACTATAGCCAAAATTATCGAAACATGTTTCACGATATCCATGCATGTGTGTGGTGTGCCGCTACTTTTATCAACAGTGTTTACAGCACAAATTATCCATCAACAGTTAAAATCCCTGTGCTTTGTATCCTGCAAATTCTTGCATATTCATGAGGGCTCATCATTTGTGTATAAGCAGTCACGCCAGCGTTTCATCCCGATAGATTTGTGTATCTTCGTGTTTACGCGAAAGAGCATTAAAATATGCGGTATGTGTGTAGCAGTTTCATCTGTCGCACTTCATGTAACAATCAGCCTTCATTATCTTCTTTTCTACTTCCCTCTCCCTACGCCCAAAAAAGCAGTTAAGTGTGAGGCCTAAAGACCAGTTATCAGGGGTGGAATTTCGTAAAGTGCCACAGGAGTCCAAGTGGATTCTCGCAAGAGAGTTTTGCGAGAGTCCATGGATTCCCGTAAATGGATTCTTGTTGTACAATCTTGCGGGAGTCCAAAAGGTATTATATGTAGGGCTCTCAACTAACGGGTAATCATGTACTGGTACCCGATTGAATTTTCAAGGGAATCTGGCAATCAAAATACGGAAAAAAAATCAAAAAAAAAAAAAAAAAAAAAATTTAAATTTTTTTTTTATAATTTTTTTTTTTTATAATTTTTTTTTCAAAGTTTTCGGCGACTTTGGAGAACCATTGGACCTATTCTGAAGCGCTAGGATCATTCACAGTTAATTTGAAAAAAAATTATTTCCTTTTCTTTTTTTATTCTTTTTTTTTTTTTTTTTTTTTTTTTTTTGAAGTTTTTATTCCCTGTTCTTGGAACTGGTGGAGGAGAAAAACATACAAAATGGGCCACCAGTTCCCAAATCGATCATGAATTAAAATATAATATTATAGTCAAATTTTTAAGAACAGGTACAAAGGACAATCACAAAAGAGACAAAGACGATGGACAAGGAGAACGTTCACTCTTACAAACAAAACACAAGCACCAGTCTTGTGTCAAACAAGTGCACACATTACTTGGTTACACCCATCTCGATCTTGCCATAATCAGTTTGAAAATAATTGAAGAAAAGGACAATTTAAGATGCTTCAAGATCAATGGTCCATTTTTTGAAATGGAGCCGCAGTTTACCTTTACTTTCAGCAATTTTATACTCAATTTTCTGCTTCAATTTGACCATATTCAGAAAGGCATTGAAACTAAGGTTAGTCTGTTTAAATCTGCACTTATGAATGTAAAATTTAAGGCACAGAAAACAGTTTGTTATTCTTAATATGTAAACCACAAACTTATGTTTACCTCTTCATCTATCACATATTATAAATGCATTGGTTTTCCATGCATTTATAATATGTATGAAGAGGTAAATATTAGTTTGTGGTTTGCAAAGCAAGGTTAACAAACTGTAATTTTTTCGTAATTTTTTTTCAAATTTTTTTTTTTTTTTTTTTTTTTTTTTTCGGTACTTTGACCCGTGAATTCGGACCCGGGTAGGCCAAGAACGGGCGGGAACTCGGGTACCCGGGAATTGGTGAGAGCCTTAATTATATGTAGGCCTACGTAAAATGCATTCAAACAAACAAACTAACAAATAAACTAACAAAGTTAAGTTTTTAATATATGTGTCATCATACTCTCACTTCCATATGTCATTGCATCTTTGGCGACTTTTCCTTTATATTTTGCAGGCTTTGAGTTTTAAGGCGTGTTGAACTTAAACATAAGTTCGCTGATCCGATCATTTCAGCGAGAGTCCACATGGACTCTCAATAGGATTTTACGGGAGTCTCTGCGAGAGTCGACTCTCAGACTCCCGCGAAATTCCACCCCTGAGTTATGGAGTTATGGTTTTAAGATATATGTTATTACGGTTAACCTAAATCTTCTACACTGTAGGGAGTGTGAATTTCAAATGGGGTTGGTTACCTGAATGGGTGATTCCATTTGAAATCTACATCCCCTGGATATGGATTTCAACTGGAATAGCCTTAACAATCAATGCATGAACAAATTCGCTGATGCATTTAACAATAAACATATTATAAAAGTCAACAAACACAGTGACATATCAAAGAGCATAAATCAGCGGTAATATCTGGCTTTTCAGTCTTAAAAACAACTAGAGCGGTTCTCGGCTTTCGCGGTTCTCGGCATTCGCGGTTCTCGGTAGTGTGGGTTGGTCCGTATGTGACGTTTCTGTTCAGACCCTTGTGTGACCCTTCCCCCCCCCCAGAAAAAAATCATCCGCCACCACTGGTTATAACAAGGGCCTTGTAAATGCAACTGGTGAGACAGAGCCTCGAATGACGTGTTGTGTTTTCAGTCTGATTTCAGTTCCCTAACAGGTACAAAGTTTACGCATTATCATTAGGCCTACCAAGTATTGTATGTCCTATAATCTCTTATGTATGACATGGATCTTTACCATGATTGTGCAAGCCAAAAAAATATCATTTCAATACCCCAGACATGCGATAAAAAAAGACCATGTTTTACACATGCAACCTCAAGTTTAGACATATAATTTAATTTTCCTAAACCCTCATGCACGGAAAAATCATGCCGCCACCATTGGTTATGACAAGGGCCTTTTAGGGTGCACACCAGTAAATAACCCCCACTGACTTTCTGTACAGACAGGGGCCGAAAACAACTCAGTTCTTCAAAACTTCCCTTTCTGCAAGCAGAAGGTCAGATGACGACATCCATTGTAAAAATTAATATATGGATTTCAGGATTTTTTTCCAGAAATATTGTAAAAAGTTCAACCTATAACCCATACAGCTAACGCCACCTCACAAACAGCTTGGTGTTTCTGAAATGTAACACATTTTGAAAGTCGTCATAAAAAGTCGGATCCTGCTAAATTTACACAGACAATCTAATTTACAGGCCTAAATGATGATTAAATATGAATCAGGGCCTAATAGTTGCCTTTTAAGCCTTTTCTAATGTATTACATTAAGTCATATTGCACATTTCCTCGTTTCAAATACTGTTTTTTTCCTTCCAGGGTGTAGCTAGACTTCTCCGTACTCCACTTGCCAATTGTGCTTCTGGCTATTGCATTTAAGCTTAAAACTCTGATTATTATTTGTGCACAATTGATAGATTTTCACATCTAATCTTTTCAGTCACCGTACGCCCTCCGTTTGTTAGCTTCCCAAGTGGACTACTGACTTTGGATTGCGGATAACTTTTTAACACGGGATTCTATGGAGAGTTAGGCCAATTTCTGGCCTAACTAAAATTGGTCATGATGTAATGCATCTTTAAATGAATCTGGCTTGTGATTGGTCCCCAGATATCGTTATTGATTGAACAAATTCATCAGGATCGGTAGAGTAAACTAGTAAACCAGAGTTCGTAGTATCTGATCCAAGAAAATGCACTTACTGTGTATGCGTTTCAACAACCACTGTTGTCTTTGTCAACACTTGATGAGGAGTGACTGCAATCTACTGACAACCAACGCTAGAGGGATATGTAAAATCAGGCGGTTTTGGCGATTTTAGCCATTAAGCCCCCACCGCATAAATCTGAAAGCCCCTCTGAGCCCCCCTCCTGGAGACGCTTATTGCAAAATCAATGGAGAGAAACTATACTACCTTGTTTCTTAATAAAATGTAACGGGTACATCAGGCAACTATGAGAGCCAAAAAGGCCTCAAATTGAGCAAAGAAAGACATTAATTTTCACGTGCATTTCAACCAAGACGCTTCATTAGTGGTGTTCGCCTTAATGTCATATTATCATGACCGTTTTATTTTGTTTTATGTTAAGGGCTGGGGTATGAACGTTTGGACAGTATTTATTGCGGGACATTAGAGCACATCAGACATATCGAATTGCATTCTGAATACTAAGAATGTCCTGATATCAAATAATTTTGATTTTTTGAAATTCGCAATGTAATACACATTTTATGACAAATCATTAAAATTGATATTTTTGATATATAACAATCCTCGAAGTAAATTTTATAAATTTAATGATACATTCTTTAAGTATATGTAGCTGGGAGGAAAGGCCGACGATCAATTGAAAATTTTGACCTTTCGTATTGAAGATATGGATTCAACCCCCTCCCAAAAAAAATAGGTATTTTTGGGAAATAAAATCCATATCTTCAATATGAAAGGTCAACATTTTCAATTGATCGTCGGCTTTTCCTCCCAGCTACATACACTTTAAGAATATGTCATTAGATTTATAAAATTTACTTCGAGGACTGTTATATATCAAAAATTTGAAAAATATCAAATTTTAATAATGTGTCATAAAATTTGCATTATATCGTGAATTTCAAAAAATGAAAATTATTTGATATGAGAAAGACATTCTTCGTATTCAGAATGCAATTCGATATGTCTGATGTGCTCTCATTTCCCACAAAAAATACTGTCGAAACGCCAAAACGCTCATTCCAGATCCCTTAAGTATATGTCATATTACATGTTTCACATTTGTACGATTTTAAATAATTCTTTATCATGTTTATAGGACATGCTCTGTTATTTTTTTATATCCTCTTTTCATTCTTGAAAAGATAGATCATGCTTTTTATTTCACCCATTGGGTATTTCTTTATTAATTTGTGTTTATATGGCGATTTCAAGTGGGATAATAACTCTTGGATGACGTAAGCATAATGTTGATAGATTTAAATATCATTATAAATAGGCACTTAATAATAATGATATTGAAATAAATTGATAAATAGATAAATTAATAGATAAATAAATAAAAGATATAAGCCTAGATAAATAATAAATAAATGATAAACTAGGAGTAAATTGCAAACATTAAATATCTTAAAGCAAATGAGCATTTAATAAGTTTTTGCGACAAATATTTTGCCACTTCTTGTACGTTTTATCATTATTTTATCTTTTACTAATTTTTTTTGGGACATGCTCGCTTATTTATTTTTTATGTGTTCCTCTTATCATTTGTGAAGTATTTCTTTATTTTTGTTTTAGTACAAGTGATCACTGAGTATGTTTAACTGTGGAAATATCGGTAGATAAGGTGTTTTTTATTTCACCCTTGAGTATTATTTATAAGTGTATCAACATACATTTCACATGTCATGATTTTTCATTGTTTTATTTTAAGGGGGTACTACACCCATTGGATTTTTTTGCGGGTTTTCTGCATTTTGTGGAGAAATGAGAAAAAAAATTGGTCAAAGTGGTATGCAAAATGAAGGGGCAAATCTTCTCGTTCTATTGGTGGCATCGGTATCAATGTAGCTTACATGCTTTTAAAGGTAGAAGCTCGGAAGAGGTACATAGACCTCGATTCACAAAATCGAGTTTCTTTAGAATTTCAGAATTGATACCGTTAATCCAATCACTCACACTTGTTAAGCATTTGTGACAGACGCATAAAGTATAAAAATTATTTTTGGGGGGAAATTAATTAATTATGCACAGCTTTGAAAACATTAATATGCATCAATTTCATGTTATCAATGAAATTAAACTTATTTCCCCCCCTTTTAGTTGACAATGATATGCAAAATTTGTGTTCGCAAGGCAGCATATTTGTTTCAGGTTTGATAAGGTTGAAATTAAAGAACAGTAAATGCCTTGGTTTTCAGTATCAGGTGAATTTTTGCTCAGTTTTCTGAGGAAATACGCGTATATACGGGAAGCTTACAAAACATGATTTATAATGCATTTGTAATGTGAATCGGTATGTTCACAATGATAACAGCTAAATGGGACACCCTACTAGTTCACGTGTATTAACAGTTTATCACTTACCTGTACCGCATGCTGAAATCATTCCACTTTAAGAAAATCCATTATAAATCCAGTATAAATCCATGAAACTCACTGTATTCGCTTGCGAAAGACTTCCGCATACATTTTTGTACAGACGCCATTTTTTGGTTTTTCTAGCGGTGGGCGATTCGATACCATTTTGGTATCGGTCAATTTACGATACAATACTTTTATTTTTATGGAACGTAGGCCTATTGAAAACAAAAATAATTATTCGAAAATTGAAAACAAATATTAAATAAAAAATCTTTCATTCTCTATTAGCGACTTCAGGTAGCGAATAAATTGTGTGTGGTAGGCCTATAGGGACCGTCGACCGTTCACAAACACTTGCTGGGGGCTGAAGCAAAAAATTCATCACAAAAAATTTCGGGGCCCCTTTAGCCTACAGACCTCCTATCATTCACATTTAAAAGTGTATAGAAACTAGTTTACGCTTAGGAATCCTCATTTCATACAATTTTTAACAATGTTTCACACACCAAGTTTTCGTGTTCTTGAGCATTGTAAAGTTGCAATGTTCGAATCCAATCAAAGTAGGCCTATATAATTGCAAATCTTTTACAAAATATTTTACAAACACCACGGTTATATGTTATGAAAGATTTGAAACTATAGCCAATGTATTGGTTTTGTTTAATGTTTACAATTAATTTCAACACAAAAATTGTGTTAATAATGTTTTAAACTTAAATTGTCAACAGAAAGAGTCAGCTGATCATCAGGTTTTATGTCTTCTTTTAACATGAGTGGAAACAAAGGAACCCGAAGAATGTGCAAAGTTATTGACTTCGGCTAGCATCTTAAATTTAAACTCTGAGTCAAAAATAAGCTTTGTTTCATTAATTAAAAAGAAAGTTGTAAAGTTGTTGTATCTTGTTGGTAAAGTGAAGTTTGCTCCTGGTTTTATTATTACCTGTGTTGCGATTTGAAATCCCACAAAGAGTAAGTAAGTTCGGTATTAAATGTGGTAGGCCTCAGTACTCCCCTCCAATCCCCAACATAGGCCTACACATGGACTCAATTAAGGCGCTGATTCAGGTGGCTGGCGCGCCCCAAATAAATAAATAAAGAGAAGAGAAGGGGAAGAAAGGAGAAAAAGAGAAGAGAAAATGGAGGAAAGGAGGAGAGAAACTAAATTGCACGTTATTGAGTAGGCCCATGTGTAAATAACCGCACAGTCGGGACGATTGGAAGTAGGTCCTATAGAGGCCTGCGACTAGGCATTGCTTGAAGGCGGGTCCTCGTCCTAAAAGCACGTGAAAATTACTGCGGGTCCGCCGATATGCAGGGCCCCTCACATTTTGCCACCAAAGTCAAAAATTAAGACGGACTCCATAACGACTTCATCGATTTATGCATGCTTTAGTAATAGCCAATCTCAAGTTTTGCAAATTGATTTCGGGCCCTTTTTCTGTTTAAAGCAATTGATTCCAATAGTAGTGTAAAAACAATGCAATCAATGGCTTCAATTCGACCTTCATTTTGCAAATTTTTCAAACTTCTCAGGGGGAACATCCCCTCAGACTCCCCATGCGTGGTGGATAAACATATGATCATTTTCGCTCTTCTTCAAACATTTGCAAATTTAAGCCCAATTTATGTATAGGCTTACAGGGAAAACTTGTCCAAGGAAGGTTTCATGGACCATCATTTTACAAATTTGCGGCTTTTTCAAACTAAAATTTTACACACTAGTACCAAAATGGTCCACCAAATCACTTCAATTTAGTCTTCATTTTACCCTCCCCTCGTAATACAAGTGGCCATTTTAAGCGCTTCGCTTGCTTTCGCGATTTATGTTTAAAACAATTTATAGGCCTACGATAATAGGGAATTCGCAAACTTGTCCACGAAAGGCTCTCACAAATTTTCGGCCGCCAAACTAAAATTTTACACTAGTATATAGGCCTTGGCATAATAGTGCCAAAATTGTCCACCAAATCGCTTCAATTAGATCTTCATTTTGCACACGTTTTTTTTTTTTTATTTCTGAGGGGGAACACCTCCCTCAGACAACCCCTCGTCGTCATAAGCGCGCTCCATGCCATTTTTTTTTTCATTTTGTTTTATTTTTCTACAAATTGCACCCAAACCCCTGACTGCTCTAGTTCGACAATGGGTACCAAAAGCTGGTATCGCCCATCCCTATGAAGATTGCCTACGTACTCTCGCTAAATAAAAAATCCCTTAAAAAGGGATGAATAAGCGGCCTTATCAACCAATCAACTTTTAAGACAAATAGGTGAAAAACGATGTTTTTTCATAATTTTTTTAATTTCACATGATCCGTGCATATATCGCCTAGCTATAAATGAAAAAATATTTTTTTAGACCAATCAAACCAATATATGGGTGTAGTACGCCCTTAAAGCAATTCTTTATTGGGGTGCATGCTCTCATATATTAGGTGTGTTTTTTTTCATGTTCCTCTTGTCATTCTTGATAGATGGCTGTTTATTTATGTCACGTGTTAAGTTAATTTTTGGTCGAAGTGTATAATCATCATCACATGCTGTACGCTGTTTATTTATTTCGCCCTCATTTTCTTTACTTTTGTTTTTAGATCTTTAGTTCTTTATTTTTGTTTCTGTGAATATCATGCGAAAAGTAGGCCTTCTGCACATTATGATTTTTCCTTGCTTTATTTAACTCTTTACTGGGGTGCATGCTCTCTGCTGGGTTTTTTCATGTTCCTCTTATCATTATTGACAAGATAGCACCTGCTGTACGCTGTTTATTTATTTCGCCTAAATTATTTCTTTACTTTTGTTTTTAGATTTTGAAGTTGATATCATGATATCACACGCTATGTTTTATACCAACCGCATTGTCTGGTTAAAGACAGTTCTTGTTTTAAATCCTGAATACAATGTCAACATTCAGTTCGTTCACCTCACAATGCGGTGCGATGTTATATAACTGTATATATTGCAGGGTTGCCAAACCCGCGATGTAATAGGCCTAGGTCAATAGGATGAGTTTTGAAGATTTTCCTCGCGACAATTTCCTGTGCTATAGACACCAATTGATGGTTAAGAAAAATATTGCATGACTTCTCAACATTGGCTTACGCGACTTCTGGTAGTTTTTTATCTCATAGAAACCAACGGTTGATAAAAAAAATATTTCAATGATTTGACCAGCGGTTTGCCCTCATTTGTTTGGCAACCGTGGTCTGTGTTAAGTGAATATATTTCGGTAAGAAAATAATTATCATAGACCATGTAGACAGAACGGACAATAGTCATAGGGGCTCTCCTCCATTTTGAGAAATATACTTTTACACACACACTACATTTATAATTAAAATGATCAGCCTTAAAGTTTTACCTTTTAGTGGGTTAAGCCAAATCTAAGTGGATGAAATATAAATCAACACTTCTGGCACTGATTGGTTTCCGTAGTTGTTATATGGAATACGAGCTGTCTGTAGCTACAAAATTGTCTGCAAATCGGCTTTTGCCGGGCCTCTCTTTTCAAGCGTTTTTCTCATTAAATTAGGGTCCCGTTCAAATAAAAAATAAACTGGTGTCTAGATGTAATCACAGTTAACACACCAGGAAAATTATAGAATATACAACAACCTAGTTACACCTGTAGACTGCGAACAAACATGCACCTGGCCAGACCTGGCCGTAAAACAAAGTGTTCTCCCTACGGATACCCTTAAGGGTCACACAAAAAGGAGGTAATCTTTTTGCATATTAAAATGGATTATGAATTATACAATGTAGATAATTTTGACTCATTAGAAGGCAGTAAATTACTTCAATTGCTTCACAAAGTACTTCTTTTAATATCATAAGAGCTCAAAATCAGGCACTGGAGGAACCTCATTTACCTCAAACACACTTGTGATTAACTTACTTTTTTATTGCCTCATATTTTAAGTTTAAAAGCAATAACTTAAAGGGACCATCAGAAATCCGTCTAGGACTAAACAAATCTGTAACATTTTAAATGAAGTCGCTTTATCCAGTCTGAAAGTTTGGTTGACACCTCCCCCCCCCCCCAATCCAGCTTGTCATTTGTAAAATTGAATCTAGAACTGTGAACCACTCCAACATTTACCTATAGTTTCCTTTCCCAAATCATTTTCTGGTAAATATTTTTGGACAAAACCTTTAAACAGATCATTCTTGAAATTACACATTTTTTGTAGATGTGTACCACATCAGAACATTCCATTTTCAAAAAAAATTCATCAATGCAGTTCTAGATAAAAAAACAAATGTTCAATGATGTCCTATCAACAAAAGGGGGGGGGGTGAGGCTGTCTCCTTCATCATTATATAATTGGCCGCTGAGATACAATGAGAGAGTTATCATGGGGACTTAAGTTGAGATTGCCCGAGTGCCGACTGTGAACTCAGGTAGTGCAGTGGTAAGACTCTGGACCGGTAATCCAGCGACCAGGATTCAATCCCCCCTGAGTCCTGATTTTTTCTCTCTCAATATTTTAATATGTCAGTTTGCTTGAGCCCCAAACACATCAATTAAGTTTTAGATTGACCTTTTCGGTAAATCTCATAACCCTTTGCGAGTACACCTGAGAACTTGTCATTTGACGTCACGCCGACTTGCAATGCGCAGTAACGATGTTCGATAAACGATGTGCGCATCGGCGCGGAGCGGCGTGACGCAGAATGACGAGTTCTTAGGTGTACTCGCAAAGGGTTATGGGATTTACCGAAAAGGTCAATTCTGTTACAAAATTCAGCATTACAAAGTGCCTTAATGGCTGACACAGTTGTGTTTGCGTAAGCAATTTAGAGTGAATGTTCAACATTGCATTTGTGACCTGACCAAAAGCTTCATCATATTTTGCTTGGTTGTGATTAAAAGAACATCCTTGACATAAATTTTGTCTTGAGAATTGCTGCTATCTGAAATATCGCGGTGCAGTTATGAAAGCATGCAAATTTCCATTCCAATGATACCTATTTGTTTTTTAATTTGCTGTATGCTGCCCATTACTAGACTGTTGTAGGCTCTATATGAAGAGCTTTGTTTCAAAACCCCTTACATCCACTTGCCCAATTTTGAGAACACATCAAACAAGTACCGTCGGATCCGTAGCGGTCGCTGCGGGACAAGGAATTCAATTTTGCAGTGTTGGTGTCTTTGAAGCAGGTTCAAGTTTGACCCCTATTTTGACCTGTAACCCCTCTGTGAGCTTAACCTTTGAGGGCGCTCATCTTAAAATAATGCCAGAAAGGGTATTTCCATCCACACCAAAAAAAAAATCAAAATTTGAAAAATTGTGTTCGAAACCGATTTCGGACACTTTTGATGTCCAAACGATTTTCGGGAAAAAGCATCTTGACATCAAAAGTGTTCGAAACCGATTTCAGACACTTTTGATGTCCAAACGATTTTCGGGAAAAAGCGTCTTGACATCAAAAGTGTTCGAAACCGATTTCGGACACTTTTGATGTCCAAACGATTTTCGGGAAAAAGCGTCTTGACATCAAAAGTGTGCGGAAACCGATTTCGGACACTTTTGATGTCCAAACGATTTTCGGAGAAAAAGCGCCTTGACATCAAAAGTGTTCGAAACCGATTTCGACATTTTGATGTCCAAACGATTTTCGGGAAAAAGCGTCTTGACATCAAAAGTGTTCGGAAACCGATTTCGACACGCTTGATGTCCAAACGATTTTCGGGAAGAAAGCGTCTTGACATCGAAAGTGTTCGAAACCGATTTCGACACATTTGATGTCCAAACGATTTTCGGAAAAAGCGTCTTGACTTCAAAAGTGTTCGGAAACCGATTTCGACACTTTTGATGTCCAAACGATTTTCGGAAAAAAGCGCCTTGACATCAAAAGTGTTCGAAACCGATTTCGGACACTTTTGATGTCCAAACGATTTTCGGGGAAAAAGCGTCTTGACATCAAAAGTGTTCGAAACCGATTTCGACACTTTTGATGTCCAAACGATTTTCGGGAAAAAGCGTCTTGACATCAAAATTGTTCGAAACCGATTTCGGACACTTTTGATGTCCAAACGATTTTCGGGAAAAAAGCGTCTGGACATCAAAAGTGTTCGGAAACCAATTCCGACACTTTTGATGTCCAAACGATTTACGGGAAAAAAGCGTCTTGACATCAAAAGTGCTCGAAACCGATTTCGGACATTTTGATGTCCAAACGATTTTCGGGAAAAAGCGTCTTGACATCAAAAGTGTTCGAAACCGATTTCGACACGCTTTGATGTCCAAACGATTTTCGGGAGAAAGCGTCTTGACATCGAAAGTGTTCGAAACCGATTTCGGACACATTTGATGTCCAAACGATTTTCGGAAAAAAGCGTCTTGACTTCAAAAGTGTTCGAAACCGATTTCGACACTTTTGATGTCCAAACGATTTTCGGAAAAAAGCGTCTTGACATCAAAAGTGTTCGAAACCGATTTCGGACACTTTTGATGTCCAAACGATTTTCGGGGAAAAAGCGTCTTGACATCAAAAGTGTTCGAAACCGATTTCGGACACTTTTGATGTCCAAACGATTTTCGGGAAAAAGCGTCTTGACATCAAAATTGTTCGGAAACCGATTTCGGACACTTTTGATGTCCAAACGATTTTCGGGAAAAAAGCGTCTGGACATCAAAATTGTTCGGAAACCGATTTCGGACACTTTTGATGTCCAAACGATTTTCGGAAAAAAAGCGTCTTGACATCGAAAGTGTTCGGAAACCGATTCGGACACTTTTGATGTCCACACGATTTTCGGGAAAAAAGCGCCTTGACATCAAGTGTTAAATCCCCTAATTTCCCTTAATTCTTGTCAATTTCCCTTAATTCACCAGAATTTCCCTTAATTCTCTTCAATTTCCCTTAACTTCCCTCAATGTTCCCAATTTCCCTCATTTTCCCAAATTTCCTTAACTGCCCTCTATTTTCCCAAATTTCCTTAATTCTTGTCAATTTCCTTAATTCACCTGAATTTCCTTCAATTTCCCTTAATTCTCTTCAATTTCCCTTAACTTCCCTCAATGTTCCCAATTCTCCCTCAATTTTCTCTCATTTTCCCAAATTTCCCTTAAATTCCCACTATTTTCCCAAATTTCCTTAATTCACCTGAATTTCCCTCAATTTCCTTAATTCTCCTCAATTTTCCCAAATTTCCCTTAATTCCCCTCAATTTTCCCCAATTCCCCTCAATTTCCCTTAAATGCCCACAAAATCAATTAATTCACCTTAATTTCCCTCAATTTCCCTTAATTCCCCAAAATTGCCCTTAATTTCCCGCATTCCCCTCAATTTCCCTCAAGTTCCCCACTTTTCCCAAATTTCCCTTAATTGCCCTATAGGCCCTCTCCCTCACCAAGTAGTACCATAGCCATGCGACAAACGATGTTGACGTAACAGCATTTTTTAGAAATTGTTGAAAATCGTGTTAAAATGCCCTTTAATGACCTAATTAGCATATTTCGACTGAAACTCTTTTCCAGTATGGGGCCGGTACCTGCCTTCCCCCTCACCAAGTACCATAGCCATGCGACAAACGATGTTGACGTAACAGCATTTTTTAGAAATTGTTGAAAATCGTGTAATTTCCCCTCAATTTCCCCTCATTTTCCCAAATTTCCCTTAACTGCCCTCTATTTTCCCAAATTTCCCTTAATTCTTGTCAATTTCCCTTAATTCACCTGAATTTCCTTCAATTTCCCTTAATTCTCTTCAATTTCCCTTAACTTCCCTCAATGTTCCCAATTCTCCCTCAATTTCCCCTCATTTTCCCAAATTTCCCTTAAATTCCCACTATTTTCCCAAATTTCCCTTAATTCACCTGAATTTCCCTCAATTTCCCTTAATTCTCCTCAATTTTCCCAAATTTCCCTTAATTCCCCTCAATTTTCCCCAATTCCCCTCAATTTCCCTTAATTGCCCACAAAATCAATTAATTCACCTTAATTTCCCTCAATTTCCCTTAATTCCCCAAAATTGCCCTTAATTTCCCGCATTCCCCTCAATTTCCCCACTTTTCCCAAATTTCCCTTAATTGCCCTATAGGCCCTCTCCCTCACCAAGTAGTACCATAGCCATGCGACAAACGATGTTGACGTAACAGCATTTTTTAGAAATTGTTGAAAATCGTGTTAAAATGCCCCTTTAATGACCTAATTAGCATATTTCGGGACGAAACTCTTTTCCAGTATGGGGCCGGTACCTGCCTTCCCCCTCACCAAGTACCATAGCCATGCGACAAATGATGTTGACGTAACAGCATTTTTTAGAAATTGTTGAAAATCGTGTAATGCCCCTTTAATGACCTAATTTGCATATTTCGGGACGAAACTCTTTTCCAGTATAGGGCCTGTACCTTCCTTCCCCCTCACCAAGTACCATAGCCATGCGACAAACGATGTTGACGTAATAGCATCTTTTAGCGTTTGTTACTAACGGACTAACGGACGGACGGATGGACGGACGGACTAACGGAGAGACATGGTGAGAGCTGCTACCCGCAGCTAAAAATCATCAAAATAATCACTGATATAAGGTGTTTTTCAACAAAAGCAGTTTTTTGCAGGATGCTCATCCTACCCAAGCATCCCACCAAAAACTGTTTTTGTTGCAAACCCCCATATATCAGTGATTTTTTTGATGATTTTAGATGTGTTCTCAAAAATGGGCAAGTGGATGTAAGGGGTTTTGAAACAAAGCTCTTCATATATGTTAAATCATAATCTTTGGTTAAGTTGTGTATTTCTTTTCCTTGTAATCATTTTGGGACAATGGTGATGAGTTTAATTGAACTACTGTATATAGACCTTTTTCTGATGATGTCACCTAATCGATATTGGGGTCTCAGATGTAAACAAACAACATGTGCTTTCCCACGTGTCCAGGGTATGAAAACATCAAATATTAAAACATCCAATAGTGCATATTTTCTCATCAGTTTTGTCATCTTTCACTTTAGCTTCCATAAAATAATTGTTTAGACGAGAACTGTATAATGGTTACCTTTGTTTCAGCTTGTTTTGATACTACAAAATACAAAAGATACGGAAAAACCGCGATGCTATTTGAAAATCAATCTTTGTTTTGTTTCACATTTATGTTTACTTTTTACACTGTGACGAACTAACACGTACTGCGAACTGGCAATCCCGCGCAGGACGCCTAGCGTGGCGCAAAGTTGATCGCGCGCGCCGGCGCGGGATTTGCGTTTGGGTGATGATGACTCGAATGCTGGACCCAATATCGATTGATTGGTGAAGTCTGAGAAAAAGGTCTATATTGTTAACCTCTGAAGAGAGCGCATACTTCTGCGATGACAACTATAAAGGCGGAACTCACAACCCTTATGACAACGTGTAGGATGCGAAAAACACACATGTTTATGTATGGTACTACGAATCATAGGCACCTTGTCAGTATTATGGAAGTACATTCTCTCTTCAAAGGTTTCAAAATACTACAACTAGTGGGTTTGGTGAGTTTTAAGTTATGATAACACATTTCCACTTTTTAAACTAAAGAAATAAGGCCACTACAATCTAGATGGAGAAATATACTTCCTACATGGTGATGACATCAAAATATATTTTACAAAGTAATTTTGATCACAAACTTGTGTCATTTCAAATAAAACATCAAGCCGGCTTTCTAACAAATTAAACTTTCAATGACCCCTACTACTGGCTGGCCCCTGGCTTTTTATTTAGCCAGATTCTATTTTTAGACTGATTTTGACCTTTGACCTTTAATGATTAGCAAGAGCTCTGGAAAGTTCTAGTCATACATGTAGCAAGAATGGATAGGGGCTTTTGCACGTATTGCATGCTTTTGTAATAGCAGAGGGAATCGGCTTTGTATAAATGAATTCAAATTTCCCCAGGTTATTCCTTTAACAGTCAAATCAAAGTACAGACATACTTTGCAAATTTGAATCTTATAATACTTACACTGGGGAAGTACTTAATTTATCTACTTAACATTCAAATCGATCAACAATATTTATAGACATATTGTTTCAACTATTATGTTCTTTTTTTTTTGTTACAAGTCATTTTATACTTCCCATCCCAGATCTACAGTGCCATTAAATTAAATTTAGTATTTTAAAATACCTTACTGTATCATCATAATTCACACTAAACCACTGCACATTCTTTTTTCAATACCTGCAGTCCCATACAATACATGTAGACCTGCAGTCCCAGAGATCTGCAGTATGCAGACAGACCTGCAGTCCTATACGCCCCCTATACATGTATGTAGAAATACAGTCCAATATATAGACATGCAGATCTGCAGTCCAATTGTTAGAAATGCAGTACCATAATGCAAACCTGCTGTCCCATTATGTAGACCCGCAGTCCCATATATTGACCTGCAGTCCCACATGTAGATCTGCAGTCCAATATAGACATGCAGTGAGTGCAGTCCCATATTTAGACCTGCAGTCCTATAATGTAGACCTGCAGTCACATTATGTTGACCTGCAGTCCCACATGTAGATCTGCAGTCCCATTGATATAGACATGCAGTGAGTGCATATAGACCTGCAGTCCCAGAATGTAGACCTGCAGTCCCATATATTAACCTGCAGTCCCACATGTAGATCTGCAGTCCAATATATACATGCAGTGAGTGCAGTCCCATATTTAGACCTGCAGTCCCATTATGTTGACCTGCAGTCCCACATGTAAATCTGCAGTTCCATATCTAGACATTTAGTGAGTGCAGTCCCATAATGTAAACCTGCAGTCCCACATGTAAATCTGCAGTCCCATAAATAGACCTGCAGTGAGTGCAGTCCCATATTTAGACCTGCAGTCCCATAATGTAGACCAGCAGTTCCATATTTAGACCTGCAGTCCCATAATGTAGACCCGCAGTCCAATTATGTTGACCTGCAGTCCCACATGTAGATTTGCAGTCCCATATATAGACCTGCAGTGAGTGCAGTGACTGCAGTCCCATATTTAGACAGGCTGCACTCCCATAATATAGACCTGCAGTCCCATAATATAGACCTGCACCATATTTATACTTAGAAAATTGAAATGCATGACAGCCACAGACATTGTGTTATTAGATAGGAGTCTGCTCTCATTTCTCATCCACTCAGTAACTGTAGACCAATTTATCTAACCTATAATATTACAAACTGGGCAAAATAAAATAATGTGAAACCTTCCAATATATGCCAAAGCAATGTTCCTAAGCATACCTTTCCTTCAAACATTTTATAAGCACCCAACACGGCCCTCCTCTCTATTTTTAGACAATGAAATTTCACACCGAATTGATGATTTGCAACTCCCTAGAGCGCAGCCTGCACATGAACATGAATAAAAGGATGCACTTAATTTCCTGAACATCCAATCATGATATTGATTTCATGTTTTCCTAAAATAATGGGTCCGCCATGCTGCAATGTGAAATGAAGTTTTCACACTGACCACACGCTGTCCATAAACATTGAAAGTATGTACTAGTTCTGAAAAAAAAAAACACCACATACAATTCATGTCTCTAAAATTACATTCAGTCGCAATGATGAGAATTCCTTATGTTGCTGGCAGCTTCTCTGAAACATAAATTTTGTCCTCGTTGGCATCGTTTAAACTTTAAGGTACAAAATTTAAAATTATCGAAAAGAACTGTAGGCCTACATATTTAATGAATAACTAGATGAAAAGATAAATTGATAATCACATAGAATATGAACAGGAATATAATAAGAGAAAATATAACAGGGGCCATATAGGTGGTATTAAAGGGTGAATCTCCTTCACAGAAGCTACCTTCTTAAGTTTCTAATATCAATAATCCAATGGGAAACAGTACAAGAAGTTCAATTTCATAAAATTAAATTACACAAAAACTTGATGGACAAAACAGACACTAAAATCTCCTTGAACAACATTTTGAATTTTAAGTTAAGAACTAAAATGATATTGAAAGGGTGACAAGCCACAATTCAAACATGTATACAATATACATCTTGGAGAAAAATAGAAGGGCTGTGCTGTGACATGGGGTGATTTGAATAAAACTGCTGGCAAAATTGCTTATAAATATCACAACGCTTTCAGCATGTTAAGTAATTATGAATCAGGAGCTGAGCTATTGGACTGTAGGGGTAAAGCTTAGTGGCTCAAGAAGCATACATATGATAGAGCTACTGTCAGCTACAAATGGAGTATGGGATTGGTGAAGAAGCTATACTTGTTCGAAAATAGATAAAAATGTAAAGGATAGTAACTAAAAAAGAAATTTCATTTAAACTTGGATCCAGGTCCGTATCCCTGGATGGTCCAACCTGGGGGTTTGGCTGTAACACAAGATGTTTTCTACCGCACATGTGTTTAGTTTTATTGCATCAGCAGTTTGGTACTATAATCCAAGGTAGATCCTTCATGTAATTATTTCATGTAAGCTAATCCTAACCCTAACCCTAACTGGAGCAACAAAATGTTTCAATATTTGGATTTTGTAAGCCAAAATTATGTGTGCGTCTACCCCCGGCGTCTACCGATCTATTATTCACTCAGTATTCTACGAGCTTTCAAATGAATCTATTTGGCTCTATATCAAAATGGATAGATGGGGACCATCATCATGGCCATTCAATCAAGATGAACACTAAATGTGATAAAATCGGACCATCACCCTTTAAGGAATTCTTTATGTACTTATACTTTGATCAACTCGTAATCGGCAGGCCTTTAACATCGCGGTATTCGCGGATTAATATCAAAAAAATACTTTTGGAGAATTTTCTGGTGACATCTCGCCAGAAGCATCACAAATTACTAATTCAAGTCCTATGCTTTGTTACTTTAACGTGGGTCTACTCTCGCCTATTACGAACTGATCAAACTATATACTTTATACAACATGCACATTGTTTCATGAACATCGCATGTGCACATTGTGCAGCTCTGCAATGTTCTTGTACTTCATTTTAGTGTGAGGCCACACCATTAGCACTATGAGTACACACCAAAATGGTCTCAATTTCAATGGCACAGTTTATTTACTTCTAGCAAAATTTGAAAGTTCTGGAGTATAAGTTTCTTTCTGTATCCAACATACATGTATGGGTTGTTTTACAATCAGGGTATGTGTCTCATAGGGGGGTGAAAAAACCATTTTGTTTTACCTCAATTTTGTGTGGGAGTCTGTAAAATTTTGAGGCATCATGTAAACAAATCTGCAGTCTGCACTTGCTGCTTGTAACATACCATAACCACTCGGGTATAAGCCCACCCCCCTAGATGGTAGATTTCACTTCAAAAATGGGGGTGGGCTTATAACCTTGGGAAGGGCTAGTGCTTGAATTTAAAAATAAGAACAATCATCCCCATGTGTATATGCCCAATGTACATGTACCAGTAATTTCTATCAACTATGTCAATTTAAAATTATAAGTGTGGAATGTTAATTATCAACTGATATTTTTTTATTGTTCTTAAATATGAGAGCAAAGCATTGATTTGATTTAAGAACTTGGCCAAAATTTAGTACTGGGCTTATACCTGAGTGCACCCTTGTTCCCAGAATGTTTTGAAAAATAGGGGGTGGGCTTATAGCCGAAGGTGGGCTTATACCCGGGTGGTTACGGTAATAATAGTCATGGGTCTTTTTAGGAAATGACACTTTTTGAAGGAAATTAAATCCTAACATTAAAAAATTGTGAAGTTTGTAGGATGAGTTTTTAAAGAAAACTAAATTTTATTCTTGGGCCATGTTTAAATATGCCCTACCACATGTGCTGAATTAGCCGAGGACATTTTTGACAGAATTATGATACCAGATTTTGGTGCAATGTCACCATTTTTCGTGCTTTTGCGCGTTCCAAGCTGCTACCGGGAAAATAATGGGTGAATATATTCTTTACATGTATTGTATGTAGCTAAATGTAAGAAAACTTAGAATCGTAAATTTCGAAACAAGGGAAACAGTTCAAAATTGGCAATGCGTGATGTATTGTGCGAAAATGTCCACCTTTAGAGTACCTGTATTTGAGATCCTAATACAGCAATGGGCTACAGTGCCGCTACACTCACACACTGCAAGACAAGTCTGCAAAATGCACATGGAGTTGAAATAAGTTTAATCACAGATCTTTGACAGTACCTCAGGAGAGATATCAGTATCACATAATGAATGACATAGACGGTACTTACACTTGGCATTCTATATTAAAGGGATACTTATTACTTAAGTCATTTTGCCAGTTAAATAGATATCAATTTTGACATTCCAGTTTAAAGGCCAGGCCATACTCTTGACTTCTTGCAGGTGATTTTCTGGGCAACAGACCCTGCGGTTAATTTTCTGCCAGGATCTTAATTTGATGGCTGTAAAAATATGACTGTGTCTTCCACTGCGGAAAAGATACGAGGAGAATAAAGCCCTGAACAATGCTGATTTAATCACAGTGGAAAATCAAGGTTCGGGCACCAAAAGTCACTGCGGAGAATGCAAAATTTGAGATCTGTCGCAACCGAAAAATCATGTGCACAAAGATGTCAGACAATAATATTCTAGCCTTTAAATGAAAACCAAACCTTAACTGCTTTTCACACCAAAATTTCAATTCAAGGAAAAAATTAAAGGTGAACTATCCACCAAAACAAGAACTGCATGTGCAAGATGGCAGCTCTGTACTCTGTGTAGACTAGTGTATAAACACATGACGGACGGACAGACGTTTGGAGGCGATTACATGGAGGGGGTGTGTGTATTTTTAATGACATAAAAATTATGACAGTATAGGCTGTATACTGAATGTATGTATAAATGTTTACAAACAGTGTCCAAAATAAGGAAAATATGGAGGTTGTCCCGAGGACAACTAAAGCATGAATTCTGCATGTCCTCAAAACATTTTGGTTGTCCCCAAAATATATATATGTGAATATGTCATGTTTTTGAGTGCAAAGAATCCAAATAGTGGTTGTCCAGGGGTTTAAGTACATAGTTCAATATGGTTGTCCCCAGTGATTTTTGGACAAGAGGACAAGAGGAGTGCTTATTTCGAACACTGCTTACAAATATTGCATTAATAAATACTTTTTTTTTTTTAATTTTTTTATACAAATATCCAGAGATACCAATTTTCAAGTTACATTATTCAAATAAAATGTCAAAGTTTAAATTACTAAATGCCCAAAAATCCCACTGTCAATGTGTAAATCAATTCATGTGATTATCTAAAAAGTACTAGCAATTCAAATTTTTGCGATGTATTAACAATTTCATATCATCACTTAGCAAACACACTCCTCATTTTGTATTTATTTAAAAGGTCAATGATATCCCAGGATAATTACAACAAATCAAGAGCAGTTAAATTACATAAAAATAAATAGATCTAAATTTTATGACTTGCTCTGTAGGCTGAACTTAATGGATTTTCACATGGATGGATGGATATGTTGTGGAAATTTCATGCAGTCTGGCACTATATTGGATGTCATCACCTTTGAGATACTGGTACCGACAAAACAACAATGTAAAATTTGGTTTTTCTATTGTTTAAATACCTGTTCATATCTCAACAACAACAACTACTGATTTAATTTTGATGTTTGTTCCACGAAAGTGCTGTGTTGGCATAATTTGGCAATGTGTAATAAAGTGACCAAAATCCAGATTTTAAAAATATTGTTATCATTATATATGGGGTCAGCAGGGTTAGCGCTGGGTCAAAATTTACGGGGTCCATTGGACCCCTTCAACCCCCATTTCCAACAATTTCAGGGTCCGGGGTAATTTTTTCGGGTCCCAAATTTTGTTAAGCATTTTTGGGGTAATGTGATATATGTACACATTAAGAGTGGACATTAAGAGTAGGCCCTACTGAAGACGAACAATAAAGAATTAAAGAAACAAGGATATATTTTGTGACTGATCATGTTTTGAAAAATTTTGCGACAATAATTACAATTACCACATGGCCACCCATGCATGGAAAACTGTAACATTTGTTAAGCTTATTACTGGGTAATTTTGTCATTTGGAAGGAAATTTACTAGATGTGAAACAGTCAAACTTACTATCTGCGCCGGTAGAGGCAACGTTATGCAATTGCAGTGTTGCAACTTGCAGGCCGAATGTGGTTCAAAATTCGGCACCCTAACTTCTTAAGCTGATTATCATGTGCGCTTTCTAACGCAAATTTTCCTTCAGTAATCAAGAGAAGTTCTACATTTTTGAGTAGAGGAAACTCACAAATTTACCAGCTGAAGCATTAAAATAATGTGAGGAATCTATGAAATCCTGAAAATCTTGTATAATTTTGGAAGATTGTCACGCAAGGCAGTACACACGATATTTTCGTCTCACCACTGAACTATACACCCATATAAACATTGCTACTTCTATGACGTCATAGTTGTCTGGCTGCTCTAGCATTAAGTTTGGAGTATGAGATCCATGAACACACATAATTTGCATACTATAATTTGCATATAACGGAGAATACTGTATTTAGTTTGATGATCAATTGGCGAATTTCAGGGATCTTTCTTGCATTCTGAAGACTGACATTGAAATTGATTGCGTCCAGTTGGACGCAGAAGGTTTGATAATTTCAAAATTAATGCGTCCGGCGCTCAAAAAAAGCGTCATGGACGCGAAGACGCGATCTGGCGCGAACCCTCCATATGGTCCCACTCATTTTGCTTGATGGGCGAAGTCCCTGCTTGTACATTTGTTCATGTCTTTTTTAAAACAAAATAGTTTTTTGGTCTCAATTGGTTTGCAAGCATGCAACTTTGTCCTAGAGCTGCAAAAGTGACAAAATACGGTACAGGTATAAGAAATTATAATGAAAATATCCAAAAAGTTAATTAAATGTATTTAGTAAACACTTTTATTATTGGGTGTTTGGGGCTTCTGACACCAACCATATTCTTATTATGGGCAACTTATCAATTTTAAATTGTTTAATGCCATGTTATCTGTAGAGTGCATTTAATTTGATGTAGAGTTATGAAAATTTGACACTACTATAGAACACATCAATATTGCTCTATCAGTGGGTTTTTTTTCACCAAATTACCAAAGTGATCAATTATTAGACAGTTTTTGGCAAATTTATACAATATTTAATGAACAATTTTAAATGTCAACTTCACTTATTATCGCTTCTTCTTAAATCACTTCTGAAAATGTCAGACAAGATGCTGTCACTAAGGCTGGATAATGGATATTTATGTCGAGTAAATATATTCACAGGGACAGAGTGTCCCAATAAAAACAGAACCCTAATTGCACCCTCTTTTTAACATTTGTTCTCAGGCAGTGATCAAAACAATTGTTACGGTGTCAATGTTAAACTCTTAATTTGTCAACTTATGTATCAAAGAAATAATTTCAGTTGAATGAATAATTTTGAAAAAATAGCATGCTAAATTTTCTTTTTTGATAATGGTGGCTGATATTTGAGTTCAATTGTTTTGAAACTTTTTGCAGAATATTCTGATCCAAGTATGAAAGCAATAATTCTGACAGTCAGGGATATAATGCATTTTTCAGATCGATAGTCTGAAGGGTTGCATTTTTCCAAAAGGGGGGCGTTTTAATATTGGAAGTGAATTTTCAGTGAAAAAAACTTTAAAATCGGGTTAAATTTCCCAATGGTGCTCCTATTGAAAGGAGGGATTTCGATTTTCTAATATGGCGGCGCCCATGGAGTAATGACGTTTTCGTGGTAAATACAACATAATTACACCCATAAGTGCATCATCAAGCAAGAATCTGATGAAATTAGTGAATAATTAGGCAATGAAATGGATGGAAGTTTGAGTCGTAGTAGGTTTTGTCCATGCAATTTAGCTAGCGATCGTCACTAACATGACTGACAATGCAAGTTTTAAGCTTACTCAAAGTAAAACGATATGGCATGGAAATGTTTGCATTTTTGTCAATTTTTCATTGAAAAATTGGACGGGGTGTTGATTAGAGGGGGAATGTTTATAACAGACAATACGGTAGATCCAGTGGTTCTCTAATGTCGCCGAGAACTTCGGGGAAAAAAATTTAATAATTCTTTTTTTTTAAGATTTTTTTTGCGTTTTTCGGTACTTTGACCCGTGAATTCGGACCCGGGTAGGACAAGAACGGGCGGGAACTCGGGTACCCGGGAATTGGTGAGAGCCTTAGCTCACACACAAAATTAGTTCTACATGTTTGTATACAGTATAGGTTTAAATTAATTTGTTCACTGATATTTGACAAAGACGGTTGAATCCGGTTTTGCTTTTTATTGGGGCACCTTGTAATAAAGTTCAGGACAGCGGGAACGTGAACTGCTGTTTGGAATATTTTCTGCGAGCGCATGAACGGGAAGCGCCCGGATGCTCCTAGGTTTAATGCTTTTTTGGGCAAAAATCATTCCCTTTTGGTTGGGGCAAAGGTGTTAGGTTAGATGGGCTTGGGTGGGTTTGTATAGTTACAATAAGGTTTTGGAGATGGGTTCGTGTAAGGTTAGGAAAAACATTGGAAAAACTAATTTTTTTTTAACTGACTTTTTTTTTCTCTGCGACTATGATTTTTTTTCTGGGAACGCAGGTACCACGATCACGATACCGTGGATTTCGTAGCCCTGATAAAGTTGTTCATGCTATGAAGTTTGAAGCTGTGAAATTATTTACGAATGAGCACTAATGGCAAATTTTAACACCTAGCCTGGTTTTGTACCAAATAAAATTCAAGCAGTATAAAGCAGACTTGCCCTGATGGCCGTTATATAGTGTTTGGTGACTTGTGAAAAATTTACCAAGTTTTTTTACTAAATTTTAGTGGGTTCGCCATTGGACAAGTTTAGGACTTGTCCGATGGCAAACTTACTATTAAATTGTTATGAACTCCTGTCGTAAAAGCATCCCACAATTTGTAAAATGTACCGTACCTTACATGTAGTTAACCTAATCCTAATTACTGTCTGTTCAATTAGCTTAGATTCTTGAATTTTTAAGATATTTGAAAAAATAAGAAATTTAGGCCAAAGTCATCAAAGAAAAGTGTTAGCATAGCCTTAGACCTAACGTGATTTATACTTTTCAAATTCCCAAGTTCAATTTAAAACCCAATTTCTTTTCAATTTTGCCTCATTTTAGGCAGTTACTTGGGTCCACCAAAAGGGTTCGCGACCTTTGTACAAATCGAGTGGGATGGTCCATTCTATCCAATTTAGCAAAACAATCTGTCCACCAGTCTGTCCTGCCATTTCAATTGTTATACCGTTCCGGTTATTGGATAGGTTCTATAATATTTATTTCAATTGCCATAAATTACAAACATGAAAAAACATTAAAAGCAATTTAAATGACAATCCAGGAAAGAAGAAATAGACTAAACAGTCCAAGCACAATGTGTTCTTCTTTCCTGATTATATTAAAGTACATATAATAATAATAATAATAATATAAATTAAGATAATAGATATGCATTAATTAAACCAGAAACATTTGTAGGGGAAAAAAAAAATAAGTGAAACACTCTATGACATATCTTATGCACACATGATGTATCAACAGTGCACAAAATAGGCAGTACAGAAAATAAAACATGCGTGAACAAAGTCATTGCCTTAGAGTGGGCCTACATGCAACTCAAATTATACAGCTAAATTACCTAAATTTAAACAAAATGATAACATGCATATGAAAAACATAATTACATCATAAAATGTTCTTTACACATGGCCTTAAACAAGGTAAGGGAGTGCAGAGCGTACATCAGTGGGAAGTTCATTCCACAAACGTGGAAAGGAAACAAAAACAGAGTTGAAAAAGGCATTGGTATGAGAACTACAGTGGAGATACCTAAACTCCTTAACCTTAGAAGGCTTGAAAAATTGGCAAAAAGAAGAAGAAGGACCAATTCCATTAACCAATTTAAAGCAGAAGATCAACCTCAACAAATCAAATAAGTCGCATGTTTTAAGTAATCCAAATTCATCTAATCTAGACTCATATGAAAGATCAGAAGGACACCTCTTCCTATACATCAAAACTTTAGAAATCTTTCTCTGACTCTTATCTAACCTATCAAGCAGGCCAGTCTGACAAGGATTCCAAATAACAGCACAGTAAGTAAGATGAGGGAGTATCAATGCTTTAAATAGATGCAGAAGAGCACTGAAGTGCATATGGCGAGAAGTTCTGATGACAAAACCAGTTAGGCGAGAAACCTTTTACAGATTTTATCAACATGTGAAGAGAATGATAAGGAAGAATTGAAAACAACACCAAGCAGTTTATACTCATCAACAACCTTAATTGGAATACCACCTAACTTGTATGTATAAAGACTGCAAGCCCTAGACCTCGAAAAATGAACAACAGCACACTTAGAAGCATTCAGGGGGAGTTTATTCTCAATGGTCCACATGTGAATTGTGTCAATATCTTTTTGCAGTGCAACTTGATCCTCAAAAGTTCTAATAGAGCGTACAAGTGTATGGTCATCAGCAAATTGAAATAAGGGAGAGGACAGGTTATCATTAATGTCATTTACAAATAACAGAAACAAGATGGGCCCCAAAACAGAACCTTGAGGAACACCCGATGTGACTGAAGCCCAATCAGATTTAGCTCCGCCAAAGATAACTCTCTGTTTTCTACCAGAAAGAAAACTTTGAATCCAGTTAAGCACATTATTCCTGATACCATAGTAATGAAGCTTTTGTAACAAAATTGTATGATCTACTCTATCAAAAGCAGCACTAAAGTCAAGAAAAATCCCATCCACCAAATTACAATATTTGCTGTTATCAAGGTTACCACTGAGAAAATGATAAAATTTAGCCAACATCTGCTCACAATTCCTACCATGTCGAAAACCAAATTGATTATCTGAAAGAATGTCATGCTCATCAAGATAACCAAGAAGACGCTTACAAACTAATCTTTCCATGACCTTACAGAGGATTGCTGTTAAGGAAACTGGTCTGTAACTCGAAATAGCATTCTTAGGCTTACCAGAACCTTTGTAAATAGGCACAACATTTGCACACTTCCAAGCAGACGGAATTTCACCCTTTGAAATACATTCATTAAAAAAGGTACACAAAACAGGAGCTAATTCACTTGCACATGATTTTAAGAAAACTGGAAGAATACTATCAGGACCTGGAGACTTGTTGGTATCAAGACCCTTAAGAATATCAACAACTTCATCAACAGAAAACATGTCAAAGGAGAGACAAGCTCCACCATGAGAGGGGGGAGAGTCAGGAAGACAATACACATCAATGGTAGAGGATGTCCCAAAGTTACTTGAGAAATGCTTATTAAAAGCGCAAGCAATATCATCGGGGTCAGTCAAATCACCACTATCAGTAGTAAATGAAAGCTGGGAAGAGTCCTTAGAACTAGATCTTACATAATTCCAAAATTTCTTAGGATTACTCCTAGCTAGTTTGGAAATACCAAGAGAATAATTACAATGACTAGTCCGAATAGCTTTTTTCAAATTCTTACTAAAAGAATAAGTAATTGTTGATGAGCAGACGTGTACTCCTGAGTGCTCCTAAATTCATACAAATTTGGACTGTTTCCTGATTGCTTTTGTGCTTGTATTTCATACCATTTTGAAGCTGTAAACACCAGGATGATTTATATGTACTTTGTTTCTTCAGAATATTAGCAGTT
The DNA here is from genome assembly GCF_039555335.1 of Amphiura filiformis. Taxonomy (NCBI): domain Eukaryota; kingdom Metazoa; phylum Echinodermata; class Ophiuroidea; order Amphilepidida; family Amphiuridae; genus Amphiura; species Amphiura filiformis. The sequence goes on along the minus strand of NC_092635.1, from coordinate 25,054,103 downwards.
TTTGTGTATTTTCCATGAATTTGGAATAATTTGGAATACTGATATTGGACTTTAATGTGTGACTGTTATTGACTGTTATTGATTATTGATCTACTACCAGCTCTTCTGAACTTTCTACATAATGGCCAGTACAATAGGCCTATTGAATACAACAATGGACTCAGTGAGTCATAGCCAGCCTTCACCTTCCTCCATGTTTAATGCTACAAATACAAGCTCAAGTTGTAGTTTTGATGGTTTCTCAACTACTGATCTTTCTTATGTTCCACCACATATTTGGGAACTTTTGCCAAGAAAAGACTCATTAACAATCCATGTCCATAACAAGTCTGCTTTTCAATTCATGTCCATAACAAATGTGCCTTTCTCAAAAAATCCTGATAGTTTTTGGCAAGAAAGCTTATGCCGCGTGCATTAGGATGAAGTTTGTCATTCCCTAAGTTCTGAATTGCAGTATTATCTATGAATGTCCAGTTATTTTGAGTACATATATTATGTAGTTTATCATTCACAGCATCCAACTTAGGTTTGAGGTGAGGTTTATCTGTCCTTTGGATGATTGATGAAATAGCAACGGAACACTTGGGCATTTCAGATTTCACGCGCTCACACATGGTGTTATATTTGTCAGTTATAGTTTCAATAGAGTCTCTTTGAAGATTGTTGGTACCAACATGTATAATGATAGATTCAGCATCAGAACTCTTGTTCACAGAAATATCATTGCAAACTTGTTCAATATGACGACCACTTTCGCTGTGATTGATGACTTTGGCACTGCGTGAAAGTCGTTCACTATCTATCCTCTTGGAAATGGAGTCACCAAATATTAAAATCTTCGGCTTTGAGAGAGCAGCATCAGGTTGTCTTTTTGTTACATGTTTGTCCTTAGATTTAGCCTGTGATGACTTCGTAGATGCATTGTTAGTGATCAAATTTGAGGCGCGGTTTTTCACTGATGGACGTGTAACTGCTGTATCGTCAGAATCTTGCGGTTCCAGCAAAGTAAACCTGTTGGACACTGGAACATTATATTGTTGAGAAGATACATTTGGCTTTGAAAGTGTAGATTTATTGTTAGATTGAGTTGAAGGTTCAGCAAGAAAATGCTTCAACACAGAAGAGGGTGCTGAGGTAGACTGCTTGGTAGTGGTAATGCTAAGTGATGGGGTACTCACTGCATCACTGTATGATGTTGTCTGTGTTGATGCTGTACATGTAGATGTGCTGCGTTTGCAAGATGAGAGGTCTTGAATTTGTTGAAGCAGATGTTTTCTCTCTTCTGAGAACTCTTCAGCAAGCTTAGAAGAAAGCTTATCAACCTCTTGTGTCAGCGATGCAACTCTTTCTCTCAGCATTGAGTTTTCTGTCTTGTACTTAGTTCTTTCTTCAACACATGTGATCAGGTTCTCCACTAGTGCTAACTGAAGCTTATCAGTATTATCAGCGTGATCAGAATTTGAAGGAGATTTGAGGGAGATTGAAGGAGATTGTGAAATTCTTGACTTCTGTGGATGAACTGGTGTGGAGCTCAGAAGACTTCCAAGAGAAAAGTTTGGCGCACTTAAAGGTGGTTGGCTTGAAGATGATTCTGTAACTGTGGATGGGCTGCATACAGTTGGATCTGTTTGGGATTTATCAGTCACATTGCCAAGTTGTGCCATTACTGATCTGGCTAGTTTGGGAAGAACTTTAGTAGCCCAATGGGCATAGCCTCCTCCCTGTACTCTTACAGTTCCAGTTTGATATAGAGTAATTGTAACTCCTTCTCCACTAGAAACAAAGCCTCTATAGGTGATGATGGTCTGCCGGTTTTTGTTACACGAAATTATATGGCGCGATTACGTTTTATGCATAACATTATTCTGAGCATTATTTTTTCCTAAACAATGACATTAAAATTATGGATTTCGTTGTTATTTCAACTGGTTTACAATGTAAATTGAGTTGATAGCATCATTCCTTCCCAAGATCATCTGCATTCGCTTGACATTTTCAGATACGAGGGGGTATCAAAAAGTTTTAGAAATCGCCCAGAAGTGAAAGAGCTATATCAATGAAATTTTGTCAGTGCAATCACTGGTCCTTATGTACACTATGATGCAAAAATGGTCTCATAAGAATGTTTACTTTTTTTGCAGGCGACGCTAGATGCTAATAACCTGCTGCCCCAGTTACTGCACATAAACTGCAAGATTGAGAAAATTGAGGCAAGCAGCATTATTAAGATCCTGCATTTGAAGGGTTGCAGTGCCTAGAAAATCGAAGGAAAAAATTTAAGGTGAACTATCCACCAAAACAAGAACTGCATGTGCAAGATGGCAGCTCTGTACTCTGTGTAGACTAGTGTATAAACACATGACGGACGGACAGACGTTTGGAGGCGATTACATGGAGGGGGTGTGTGTATTTTTAATGACATAAAAATTATGACAGTATAGGCTGTATACTGAATGTATGTATAAATGTTTACAAACAGTGTCCAAAATAAGGAAAATATGGAGGTTGTCCCGAGGACAACTAAAGCATGAATTCTGCATGTCCTCAAAACATTTTGGTTGTCCCCAAAATATATATATGTGAATATGTCATGTTTTTGAGTGCAAAGAATCCAAATAGTGGTTGTCCAGGGGTTTAAGTACATAGTTCAATATGGTTGTCCCCAGTGATTTTTGGACAAGAGGACAAGAGGAGTGCTTATTTCGAACACTGCTTACAAATATTGCATTAAATACTTTTTTTTTTTAAATTTTTTTATACAAATATCCAGAGATACCAATTTTCAAGTTACATTATTCAAATAAAATGTCAAAGTTTAAATTACTAAATGCCCAAAATCCCACTGTCAATGTGTAAATCAATTCATGTGATTATCTAAAAAGTACTAGCAATTCAAATTTTTGCGATGTATTAACAATTTCATATTGAAAGAGCTATATCAATGAAATTTTGTCAGTGCAATCACTGGTCCTTATGTACACTATGATGCAAAAATGGTCTCATAAGAATGTTTACTTTTTTTTGCAGGCGACGCTAGATGCTAATAACCTGCTGCCCCAGTTACTGCACATAAACTGCAAGATTGAGAAAATTGAGGCAAGCAGCATTATTAAGATCCTGCATTTGAAGGGTTGCAGTGCCTAGAAAATCGATGATGAAATGAAAGTTATCTTCGGTGGTGATTGTGATATTGTCACTGTTGCTTTTTGGAAAATTTTTTTTTTTTATTTCATCACAGATTTTTTGGCACTGTAACCCTTAAAATGGAACTTAATCATGTTACATGCCTCAATTTTCTCCATTTTGCTGGTTATGTGGTTACATAGGCAGGTACTGACATCTAGCGCCTTTAAAAAAGTAAACATTCTTATGAGACCATTTTTGCATCATAGTGTACATAAGGACCAGTGATTGCACTGACAAAACTTCATTGATATAGCTCTTTCACTTCTGGGCGATTTCTAAAACTTTTTGATACCCCTCGTACAGTGACTTCACAATAATTATTTCTTGTAACCTGATTGTTTTAAATAATATTTTCTTGTTTCCAAATGTCCTTCTAATAATTTGTATTCAACAAACCAAACGAAATAACAAATTGCATGTGTAGTTTTATAATAGGCCTACACCTTCTCAGGCCCATTCGCAAAATCAATCAATCAATCAATCAATCAATCAATCAATCAATCAATCAATCAATCAATCAATCAATCAATTAATTAATTAATTAATTAATTAATTAATTAATTAATTAATTAATTAATTAATACGCAAGGAACAAGCCTTGAAATAAGCAGACTGGAACCAGGAGCAATTGTTTTTTTAACATTGCTCCTGGTTCACTGGTATTTTACAAGAACCAGGAGCAATTTCTGAAGAAACAGGAGCATTTCTGCATATATACAATACAGCATACCAGCACTACTGCATCAAGTGCATAATTGGAACCAGGAGCAATTTGTTTCAGAACATTGCTCCTGGTTGATGTGAATTTTACAAGGACCAGGAGCAATTGGTGGCTTTACGAGAGCAAATTTGCTCCCCGCGCCCGCTTATTTCAAGGCTTGGCAAGGAATGTATTTATATAAAGCTGGGTCTATTTTAGAATACTTAGTTCATAAATAATAACGTAATGTTTCAACAGAAGGGTTTCAACACAATAGGCATACTGGCAAATATAGCTATTTTGCTTGACAATACTTCTTGATGCGGATAGTTGAATAAATACTCTCAGCGCATTATGACTTGTGTCCCCATTGCTCTAAATGGATTGATTCAAAAAAGTTTATGGTGCCCAACGTTCTACGGCTTATTATTAAAATATCGCGGGAAAAGACCAAAATTGAAAAGAAATGGGGTTTTAAATTGAACTTTAGAATTTGAAAAGTATAAATCACGTTAGGTCTAAGGCTGTGTTAACACTTTTCTTTGATGACATTTTCTCCCAATTTGTTATTTTTTCAAATACCGGTATCTTAAAAATTCAAGAATCTAAGCTAATTGAACAGACAGTAGTGCCTCTTCTCTCTGTAATTTTTAGCATCCATGGGGACCTTTCTTACATGTTTCAGGCTCATCTAAAATCACACAAAAACTATTTGGGCATTGAGTAGCAATGGTTACTATACTTCATAAATATATATATTTCGAGAATAAATGTATTCTTTTTAGCTGCTGGCGTGCATCATCTCATATAACATGGGCGACATCATTATTTTAAGTAAAACAACAAGATATTGAATCTAGGCAACTCATAATTGGAGGGTAGTGGATTTGAACCTTGGTGGAGGTGCAATAGTGTTGTGCCCTTAGACAAGGCTCTAATACTGTAACAGGACTGAGCTTGCCCCTGATGCTTTTGTAAACGACTGGCAGTGTCTGCAATAAAAGCGTAACAATTTTCATCATTTGCTACACAATTTTTGAGTAGCAATTTTGTACCATTCATAAGCATTCGCTCCCAAATTTGGTGAGCATTTTTGCTCCACAAATAAAATTGCTTAATGCGGACCCTGACGACTGGTGGAATGGTAGCGATTTGTGACTGTCTGACTCCTCAGATTTCCCGCAGGTACTTCGGGTTTCCTCGCCCTATCTAAAATTGGACCTCTCATCATATTCCTGTCCCATCCAGTTTACCTTGTTGCATCTTATATAAAGCTGCACTGCACATCACATCAGTGCCTTGAGATCCATTTGGTGGATAAATATTTGCATTTTTAAATGTTATACTCACCAAGAAGATTTTTAACATGGACCAACTGCTGCATGTTTTTCTTCCGTACACATTATATATACATAAAGTAAAAATTACTATACATAATACGTAAATTTGTACTTTCCTGGATCATAATTATTTTGAGGTTTTGAACAACATTTGAGTTACCGGTATTTTGAATTTTGACCTGTATAGCTTATTGTTTGGCATCTGTAAAGTGTAATATTATCTATTCTTATGCGACAAAAAGAACCCCTGTTAGGTAGTAGTAGGGTCAGTCAAGTCAGGCGGTTTTTCCTTGTTTTTTTTCCCTGGAGGTAACCGTAAAATTTCCCCAAAATCTGAAAAAAAGATTTTTTGCAAACATATTTTCTAAAAATGTTCAGCCAAAATTAATAAATTTTGGCCACAAAAACAGCTGATTTTACATGATTTTAGCAAATTTAAAAAACATTCTTCAAAACGCAAATTCTGGGTTGGTCGGGCCCATATAACAGGGTTTTATTTCCCTCACCTTATAATTTATCCTCTTGATCCTTGAGTATCATTGAATGATTTTACACATGTTGTCAACATTGGTATATTTCTGTACTTTCCTTTCGTTTACTGCACACAAATTAAGACCGTATGAACTACGATTATTTAAATAATAAAATATTTTTGTATACTTACTCAGACCAGTAGGCTTCAGCAGTTCTCCTAATGGATCATAGAATGGTAATGATCTAAACTTTACATCTGGATGGATAGGTTGCGGGGGACATGGGTTCAGAGGACTTGGTAACTGATGTGCAGGTGGAGCTGTTAACTGCATAGAACTACTGTATGGTGGTGGTGGCCCACTGGGTGGAGGTGGTTCTCCATTCACCCCTGGTGGCATAAATTGCGGCGGCGTGATCATCCGCCTGGGAAATCGTCTTCTGTATAAGTCCTTGATTTTGATTTGTACTGGCGTAGCACAGCCATTTTTTAATAGGTTCAAAGCTCTAGCTTGGAGTTCATGTTTACGGCCACTCTTGTTCCGACCGGCATATCCTAATAGTACTTGTAACTCCGACACACGAAAACTCATAATCATATGCTGAAAAGTGGTAATGAAAAAAGAACAAAATTTAAAATATGATATTACGGTACACCCTGCCCAATTTTGTGCCTATTTTTGCATTTTTCTGAAAAATTATAGTGCATTGGGGACAAGTAAGATATGTATATTATAGGGGCAAGGACTGCAACTACTGCACTGGAAATTTTATTTCAGCACAGACAGCAGTTGTGGAGTTACAGTCAAAAATGAGGGAAAACCAATATTTGATCAATAAATCAAGAACTACTTGCTTTGAGTTGCTGAATTTTTAGTACAGTAGTTGTAGTCCTTGCCCCTATAATATACATATCTTACTTGTCACCAATGTGCTATAATTTTTGAGAAAAATGCAATAATAGGCACAAAATTGATCAGGGGTGTAGTACCCCCTTAAACTCTTTGTCTACGATATCTGCAGGGTTTTAAGTGTGACCTGATTGCACATCTAAAAAAAAAATATCACCAAAATTTTTTTGTATCCAAATAGAGCAGATTTGTAACTTATGTTCACTATCTATTAAAGATACATAGAAATGTGTACAAAACAGTCCAAAGCACTGTTAGATCTTCAATAGTTTCCAGTGAATATGTTTCAAATCTGTCCCTTTTGGATATTTTTTTATTTTCTTTTTTTCCAAATGTTTTCCTTTTTCAATCATGAATGATTGCTTGGTGTTAGGTACAGGGACTTGATGATAAATCTATGAAAAAATAAAAATAAAAATTGCAAAAAAAAGTTAGATTTTGCATTTTGGCGGGAAATCTCATATATTTTTTTTTTATAAATCGAGGTGCGTTTCCTAGCAGCCCTAATTATAATTAATTGCTCTATACCTTGCCACCCAAAATAAGCAAATGTTCTCGCAAGTGTATTTCAAAAGATAGCATGATCACAAAGAGCATTCCTCAATTTCAACTCTCCAACAATGAATTGCTTCAAGACAGCGCCGCGGTGGATAAAGCCCTAGCCAAGAAGTTCAACAGATTTACATTTGGAGTTGGATGTCTATGGCAACAACAAGTCTCCAATTAAAAATATTTCCACCTAAGTTATCAATATCATGCAGTGAATAATAGGATGAAATTGGGTGGGCATCACAGGACAACAGCCCTATTTCCTGAGCCCGAAGAACAGGTGAAATTACTGAATACAGGTGAAAAAATTTCTTCAAGCATGCAATTTGTAGCACACTGCACACACACAGCTCACATCATGTTTTGACATGTGTGATTTGTAGTACACCTTCAATTTTCAAAAGACAAGGCCTGTTAGTAAGTCGTATTGATAGTTGTCATGGTTGTAGTCGCAAGTATAAGCGATAGTTACAACTTTCTCGACTTGGCATGCTTGGTAATAATAATCGACTACACTGTCTCTGGAAATTGCAATTGAATGACAGCAGCTTTCAAGAGCTGTACTCTATCCAACCGGGATCGTACATCACAATTTCAAACTAAAACACGAACACACAACCTTGGAATATGTATAATTAGTACTAACCAATCACAAGTGAGTTAGCATCATTAAATTCACTTTCGTATTATGCACACACAGGTCACAGTCACACTGAGAGTCGCACAGGCTGGCCTACATCGTGCAGTTTGCTCGGGAAGTCTAGCCAAGAATTTGCTCACCGATAGCTTCACATTTTAGGCTAGAGACCATTGCATTCAAAATCTAGTCGGATTCGCTGAAGCATGACACCATGTAAAGCACTGGAAGTTCATAAGTAGGTATGCCAGGTGAATTCAAATTTGCCATCAAACTGCATCATTTTATATCAAATAATTCAAATTAGAGTCCTTGAGTAAAGAAAGCCAAAACTGAAAACCTTTTTGTCATATCACTTTCCGTAGCAAAGTTACAGCATTTCGGTGGTGTTTCTAGATCTTAGTCTCATGATGATAGCATGCTTTTCTATGTGGAACTGCTATCAAAATCCCTCCATGTGCGAGTGTCTCATCCCCATAAAATATCATATATGGGTCAAGTGAAGTATAGACAACATATTTATGTAGGTTTCCTTGACCTACCTGTTCTTTTTAATTTCTATGTAAATATGTATTATGTTCTAGGCGAATTTGACTGACTAGCAAATGTGTCATTAAATTAAGGTTTGCCTGGCATACGTATCATAAGTAAACACAGCCGATCACGACAGGCGATTGCTTCAAAAATGTTGCTAAAATTACACTTCAGCAAAATTTTAGACTGTCCAAAATAGGCAAATCTTGCTCAAAAGATACAGTTGACTCATTGAAATAACTTTTATCCAAATTTCAACATTAACTGAATAAACCTCCGGTGCAAAAAATTGCACCGCTGTCCGACCAAAACACCCATGCACCATACCAAAGCACTCTATAGCTAAAATAATATTTTCTCGATCATGAGAGCTCAATAGGCACGCAATGACAATTGCGGTCGGCGTGCAACGCCTACCACACATGCTTTGGGTAGTGCTGCATTTCCTGTGTGTGCACATTCGATCGCGCTAGTATTGTGTCATTCCACTAAACTTGCGACTTTACGCAGTGCACACAGTACATTCATACTCTCATGATCGAGAAACTATTATTTTAGCTATAGCATCGAATGCGTGCCATAACTATCGTGTGCAAATTCGAAGCTAGAGTTCTCGAGTAACGTAACGCGCAGTGAGTGAGTGACTGAGTGTACACAAAAATGAAAAAATCGTCATGCTATGTTCATTCAATTTCTAGTATATTGATGACAACAAAAAGTTGGGTTTTTATCTGGGAAATAAACTTTGGGGCAACAACCATGATTGATAGGGTATATTGCTGATCCATTAATTATCCTTTTCTGGTGCATTGTGGGATAGAAAAGGGAGCAAATTAGCGATCGATTTGCCCCCTTTTCAATCCCACAATGCACCAGAAAAGGATAATTAATGGATCAGCAATATACCCTATGGTAGGGACAGGCACATCTGTGTGAGGGCGCTATTTATTTTACTTGATAATAAAGCCCTATGTAAATCTGTGCCATTTTGTGCCACTGAAAACACCATTTTGGAGAAAATGATGAATAAAACCAAAATTAATCTGTTTCAGATGCTCTAGTTTGCATTGACAACAGATTCAAAGCTTTAGGAAGCAGAATGCAACATTGTCTTCACTTTTGAATATTTTTTCTGTGAGATATGCCTTGGTGAAAATCACCGTTTTGGTCAAAAAAGGGGTCAAAAGGGCCATTTTTGGGAAAAAATTCTATTTTGACCCAAAATTCATCTTCTGACAAAAGGGAAACATGGTTTGACAAAAACTTTCATCCTTTTCACATAACAATTCCAGTTTACTTATTTGCTAGGAGAAAGCACTTTTTTGTTATCGCTTGGGAAAATCATTGTTTTGGCCTAAAATGGGCCCAAAATGGCCGAAAAATGGCAAAATTTGACCAAAATTAGCACAAAAATCACTTTTTTACCACCTTAAAATTGGAATTTTCATACAAAATTTCACAGATGTGTTGAAAATGATAACATACATAATATTCAACAAAAATTAGATTAAATTACAGTGAAAACAAAAAAAATTGACAGGGGGCACAAAATTATCAAGTCCCCCATGCACTCCTATGGTAAGTCTTATCAGAGAAAATGGCTCAATGTTCCGACAGTAATTTCGTCATAACTTCACTTAGCAATACAGTAGAAGATTGGTTTTGGTGTCAAATTGTTTCTGAGAAGTTCTCTCTTCCAATAAACAACAATTCATGTTAATATAATTAATTTGAAATTTTTATGCCTGTCCCTACCTATGGGGGGGCACGGGTCCGAGTCACTGACTGATGGGGTGGGGGGAGGCACCACAGACAGTTTTTCAGCAATTTTCTAGGGATTCTCTAAATTTTGCAGTCGATTGGGGGAAAGTGCCCCCTCCTCCATGACGCTACGCCACTGATTCCCTACTAGTACTCTGGTACTAACTTTCTTTGTGTGCGGTATTTAGTTTACTTCACGTTTGCATTCATTTCATGCTATTGCGATTGCCCTGGACTTTGTTCGAAAATTTCTAACTTTCGTTTGAACAACCGATCCACACATTAACTATCGTGTCGTCGTGGATAGTAGATAGATTTCTCGATCAACCTGGACTGCATGCCTGCTGTAGCCTGTATAGTACTGCACTGCATTGACGCAATCCAATGAATGGATGGACGGTACGAATGTACCGTACTTGTCGTAGCGCCAATACGGCGATAAATTGGCATGAATTTTACGGAATCTGGCTACTCCATGATACTCACGGCCCTTACGTTGTCTCGTCTAAGTACTTATATTGATAGAAAATTGAAAAAACACAATTTTAATTCAAAATGCCGCTGATTTCGAAGTCTTTTACGTACCTTTAAGTCGTCGTAGTCCGCCATCGTTATGGTTTTTCTGAAAAACAAATTAGGGATGGGCAATATGAATATTTCTAAATTCGGAGGAGTAATCGAGATTATCGTCCAAACACTGTGTGTGTCCATTCCAACTTGTTGAGGGGTGGTGCAATAATTATGTGTACCCCGGGGGTGAATTATAGGGGGGGGCAAAGATTTTTTGGCAGGGCAAAAGGGGGGGAAGCATTTTTGGCAGGTGAAAAGGGGGTCAAGTGATTTTTGGCAGGTCGAAAGCCCGGGGTCGAAAGGGGGCAAGCAATTTTGGGCACAGATATTTTGGGCACCGTTTCTATATTACGCCCTAAAAAGGCGTAGGAAAACGTTAGGAATACGTTCAAATATGCAAAATTTCCTGCTCGCTGCGCTCGCACTATATGATAAAACAATTTAAGGTTTTAAATTCGGGTTCCCCAAAATCTTGCATCGTAAGGGGGGGGGGGCAAAGATTTTTTGGCACATCAAAAGGGAGGGGGCAAAGGTTTTTGACACGTCGAAAGGGGGGCAAAGATTTTTGGCACGTCCAGGGGGGGCAAGCGATTTTGGCAGACCATTTTGAGAATTCCCCCGGGTAGGCCTACACTTATTGCACCACCCCTGACAAAGATTCGGGGCAAAGATTCTAATTGTGTTAAAATTATTCTGCACACTCTGTTTTATTTGTTTAATTTTGTTATGATTCTCTGAGTAGTGACGCGAGTTGAGATATTATGAGTGCAGTCATGATATGACCCGGGGTTTAGGCTTATACCAAATAAGGCCAACTTAAACCGAAAGTTTTTGCTATACTGGTCCCCGGTCTGAAAAAATCATGCACATGGGATAAAAATACAACCCGGCCGTTCCCAGCAAACATTATAATATTGGCCCAGTAATGGCTTAAACCGGTCTACTTCTGGCAATACCGGACACGGCTGACGGTATAACGCCAGTACAAATCCGATACTGGTCAATGTTTGGCCGCCGTTTTCTTACCAGGATAAGCTGTGCCGTACTTGGTCCATTATTGGGCCAATTGAAGACTACCCGAATATGGCATCGAGCCGGCACATACATACTGGTCCAGTTGCGGCAGACACTTGTAGGCCGGGCTTGTAGGCCCCCGAGTGCCGGCCCTGTATTGGCCCAATGTTGCATTAATGTGGGCGTGGTTTTGAAACCCTGACATTTTCTACTATCAAAATACAATATTTGATCAGCATCATCTTCATTTTGAAGGGCCACATGTTATTATTATTATAAAGAAGAGGCAGTGAGTTTGCGCTTGTTCCGAATATTTCATTTACTGCCTTGTAAAAAATCTACGTGAGCATGGTGAGCAAGGCATAATTTTTATCTGATGACACCATAGAATATATATTTCATTTATCAATGGCTCAGTTTTGTGAGCTTGGTTTGTTATCGACCTTTAATACTTTGCACATCAGTTAACACAAATTCAATTGTGCTGAGTGCAAGTAACCTGTAGGTCTCCTTTATAAAGAATTAGGAGATTTGGTTCAACAGGTGAAAATGACCAATAATGCCTGAACCAACCGGGTAATCGAGGAATGAATAGAAGAATATTCCACAGCTAGACGTGGACCAAAATGAAATAAAATAAAAAGGACCAAAATTGGACCATTACCGTTTGCTTACGGTTGCATAATGGGAATATATTGGCAATATTATATTGGCCCAGTACAGTATTGAATAAATTGGACCTCTACTGGGCCAATTTCAACCCATTTTGGCCCAGTGCTGGCAATATCTATTGGGCCAGTCGAATGCCCGTGTGCACGACCGTGTCGGACCAATACAGGCTGCCATTCTTGGTCCTTTATAGCAGCTTTTATAGAGCCAGTATCGGGCCGATTGTATAATGTTTGCTGGGTTGGGATCTCACATATTTGAACCCACTCCTTTTCATTGGAACATAAAAATTTTCTTCACATTATGTTGCAATAACAAGTAGGCCTATACTTAATATTCTGATGATATTAAATGTGTAATATAAAGTGGGGCAAAATGAGGTACGTTTTGAAAAAAAAATGAACAAATATAGTCCAACTCCATGTAGACCTCATAACCAACCATTGCTTTTTGTTTTGTTTTTTCATTATAAAGTTGGGGGTCAATGGTCATGGGCCCAAAGACCTATAATTGTAGACATGAACTGCATGATAATCATATGACTTTTGGATTTACTTCCCACGAAAAATGTATTGATATTTTTTAGTTTAAATTAATTTTTTGTTTTCCTTCATCCTATTTGTTAATTTGAACCTATAAGAGCTTCATGCATTTCCTCTCCTCCCTAATGCCATGCCACTGCGGAGGACCAATCATAGTACGACGACGGGCCTAATGATCAAGCCTTGGCATAGCCGCAGCGTAGGCAGAACAGTACACAAGCATTTTAAGCTATCTCGGCTTTCTGTTACGGTAACTTCCCTTGGGAAACTCAGTATCACAGACAAAGCTGCATCTACACTAAAAGCTGGTTAGACCAGTTACTTTGTGTTAGCTTCCGATGCACCTGCTGGCTCCTGTCAAAAAACGCACCATAAAAGTTGAACAGTCTGATTTTGAAAAACGAATTATTTCATATGGATTTAGTACAGGCCCTCTAAATTATATAGGGAGGTAAATGAACAGGTTAACTGGGGCATTTGGTACACTGTGCCCACTCTGCCCTATGGTATATCTATACCCATGGGCTTATGTGAACAAAATGATTCCGCAAGTAAACTGAAGTCATGTGAAGTGTACAGCTAGTTTAGCCTACGTGCAAATAAATCCAATTTATTTGCAATTTTCTTGAGTGTATTTTTCCCAGTTTTTGATCTGATTGGAGTATATAATCATGTTTGTAGAGATATCAAATTATATGATAAAAATGCCAGTATTTCCTAGACCAACCCAGATGTTGCTGATCATCTTTAATGTCATATTAATTTATAGATGGGCCTATGTGTGCACTATAAAGTGCCATAATTTTTTCAAACAAAAGCACCACATGTTTAGGCCTAAACATGTTAAGTTAAAGTGATACCCTAGAGAGCCTCAATGCGCGCGGAAATTTTGGGTTTTAGAGCAGAAATCTTTTTGGCCCCTTTCGAAACACCTAAAACTTTTTGGTTCCCCATCTTTTATTTTTAAGGTCCAAAACTTTTTTGGCCCCTCCCTTTTTACTTGCCCATCATATCACATACCCCACCAAGGTATTCCCTAAACATGTTTAATGATTACTAGTATCGCCCAGCACTAAGTTTAATAAATTAACGCATGCGTACATTTGGTTCGATGTTCCCAATTATTATATTGAAAAGTTTTTAAAAAGCAATTTTGAATTATTTTGAGACTGTTTCGCTGTATTAATAAATAAATACTAATGAAAATATATTTAAAAATATAAATTTAATAACAAATATAAATATACTTGTATATTTGTATTTCGTAAAAATACTAATTCTTAGAAGTAATTAAGGATCTAAACATAACCTATGACCTAATTTGATTCCCTGTTTATTTTTCGAACCCATACTTAGCCTGAATCCTTCCAGGCCCAGAATTGCGGCGTCTTTATATTACCCACAATCCTTCACGTTGCCTTATTCAGGGCCTGAATTCGTAACATGAAAAATTTTGGTGCACTTATGACCGTGCGTAGATGTTGATAGGACTGGAGGATTCAGTCTAACCCATACTTTTTTGTTTAATTGAATTTTGGAAACCAGCCACTACAAAAGTCCAGGCAACGGAGGACGCTGATTTTGACATACTGAGGATGGAGTCCTTGAGTTATGTCGCTCTAAAAACGGCAAGTCATGCCAGGGAAGCGGTAAGTATCCCGTCATATGATGGAAATAAGAGTTCTTATGTTTGTGTCCAAGTATCAGAACAAATACTGCCTAAATAAGTATGTGGTGATAAATCAAAATTTTCAGGTAACCGATTTACCAACCATGCCAACCCATGTTTAATACCATGCACGGCAGTTGCAAGTTCAAGTTGTAGAAACGTTATCACTTCCATGCTTCTGGTTCTGGTTGCTGTACTGCTAAACACCCCCTTGGCTTGCGGGAGCCAAACTAGCAGGACGGTGCACGGCTTGGTTACTTGGTGTTGGCGTACTCCCGGGCGTACTATATACTGGGTTACTGCTGCCTTAGCTTTGCTTTGGGCTTAGCCCGAGGACGAGGTATAGGTATGCCAGGGGTAGACATGTCCACATTCCTTATTATAGAGGGCGACATTCAATCCAAAAAGGGAAATACAAAAATTTGAAATTTGGACACCAGAAACTTGACGACGTAGTCTAAAATGTGCCGGTACTTCATCCTTGATACAGAAGTCAGCATGCAGTGAAAGTTAGATTTCATAAAATAAAATCGCCTTTGTGTAAAATGGATCGCCGTGGTGAAAAATGATGCATTCCATGTTTTTTTTTTAAAACAGACATTTGCCCATAACCGCTAATTTTTGACCTACAGACATGGTTGACCCCTCATTTTTTAAGTTAAATAATCACCTTTTTAAACAAAATAATTTCCATGTGAAATATCCTACTTGAAAATTTTGTGAACATGCCTACCAGGGGAATTCAAATTTGCCATCAAACTGCATCATTTTATATATCAAATTAAAGCCCTTGAGTAAAGAAAGCCAACACTGAAAACCTTTTTGTCATAGCACTTTCCGTAGCAAAGTTACATCTTGTCAAAGATTGACTTTCATCAAAAAGATTCTGCTAGCAAAATTCCCCAAAACAGCATTACGGGGTGTTTCTAGATCTTAGTCTCATGACGATAGCACCTTTTTTAATGGAACTGACTATCAAAATCTCTCTGAAATTCCATGTGCGAGTCTCTCATCACCAAAAAAATCATATATTTGGGTCAAGTGAAGTATAGACAACATATTTATGAAGGTTTCCTTCTTAAAAAGCTTCTTTTTAATTTCAATGTAAATTTGTATTGCCGGTTTAGGCCATTTTGACTGACTAACAAATGTGTTAACTGAGGGTTTCCCTGTGATACCTACGAGGTACTCACTCACACCTCCAACTCCGTCACTATGTCCAGCGAGGTCATGTTACACTTCCGGTGTGACATGTCCAGAACTCCCATACATTTTCAGAAGCGACAGACAAAGTTATTGCAGAACAGAGTGCCAATTTAAGCTTCCTGTAATATCTATTGCACATAACATACGAAGTCACAAACTTACAAACTTCAATATGAACTTCAAATACGGTACACCAGACCAGCTGTTAATCATTATGCTTCCGTCAATTGCAAGCCCGGCTACCAGGGACCCGGGCATAGCGGGGGAGATTACCAAAGGCAATTGTAATAATCCCGCTATGCCCCGGGTATTGTCCCGGTACCGGGGCACAAATTGTGGGTGAAACCCCCGGTACTGTCCCCGCCCATGCCAGCCGGGTTTCAAAGTGCTGTATTAATTTTCAATGTTTTTAATCAGCAATTTAAGTATTTTCATGGCCCGCTACCGGGGCGACTGATTGTACATCCCGGGTACAGTCCCGGGTACCGGGGACGTACTTTCTGGTAATTTCAGGGTGACAGTCCCGGGTATTGTGTCTACAGTGCCCGGGTCCCTGGTAGCCGGGCTTACAATTGACGGAAGCATTACCGATCCTTCAGAACGTTTTACTCTTGCAGCTGTTTGATGTAAAATGCGACTTCGCTATCTCCATTTTCCCTATCGAAACGTCAGGCGTTGTTTACAATTTTACGGAAATGTGGGAAATCGCCAGGCCTTCTTCTGGAAATCATGCAAGGCATTGTGGGAAATTGTCAGAGCTGTGCACGTTGTGTAGCCTAAGTTCCTTGGCCCCGATCTCAAACAATAAACATGGCGGAATAAAATGACCGTGCGTAAGCAGTAAAGGGACTGGTGGATCAAACCTATGTAACTCATCGGTCTGACAAGGTCAGGTCATTACGCATCATCAGAGTTGGTAAATCGTCATCTGCTTAATTATTCATAGCTACGCTTGAACCGCTGGAATACATGGATTACGCCATTGTTGTAGCCGAGAGAGCAAGCGTGAGGTCTGGACACTTTTCGTGTTCTGGACACAAATTTGTCATAAATATATTGGCGATGTCCAGTATTTAAGGGCACTTTTTATATATTGGTACGTTTGCTTGTGATGATAGGGTAGATTCGATAGCTGTACAAATTGTACAAAATATCAATTTCATACTGACCTCAAATTGTTTACAAAAATATATTTTTCCATACGTTGTCATTGTATCCAGTTGTTTGACGTTTACTCCGTCACAACGCCTACGGCACGATTTCCACTGTCCTTCTCCGTACGAAGGTCTGAGATAGTGGGGATTATGCACTTTTAGTTTCCCACACGTTTGAACGGGAATTGGATTGCGCACTTTTTCAATGTCTAGTGAGCAAATTTCTTCAATATTTTGAGAAAATGATGTCAAATTTTCTATTCTATATTGTTTGGTAATAATGTCTTTTGTCAATAGTATGTTTAAAGTTGTAATTTTGTGTTTTTGATCGCAAAGATCAGATATTTTCGTTCGCGATTCGAATTCTGAACCCTTCGCAAGGGTGCCGATTACGGCAGAACTTTGATGATAATTTTGCCTTTTTGGACACTAAAATGCATTCGATCCATAATTTTGTTTCAACCGAGTCTTAAATTAGCAAGCACAATAAGGTTGGTACCACTTTTATATACATTGATGAAATTTTAAAGATTTTTTTTCAAGTTTCTAACCGGCGCAAATCGTTAAGTGTGTATTTCCCATTGACATCCAAAATGGCGTAAGCCAGTCCTTAAATATACATAGGTACGGCGTATATATAGGACTGGCAAGCGAGTCTAGTCTGAGACTCCTGAGCCTATCTGGTCCAGGGTACACATAAAATACCACTTTTTCTCATAAATACCACTTCCTACCATTCCTCACTGAAGATGAGACTTAAACAAAACCTATTTGGTGCATGTTCGTAAATTTTGAGGATGTAAAACTTAAGACCAGACTTGTGACTGTTATCGTCGCCGTGTTTTGAATTCTTCCTATAAATAGATGCCGTCAGTGTGACGTCATCACGGCGACGTGAGTTCACGGTGCCCCGTTTCTACGTACGTACGTACAGCATTCATGGCCCTATGGTGAGGAAGGAACAACTAGGGCCATGATGTTTCGGGCTACTGCTGCCTTTAAAAACATGTTAAACTTGTCTGTCCTTAATTGAGGTTAACTTATGTGTTCGGGTATGGCATTCCAGTCTAACAGTGTTTTTGGAATGTAGGAGTACTTATAACAGTTCTTGTTGGTTTGTATTTGGGTATACTTGACGCGTGACGTGTCTTGATGAACGTTGGGCTGGGCACTTGTTACTGTTTAAAGGACAGTTGTAGGAAGTGCCATGATCATGTCTTCAAGTTCAGTGTTAAATGTTTTCATTAATTGTTGCAAAATATTAATATTGACAATAATGAACAACCTGTTTGACCTTTAAATTCCATTATATTCATACCATATTCTCTACCTCCATGTTCATACGTCATGTACATTGCTCATCTGCGCAGCATGTCTGTGTTTTCATACATTTTGTCATTTGTGGTGAAAAATAATTACAAATTAAATGTGTAATTTGCAATCATTTGTAGAGCAAAAATGTCTTCGTTCCGACGGCTCTACATGTGAATGCACATTAAACTACGATGTCACATACACAGCCCTTCTTGGAACTCCCGGAACTGGTTCATGCATGCATGACATTCATAATCATGATGAACCTTTCTATTATGAATGAACCTTTCTATTTCTAATGAACCTTTCTAACCTTTCTAATGAATTTCTTTTCCTCATTTTTTTCCTACATGCAGGAAAAACAGAAATCTGAACAGAGGAGAAAGAATCTGTTAATATTAATGCTTCACCATTTACTACAAGAAGGCTACAGCCGCTACACATTAATTAAATGAACCTTTCTAATGAATCTCTTTTCCTCATTTTTTTCCTACTTGCAGGAAGAACAGAAATCTGAACAGAGGAGAAAGAATCTGTTAATATTAATGCTTCACC
Source organism: Amphiura filiformis (assembly GCF_039555335.1). Classification (NCBI taxonomy): domain Eukaryota; kingdom Metazoa; phylum Echinodermata; class Ophiuroidea; order Amphilepidida; family Amphiuridae; genus Amphiura; species Amphiura filiformis. The sequence continues at coordinate 25,035,321 of NC_092635.1, read as the reverse complement.
ATTTGCTACAAGAAGGCTACACAGAATCAGCAAAAGCATTAGAATCTGAAAGCAATTTATGTTTCAACAAATACGAAGTTTGTGATAATGTGGACTTACAAACAGTGCTTATGGTAAGACATGATACAGCCAAGTTGCAGTCAAACCATGCAAGGTGGTAGTGGTAGATTATATAAATCAGATTTGGGCTAAGCACAAGTAAATCAAACATAGGGGAAAACATTGGGCTATTCTATTTGAAATCTACACCCCCAGGAAGATGACATGTCTCATTTCCAGTTGAACTATATTGTGAAATTTTTTTGCACATTTCATATGTAAAAATGCAACTGAAAGATAGATGGAAAATACTGAAATCTGGTTGGATTTTTCAAAAAATAAAATTTGGAATTCCTCCCAAAATCTAAAATCTTCTACAATTTTCAAACTGTATTCGGATGAAAATTGTTGGATCTGGCTAAAACTGTTGAATTCCACAATTTTCCGGAATATTTTGCTTTGATTTTGTGTGGTATTTCAAGTGGAATCAGGCGAGCAACAGGTGCATAATTACCAGCGTGAGTGGTTTGAGGGGAAGAAAACCTGGTCCAGAGCTGAGAAATAAAAAAAAAATGTTTATTTCTCTGGAAGATCAACAAGCTCACTTCAAGTAAAACAAAATTTCACATTTAATGCCTTATGTATTTCTAGTGTGTGAAAGCAAATCTTTACTCCAAATCCCACATTGAGGAATTTGTCCTGGTTTGTAGGGAAACTGGATACAAAAATGGCAGATTTAAGTTAACACTACATTGCATTCTTTATGCTCTGGTTTACTAAAAGTATTTTTCAGAGGGACAGGCTGCCCCTCTACCATCCTCTGGGTATGCATATAAGCCAGTGTTAGCCAATCCAGCCCAAGATCTGCATCACAAAATTGACAGATCGGCCGATCCCAATTCAGATTAAATATATCTTGGAAAATACAAGATCAGCAATCTATTTTAAGTAACACTGTTGCTAGAGGCAGCGCTCTTATACTTATGTTGAAAATTCTATCTCGAAAAAGAAGTTGCCAAACTATTTTTAGTAACATGGTTATCTGGAAAATTTTATCTCGATAAAGACATCACTATCTATTTTTAGTAACCCAGCTATCTGAAAAATGCCTGCGAATCACGATCAGTAGTGCCAAGTGTTTATTGGTGACGAGTGCTTTTTTGCTTATCATATAGATGTGAGCAATTTAAATTTTAAGTTAAAACTTCCTGAATATTCTGCTGTAGTACTGTGTGGTTTACAGGTTTAAGTGAGGGTTTCAGAGATCTGTAAGTAGATTGGCAGTTGATAACATTTCCCCCGATCCCGATTCAATTCGGACCGGTTCAATTTCTCACTTGCCAATCTGAATCATCCAAAACTAACACAAGCAGCAGCAAAACATCAATTAGCAAAGAAACCAAGATTGATTCTTAGATAATACTTTAAAACATTTAGAATTAATGTTCACTCTCCTTTTTTCTTTTGGTACAACAGGAATACGAGTCCTACTACTTTGTCAAATTTCAGAGGTACCCAAAGATAACTAAGAAATTATCAGCTGAAAACAGTAAGTTGTACTTTTTAAGAACAGTTTTGTTGTGTTTCTGAAAATGGAAATCCTTGATTGAGGGCTAAGTGCAACAGTACCTCATCGCCAGTAGCTCCCCCTGGTTAAGTTATCCATATAAACATATGATTACATTACCCAGGGGAGCTTATGAAGAAGAGGCAGTATTGCAGTTAACCCTCAACATAATTTAAAGTTTTGAACCAGTTTGTGCACTGTTCCCATTTCAAAAGTCCATTGTAGCATCAGCTCAGGTACAGGGTTTTCTTGTGATCGTCAAAATGCAGATGACTAATTTTTTTTGCTGTATCCTAATTGGTGCCCTATTGGTGCATATACTTTTCATGATGATTCCAAATTTGACCATGAAAATGCAAACAATTTTCGATTTTTTTAAAAGAAAATTTGGAGCTTATCGTCTGCAGTCAACACCTGAGAGGGTTAACTATTGTGTTGTCAAAGTTAAGGTGAAAGTATACAAACTGAGGAGACATTGCTGTGGATATAATTAGGTCTAATGTATGAATGTGTGATTTAATGCCAAACTGATTTTAAGGATGTATCTTTTTCCTTTACAGTTCAGTCCCCTCAGAGGTCAGCAGGCAGAGGAAAAGGGTAAGTTTTGGTGCACAGTAAAATTAATGATTGTATGTAAACACATGCATGTTTTTAAAACATTTTGCAAACAAATAGTGTTTTAATAACCATGAGTTTTCAAGAACATCTCAAGATACATTTACAGATTTTGTGGTGGTGGTTGACTGTTATTTCTACAAATATAACATAAAATACAAATGTGACACAATATGTACTGATCGGCTCAGACCAAAGTCAGAGATTTGGAACTTGAGTTATTACCACCACTGCCTACATTGCTCCATACTTCAGCTTACTTTATGTTTTTCATTGGTTTTTTTTTTTTTTTTGCTCCTTATTTTTGTCTATCTCAATTTCATTATTGCAGACTTTGGTCTGATTGTGTCATATGAAAGTAATATATATCCATGTGTATTGGGTTGTAAGAAGATCATAAAAATGTTCCAAAATAATTTGTGTCAATATTATAGTATCAAAATATTTTTAGGAATAATAATGTTGATAAAATATTTAAATTATTAAAAAAACACATTGTATGCAAAACATTTTTGCAAATGGTATGTGGTTTCATCTAAAAATGTTATAAAAACATTTTATAACCCAATAGTTGAATATTTCCCCCTGTTTTTTAGGAAAGGCACTACAACGCCAACATTACCGAGAATTCCACATGCTCCAGGAGATCAGACTAACACATCATCATCAGCTAACAGCAATACAAGGCGGAGACCCAACTCTAGTAATGCAGCACCAAATAGGAGGCAATCTAGTGAACGCAAAGTTCAAAGAGAAAACTCAAAACCAGTAAGTTTAGTCCAAATTATATGCATCAAACATACATCACACAACAATGCCTTGAACATGCAAGCAATGGGTATATCAGGTACATACACCAATTGGTAAAGTAGTCAAGATTTTGTCAGAGGTGACTCTGACTTCATCAGGACTGAAGTAAGAAATAAGAGCAGTAGGTTATACTTTAACCCAGGGAGTTTTAGTTGTTCTCTGGGTGATGAAACATAGGGGACCTCTAAAAAGATACAAAGACTGCCTCAAGTCATCTCTAAAAGCATCGACCCCATACACTGGTCTACCCTGGCTGCTGACCATAATATTTGGAGACACACCATCCATCAAAGCTGGCGCAGCCTTTAGAGTTATGCAAAGAACCTAGCTGGAAGACAAGAGAAAGATACGAAAAAAGAGTGCAGCAACAGGGCCCCAACACTGATCTAGACTTTTATCTCCAAATACTGCAGTTGGACCTGCCTGTCCTGCATCGGCCTTGTCAGTCACCAGCGAGCCTGTAGCAAATGTGGACAACAGCCTTTAGATTTTCGTTAGCGAAGCCAAGCCAAGAGAGAGACTTGAAGGCAACTTTGATTCATTAGTGATTTTTTAATTGCAGTGCGAATACATACCTGCCAACTACTCCGATTTTCGCGGAGTTACTCCGATTTTCCGAGTTTTAAACCCCGAAAATCGGAGTACTCGATTTTCTGAAAAGAAAAAAAAATTAAAAAAAAAAAAAAAAAACATTTTTTTTTTTTTTTTTTTTTTAAATTTTATTTCTTTTCCAAAGTTTTCGACGACTTTGGAAAACCACTGGACCTATTCTGAAGTGCTAGGATCATTCCAAGTTAATTTGAAAAAAATTGGAAAAAAATTACAAAAATTACAGTTTGTTATCCTTAATATGCAAACCACTAACTAATGTTTACCTCTTCATCTAGCACATATTATAAATGCATGGAAAAACCAATGCATGTATAATAATGTGATAGATGAAGAGGTAAACATTAGTTAGTGGTTTCATCATATGATAAGAAACTGTAATTTTTTGTAATTTTTTCCAATATTTTCAAATTAACTGTGAATGATCCTAGCACTTCAGAATATGTCTAGTGGTTCTCCAAAGACAACAAAAACTTGACATGTTTTTTGTTAAATGGATTTTTTTTTCTGAATTTTTAACTTTGTATTGTGCATCATATCAGTGTTCTATCAGTCACGTAGGCCTTGTTATAAAGCCAAAAAATCGCTTCAACGAATGATCGTTATGTATAAAAGTATAGGAAACTGCATTTTTCAAAGCACATTTTCTATGTGAAGGAAGCATATTTTTCAAACTTGTAAAAACAGGTCCCAGAATGTTTTTTTCACATTTTTTCAAAGGTTTTTTTTATCAAATATGTGTTGAAAGTTTTGCCAGATATGGAGTATAAATACCTCCTCAAATACAAACCTTCAGAATAGGTCTAGAGGTTCTCTAAAGTCGCCAAAAACTTTGAAAAAATTAAGAAAAAATTGATTTTTTAAAAAATGTTCACCTTTGTATTGTGCATCATATCAATGTCCTATCAGTCACGTAGTGTAATTTTTTTCCAATATTTTTCAAATTAACTGTGAATGATCCTAGCACTTCAGAATACGTCTAGTGGTTCTCCAAAGTCAACAAAAACTTGACATGTTTTTTGTTAAATGGATTTTTTTTTCTGAATTTTTAACTTTGTATTGTGCATCATATCAGTGTTCTATCAGTCACGTAGGCCTTGTTATAAAGCCAAAAAATCGCTTCAACGAATGATCGTTATGTACAAAAGTATAGCAAACTGCATTTTTAAAAGCACATTTTCTGTGTGAAGGAAGCATATTTTTCAAACTTATAAAAACAGGTCCCAGAATGTTTTTCACATTTTTTTCAAAGGTTGTAGTCATCAAATATGTGTTGAAATTGTTGCTAGATATGGAGTATAAATCCCTCCTCAAAGTGTATAAAAGCCTAGGGCTTCATTTTCACCTTGTTCTTTATTGTTGTTTTTCTATAAAATGTGTCTTCTGTGAAGGGGCTTATAAGGGTTTTTACAGTGTAGAAACCTCAACCCCCACCGGGGCTTTGCCCCTGGACCCCTGGGGGCCCTTAAGCGGGCCCCTGGACCCCCCTGTCCGTCAGAGGCGATACTACTGGCGCTTAGCCCTCGTTCGCCATGTACTCTGTTTTCTAGGTTTTCAATGTTGGCAGGTATGCGAATGCCAGTATGATATGGGCATTGCGCATAATTTTCTTTTGTTTATTTATGTTCTTGTCTTACTTTGTACAGCAAATGAATGGTCATGCAGACCCACTGTCAGATCTCTCTGTGTCAGGATCAACAGCAGTGTCATCTAATGAGCATACAAATGGCAAGCAACAGAACAGCAGAGGAGATGGTGTTAAACTAGGGCCAAAGAGAGGACCAATTATTGATATGCGTGCAATGCTTAACAATGCCGTCAAAGGTGCCACACAAGAGTACATGGCTGATACAGATCCCTCAGTAAGTACTGTGTAATTTACGTAAAGAGATTCATTTGGTAGGATTGTTGAAAAAATACCAGTTTACTGTGTAATTTAATTTATGGCAGTAGCGTAACATCAGAGGGCCATTAGAGGCAAATACCTTCTAAACAAAGTTTGTAACAATAGTCTTCTTGATGATATAAAGTCTGAAATTAAGCATTTCTTTAAATTAGACATTCAATGAGTTGAACTCTGTTTCGCTATGACCTTGTTTTGTATATCTGATCTACTTAAGAAGTTCAATAGCCTTTGTCAACAGCTACAATTATAATTTAGCATTTGTGAAAGCATTTGTCTTGCCTGTCCCAGGAGCAAACTCCCCATTCAAAACAATGGCTACAATGTTGCATGTTCCAACCATTCCCACACAGCTTCTTAAATTTATTTAACCACAGCTTGGATATATTGATAGCTTTTTGAGTGTACAAACTTAAACATGATATATGAGCAATGAATGCTTCAAATGTTTGACTTATCTTCTGTTATATAATCTACCAAATTATCTCTTTTGTCAATCCATTTCTGGTATATGACCTTTAACCTCTTGTTTAATTTTCAAGTCTTACCTTACTGATGTGTGTTTGTCAACAGGAGAGGTTATTGAAGCCTTTAGGTGGTTATTCCGGCTACACATTAGAATGGAGGGAGCTAGCACAGAATATAAGCAAAGATATCTATCTACACAATCCAGATGTGAGATGGGATGACATCATTGGTTTAGATGCTGCCAAAAGATTAGTCAAAGAAGCTGTAGTATATCCTATTAAGGTGAGTGTTGAAGACTATACATATCGAGGCCCTATCTGCAATAGCTGCCCTATAGATATTTATCACTTTTGAATAAAGTTTAAAGGAGACTACTGGACTTGGAACATTTGCCTGTTAATTTTTTTTAATTGGTTTTCTCAGAATCAGCCTAGTATGCATGTTGGTGCCACCTGCCCTAGTGTGTATCCGTTTGTATACTAGAGGTTATAATTGAAGACCAAATTAAAAAAGACTAGTTTGCATCTGACATCAGTGATTGGTTACTGACCTGCGCAGTATGGCATTTTTGGTCTGGTTGACAGGATGTCATACGCAAACTAGTCTTTTTAATTCGGTCTTTAATTATAATACATGTATCCTCCCCAACCTCATCTAGGGAAATAGTGAAATTAGTATTTGATAAACTCATTTTCCCATATATATTTTCATTTTTTTCTATCTCAGTATCCTCAGTTATTTACTGGTATCTTATCACCTTGGAAAGGCTTATTATTATATGGTCCACCAGGTACTGGAAAGACGTTATTAGCCAAGGCTGTAGCAACAGAGTGTAACACAACTTTCTTTAATATCTCTGCATCAAGTATAGTCAGCAAATGGAGGGGAGATTCAGAGAAACTAGTTAGGGTAAGTGATGGAGTAGATTTTTTGAAAAGCGCAATGATTTATAGTACCCACAAGCTATTTGCTGACCACTTTTGCTCATGACACTATATAAACCATTTAGCAACAAGCAGGGATTTACAGTTAAGAATGCACACCCTGTACATACCACAATAAACCATTGCGGCCATGATCAGCTCCTCGGGTATCATATGGGTAATTGAGACAACACACAGATAGTTTCTTCCCATGGGGGATTTTAAGTTAGCTTAATTGTATTTCATGAGGGCTCAAACTCATATCGCCAAACACCAGTTCACTGTAGTCAAATGCCTTGCCGACTAAGCTAACTTGACTGCTTTTTATAGCAGAGGGTCAATTGGATTTGAGAGGTTTAATTGGATATCAATATTTCAGAAATTGAATTGAAGTCAAAATACTGCTAATGTTATTACATTTTGACATGTTATAACATTTATGCAACAAATAAAAATGGAAAAAAAATGGTTCTCCATAGAGAATATAATAGGTAGAGAAATAACACTGAGGAAACCATACATTTGCATACATTAAACAAATTAGAATTTGTACAGGTGAGTCATTTGCATCAATCTACATCCTGATCATTTTTGTTCAAATCTGTGTACATCACCATAGCAGTTATTATTAACTTGTTTTTGATAACTTATTTATTTGTTCTCTACAACAGGTCTTATTTGAGCTTGCCCGATTCCATGCTCCATCTACAATATTCTTAGATGAGTTGGAGTCAGTTATGAGTCAAAGAGGAGGGATGGGTGGAAGGTAAGCTGATTTTATCACACTACTGAAAATCAAGGATGTCCAATTCATATTTTTCGGAAAATCCAAAAAGCTATGCAATTTACATTCATTGCGCACAGTAAATATGCGTTCATCGATGATAATTTGCCAGGTATTCAATCGCAAAGGCTTTTGGGATTTCCTGAAAAGGTGAATTGTGACAACATGGTAGACATGCAAACATGGTCCACAGCAACTTGGCCTGTGGGCTGGCATAGATTGGATCATTTGTTGATAGATTTGGAGTTCATTATGTATCTCCATTAATGAATTTCTTTTCTTGATTGAAAATACTTCCTGATTATTTAAAATAAAAAATTGCAGATGTATCTGTGTATATGTTTGAATAGTTGAATCAATTGATGTGAATAATATTTTGCAGTGAACATGAAGGAAGCAGGCGGATGAAGACGGAACTCTTGGTTCAAATGGATGGCTTAGCAAAAACAGATGATTTAGTGTTTCTATTAGCTGCTTCTAATCTACCATGGTAAGTGACATACATTATGTGGCTATTCCAGTTGAAATCCATACACCCTCTAATATGGAAGACATGACCTTAATCTTCCACACAAGGAGTGTGAATTTGATTGCACAGGGTGTATCAAATCACTTAAAATATATGAAGAGCTTATTTCCAAACCATGTTAAGTCCACAAACACAAGTTTCTGATTTTCCTGTGCGATGGGTTGTGATGCTATAGGTATTATAATTTCAGTTGGATGCACCATTACAAAGCACAGTAACAATACTGTGTGATTTTGATTCCCAAATGAGAACAATAGTCTGCATATTGTTAACCAGCATTGTTGTGGTAAATAATGGCTTGTTGATGGTACAACTCATTGTTGCTAATGTCAAACTTGTCAAAGTATATCACACAAGTAAATGAGAAACTTGTGGCAGTGGACTTAACACGGTTTGGAAATAAGCTCTTCATATTAAGAACTATAACTTGCAATATGCAAACCTCTGCACTCCGTGGTAGGATTATATTAAACATCATATGCAACAACTGTTCAGGCTTCCTGTATCCAAACATAGAAGAGAGCCCTACTCCATGGCAGAGCATGCTAGAACCACAGGGCACTATATTACAACTGTCAAAACACTCTGTTCACTGTCTGACATTGTTCACTCTTAATGTTAATGTTATTCAATGGGCTAAAGAAAGTCAAACTAGTTGCTGACAGACAGCTACCAATAGTTTGACGATTTTGTATAAATCAACGGGCCTTATAACATCTCAGATTAATTAATCAATTTTGAGAATCGTCTTGTGACATTTCACCAGAAGCATCACAAATCATTAATTGGGAGTCCTTTACTTGCTCTACTTTCTTTAACATGCTTAATATAATACACCTCAAGTCAATTATATCACTTTTAATGTGGGTCTACTTTTCTGCAGAATGGTAAAGCCTAACAATGCCCGCCTATTATGAGCTGATCAACTATACAGGTGAACTGTTTTGAAAAAAAAGAAAGAAATAATATACCAACCTATTTTCTATTATACACCATTGCTTTACAGGGAATTAGATCATGCTATGCTAAGGAGGTTAGAAAAGAGAATTTTAGTAGACTTGCCAACAGAAGAAGCTAGAAAAGCCATGTTTCAATTCCACCTACCAACGGTCATTAATCCGGATTGTGCCTTGGAAATCAAAACTGATGTGGATTATGACCAATTAGCATGGGTAAGTGAAGTGCAGCTTTTAACTTTGCAAAACTTTTCTGAACATTTCATTAAAACAAACAAACAAACAAAAAAGTAAGCATGTAAACATTATTGAGGAAAATGGTCATCATCCTATGATCACATCATCAGATATGGAATGGTGTACAATTTGTTGAAGGTACAAGCACACAAGTGTACAATTATAAACTTTGACTCTGGTCTATGTTGTTTAATTTTGACTATGTGAACTGTGTGTGGCTCAACAAGCTCAAGTAATTAAACAAATCAATGCACTTGCACTGAATGTTGATGCTTGTCCAATTAGATGCATCAACATCTTAGCCCACATGCATTGATTTGTTAAATTTCTCCCTCATAAGCAATATGCAGTAACCTATAAGTACACTATATAGCTTCCGAATTATTAATCATATTCACAATATTTTAATTTAGAATGAAAGATGAGTTATTTATGTGCATTTTGATAAACCATTTTCTCTATTCAATATTAGCAAAATGGCAATGTTTTGAAAGAAAACAGAATTTAAATGTTGCATTTACAACAATCAATGGTTATTAATTGCAAGTATTGTGGCATGTAAAAGCCGTCATTATCTTTGTCCTGAATTGATATTAATACAATTTACTTCAAAAATGGAAATAATTAAGATGGAGAGCACAAGACTTGATAATAAAAAAAAGTGCAGTGATTTATAGTGCGCTACACACAGGCACAATGCCTAGACGTTGATCCACAAGCCACATCACACTTTACAGATTGTCGCTGACCACTACGGCTCCACAGCATTCCATAAACCATTTAACAACAATTCAGCTCCCCGAGTTTCGTACGGGTTGCAACAAGACAATTAACAGTAAGTTCCTTGTCCAGGAAATTTCAAGCTACCTCAATTTTCCATGTGAGCGTATAAGGCCCAGCCAGGGTTCGAAACCGCAATCAATATTCGCAAATAAGTTCATCAGGATTGTTGGTAAAATAGATATTTGAAGGTTTCTTTGTACAAATCCAAATATTTGGGTTGATGTTACGTACCTCAATGACAGTTTCGTGCTACGACTTAGCACTTTCTCAAATTGACTGACCAATTCCTGCACATCGTCGGCTGCTACCGGATGGAGCTGGCGTAGATGGCGCTGTTAGGACTTGGTCGTAAATATCTGACAGAAAGTAATTCCCCTCGTCTCTGTTGAGTGTCTTGGCCCCCTCTTTCTAATCCAGATGGCTTCTTTTATGTGTCTCCTCTTCCTGTTCTGTTCTCTGTCTTTGATTTGGGACTCCTCCCAACCGATTACATGGTTATGATCGGCCACGTGATCTGTGATAGCAGATTTATTCTCCTCCCCCGTAACGGAGGCCTGTCTTTGCGCTCTGGTATAAGCTTTCTTGGAAGCTTTGTCGGCTTCTGTTTTGTGTTCTTTGAGCCGTGTACCAAAGAGTCTTGATGTTTCTCCAATATATGATTTATCACAGTTAAGGCAGGGAATTTCGTAAACACAGTCAGATGTTTGCTTCACATCCCGCTTGTCCTTAGGATGGACCAGTATATTACGAAGAGTCTGGTGTGGCTTAAACGCGTGTTGATGCCGTGTTTTTTAAAGACTCGCCTCACCCGTTAGAGAGACCTTCTTTATGCGGAAGGACTACCATTCCCTGGATTTAGTCTCTGATTGTTCTTTGCGTTGCGATTTGCTTTTGCTTTCCGTTTGTTTAAATGCCCATTCAGGGTAGCCACATAATTTTAGGGCCTCTTTGATTTTGATTTCTTCCTGAATTTTGTCTTCATCTTCTGTGATAACTTTATCTTTGCGGTCCATTAATGTTCTTATGACACTGAGCTTGTGCTGCAATGGGTGATGGGAGTTAAAATGTAAATACTGATCAGTATGGGTCTTTTTGCGATATACCAAAAGCTTGATCGAACCATCTTGCTTTTTGACGATAAGAGTGTCGAGGAACGGAATTTGATGGTTATCCTCCGTTTCAAATGTGAATTTGATATTGTCCGTCTTATCAATTTGATTGATATGCGTGGTTAGTTGTTCTGCTGTATCTTTTTTCACAATCTCGAGCACATCGTCCACATATCTCTTCCATAAACGTGGCTTGATATCTAAAGGGGCTGATGCTATTGCTTCTTGTTCCAGCCATTCCATATAAAGGTTAGCTACGATGGGACTGACGGGGAACCCATCGCAGTACCGAATTTTTGTTGATAGATTTGACCGCGGAATGAAAAATAGGTGGTAGTAAGGGCAAATTCTAACACTTCCATAACGTCATCAACTGTTAACTTGGTTCGCTCACTCAATGTTTTGTCCTCAATCAACCGTTGTCTTATGATTTCAAGTGACTTGTCAATTGGCGTATTTGTGAACAATGACACAACGTCATGGGAAATGAATTCTTCGCCTTCTTCAACCATGATCTCTGCGAGGTCATCCGCTAGATCTTTAGAGTTTTTGACGTGATGTTGAGTTTGACCGACTAAGGGGCCTAAAATTCTAGCGAGCTCTTTAGATGTTTCGTACATTATGGACCCACAGTAATCCACGATTGGTCTAAGTGGGGTACAGCTTTGTGGATTTTGGGGGTACAATACATGCGAGGTGTATTTTCGGCTGTAGGATAGAGTTTCCAATACTCTCTTTCAGTAATTTTATTGACCTTTTTCCAACCGGTGAGAATTAGGTTGAGTTCGGACGAGCGGCGCGCGGGGGGAGCGTGTAGAACTCGGTGGTCGGCGTAACAGTAAAAAAAAATGATGGTAACTTTCTCCTCGTACTCCTCTTTGTCCAGCACAACTGTCGCTTTCCCTTATCCGCTGGTAAGATCATGATTGACTCCTCTTTTTTTTGAGGTCTCTGAGAGCCTTTTTCTCAACTTTGGTGAGATTAGGTTTTGCATTATTTGTTGATTTGAGAACTCCTACAACCTCCGCTCGCAACTGTGATAAATCATATATTGGAGAAACATCGAGACTCTTTGGTACACGGCTCAAAGAACACAAAACAGAAGCCGACAAAGCTTCCAAGAAAGCTTATACCAGAGCGCAAAGACAGGCCTCCGTTACGGGGGAGGAGAATAAATCTGCTATCACAGATCACGTGGCCGATCATAACCATGTAATCGGTTGGGAGGAGTCCCAAATCAAAGACAGAGAACAGAACAGGAAGAGGAGACACATAAAAGAAGCCATCTGGATTAGAAAGAGGGGGCCAAGACACTCAACAGAGACGAGGGGAATTACTTTCTGCAAGCATATTTACGACCAAGTCCTAACAGCGCCATCTACGCCAGCTCCATCCGGTAGCAGCCGACGATATGCAGGAATTGGTCAGTCAATTTGAGAAAGTGCTAAGTCGTAGCATGAAACTGTCATTGAGGTACGTAACATCAACCCAAATATTTGGATTTGTACAAAGAAACCTTCAAATATCCGCAATCAATATTGTAATGAATGAATGGCCAAAATTACTGTAGTTAAATTTTCTTTTTCCTGGTGTTAATTGTAATGAATGAATGAATGAATGACCAAAATTACTGTAGTTAAATTTTCTTTTCCCTGGTGTTTTCAAATACCAAATACAGTCAGTTGATGGTTTTAAAGTTACAGGTGTTATTTTTTGTGAGATCTTTATATACATCTTTTGCTGTCATTACAAGGGAAACACAAAGTATTGTAGGTTGATACCTTGACAATGGTAACTTTCCTTATTGTTGGTAGTCAGAGATGTGGCTTCTCTTTGAAATTCACCCTTTGTGTGAATATCCTTTGCAGATGACTGATGGATATTCTGGTTCAGATATTAAGTTGGTAGCTAAGGAAGCAGCCATGAGACCTGTTAGGAAAGTATTCGACATCTTGGAATCATATAGTGAAGGAGGTAGGATTTCAATAATTCAATGACTTTAATTATAATTGAAATAATATAAGAAATATTATATTGTAATCATTATGTATATCTCAGGTGACATATAATTGCTTGCTCCTTTTGTTTTATGGCTTTATACACAGAAGAATCAGATATATTCATGAACAGACACTAAACATTGAAATGTTTATGCATGAAGATATAAATTGCCTGCTTTTATTAACCTCAGTGCAGATTTATTTACTGAAAGGAATTATCAGAGATTTCCAGTACAAAATATTTCATATAACAGCACCACCAATCAACAATTATATATAGGCCGATTTGATCACAACATATCAGTCACGTCTTGCATAATAAAGCATGTAAATTACCTGGTCTATAGTATAAATCGCTATCCTCTCAAGATAAGAAACTGTGAAGCAATACAAGTTTGAACTTGTGTTTATCAATCTTCATTTTGATGTCAGATTTCGTCTTAAGCAGTTTGCTTTCACATTTGCCATTTATCCACTTCAGTAACACGTTATTATATGCTTGTTCCAAAAATTCAAAAATCAGAATTTTGATTAATTTTTGGGTATTCTAATTCTGCAAATCGCTGATAACCCCTTCAAACTGTTCTGAATATATTTCATTCAGATACCCAGATCATCATCTAGTGAGATGTATTTTTAACAATATGACAATTTTAAATCGTAATATATAAGCCCATCAAAATACAGTAATATTACAAAATTAACAATCTTAAAATGGGAAATTTACTATGTTGATGAACATAGTGTGACAACATCATGTATGTGTGGCTGCTGGGAGACACTGGCAATATGATACAACTGGATCTCTGCATTAGCCATGAACCGTACTGAATGGATTAAGTTTGTGATCACCTGCTCCACAGCCGATTGAAATGAATGTGTACAGTACAATAGTTTGTTGCATTTTGCAGACACATAATTATTTACATCATAGTTACTCTTATGTCTTGCTTCCATACAGAAAGATTTTCCAAAATAGGTATTTAACAAGATTGCTTATGTGGTGACACAGGGCATATATAATGATACTCCTAATAATCCAGCTGAACATACTTTCATTTGTGACATGATCAGATCCACACCATGGCAGCACCAGACATTTTTCTTTTTTTGGGTGGAATGGGGAGCAAATTGAAATCTGGGTGGGACAAAAATCTAAATTTTTGCCTAAAATTTTGACCAAAATAGTTTGGTAATTTTGTTTATCCTGACAGGGTAATCCTCAATGGTGCTTCCACTGACCCACTAAGGCCAATATCAGGAAATTTTGAATTTTAAATAGCTGTAAAAATGTGGTGTAAAAAACAAAATAAACTACCAAGAAAATAATCAGTACAAAACACAGTTTGTTAATATTGGCATGATCTGCCAAATTTTCAAAATGGCTGACATTAATAAGCCTGGGTATAAGATTGTGTCACAAGTTGCTTTCACTCATTAATGCTACCTCTGTAATAATAATATCCTTTCATATTATTTGCAATGGCTTATCCCTTTTCACAGCACAAGATGGCGATATTAATGTACAGTGGCACAGTGAGTAGTTTGTCACACTGGACCATTAATTTGCTGTAATTAGACATCACAAATGGTGGAAAATAGCTTGTGTGATTTATTATCATTTTATACAGTTTTTTATTAGTGATAATAATTCATTCCATTGATAATAATAATTTGTGCACATTCATCTATAAAGTCAACAGTTGAAATTAGTGGGGAATTTGATGTGAAAAGACTAATAAGACCATACATTTGTGAATCATTTGTTTGTATAGAGAAAAATAGCTTCACTATAATGTGAACTCAC
Organism: Amphiura filiformis; assembly: GCF_039555335.1. NCBI lineage: Eukaryota > Metazoa > Echinodermata > Ophiuroidea > Amphilepidida > Amphiuridae > Amphiura > Amphiura filiformis. The sequence continues at coordinate 25,020,182 of NC_092635.1, read as the reverse complement.
CAGTGCTACATCATTGGGCTATTCCAGTTGAAAACCATACACCCTTTGTGGATGACAAGACCTTAATCTTCCACACTGGTAGTGTGAATTTTAAGAGGTTACCTGAATGGGTGACTCCATTTGAAATCTACACACCCTGTATAGAAGATTAAGGTAATGTATTCCACAGGGGGGTGTATGGATTTCAACTGGAATAGCCCATTGTAGAACAGTCCATATGCACCATACTAATGTCATACTTTATAGTTTTCACTCATTGCATTTTATGACAGGGTATCATTAACTCCAGACATGTTTGATGTGAAATAAAGAGCATATTAGTCTTCCATGGCACTGAATTATTTAGTTCACCATGACTACTTTCTCATGATCTGTTGGTGTTTTGCTCTTAATTAGGCATGTGTGTGAATTCACATTATGTTTGATGTGGTTTGTTTGTACACTTTATTTTTAACCCACTTGTGTGCAAATAACAAGGTAGCAGTATATGTAAATAATATACATATAATTTTGTCCTGCTTCTTATCATTAGTAATTTTATTATTATTTACAAATATTTATATGGTGCTCGACAGCTATTCCAGTGCCGTACAAAGCAAAGAAATCAAGAAGCATAAAAACAAATACAAAGCAATCAACATGATTGATCAAAACTGCAGTAAGAGAGAAACAAATAATTGATCCTCAGGACATTTGGGGAGGGAGTTGGCACAGTGGTTGTTCCCTTGCCTTGCACCATGGAGTCCCAGGTTCAAGCCCTTGCAATTCCCATCAAGGACTGTATGTGCACTTGGTTTATCCCGATCCATGCTTGCTCTTGAAGGTTTTCTTTGGGATCTCTGGTTTCCTCCTGCTTTCAAAATCAGCGATTAGTTGTTAGGTTATCAAAAACTTCCTTCATCCAATGGAATTTGGAGAGCTAAACGTGATAATTGGAGGACATTTCAATTTGAGTGCGAATAGGTTTGCGCTTCGGCTGCAACAGGCCTAGTTGATGCGATCTGACTCTGATGATTCACCAGTGGCAGTGACATTATGGTGCTTTGAATCTCCTGGAAAAATGTGCTTTATAAATCCAAAACATTTATTTATTTATTATTCATTTAAATTTATAAATGAGTTTTTAGATGGCTTTTAAAGATGGCTGCATTCAATCAGGTTTAAAAGAAAATGACACCTAGTAGTGCACCCTCAATATGGTCCTTTTAACAGCTATATTACATCCCTTTCTGCAGAGCTCAAATACCTTGTTTCCCCAAATGCAGTAAATTGTACTTGCCATACTTCCCCCGATTTAATATTAGCTGCAGAAAATTACACCTTAGTACGTATGATTCAGTTGCCAACATTCATAGGGAATTATTAAATGCAGTGGGCAACCGAACTTAGGGCAACTTAAATACTTCAAATGAACTTTGAAGGATGTTGCTCTGTTAGTTATTGAATAGTTCTTAGCAAGGTACTTTCACACTAGCCTAGACTATATATGTGCATGCCCTGTTTATCATGAATATAGAGCTAGACCATGCCTAGACCACACAATTACATTAACCAACACTTCATCGTTTGGTCAGGAAAAACCTCCTGTGTTTCATTGGCCCCTGAAACATGTTCAAGGGCCACAAGTACATAGGAGGTTTTTCCTGCCCAACGACGACTTGATAAAGCGCCTTTTGGCCATGTGTCATGAAGGGGAGTTCCTGTGCATTTCATCAGTAAATTTTAAGGATCACACATCAAACACAAAAACCTGTCACATAAAAGCTATAACGCATATCACCAAAACAACCTTATTGGTGCAAAGTAGAGGCAATGGCCCACCTAAAAATGTATACTTTGATAGGGCTGCCCCTAGTTGCTTCAGTCTTGAAGCTTTCGCAGAGTTCAGTTGTTTTTGTTTGATACCATTGAACAGAAGATTATGCGATGCTATGTGGCTTTTTCAGAGAATGAAGTGCCGATATTTCAGAGATAAGCACTGATGATGTGATTAAATTGGCCAATCAGGATCCCACATCTGTGTCTACGCTGTACACGTGGTACATTGTCAAAACAGTGCAAACAAATACTTGCAAACCGTATAGTATGCATCCTGTCAGTTACTTGCTTTAAATATTGCACTGTTTTGAGCAAGAAAATTTGCCCATAATTTGTGAAAGTGTGAAACTATAAGCACAAATACAACTGCATCCATCAAAAAAATTGCTAAGTAGTCATAGTCACTAAAACATACTTTTTATGTGTGTAATTGCAGAGGACACAATTCCAGATCTTCAAGTGGATGCAATAACAACTGATGATGTAACAGCTGCTTTGGCTCATACCAAACCATCAGCAAAACTACTCAAGGACAAATACTTGAAATGGCAAAAAGAGTATGAGTCTGTGTGAACAACAAGGTACCCTATACCAAAGCATCAGCAAAACTACTCAAGGACAAATGGGCTATTTCATTATAAATGACACGTTCACAAAAATGGCTTTTATCATATCTGGTTGATATAATTAGGGTGATAATGCAGTGTTATTAACTTAATTCTAAGTATGCCACAAACTACAAGCTACATGAGCATTTTTACAGAATTCTGTCTATTTTTTGTATAAAAAATTGCCAAAAGGTACATTTTAACCCAATTTTGGAGTCCCATTTCATTTTGCCCATGTATTCTGAATTAATTCTTTGAAAAATTAGGTACATTCTATGGCAATGTGCTTGTTGCAATGAAAATATGATATGTGTGGAACATCATGCAAGTTGAATGGTGAAAATTGGTGCAAAAATGTTAAAATTCAGAGATTCTTGCAAAATTGGCATTTTATGTTAAATAAAAAAATGAGTGTCCTCTCCAATTCATGCCTCCATTTTTGTTAACATTAAAGAGGAAATATAAACCCTTACCCTACCTGTATAATCTGTGTTATATTACCAATTGATGGGACAGGGCACTGATTGAGGAATTCATTTATTTTACATACAGTAGACCACTTGTTCTTGATACCACAGTTCCGTTAAAATTTGTCCTCTCCAGAACTGAAGTTAATTACTAATTGTTGAAATAAGAAGGATTATATCATAGAATGTGAAATTTGTAGAGGAAGAGTGGTCTTCCTTCTACCAAGGTGGCACATGATTTGGTATTTGTTGCATTTTTGCAAGCCTGTATCCACGATTCTGTTTGCAATTTAACAAATGTCCTCTCCAGCACAATTATGTCATTTCCATGAATTGGTAAACAAACTAAAAATAAAAATTTCAAAGAGCCAAACCCACAAGAAATTTTTGCATTTTATTGCAAATTATGCTTAAAAACCACTTTAGTGTTCAAATTATTGTCCAGTTGTTGAGAACACATATGATATTATTCTGCATTGAACTTCGGTTAGCTAAAAATTGCAATATTCCTAATTTAACCAGAATATTAACCCTGTTTGTAGTGGATTTTAAATGCTGGGGATCTTTTATGCAATAATATTGATGCAATAATATTGATGCAGCTATTTCTAAAGTTAAAGTATATGCTTTATTATGTGTTAAAAATGTGTCCTATCCAGAACAAATGACACAGGAGGTGTCTTTTATTTTAGGTTTTCCATGACTAGTACAACAGATTGACGCAGAATACTCACTTATGCATCAGTGTAGCTATTGGGCAGGACAAAATGACTATTTCATGAATTTTTCATGTGAAGATAAAGTTTATCCTTAAAATATGTAGTAATTTTGCACCATTTATCTGGATTAGTATCAATTTACTAATTGTTTTATATTGAAACTGGCATATTTAAGACACTGAAGTGTAAAGGAGCATACAACAATTATTACAGACTAAATATGAATAAGTATGAACCCAATGTTGGTTACATATACTCTTTCAAAGTTGTGTATTAAATTGTTTAAAAAAATGTCCCCTCCAGACGGCAGCTATGTTTTACACAGCAAAAATTCAATTTAATTTTTTTAATGGTTCCTGAGGGTTTGACGCTCTAATATTTTGAGAATTATTGACACACCATCTGAACTTTGAAATGATAATGAATTTGCATGAAATAAATGAGTTTGAATTTTGACCCCTTTTGGGACTCAATGTTGTCATTTATAATGAAATAGCCCAAATACTTGAAATGGCAAAAAGAGTATGAGTCTGTGTGAACAACAAGGTACCCTATACCAAACCATCAGCAAAACTACTCAAGGACAAATACTTGAAAGAGTATGAGTCTGTGTGAACAACAAGGTACCCTATACCAAAGCGGCAGCAGAACTACTACTCAAGGAGACATACTTGAAATGGCACAAAGTGTGTGAACAACAAGCTGGCCTACATGCACAAATGTGACCTGCTACCATGAAATCAGCGTAAAGTCGCCGCCACTTTATACTCATTTTGTTGAGTTAGTAGTTTCGAGATATTTGGTCTGACTAAGTTGATGTTCTTTGTTTGCCGCCACCTGTACATCCAAGCCAGTAGTATTATCCTTCGTGAATGGCCCATTGTGCCCCCATTCATAAAGGACATACAGACATACTTAGTGGCTTTAACAGGTGAGTGAACACCAAGCAGTAGCCAGGGCGTATTGCGTGACTAACACCTTGTGAATTTACGCTGATTTTGTGGTAGCAGGTCACAAATGGTGTTGATGGTAGATAGCGCTTTGTGGAAAGTGAAGAGCAACCATTTTGGTGATAACAATAACATCCAACTTGTGTTTAACTACGCTCTCTCTTTGAACTCCTTCAAAATATCTCTTCAAAATTGTGTAGTCTGCAAGAAAACTTTCCATCCTTTTGGGTCAGCATTTATGGAGAAGGAAGGTAGCAACATTATGCTTCAATATTAGTACTATGTATTATTATAATTATGCAACAGCTAATTTCAAATAGTTGGCCTTTCCCCACCAAAAAGCATCGAGTCTTAGTCACATTGATGGAACAGTAGGTAGTCAGATAGTAGTAGGCACAAACCTTTACATTGTGCATACATTTTTATTACTTATTCTGAATAAATAACCATGATGCGGTTTTGAGCTGGTGTTGAGGGGGTGTGCCACTCAAGTTTAGTGTGCTCATTTGTGACCAGATATTTTCAACACATAGCCTAAACAGCTAGGATTTGCCCCTTTGAGCAAAAGACACCCTTGAACATGAATTTAGCGCAGTTTTGTAACAAACTTCTCACCTCTCAACCTCTGGAGGATTGTATCTAAAAGGTACCTTTAAGCGGAATTTCATCTCAAAGGAACCACCTTTACACTGGGCGGGTACTCGAGGTACAAGTATCACTAAGGATCAAGTCATAGTGGAGTGCAAAATGTGCACCTTTTTTTTTAACTGATGATCTCCAAAAAGTTGTGTGTATGTAGCATCAATGATATTTATTGAAAATATATACCTGCACAATATTTAATGTAAACAAGTTAAACAACAGCTTTGTTTGACATTGAACTCTGGCCTCTTGTAATTGGATTTTGTGGCTACTACTTGTAGGACCACAGGGACCAAGTTTATCAACTCACCATGTGGACATTGAACTTTGCAGGCAAACTTGTCAGCCAAACTGGGTCAGGGCAAGGCTTTTAGATATATTAAATAGTGTCCTTTTGTTTGGAATTCCAAAATATTACGTAACATTTCCAGCTTTTGTGGATGAAAATGTTTGGATTTTGAATGATTCAAACTGTTGAATTTGGTTTGAATCCAACATATTACTCAATGGGGGTGTGGATTACAAATGGATTAGCCCCTAAGAAGAACCAAAGATATATGTTTGCCTTATTATAATTCAGCTATTCTTTCTTAGTGAGCAGGTAAATTGGGGAGTGGGATGAAATTGATATCACTGCAAAGTAATGCTGTTAATCCAAATGCTAAATTTTCATAGTTTGAAAACATAGGTTGCATTGTGTTAACATTCCTTCAGTCACACAATCACCTGTACGATGACAACAGCAGATCGTTTTATAAGCCATAATGTATCATCTTTTGGTTAATTAATTTTTCCAAATCTAACTAGTAAAGACCCCATCTGTGCTTTTTGTGTGATATTAGATATGTATAATGATATTTCTTTCAATTCTCGCGTTTCACAATACGATGCGCCGCCAGCGGTTGCTCTTGGCAGTCAAATTTTTGACTCCAGAGTCAACATCGTTGTTTTAGCTGCTATTGAATTTTCACACACGTGTGATAATAAATATGTTGAAAACAGCTCCACAAAGGATTCCCTGTGATCAATAGATAGAAAATGGATCTAATATAATTGTAAATTGTTGTTTTAGTGTGCATTCGCATGTAACATCATTATGATGACATTTAAACCCACAATGATGCATGTTCCTGTATTGTATTCGTATTACGTGGTCTTTGGATGTCGACATTTTCCCATGATGCACTGCGTATTTTGGCCTCGACCCAGCGACCGCTGGAGGCGCATCGTATTGTGTAATGTGACAATTGATAGATGCGTTGGAAATATATTGCCAAGATGTCAGTTTCTGACATAGTTTTAAAAACGATCTGATGATGATAATATTATAATTCTTTTTGATGTGAACAAACAAATAGCGAAAGTATTGAATACAATGAAATCTTTGAAATAAATTTGAATCTGAAATTATTTCTACTTTTACTTTTATTTAAAGTGGATATGATATGCCATTGTAATTACTCAATATGCAAAAGAAATTTAGATGAGTGTATTTAGAAATATAATGAACAATGGATATACCAGTCAAAATAGTTGGGCTATTCCAATTGAAATCCATACACCCTTATGGAAAATATGACCTTAATCGTTCACATAGGGAGTGGGAATTTCAAATGGGATTAAAATCTACACCCCATGTGTGGGAGATTAAGGTCATGTCTTCCATAGGGGGTGTATGGATTTCAACTGGAATAGCATAATATGCAACAATTCAAGCTGTTGTAATACTGTAAACATTGTCATTTTTGCAGGTCATGCTTTGCCCATTTTGGACTTCTTTGCTTGTTTTTAAATTGGCAAATTTGGAGGTTTCGTACATAGTCCAATGCATAAGGCAAATATATTTGTATGTTTTTATTTTTGCGGTAGCTGTGTTTAGCACAAAAATTTCTACTTTACCGTTTTGGACTTTAGAATCATATCAAAATTACTGAATTTATAAAATAAGAAACAATTTTTTCCCAATTACTTTACACTTGTCACTATTATGACAATTTAAAAAAATCTTTTGTTCAAGATCTTATTTCCTTATTTTTATGTAGTTTTAAGATAAACTATAAAACAACTCTAGTAGATGATAATTATGATCTACTTTGGGGTAACAGATTCAACTAAAAGATGTAGGGGTAAATATTTTGAAGTGTTTGGCAAGGATCTTGATTCTTGATAAATACGCTGCTGTGTTGACTTAAAAATTTACATGAACTAACATTGATTTGTCCCAATCTGTTATCATATGAGGATATTTGCAAGAATTGATTTAAGATTTCTTGCTAGAGCTAGCCACTATGAATTTTGTGTATCTATATGATTCATAGAATTAGAGAAGGAGAACCGGGACTCCCTATTGTAGTGCCACGTACAATCGCGCCATCAGCTATAGGTTGAAAATTGGGTGTATTCGAGACAAACGAAAACAATTCTGTGTCTTATCTGAAGCATCTGGTACTCGCGTACAGGTTGCATCAAATGCATCTCTCAAACGCGCCCATCATCCATGTCGCGCGTGCATGACAACGAATGCCTCGAGCGCATTCAGAGGGAAACCGAATACCCCCAATTTTTGCTCCATGCCTGTATCAAGATGGTGATCAAGTCCCGGTTCTCTTTCTCCAATTCTGTGATATGATTTCTTAAGTTTCCTCAATGTTAAATCAGACATGATTGTGTAACACATAGGGTATATATATGCTGGGACCTAATAGGGCTCAAAAAGATCAAATTTTTGCCTATCAATCTCTATCAGCAATATACCCTATAAAGACCAACTATAGTCTGTCAACTCAGAAGTACAAAGTAAACAGACATCTGAAACTGGAGGTATGAGAATAATTATTTTAGTGCAGTGCGTGTGTAAATGCTTCTTTGGCATGTCAACTGCTGCGCGATTTGTACTTGCCGAGCGCACCATGCTCTTTATGCGTCACATTTTTTAACACGCAGTGCATCACGCAAAGCATCGATCCCAGATGCCACAGATTTGGTTTGTACTTCTAGGTTGAAGCAGTATAGTGTACTGAAAAGTAAACATTTTTGCTACAATTTGCTAAATAATCATTTTTTTGTCAATTTAATTAGTAAATTTTGCAGTGCAATGCATACTATTAACTTAATATTTGTATAGACTACTTGTATAAACTGTATAATAGCTAAATATTTGTACATTGGAAAAAAACAAGATATATTTGTATGTGCTGCCATAAATTGCTCATTGTACAAGTTTTTTCTTTATTTTGTAGGCAATTTATATTTTACATTTGAAAGTTGATGAGATTTTTGTGTGTGTATTGCTGTATCAGCAATTCAGATACTGATGATGTACCATATTCATTCCATTAACCACCCATGCCCTATAAGCGCCCACCCAGCAACTTTACTACACATGGTCCCCAATCATTATGTGCAAGAACCAACTACACATAAAGATGGAACCATCTATACAATTAAAATCAATATTTGGGGACATTATTTCCGTTTACAATTATGTAAACAATGTCAAATATAAGCGCCCACCCAAAATGACATTGTTAAGCATTCTGGGCAGTTAATGGAATGAATACAGTAGATGATATTTTTAGTTTCCACTATAAGTGGGTTCCCTCTTGTAATTATGAAGGTTCATTTTTATGAATGGGCTATTCCATTTGAAATGCATGCACCCCCTATGGAAGACATTTAAAAGTTAATCTTTCACACAGGGAGTGTAGATTGGTAACTCAATTTGAAATACATAAACTCCCTGTATGGGTTTCAAATGGAATAGCCCAATATAGAAAGAACCTAAAAAACCTTACAAAAGAAGTTCTTGTTGAAAAAAATTCTAAAATGATCTTGTAAAAGTAATCAGATACCACAGAAAATTGGGCTATTCCAATTATTGAACTCCATATTGAAGATTTTTCCTTAATCACCCACACAGGTGTAGATTTCATATGGAGTCACCCATTCAGGTAACCCCATTTAAAATTCATACACCATGTGTGGAAGATTTCAACTCGAACACCACCTTTGAAAGACATGACCTTGACATTTCTGAACTTGTCTGATGGCAAACCCGCTAAAAACTTACTAATTGTCATGAACTCCCATCGATTTGGAATAGCTTATTCACGCTAAATATTTTTATTGAATATTTTGGCCTGAAAGTGAAAGGAAAATTCGATTTATTTATTTTCCATGCCATTTTTCACCCTGATGTGGCAGTGATGACAACGCGTTGAGACAGCTGCATCGCATGCATCTATGAACATGTGCATATGTATGCCAGCGCTTTGAGTGAACACTAGGGATTTGAAGCTGCACCTTTTTAAGGCCAGAGTAATGGAAGACACATTCGTTCACACCCGAATTTGAGATTTCTTGATATTTATCAACACTAAGATGTATTCTTTCACTTGAAACTGATAAAATACAACTTGCTAATATTTACTTGTATTTTTGATTGATTTGTTTCACTCTTTTCAACTCTAAAAAGTCACATGGCTCAAGACAGCTTAGTAAATTGGGGGGAAATAATGAGTCAGAAATGCGCGAATGCGAAATATTTGGGTTATGGCGCAACTCTGCGCCAGTATGTCCAACGCAGTCTAGGCGCATTCGGTTTGTTGTTCACGCCAGCAAATGTGGTGTAAACAAAACAAAAATTTGCAGTCAAAATGGCACTTGGATTTTTTAATTATTTTGAATTTTGGCGCAATGAAAACAGACATTATAGATTTATTGGTGCAAAAAGATGCATATTTAGACCATGCACCAGATACAGCTTTTACAAGCGTGAAAGTCTTACCGCTTTTAAAATATAAGGACGCTTTTGTGCATAATTTTGACATTTTTTACTAAAACATCGATTTCTCAGAGTTCACTTTTGACAATATTGCACGATTTTTGTGACAAGATAACTTTCGAAAAATATGCAAGCAAAAGGTAAACTTTTGCACTATCGCTTAGAGTACATCAAAGCCTAGGGAAGGTTTTCTCATTTTTCAAAATATTTGTTTTAAACAAAAAATATATACCATTCTGTGCAATTTTTAGCTTAATAGAGTGACAAAATTGCTTTTTTCACATGTTTTTTTAATATTTCAAAAAGAGATGAATTTCAAAAAATAAAAAACCTTCCCTAAGTTCATGTCTCTTCTTTATGAAAAGCTAACTGATTTTTTTTTATTCCGAACGAAGTTGTCACAAAAAAATTTGTGTAAAAAAGTGAATTTTTGTGATTTTTTCAAAAACTCGAGATTTTTAAACAAATCTGACGTCACCATGGGATTCCTTGACTCATTTCCTTTCCAAAAATGTATAGTTTTATATACTTTTGACATACAATTCAGAAATAATGATGCTCGAAAAGGTCCATGTTCTCTCCCATTATGCTGGCCTTAAGGGGGTTCGAAACGATGTTTCTGGAAAACAGAAACTGAATTTAGAACCATTTGAATAGATTGAATAAGTTAAGCTAAATACACTGAGCAAAATAGTTTTTGTTTGAAGGAAATCGGACATACGGTTGTCAAGATATACATGTTTTAGTTTTTTGTATTCTATTGTTTTTGCCAATATATTGATGAAGTTAATGAGGAAAATTGGCATAATGTGCTCATGAATATTCATGTTTGCCAATATTATACCAATATCTTATGAACAAACCTTCATACTACTTTTATTTTATATGATTTTGACATGAAACTTTGTGTTTCTATGGCCTAAAACATTAACATGTGATTTTCCATACATCTAATTTGCATATTTGCATAATTAATTAGCATTATACTTAAAGCTAATTAATTATGCAAATATGCAAATTAGATGGGCGGGAAAATCACATGTTAAAGGTTTAGGTCATAGAGACACATTGGAAAAGTTTCAGGTCAAAATTCTTAAAGGTAAAAGTAGTATGAAGGTTTATTCATAAAATATTGGGAAAATATTGGCAAAAATTAATATTAATGAGCACATTTTGCCAATTTTCCTCATTAACTTCATCAATATATTGGCAAAAACAATAGAATACAAAGAATCTTTCAACAGCAATATCTCAAAAACCGCTTGTCCGATTTAGCTCAAATTTTGGAATTAAGATTATTTTGCATATCTCTCTGCAACAAGTCTATTTTAATCTCAATCAGAGCAACTTGATTTTGCCTTTCGTACCACCTTAAATGTGCACTGACACATCAGGGTGAAAAATGGATTATCAATTTTGTTATTTCGAAAACGAAAAGGATCAAGATAGTTGGGTAGTAAATACAACCCGCCTTGTTAAAAGTAGTGGGAAATGTACCCAATTATAGCATAATAGACTGTCTTTGATGGTGTGGAAAGCTAATCATCTCAAAATATCCATGTATCACCTTTTCTGTCAATCAAATGCGCCTAAAAATATAATTATGAGTGTGGTAAATCTTCCAAGTTCCAACTTGACTAGCAATAACTGTTTAACCGAAGTGTGCTTTGTGGTAAGTGTGCCTTTTCAATATGATCTACTAACAGCAGATGAAATAACCAGGTTCTGGGGCAATTCATGTGTTGTGGTCCCATTTTTATTGCACAATTACATCTTTATTTATGTTAAAGGTATTGTCAAAGTGTTTGTGGTCAGAAATGACAATGTACCTAATTTTTGGCAACATTTAGAACAATCATGCAGTTTTATAGTTGAGTTGAAGCAGAACCTGGTCATTTCCTGTGTCGAATTCATCAGAAGCATATTGATGCCAATAATCTTTAATTAGACCAAATTCTATTGATGAAATAATGTGTGTGATAACGAATTAAATCCTACAGACAACTTGACTTGTTTTGTTATCAGTTTGTTTTTATTTTACTACACGTACAATGTACGGGTCGTCGTACATGTTGAATACAACAGCAAATCAAGTTTGCTACCTGCTTTTATGGAACTCATGCAAATATTCTTGTTATTTGATTGGTTGCCCGACTTGCCAATTATAGTTGTGGGTGTTGCTTGTAAAATAAATATAGTGAGGATATGTTTCTTTTAAATTAAATTAAGTAAAAGAAAGGGAATTTATATTTTTGAGTTGCATAAAACAAATATTGAATGTTTTTTATTCCTTCAATGGTAAGAATATTTTCATTCAGTGAAATATGGGCTGTTCCATTCAACTTGGCAAAGCCTCGTTGAATGGAACAGTCCATATTTAAACTCATGAAAATATTCTTACCATTGTACTCATATAAACATTCAATATTTGTAAATCATATTGCACAAACATCTTGAATTTGAACAGAATGACATGCTTAGGCAAAACAAAATATTTCCTGCTTGTCCTTGCCTGACCGACTCTAAAAATCTGGAAAAAAGATTTACTGTTCAAAAGATTACCTTATTGTTGGAAATTCCAGCAAGTATTTTTCTTTTAGAAACAGTTTCTTTGTATTTCCAAACTGTTTCAAAGCATGAATGGAGTAATACAGTAGAGAAATATTCAAATTCACACCTGCAAGTGTTCAGTTTTTTTTTTTTTTATGAAGCTAATGAGTGCGAGGACAAGGAAACATTTTTTCTTGGCCTAATATGATAAAAAAGGACTGGCATCGATATTGAGCAAGCCTAGTCCCAGACTCAAATGAGGTTCACAGGCATGAGAATGATCATCCATGAAAAAACCTGAAAAGTTTGAAAAATCCTGAAAAAGCATGTGAAATGAGGCTAAAAAGGCCAAAAACGGGCTGAATTTAAAAGTGCGGAAATTTGGACCACAGAAAAGCAGGAAATCCTGCAAAAGCAGGAAAATTTTCATGCCTGGGTTCAGTTTCAAAAAAGGTTGGACGCCTTTGATTTAGAGCCAATGTGGTTTTCCTTTATGTTGTAAAATCATTCCGACATAGCATTTCACTTTGGTATTGAAAAAAAATTGGACACAAAGGTCCGTATGCACAAAACAAGTTAGATCAGGTATAACTTTAGGCCTAGCCTAACTGTAGAGATTAGTTCTACAAAGAAGGATCTTTTTGGGTATTTACATACCTTATTCTCTATTATTGTAGATCCTATTAAGAGCAAATATATGTAGCTTAATATTAGATGGCTGCAGCAGTTTTAATTTATTTTTGGACTTTGCTAAGGAGGAAAAGAAAAGATTGAAGGGATCCCTCCCGAAGTCTAGCCTCCAGGTCTTAAGTTAAGACCTGTCTAACTTGTTTTGTGCAAACGGACCAAAATAAATAAGTAACATGGTGGTGGTGGGTTGAGCTTAGTTGTCCATTTAATAATTTCTTGGAATGGAATCGAACATCTGCCAAAGAGCGTGATCTGAAAAAAGACAAGAAAATGTAACAGGTAGTTGTCATCATTTCTAAAACCTCAATGATATTACATGGTCACACAAATTGATGAATTCACTATAGCTGATCATCAAAATAGATCCTTTATTTTTTTAAAGATAATGCGGTACTGTCACATATTACTTGATTTACTTGATTACTTGATTTTAACACCAGCACATGCTGGTGTGGCAACAAATGTGACGTGTCATGTCAAAAGGAGACACTTTTGGGCAGGTTATGAATTTTGAGGTTTTTACATATTTTAAATATAAAGATATTTTGCTCCACAACACCGTTTTCCCCAATGAAATCGGACATTCCTAAGCGAAGATATTGAGTTCGGAAGTTATGGTATTATAAAATTGGAAATTGAGATATCGGCCTTTAAAAATATTATTGACAATGTTGAAAGTAGGAATTAACTTTAAAAATGTCTCCAAAAATACAAGATGCCAGTTACATTCCGGTCTGAAACTATCAGACAATATTTTTAACATGAAAAACATCACAAATTCGCAACAAACCAAAAAAGAAAAAAATCACCCACAGGCAGATTTTAGGCTATTTCTCAATTTAAGATCCTGCCCAAAAGTGTCTCCTTTTGACATGACACGTCACAAATATCCGCCAAGATTGTAATTTCCCATGAATCATTGTATTTTTGTTTTCACTTCAAGACAGTTAGGCAAAAGTAGGAAATTCTTCAAAGCAGCAAAAAGTTTGGCAAAATTGTAATTGTTATTCCCTCATTTGTGCACCCATTTCATCGCGATACAAAAGTTGAGATTTAACTTATATTAACCCTATGATTTTAATATGTACTTACGTGCCAGTCTCTGTAGGTCTTCTCTTTCCTGCAGGTTCTCCTGTAAAGCTTCCATCAGTTGAAAATACGTAAACAAAGTGTCTTTAGGCCATAGTGTGTCTGATGGTGTCCTTGCTAGAAGCTCCAGGTTGTCATGCACAGTTTTCTCCCAATCTGTAGGGATGGATTGTGAAGTAACAGATAACAAAAGGGTATTAATTATAGGTTAATAACTGCGCATTAGTTATTTGGAGGGCATTGTGAAAAATCTAAACATTTTGCCTTTGGAACCGAGGAATATTCCGAGGTCCAAAGCAAAATGTTTAGATTTTTCACAATGCCCGACTTAAACTGATGCAAAGTTATTAACCGAATTCATAACCGCCACTTTTAACTCATCACTCAACCAAATCTCAAGATTATATTCTCCGAAATTTGTTGAAATAAACAATTTTTATCAAAACTTATATTTCGCCCATCAAAAAGTCGAACAGGTTAAAACGGACTTACCAATTACAGCACTGCGCAATCACGCCATGTGCAAATATGGTAGTTGCGCGCGCGTGTAGAGTTCGGCGCAACATATGCGCACTCTACGCGAAAGTCATTGTATCGCGTAAGCATACGCGGAGGTCATTGATGGATATCAATAACCTCCGCACCGGTGTGCGTATATCATCTAACGACCAATTTAATTGGGACGCACATACGGCGTGATACGCTGAGGTTATGAATACTGGACAACCACAAGGGATTAGGCTTTCAGAATCTGTTTCATTTTCTTAAAGATTGAAACAGCGCGCAGTACAGTCACTATTTTGTTGAGAGAACTGTTTAAACTATTCATTCTAACAAAGTGCAGTACAGGTTTGTAGATCTTATTGCAGAGAATGTATAAGTTTGCATATCGCACACTCAGTCTTGTGGTTTTTTATTTAGATGTGTGTTAATGTATGAAAATGTTTTGGCCTTATCTCAAGGCGACATACCTACAAAGCTACAAGTACTGAGCTAAATCTAAATCTGAATTCAAACTCCTAATAGATTCAATTCTGATGCACATACCCATTTTAAAAGTACAGAACATACAACTTGATCTTTGGGAGAAAGCCAACTTATTTTAAAATTGATTTACAAGGATAGCTTCAGAACAGGGAGTCATAAATTTCTGTAGAATTTTATATCAACAATGTCAGAAAGTATAGAGAAGTCGTAATGAATAAAACCAATAAATTTCAACAAGAATTTGTCATATTTTTACAGTGCTTTTACTGTAGTGAAGTCTGTCAAATTGCAAACATTCTCTCAATGCCCTGGTGTACAATGAATTTAAAGATGCCGAATAGATGTATGCGCCAAACAGCTGCCGAACTCATGCCATACTCTGCACTAGGTTAAAAGCACTATTGAAGTTTGACCAAGTACAGTCACATCAAGACTTAAAAGTAAAATAAACCAAATTAAAGCCATATTGTAACATTTGTGAAAGAGGACACCCCCAACATTTTTCAAAATTTTGTTTTTACACGGTTGTAATGTACTTTATTAAACTAACATACCCTGCGAAAATGAAGACTTTATATAAATTTTTTCAAAATTCCTTTTACAAATTAAGCGTACAGTAAACTGTACAGCGCGTATTATTTTCCACAACTTCTTATGTGCAATCTTGGCGTCGCACACGTAGACGCAATGGTTAATGCATAAGAGGAATTTTGCAACAGATTATAGGTGCTGTAATTTTGTCAAAATCCGAGATTTTGAATACATGTAAAACACATGAACCATCGTTTAATTATTATGGCGGAAATATTAGTTGAACATGTACTCGATGTTCATAACACAGTACGTACATGGCGTGCTGGATGATCATACACACAATAAAGGTCCGTACCGTACCGTAGCACGACTGATGGAGTGACAAGCATTGGCGACAGCTGCGCTTTAGTAAATTCCAATTTTCTTTGCTTTACCTCAGTTGTTCGGTTCTAAATTATAAGGGGACATATATGACAGTAAATTAAAGCTAACATTTTGATGGGAAAAAATACTAATCTATTTTTATGGAAATGTTACAATATGGCGTCAAGAAACACTGAAAGTTTAACAGTATTCCTACCATCCGATTCCTGCACTGTTTCTGCCATGTGCATGCTGATTTTCTGTACCAGTTCTTCACTTGCCTCTGTATTCATTGTAGAGTCACTTCTGTGTTTGGGATGGAATCAAAACTAACATTTGGCTATTCCACTTGAAATCCATACACCCCCTATAGAAGACAAGACCTTAATTTCCCACACAGGGGGTGTAGATTTCAAATACGTTCATATACAGTTACCCATTTGTGCAACCCCATTTGAAATTCACACTCCCTGTGTGGGAGATTAAGGTCATGTCTTTCATAGGGGTGTAAGGATCCCAACTGGAATGGCCCATCATTATTATATACTTGATTTCATTGATAAACAAATCATCTGTACCGAGTAACTCCGATGGGCGGGGGCAAAACATTACCAAACTTGTAAAGCGCTTAATATGAACACACAGCACCTCAAAGCGCCACATCCTCCATGCATGCGACCGTAGTGTACATCAATCAGATTACAGTACTGCGGTACCGGGATGGACTGCAACAATCAGGGATTTAGCCCCTACTCATTTTGAAACTGACTGCAAGCTACATGTACAGGTATAACTCATTCATTTATTGACTCTTTTGTACATGGGACCAACAGCTTAAATGTCTCCTATGAAGGACGCAGTACTTTAATGAAGTTCATTCACTTAATTCTAAATGTACCATCAATCATAAATATACCATGGAGAGAACAAAAGTCTGAAATTTAATCTACAGATGTTGCCAATTAATTTCTGTGTTTCAAGTCAATATCCCAGCAAATCTGCACTGCCAGGAATTGAACAGGAGACCTCATGCACCAAAGGCAATTACTCAAACCACTAGGCTGCACTCTTGAATGGATAATTGAAGTTGCTCAAAAGTTTGAAAATGTTTGATTTTATTTTTATTCTATTCATTGCAGATCAACATGGTTATCTTCACCACTTTGAGGTCTCAGCTAGGATATGAAAAGTGCCTGTCGTTCCACTAAAACTACCTGTACAAAATTTGACCCTGAAAACATAAACCAGAACTCTGCACCTTCTGGGTGTTCAGTCAGTTCAAATAGCTATTGCTATATAGCCTTGATTTATTAGTCTGATCTTGTTTTGAGTTCACAGAACTTATTCAAGCATCATTTTTAGAATTTAGCATATGTCGCATGCATTAATTTAGCCTGTCCCAGGAGCAAACTGCCGGTCCAAAATGACAGGTGGACGGGTGGCTAGCTAACACCCTGATGTATACTATCTTTTGTCTCAGCAAATTAGCGAGGTCAATGCAATGATGCAGCTGTTTTGCACATGCATCATCACGCTCACCGATGCTGCATCCAATGATGTCCACTGACTCGCCAAAGTGAAAATTAGTATAGGTTATATGGCAGTTACCTGAATGAAACATTAGAGTGACTTGATTTATCATCCTGAGTATTCTCCCATGCCAATGCTGCTCCAATGTCTTCAGGACCATGTGATGTACTGAGAAAAACAAAAACATCAAATTGTATTGTGTACTTATTCCCCTATAAATCACCTTCAAACATTGTGCAGATTTTAATCACTTTTTTGTACACAAACAGACATAATTTTATGTTATACATGTATATCTTGAGGAGATTATGGGCATGTTGACAGCATGCATTATCTGTGATGAAATCAGGTAACTTAAGGGATCCAAAATGAGCGTTTATTATGTTTCGACAGTATTTTTTGTGGGACATGAGAGCACCTCAGACCTATCGAATTGCATTCTGAATACTGAAGCATGTCTTTCTGATATCAAATAATTTTCATTTTTTAAAATCACAATATAATGCAAATTTTATGACAAATTATAAAAATTTGATATTTTTCAAATTTTTGATATATAACATTCCTCGAAGTAAATTATGTAAATCTAATGATATATTCTTAAAGTGTATGTAGCAGGGAGGAAAAGCCGACGGTCAATTGAAAATTTTGACCTTTCATATTGAAGATATGGATTTTTTTCCCAAAAAGACCTAATTTTTTTGGTGTTTTGGGAAAAAAAATCCATATCTTCAATACAAAAGGTCAAAATTTTCAATTGATCATCGGCTTTCATCCCACCTACATACACTTTAAGTATAAATCATCAGATTTATAAAGTTTACTTCAAGTACTGTTAAATATCAAAAATATCAATTTTAATGATTTGCCATAAAATGTGTATTAAATTGCGAATTTCAAAAATCAAAATTATTTGATATCAGAATGACATTCTTCAGATTCAGAATGCAATTCGATATGTCTGATGTGCTCCAATGTCCCAAAATAAATACTGTCCAAACGTTCATACCCCAGCCCTTAATATCACTTTCAGAAAATACAAGGTTTGTTTAAATGAAGATGGTAGATCTTTAAACCGCATTATGAATTGTATGACAATAATGTTCAGTGAACTCATATTAAAACATAGCAATCTTCTAAGGATAGGCAGAATTTAGTTAACTAACATCACTGCTATCTTCTTAAAGGGGCATTTCGTGATCCACAGCCTCATCCCCCACTTTTCTCAAAAAAAGTTGAGATTTTTATATCACTGGAAACCTCTGGCTACATAATGTTTATGTACAAAATAGTTCTTGCAGATTAATTCGTTTTGCAAAGATATCGTGAAATTTGAATTTCGTTCTGGTGCACCAGAACGAAATTACAACGCATTGTCTATGTGCACATAACCATGCATAACTCGCATAAGCAAAATCGGAATCAACTGAAATTTTGGGAATAGGCTTTTTCGTGGATATGTACTGAAAAATGTCATAAAAAGAGGATGCTAGGATCACGAAATCCTCCTTTAAGGTTGTAGGTAAAAATTTTTGTAGATAGTGGACAATTCAAATAACCAACATTGATATCATCTATCTGAAGATTGTATGTTACTTAAAGCAACATTGCTATCTAGGGTAGGGGGCAAAAGTTTTCTTCTAAAATTTCCCATTAGTAACTACTTTCTACTATTAGTAACTAATAACTCTACTGTCTCATCCCATACCCCTGCTAGCCACCCATCAGTTTAGCAACATTCAAATGATTCAATGGAATTCATACATGTTGACAATATCGGGTATTTCTATACCAAATCATGGAATATTTGAATGCGTAAATTGTCA
This sequence comes from Amphiura filiformis, assembly GCF_039555335.1. Lineage (NCBI taxonomy): Eukaryota > Metazoa > Echinodermata > Ophiuroidea > Amphilepidida > Amphiuridae > Amphiura > Amphiura filiformis. The sequence goes on along the minus strand of NC_092635.1, from coordinate 25,000,626 downwards.
AGATTTTGTACGCATTGGACTTTGGACTATCGATTTGATGGGGTACAAAAGTGTGTGAATGCGTATAAACATTGCTATATCTACTGAAGATAGCAAATTACTCAAGTTGACATTGCAATCTAAGGAAGATAGTTGCATTACTATCTACTGAAGATAGCATGTTACTCAAGCTGACAAGTGTTATCTACTGAAGATAGCAGGTTAATCAAGTTGATAACATTGCTATCTACTGAAGATAGCATGTTACTCAAGCTGACAACATTGCTATCTACTGAAGATAGCAGGTTACTCAAGCTGACAACATTGCTATCTACTGAAGATCATGAGATAGCAGGTTACTCAATTTGACAACATTGCTATCTACTGAAGATAGCAGGTTACTCAATTTGACAACATTGCTATCTACTGAAGATAGCAGGTTACTCAAGCTGACAACATTACTATCTACTGAAGATAGCATGTTACTCAAGCTGACAACATTGCTATCTACTGAAGATCATGAGATAGCAGGTTACTCAATTTGACAACATTGCTATCTACTGAAGATAGCAGGTTACTCAATTTGACAACATTGCTATCTACTGAAGATAGCAGGTTACTCAAGCTGACAACATTACTATCTACTGAAGATAGCATGTTACTCAAGCTGACAACATTGCTATCTACTGAAGATCATGAGATAGCAGGTTACTCAATTTGACAACATTGCTATCTACTGAAGATAGCAGGTTACTCAATTTGACAACATTGCTATCTACTGAAGATAGCATGTTACTCAAGCTGACAACATTGCTATCTACTGAAGATAGCATGTTACTCAAGCTGACAACATTGCTATCTACTGAAGATAGCAGGTTACTCAAGCTGACAACATTGCTATCTACTGAAGATAGCAAATTACTCAAGCTTGTGCTATCTACTGAAGATAGCAGGTTACTCAAGCTGACAACATTGCTATCTACTGAAGATAGCAGGTTACTCAATTTGACAACATTGCTTTCTACTGAAGATAGCAGGTTACTCAAGTTGACAATGTTGCTATCTACTGAAGATAGCATGTTACTCAAGTTGACAACATTGCTATCTACTGAAGATAGCATGTTACTCAAACTGACAATGTTGCTATCTACTGAAGATAGCATGTTACTCAAGTTGACAGCATTGCTATCTACTGAAGATAGCAGGTTACTCAAGCTGACAACATTGCTATCTGCTGAAGATAACAGGTTACTCAATTTGACAACATTGCTATCTACTGAAGACAGCATGTTACTCAAGTTGACAACATTGCTATCTACTGAAGATAGCAGGTTACTCAATTTGACAACATCACTATCTACTGAAGATCATGAGATAGCATGTTACTCAAGCTGACAACATTGCTATCTACTGAAGATAGCAGGTTACTCAATTTGACAACATTGCTATCTACTGAAGATAGCAGGTTACTCAAGCTGACAACATTGCTATCTACTGAAGATAGCATGTTACTCAAGCTGACAACATTGCTATCTACTGAAGATAGCAGGTTACTCAAGCTGACAACATCGCTATCTACTGAAGATAGCAAATTACTCAAGTTGACATTGGCTTGCTATCTACGGAAGATAGCAAATTGTTCAACTTGCATTACTATCTACTGAAGACAGCATGTTACATAAGCTGACAACATTGCTATCTACTGAAGATAGCAGGTTACTCAAGTTGACAACATTGCTATCTACTGAAGATAGCAGGTTACTCAAGCTGACAACATTGCTATCTACTGAAGATAGCATGTTACTCAAGTTGACAATGTTGCTATCTACTGAAGATAGCAAATAGCAAGTTACTCAATTTGACAACATTGCTATCTACTGAAGATAGCATGTTACTCAAGCTGACAACATTGCTTTCTACTTAAGATAGCAAGTTACTCAAGTTGATAACATTGCTATCTACTGAAGATAGCATGTTACTCAAGTTGACAACATTGCTATCTACTGAAGATAGCATGTTACTCAAGCTGACAACATTGCTATCTACTGAAGATAGCAAGTTACTCAAGTTGACAATGTTGCTATCTACTGAAGATAGCAAATAGCAAGTTACTCAATTTGACAACATTGCTATCTACTGAAGATAGCATGTTACTCAAGCTGACAACATTGCTTTTTACTGAAGATAGCAAGTTACTCAAGTTGATAACATTGCTATCTACTGAAGATAGCATGTTACTCAAGTTGACAACATTGCTAGATAGCAAGTTACTCAAGTTGACAATGTTGTTATCTACTGAAGATAGCAAATAGCAAGTTACTCAATTTGACAACATTGCATATCAAATCCTTTTATTGAAAATGTCAACTTAAGTTATTTAGCAAAATGCATGTACAATGTATAGTGAAGCTCATAACCTTGAATGAACGAGAGTCCAGTGCAGCTTACATGCAAGCTCATATTACACCAATCCACTAACAGCTACTAACCTATGTCTGCAGTCATCTGTTTCTGCATACAACGCATGCATGCGTTGCTATGAATGCATGTGTTGGAGGCTAGTAGCTGCTAGTCACTGAAAATTCAGCGAGTAGCTAGTAGTTCCACCAAAACTTTTACTATAATTTAGATTCATGACCCTGATATTTGACCTATCATGATGTATTTGCCATTGTTAGTTCCAGGAATAGTACAAGAATACTCCTGGGACTGGTGAGTTAAAATGGATGGCGCTAGTCCACGCACGGATAGAAGAAAGAGGTAACATTTGGTCAAAACAGTGCACTGACACAGTAAACTCACAGAAAAGAAGTAAAAACTTGGCACTTAAAAATTTCACGCGACTTAACAAAATAACCTGTGGACTTATAAATAGTCTAGCAGCATGGAGAATATTCTTAGCTCCATTTTGGTACCAGGTGAGGCCTATACAATCCAAAATGTTCATGCTGTGTTGAATTAAACAAAAAATGACCCCATTTTGGCAACTTTTGTGGATGAATTGCAATGGGACATTTCGTGCTGGACAGTTCTTGTCTAAAGGTTGACAAAGGATTTGATATGTTATCTACCGAAGATAGCAAGTTACTCAAGTTGACAACATTGCTATCTACTGAAGATAAAAACTTATTCAAGTTAACAACATTGCTATCTACTGAAGAAAGCAGGTTACTCAAGAAGTGACAACATTGCTATCTACTGAAGATAACAAGTTACTCAAATTGATAACATTGCTATCTACTGATGAAAGCCGGTTACTCAAGTTGACAACATTGTTATCTACTTAAGATAGCAAGTTACTCAAATTGATAACACTAGCGGGCTGCGTGGGTCCTGCTAGCTGAGTAAATGGGAGCGTTCAGTAAAAGAGGAAGAATCACTGAACAGGTAGAATTACTGGAAATTGTAATGATAAATCTGACCTTTTTTACATTTCTTTTTAGTCTCTTTCTTTTTTCTTCATATTTTATTTCAATATTTGTATTATTTTGAAAATAAATGTATGCCTTTATTTGCTTTTAATTCGCATGCCCATATTTTGTTGAGATAGGTTATGCCTGTATTTTATTGTGCCTTCATGTTAATACTTTTACTTGATTTGCCTTTATTTGCTTAATTAGGCCTGTTATTAAATTAGGCCTGCCACATAAAAAAGTAAAATACGAATATGGAAATTGTATAATAAATGCAAAACATGCAAGAATGTTTGTATTTCATTTAGCTTAGTATTATTTAAAAAAAAAAAAAATTTATGCCTTTATTTGCTTTTAATTCACATACCCGTATTTTATTGAGCTAAAAAAGTTCTCATAATGCCCGTCCCCGTCCATGTACCATTTTGTCCTCTGTTTTTCCTTCTTTCCGTATATCATGATTCATGACCACTAGTCTCTGGCACGTAAATAAGTGACTCTGCGTCATTTACACTCGCAATGGCGTAATGTGTGCTTATGTGCATGGCGCCGACGCGCTGCCTGCCAGCGCTAACGTGATTGGTTGGTAACCGATTTTCATAACAACAAAAAAACACCAGTTTTTAACCATATTTTCACTGTTTTTGCCAATTCTTGACCAAAGTCCATTGTATTTCCTGTATATTCCTTGATCTCTCGTATGAAATCGGCGACATTTGGATCCAAACTGAGAGAGCCTTTCAATCTTCATACATACATACAAACAACTTTTCCCTATTTAGAGTAAGATTGCTATCTACTGAAGATAGCAGCGTACTCAAGTTGGCAACATTGCTATCTGCTGAAGATAGCTTGTTACTCAGTTGATAACATTGCTATCAACTGATGATAACAAGGTACTTTTAAGTAACAACATTACTATCTACTGAAGATAGCAGGTTACTAAGTTGATGACATTGCTATCTACTGAAGATAGCATATTACTCAAGCTGACAACATTGCTATCTACTGAAGATAGCAGGTTACTAAGTTGATAACATTGCTATCTACTGAAGACAGCAATTTATTAAAATTAAACATATTGCTATCTACTAAAGTTAGCCGCTTACTCAAGTTGACAACATTGCTATGTACTAAAGATAGCAGGCTACTCAAATTGACTAGTGCTATCTACTGAAGATAGCAGGTTACTCAAGTTGATAACATTACTCTATTGAAGATAGCATTACTCAAATTAACAACATTGTTATCTACGGAAGACAGCAATTTTCTAAAATTAAACACATTGCTATCTACTGAAGACAGCAGCTTACTCAAATTGACAACATTGCTACCTACTGAAGAAAGCAGCAAAATATTTTAACATAATGTCAATTAAGCGTTGACAAAATATTTTGCAATAATGTTTGCCCCAAAATATTTAACAATATCATTTTTAAAATGGTGTTGTAGTGCTTTTTTATATAAAAATGTTTATATAACCCAACATTTAAATGTTATTGAATGTTTTGAATAAATCCAAACCACATTTTTAACACATTTATAACATTTTAAGAACATTTTTGTGTTTGCTGGGATATTACCCGAGTTGACAACATTGCTATCTATCGGTAGATAACAAGTTTACAACAATGCTAAGATACTCAAGGCAGCAACATTGCTATCTACTGATGACAGCAGGTAACTGAAGTTGGCAACATTCTATCTACTGAAGAAGCAGGTTACCCAAGTTGACAACATTGCTATCTTCAGTAGATAGCAAGTTACTGAAGTTGACAACAGTGCTATCTTTGGTAGATAGCAAGTTACTAAAGTTGTCAATGTTGCTATCTACTAGAGATACAAGTTACTCAAGTCAGCAACATTGCTATATACTGATGACAGGAGGTTGTTTAAGTCTACTGAAGATAACAGGTAACTAAAGTTGACAACAGTGCTATCTGCAGTAGATATCAAGTTACTGAAATTGATAACATTGCTAGATTGCAGATTACTCAAGTGGACAGCATTGCTATCTTCAGTAGATAGAAAGTTACAAAAGCTGACATCAGTGATAATTTTCAGTCAGTATATAGCAAGTTAATACAATTGAAAGCAATGCTACCTGCAATAGATAGCAAGTTACTAAAGTTGACAACAGTGCTATCTTCAGTACCTAAATCTTCAACACATAAATATAGTTGACAACAGTGCTATCTTTGGTAGATAGCAAGTTACCAAAGTTGATAACATTGGTATCTTTAGTAGACAGCAAGTTCACTAAAGTTCCTCAAGTTGATAACAGGGCAATCCATATTGGATTTTAAAATGTTTGCAAGCATGCTTTCTTTTAGGCCTGACCAAAATTCAATTTGATTTAGGTTCAAAGTGAAGTCTCACCTAGGACCTGCACCATCTGATGAAGCAGCAGCAGCATTTGTATCTCCTGAAGTAGAAGCTGAAACTCCATCAAAATCTTGGAACATTGTCATCCGTCTACGTGATAACAAGCACACATAAAAAGAGTGCACAAACAAATCAGAATTTAGACCCAAGGCAAAATCTAAAACTATTGCTGCTACTAATGAAAGACGCTATCTGTAAGACAATGAAAATGATTATTTTTTTCAGATTATCTGATTATAGTTTGATCAACTCCTAATTGGTGACAATTGTTAAGCTTTTAGGGACCGTTCACAAATACTTGTTAGGGGGGCCTGATGCAAAAAGGGGGGCCCTGAAAATTGTTGACCCTCCTAAGGGGGGCCCTTGAAAAAAATGACCACAAATTTTCCTGGGAAAATTGAGTTTATATGCCTTTCTATGGGGTTGACCCATAATTTTCATTTCAAAAAGGGGGGGCTGAAATTTTTGAGGTCTATAAAGGGGGGGCCCCGACAAATTTTTGCGATGAATTTTTTTTGCATCAGGGCCCCCCTAACAAGTGTTTGTGAATGGTCCCTTACCACTGCGCCAAAAAGCAGACCCACATTAAGAGTCTGGTTTATATGTATGTGTTAAAGAAAGTAGACAAAGTATAGGATTTGAATTATGTTTCTGGTGAAATGTCTCAAGACAATTCTTGAAATAAAATAAATTTATATTAATCTGTGATGTTATAAGGCCAGCTGATTACAGACTGATCAAAATATAAGCAAATCACTGAGTCTCTTTAATTAAAAACAAACAGAAACAAAACTAAATTTGTTATGTCCATCATAAGCTAATGTATCACATTCATTAGCGCCAATCCGGCTTGAAATGTGGGGGGACACCCAGTAGCATATCCAGCAGGAGGCAGGGAGACAGAGTGCCACCCCAACAAAAAAAAGGGCAAGGAGCCCTTTTCCACCAAAATTCAAACAAATCATGGGCCAAAATAGTGTAAAATACAATTTTTTACAGCGTGCACATTTTCACAATAAAGCCCATTTCATCCCAATCATGGGCAAAAATAGTGTAAAATACAAAATGTTTGCGTGCTACGTGCGCACATTGTCCCAGTAAAGCCTTTTTGGAAGCTTCAAGACATGTACAATCTCTATAAAAAACAAAACCGGTTATGTATGTATGATGCAACTGCAATTTTTTTTTTTTTTTGTGCCCTCATAATTTTATTTTACCACCCCTGACCAAGAAAGCTGGCTACGCCCCTGGGGACACCTGACCAAAATTGTTATAAAGTGGCTGAAAAGAACAAAAAATGGATCATTTTGCCGAAAGGTGGGGGGGGGGACACATCCCCCCAGATTGAAGCTACATGTACCACACTTGTGTCTTTGTTTCCTGGATGCCAACACCTTTTTGATTTGAAATTCTCACACATTTTGAAATATATTTCTTACTTCAACTTACCTAGCTTTATTGAATTTTTCTTGCTTTGCTAGTTCTGCTGTAAAATGTTCTTGATCCAACAACATCTGTCGCTCTTCTGCATGGCCTTTGACCTCTTCAAACAATTCATTTCGAATGGATTGAAAGTTGTTTACTGTAAACAAAAATTGAAAAAGGTACCAGTAATAAATAGAGTGTATAAAATGGAATTATTTCTCAATAAAAAGTTAAAAAACAAAAACAACAAACAACCCCCAACAAAAAAACAAGTTTGTTTCCTGAAGGTGGCCTGAAAATAAAAAATGAATTAAGCAATTAATATAAATTAAAGGAGGATTTCGTGATCCTAGCATCCTCTTTTTATGACATTTGTCAGTAGATATCCACGAAAAAAGCTTATTTCCAAAATTTCAGTTATTTCCGATTTTATGCTTATGCGAGTTATGCATGATTATGTGTATTACACTGCTCCATAGACAATGTGTTGTAATTTCGTTCTGGTGCACCAGAACGAAATTCAAATTTGGCGATATTTTTGCTAAACGAATTAATCTGCAAGAAATATTTGGTACATAAACATTATGTAGCCAGAGGTATCCAGTGGTGTAAAAATCTCAACTTTTTTTGGAAAAAGTGGGGGGATGAGGCTGTGGATCACGAAATGCCCCTTTAATATAAATTAAGTAATTAATTATTTTTAGAGTGAGGATGTACATATTTGGTAACATATCACAAGTATGTAATAAAATTAGGTTAGATATGAAAATGATAAGCTTTAGGAGATTGATTTCATATTGCTTGAAAAACAAATGTAAAAATTTCCAACTGGCATGTCAAAAATGGCTTGCCCGCCCCCCTTGACCTGCCAAAATTGCTAACCTTTTTGGAGTGTTTTATTTAAAACCTGCCTTATAAACGTGTGCCAAAACTTGCTTGCCCCCTTTGGCTTGCCAATTATTGCTTCCCCCATGCCTTTCGGCTTGCCAAAAAATTCTTGCTCTCCCACCAATTTACCCCCCCCCCCCCCGAGCTCATAATTATTGCACAGCCCCTAAAGAACAAGGAAAAGAATGCCACTCCAACAAATCATATGAACAATTTTACTGTCCACCTTTGGGTCAAGAGAGGAGAAATATTTAATCCGATCTCAAAGAGAGGTTTGTCAAGGTATATATGCATCTCACCCATGATTCCTACAAAGATATTCCTGAAGATAAATGATCCAATACATATCCACAAGGTGAGGTAAATGGTGGAGAAGAAGCCATCCATAACCTTCCAGATGTCTTTGAGCATCTTGTACCACTGGTCTAGAGTAAACAACTGGATCAATGTCACCATGGAACGCCCCAGAGAACTGCGTGATAGATAAAGTACAAAAATAAGTTGGTTTACAAATACATATAGCTACATATTTCAGTAACAAGCCAGCTAGATCTCAATTTTCAAATTTGAATGGCAACTTCTATTCAACACTACTTGCATTATGTGTTCTTCAAATTATAAGCCTTTTTAAGGTAGCAATTCAATATTCTATGGGAGCGATTACCGAATAGGGTGCAACTCTACTAGTCTTATTACAAGACTGCCCTACCCCAACCATAAGCCCTAACCCTAAACTCCCTAAATGAGGACTAGACTCAAGTCTAGCAAGTTGCACCCTATTCGGTAATTGTACCATTTCTTCATCTCTCAACCAAAAACCTATTTTTAAATATTTTTGGTCAACTTATGTCTTTAATGTCAATGTCTCAACCCAAAACATTTGGACTGAATTCTTCCCTGATTATTTACTTCATCAGACCAAACAGGCTTAACTACACCCCTGATGACAAACAATGTGGAAAATGTAGTGGATGGAGCTAAGATGTAGTGGATGGAGCTAAGATGTAGTGGATGGAGCTAAGATGCAGTGGATGGAGCTAAGATGCAGTGGATGGAGCTAAGATGCAGTGGATGGAGCTAAGATGCAGTGGATGGAGCTAAGATGTAGTGGATGGAGCTAAGATGCAGTGGATGGAGCTGATGTAGTGGATGGAGCTAAGATGCAGTGGATGGAGCTAGCAACTTAAGATCAATATGATTGTATGTTCAATCAATTTTGAATTACCAAAATCACTTACCTGAAACTTGTTTTATACTGCAGGTCATCTCTAGTAGAATGTGTGTAACTGTCAAACAAGATGATACCACCTATGGCAAAGATGTAGGCAAATACCAAGAACAACAATCCTATGAAAGTCATAGCCTGCAACAGGGAAGGAAACAGATGGTGTCAGTCATAAGGGGCTTGACAGAGGTGACAGATTGCACTCCTCTGAAAAAATTCAGGTGAAATTAGGATGGAAACAATACACATATCTATAAGATTATTTTAAATCAATCCTTTTTGGATCTTTTGGACAGGGGGTGTCAGTCATATAACAACACAAAATACATTATTGCCTTTGGAATATGTGCTATTTAGGGGTCTTTTGGTGAAGATACAAGTCTTTTTCAAAGAATCAGAAAAGTTTCAACAGTGAGGTCTTTTAGTGCCAAAGTCATGTCATTTGAAGAAAAAAAAAGTCTTTTCTTAAAATATGTTGTCCTAAAAGTTAATTAATGTAAAAACGTGTAGTCTTTGATTTCAAAATTAGATCTTTAGGGATTTTTTATTTTATTTTTTAATATGGACAATGCCGGTCTAAAACTATAAGAGGTGTCCTCTTTGGAACATTTGACATACTTAAATGTTAATTGTTATGAAAGTATATACTCCCATAAATCAACCTGGAAGGTACCTAAAAATCACCACTTACATTGAATGCTTTTGTAATAGCCAGAGCAATAAGTCTGACTTGACGGAACCTGGACACCATTTTGAGGGAGCGCAGAATTCGGAAGACTCTAAGATTTCTGACAATCACTCTCAGTTCGGTCAAATCTCCTGCTGTAAAAGCTATGATTTCTGGAACAAATGACTAGGTAAAAAAAGAATGAAAATAGATTATTTTGGTTATTGGTATTAAAATTGATATTAGATATAAAACATGTTAGGCAAATGTGTGAGTCTCTGAGTATTTCTACTTGATAGAACTGGGCCCAAGCAGTGATGAAGTCCTTAGCATTGTTGGATGCAGATGTTTTTGCTAACTTGGAACTTGTGCTGTGTTCAAGGATAACGCCGATCACAGCATTATATTTCAAGTCCTATAGCCTTATTTTGCAGCATGTCTCCAAAACAGTGGGAGAAACTCTACTTTAAACCTTACTCAGGCTAATATAACTTTTTATGCCAACAGTTTATAATCTTTTTTCTTTTAGTTATTTTGTCTCCAAAAAAAACTTTCGTTACTTGTAATAATTGTGTTTTTTGAAAATATGGAGGTAATACTAAATAGATTCTAAGAAAAAAAACATTGAAATATTTTATTTGTTTTCATTTTTATTATTATCATGCAGAATATCTCACCACTCACAATTTAGAGGTTAATAGCTATCTTGGTGTCATCCCCCCAGTCAACCCGTCAGCATTCAGTACCTAAATAGATAACTACTGTTAACCCCCTCAGCACTACCTGCCGATCTAACATTGCCTCTGATTGGTCAATTACATGATGTTTTCACTTAATCACCAATCAGAATGGAGGTTTGCAAATCACCCCAATTTTTTGTGTGATGAAATTATTCTAAAAATGTTGCTGATTGGGCCAATTGATAATGAAAACTTCTTTTTGGCCAATCGGCAGGTAGTTCTCTTGGGGTTAATACCTAATCAGCCTTGACATAAAAAAAGAAGTAAAATTACACAGTTTTCCAGATACATAGCTCATAAATTGCATCATTATACTTTTGTTAAATTTATTTTAGCTTACCCCAACAGTAACAATGAAGTCGAATATATTCCAGCCATTCTTCCAGAAATTAATGAAATCATCAAGCCACTTGAGAACAATTTCCACCATGAAAAGAAATAAAGAGCAGTAGTCAAAGATATCCAATGCGAGACGTAGTCCTTCTCCAGTAGGCTCATCACTGTTAGATACCTCTGTAAGTAAAGACATAGTACTTATCGTCAGCCTGCTATGCTTTTTGCCTAAGTCATTTTTTTAAATTTTGAGAACAAAGTACAAAATATGGTTCAAGCATGCATTTAAGCATATTTATTCACCAATCTTTGCACAAGAACAAATGATAATGATACAAATGAAAGGGAACAATCTGAAATAATTAAGAGTGATTAGGCCCTTCGCACTTGATTATTAGTTTCCTGTTTAAGATTTTGAAAAAGGGAGGAGGTGACTTTTAATTATTAATTATTAATTATCTTTTATTTTCTTTATTTGATTTGAACTATTACAAGCAACTATCGACTCGTTTTGACTAGGGCGGGCATTTAATTATTTCACAACAATATTTGATTTTATAAATAAGTGAAGGTGGAGTTGTACTCTTTGTTCATTCATCATTATTGTTGATATTATTTAAGTCAGAAAATGGCAAGTAGAAGTAGTTGAAAGTTATTTTAAAGGAGAAAATTGGAAATAAAAATAAAATAATTAATTATTTTGAGATTTTCAATTTTGGACGCGGGCGGTAAACAGGAAACTAATAATCAAGTGCGAAGGGCCTTATGCAACTGATGCATGCTTGAACCACATTTTGTTCTTTGTTCTCAAAATTACAAAAAATGACTTAGGCAATTAGTGTAGCAGGCTGACGTTATGTGACATGATCATAGGGCAAGGAAAACAAGAATAGAACAAATAAAATTTTACATCATAACTATAGCCCTTTAAAAAATGCTACATTTTGATGCAAACCACATGGAAATTGAACTTCTTGTTCATAGGCTTCAGAACTAGGGTTATAGCAGGAACTCGACCCCTCCCAATAATTTGGGTGCAAATACCATTCACCCCTCCCCCATAATTTCAGGTGGAGTAAAACAAAAACTATGATCAGATACCAGAAAAATGAAAATTTTGACCTATTTTTTGCCACATTTTCTCCACATCACCAAAATTTGGCTTTGTCATATGCCCTCTGAGGAATATTCAACCTGAATCTTCCACAGAGGGAGGGTGAGTTTAAAATAGAGTTGGTAAATGTGTTAATTCCATTTGAAATTCATACTCCTGTAGAAAATATTTCCAAAATCTTACACAGGGGTAGTGTGGATTTTATATGGAGTCAATGCATTTTGTTCAGCCATATGTATATATTGGATAATAAAGATATGAATCATATGATTGATATATCATATTTCTTACCTGATTGTATTCCAAGTGCAATTGAGTTTGTTAAAATAAGCAGCAGCATCATATTCTGGAAAAGGGAGGCTATTTGAAATACTGAACTGAGGAAAATAATTATATATAGTTAACTAAAAACCCAGGCTAAAAACTGAGATAAGATAAAATTTCTATTCAACCTGGATCCACCACAAACAAACAAACACACACACCCCCACACACAAAACAAGCAAAAAACAATCAAAACAAAACATATTTGACCGAAACTGAGGAAATTAAACTACAATCTCCATTCGACCTGACCATTGTTTATAGGGTACTTCAGGATTATCAGGAATGCCCCCCATAAAAAACCCCAATAACTAACAATATCAACACAACAACAACAAACAAACAAAACAAATCAGAATATGAAAACTGTGTATTTTTAACTTTAAAAAATCCCAGTGGCATTTTATCAGATTGGGCTAAAATGATAAACAAGTAAAGAAGTATAGATTTCAAATATAATTCAAGATTGTTGACTTTATAACTGCGCATTAACTAAAACATCACATCGCTTTTTTATACGCAAATGATATTATGACAAGAAAGGATACTTTCAAGTACGTAGTGTGCCCACATATCCAGTGGGGGATTCTTGGAATTTTTGTTTTTGATGCGATTCTTTCGTCTGTCACTCCTACTTATTTCCACCTTGTCTTTGTTGGCTGAATAGACTTGGAACTTGACTAATCCATGAGGATTATCTAACATCATCTTGTCCAGATTAGCATCATCTAGAGGTTTACAAAAATAAAAACAAAACAACAAAATATTCTTGTAAGTTAGATGCTACATAATATATGCTGATAATTCTACTATTATTGTTGTAATATTAGGCATTTTATGAAATGTTTGCTTGTCCTTTGGGGGGGGGGGGGCAGACCTTAATCTGGAAGATTTTTTTACTATACAAAAGAATAGGCACATACTGACTGTAATTTTTTTAATCCCAGAAATTTTTTGGAATTTTTGCCTTCATTATTTTTGTTTTACTTTTAGAGAAACATCCCAAGTCACATCTATTTAGGTTTTTAATTAAGCTAACTAGACCTATATGTAACATGTTTTGGCTATGAAATCAAAAAAAATAAAATATTAATAAAAAAAAAATCTGACTGACCTGACCTTTTCTTCCATGAGAGTGAAAGCTAGGACATAAACAAACAATTGATGCCTTTTTTGCCTTATTATACTTGTAATTAATATTATTAGTATTACTAAGTCCTATTATCATCAGTATTTCTTTTATCATAGCACCACATGAAAATGATTTTTTAGGATGCAATCTCAAAGACGGACACAGCACTTAAAAGGGGTTTTCTTCATTTTGTCAATATTTCCAAGAAGACAAAGGTATAAGGGCAATTTCCTAATTTATTGACCATTTTTTGAGTTGACTTCAGAACATATTACAGGTTATTATTTTTTTTCATTATTTTTTAGTTTAGTTTTAAAATTTGCCTTGAAAATCTTTTGAATGGAACTTAGGGGCATCAGATCGGCCATGTTCATCAAAGCTGTCCAGCAAATGGAAGTCTTCAATAAGCTTGCTTCTGAATGTTTCTGCTCTTGATGAAAGGTCGTCAAACTTTGGCGATGCTATATCAGCTTTGCTCTTCCCCATGATGTTTGATTTAAAGCCTGCAAATAAAGGTTACCATGTGTGAAAAATGATTCAGAAACAAGCAAGTCCTAGTTCAAATGGCATTGAGGATATCCAAGAAAACCCCCCAACTGGCAGACTGACTGATGTTGACCTTGTGAGTTTAGGCTATTTTATAAAAGGCAACATATAATACCCATGTGACTATTACAGCTTCTTCCAGCAGCTTCGAGACAGCAATTCACTTGTTTCCCCTAAAAAAGATTCCTGGCATTGCCACTGAAAATGACCTTTGGCTCAGAGCTCGTCTTCCTGAAGTTCCTGCATGTACATTTCAATTGGAAAGCGTCATTGATATCCATCAATAAATATTTTTCTGGCAGTAAATACTTTCAAAAATTTATAGCTGTACACAAAACATTCCAATCTCCAATTGTGTAATAATTTAGCTATACATCATAATACTATTTACAGAGTGTCCATCCGTCTGTCTGCTCGCTATCGCGTGCACGCTGAGCGATCGAGGAGTATCATCAGGTGTGTGCGTCCGTGCGCTATTGCGCGCTTGTGGAGTGCTATTGCCGAGTATTAACGTGCGTGTGTGCGGCGTACCGACGTACGCAGTGCATTAGGCCTACAGTGTAACGAAAATGCATCTCAGTGTGACTAACAGGTGCATCTCATCGGACCAATATGCTTATTTTCAACACATATTCCAATATGGAACGCGTGCATCGGCCTATTTCAGCAGAACATGACTATTTCCAGCGTCCTCCAGAATGATTAACAAAACAATAATCAGTTATGGTAAGGCCTATAACCAGGGTCTTAGCTAGAAATTGAGGGTTGCCCGTCAGTTGAATAAAATGTGCATGTTGCAATGAATTATGGGAAAATCATGACGTCATCCCCATCAGTACGTACGAGTACGTATAGGCGGGCGCGGACATCTGGGTGCTTAGCAACAAATTGAGCTAAATTCCCTAGCAACAAGTGAATCAAAATAAAAACATTCCATGCACACACTCAACGTAAGCGTCACGCACGCGATGCACATGCACTATGCAGTAGGCGCAATGTGCAGTGGCCTTTATAATTGATTTGTGCATATTGTTTTCACCAGGATTTGTTTATTTTCACCGGCACCCCGGCATGACATAGATCCGCCCTTGGCTATAATTATGTACTAGTACGCCTTTGTCTGCACTATTAAAGCGATTTTGAGAAAGTTTTAAGCAACTTTGGAAACTTTGCATTAACTAAACTTTATACTATTTTGACAATTTTGGGCAATTCCTCTGTGACATGGGCCCGCTGTAGGGTAGTGTAGGCCAGGGCTACATTTCATGATTTCCCCCATTTCCAGAGCCACTGATCGACTAAGCAGCCCGGGCTAAGCAGTGTTCGACACAATGCCTCAAAAAGTTACCGGGCTATAAAAAGTTACCGGCCAGCTGGGCCGGAGCCAGTCAGAAAAGTTACCGGCCAGGCCAAAAAGTTACAGGCCAATGGCCGGCTGACCGGCCCTATTTCGAACGCTGATCGACTGGCACCAGGGCCTGCATGGGTACTGCATGATCGATTGCCCACACTTGGCATGCATGCACATGACATGTGCATATGCATTGTCGACTGCCATCACCCCGGCATATCACTCGACAATGACTCAGTGCTGTCTGTCTGCGGACGGACATGATCTGGGCCGCCGGCCGCCTACTTTAGGTAATATAGGTACAGAGTAAGATAAATCGATCGTTATTATGCTTTTGTCTTCTAATTCCCAGTTTAAATTTATAGTATTTATGTCAAAATATACTTTACCCTCTACCGTATTTACTTCAATCAGCTGTTCAAAACATTCCTCCAATCGCGCGCTTCTGACGTCACAGGGGATTCCCCGTGTAGATTAAATCGCCTTTTCGGCAATGTCATTAAAAAACTCACTCAATATTTTATTTTATAGGTGATTGCGAATTAATATAATCAGAAATTTATGCACCACTATAAAAACATGCTAAGTTTCTGCAGAAGAAGAAAAAGAAGCAACATGAATTTAAATTAATATTCATATCTAGGTTCATGGGTCATAAGGTCATAAGGTCATTTTGTTCTCATGTTTATTAATTAGGGGAATTCCCATTGAAATCCCTTCGTTTCCGAGTTTACACAATTAAAGCTGTGTTCTGAATTCTGTGAATATAACCACAATGCCGGATGGGACTCGGAGTAAGTGTTACTTGAACGGATTATGATTACCATGTAGAACTTTGTACATCATTGGCTGTCGGACGAAGATATCGGTAAATATCATGAATACCATGTCCATCCATGTGGTGTTTGTAAACAACACTATATTATAGACTTGGCAGTGTGCATGCGTCTCTGTGTGTCTCTGTCTGAATTTGGTCACTGCATGTCATATGTCATGATATGATGTGTTTTGTGTTTAATAATAATACGTGTATGTACTGCTACATATTATATGCCATAGGCTATGGCATTTGGTTTACATGACTACTAGGAGTATAATGACATGAAAAACATAAAAAATACATGACATAATTGTTATAATGCATTGATCATGTTAATCATGTACATCATGATAATGCTTACTCGAGAACTCTAGCTTCGAATTTGGAATTTGCACACGATTACACAAGTACATTGTTATCGTTTTTCCATTGGACAGCGTTGGTATTTTTTGCAACGGATGTTATTTATTCTGTATTTCTGTTAATGTTGAAATTTGGTATTAAAGGTATTTCGATGAGTGAACCGGGTGAGTGAACTGTATCTTTTGAGTAAAATTTGCCTAGATTTTAAACAGTTGAATTTGTGCAATTTTAGCAACATTTTTGATGTGATCACCCTTCGCGATCAGCTGTGTTTACTTCTGAACTTCCATTGCTTTACACTGTGTCATGCTTCAGCGAATCCGACTAGATTGAATGCAAAGGTCTCTAGCCTAGAATGTGATGCTATCGGTGAGCAAATTTGTGGCTAGTACAGGCTATAGGTTTCTCGAGCAAAATTTATACTTGACAGATCGAGAAATCTATCTACTACTAGTACTATCCATGATGACACAATATAGAATATTGTGTGGATTGAGATAGAACATGATGACCGTGGAACTATATTTTCTTCACTTCAATCACTCAATCGTCACCAATTTTCAAACATACCGGTATTAAAACAATTCTTTGTGAAGTTTAATTTTACCTAAATTTATTTTGATGACATATCTGTATTTTCTTCAGAGCAAAGTTTGCTAAATTTTAAAGAAATTAACCATGCTAACAATTCGCCTTTCGATGTGTCATTAGAGCAACTTTTACGGGCACTATACCCGTCGTGATTAGCGTTGTTTTACTTCCGAATTTCTGTCATACAATGTACTTCTATTCACATCCATCGTCAGTTATCAGTGGCCTGGATTGAGAATAGACTAAATTCGATCAAGGTTATATTTAAGCAAATTCCCTAGTACAGGTAGTTCTAGTTTTACTGAACAGTACACTAGGTTATTCATGTAGATACTCTCCCCTCAGTTATCTTATGTCATGTTTGGTACATGTATGTATGCAGATTGCCAATGGAAGTTAAATCCTAGTTTCCCGTTACCCTACTTCGCTCAAACCAATTGCTGGCCAAATATTTCATTATTTTGAATAAAATGTTTATTTCTAACAAACTTTAACATACCAATAAATAATTGTGGTTTTAAATATATCATAAATCTCTTTCTGTTGATTTTTAGGGATTTTCTTTGCAGTAGGAGCATGGTATAATAATGAATTAATAATGAATACCTACTCAATTCTCTGTCCCGCACTTTTTGTTGATCTGCTCTGATCTCATCCCGTAAAAACTTTCGATAATAGTTGTACAATCACCTTCATGTGGTTGTAAACTATGTACATCTGTAAACTACCAACTGTGATTTTTCACATGTATACATGGGTAGTAATTGGTTTACACCTGTAACAGATGCAATAATGAAATGGTATAAAATAATGAATAATGAAAAATGAAATGGTCACCTACACAGTCATGAAAAATAAACTATGAATTGACTTTCATTGGCCTAATGCAGATAATTTGATTCTTCTTTCTCAAGTTTCTCATGGTCTTCAATGTGCGGAAGAGATAATTTGATAAGTAACTCGTCATGATGGATGTACCCGGGGATGTACAATGTAGTAGGCTCCTTATCTGTTAAAAACTCTTAATAATTGTAATTTTCTCTGTATTTGTCATAAACGACAGGCTAGCAAAACACTCATTTTAGTTTGTAAACTAATTTTAGGAGTTTTTCGAACAGCTACAATCCCCAATAGACTGTAAGAGCGGAGTTAGGTAGTTATCCATTACTCTTCCTATGATGTCGTTGGCTGTCAAATATTGGAAGCTAAATAATTCCTACAGGTATGGAATGTCAAAATGCACTTGTTATATTGAGGCCCTGATTGACAATAGAATTAGAAAACAATTGGTAACAGCATGCCAACAATACCAACATTCATGTATTCTCACTCGGTTTACAACTTGCTGATGAGGTGTGAAGACATGGTGGCTCAGTGGTACTGGTTACGGTCTTGGACTCATAATCTGAGAGCTTTCTCAACGTGCGTAGGTTTGAGTCCCTGGGCAAGGCGATTTGCCTCACTTGCCTCACCCCACCCAGGTGCAATGGGAAGCTGTAGTCACAGTCTTTGTTCTGATGAACCCTGCTGTGCCATTTGTAGGCAGCAAATTAATGTGGTTCTCACATGTTTTAATGATGGCGGAATAAATGTAAAGTGCTTTGAGGCTGTTTACGGCATAAAGCCATATACATGTATATTTTTTTTGAGCTTCTTTGTGGCAGACAACTTTTCTACGACGGAATAATTTCAAGATTTTGGATGAAAATAGTAAAACAAAAAAGTTATAAAAATGTTTTTTGGTCGGAGGAGGTAGGACAAGCAAACAGTATATAAATCTTTTTCTTTTTTCTTTCGTTCTTTTTTTGCCTTAAAAAATTTCAAGCTTACAATTTTGTTCCACCAGGACAGAATTAAAGACACTGCAGGGGCTCTGGTAGAAGTTTGTCACACAGTATCTTTCAAGTTGCCCTATATTTGTTTGTGAAAATCATGTCATTCTCACCCATCTTTACTCTGTAAACAAAAGTTTACAAGAATTAAGTTTAATTCAAATTTAAAGCCTGAAATTTTGTCTTTACATATAATCATGTGATGCAGTGTGACATTTTGTATTTGAATGTTTTAAAATAAAAAATTTATGCTCTCAATTGTAATACCAGTATGTGCATGATAACTGTTAAGACAGTAGCAAATACTGCCACTAGACGGTACAAGATATGTCCCGTCCGATATACATAATACATTGTGCACTGTATAGTATTGAAGAGTGCATTTGCACATGCCCTGAACCTGTTCAACATTTATTACACTCGTGGACAACATAAAATATTCGGGAATTCCCCCACAAGTATGTGGGCCTCAAGGCATTGGGGTGTGAAATAATGAAATGCGTTCATTCAAAGTTATCCATGGTTGAGTTCATTTGACCTTGGACTATGAGTGAAAGTTTTGGTTGATATTCAGTAACCCACCATACACATGACTCGGTACAATAAGAACAAAGTCTGCACAAACAATTTCATTCATTATTTTACTTTCAGTGGCAGGTGAATACTGAGATAATATGACAGATGATATTTTGAAAGTGAATATAAAAAGGTGACTAAGTACTTCCTTATTTAGGCACATTCAAATCAAAAGTTTCGAAGTATATTTGAATTATAAGTAACATCACTGTTTGTCCGGCACGCTTTCAACAGTGTGGAGGTTTGAAATTCCGAAGATTGTTAAAAAGGGTGGGGTTAATATATTAGTGTATAAAGGGTGGGTTTCTAAAAAGTGTGGGAGCAAAATAAAGCGTGTGGGTAAAGCTATCAATTGAAAAAAATTAAAATTAAGTAATTTGATTTTTTCAATATATTAATATTTTCTTGGTAAATTCCGAATTATAATTTGCAGAGTTTTGCAATCCGTTCGACGTCACCTATGTATAAAATAGAATTGATGGATACTAGTGGTGGTGAATGACCGAAGTGTGACCCTTCTTTACAATGTCCTTTTTGTCTTTCTACAATGTAGAAAAATCTTACTCTAACATTATTCGGACAAAAATGTGAGTGTTGTTGAATAGGTTTAGACTTTCCTTTGAAATCATTTTCTAGTGGTGCAAAACTCTTTTTTTCCCATTTAATTCCATACTCATCTGCAGCAGTCTGATACTAGTGGTGGTGAATGACCAACGTATGACCTTTACAATGTCCTTTTTTGTGATTATAGAAAAATCGTACTCTAACATTATTAGACAAAAATGTGTGTGTGTTGAATAGGTTTTGAACTTTCCTTTGAAATCATTTTCTAGTGGTGCAAAACTTCTTTTTTCTTTCTTTTTTTTTGGTGGGTTATACAAATGAGTATAATTTATAATGAAAATGAAAGTTATCTGGTGTTACCTGTGTCTCGAATTCTAATTCTGATTGGCTAATTTGAATGTGTTTGTTTTTGATACAGTGAATGCGACCAAGTAATGTCAACTAGAGGACCCATATCGGTGACTGCATCATGCACAACTTGAACAAGATGGCACAGAATTTGGATCCAAATACAGCGATATATGAGCTGCCGTATGTGATTCTACATGAGTTGTCACGGTTGCTGGATGGTACTAGTACACAAACTAATTGGAGGGGGCTCATTGCAGCGATCCCAGAACAAATATATGAGTGAGTTTTCTGATGCAAAATATTAGAATGTAAATCATTATTTTATAGATCTCAACTGAAAGTGTTTTTTTCAGTTATTTTTGTTTCAAGTAAATATGCTGGGAGCTAGCACCACTGGCTTTGCATCCACCAGGACTTTAACTAAACTAGAATTACAACTTAACTAAACTAAACAAAAATTAAAAAGTGGCCCTAAGGGCTGGTATCAATTGAAGGTCAACATAGAGGTTAAATTTCAAAAACCATACCAAAGTATTCCTCTCAAGGATTTGGAAAAAGTATAGTTGGACATATCTGCGACATACCTTTCTTGAGTTTTTGCCAGGGGGGTCAGAAACTAAAAGTGCTCCAATTTCACAGAAAATGGTTTCAATTTGTTTGTCATGTCATGTACTGGTAAAATATAGTCAAATAAGGAGGTGAAATGAAATTGAATGTTTGTGAAATTACTTTTGCCTTTGAAATACAGAAAAATTGAATTGAGTTTCCAAACAACCATACATGTACACTAAGCTTGTTTCTCGTATGCTTTCATTTTTATATTTATCATGCATAAATTGATACCTTTTCAACTCGAGTGTTGTGGATATGTACAAATGTAGGTCAAAATGTAGGTCTTTGGTTTAAATCTAGGTCTTATAGTTTAATTGTCTTTATTCTTTTGCAAGGACGATTTTTAATGCATTAAGTTCCGGAAATGCCATTTGTCTAATTTAATTTCTTTTGTTGTTTACTTGCAGTGATATTACAATTGAACACTTTTCACTAGAAATACAGCGTTATGGTAAAAGCCCATCTATGGCTCTGTTACGTGACTTGGGTAACAGAGGGCGCACAGTAAAGCAACTTATCTCCTACCTCGATAAAATGCACCACGAAAGGGCGCTTATGAAAATAAAACCACATGGTAAGTTTTGTAGCATTATTAAATTCCAGAAGAAGTTCCAGAAGAAGTTCATGCTTGATTGTACAGGGGTTGCACAATAATTATGAGCCAGAGGGAATTGCCAAACAGCACACCAAAACTTGCTTGCCCCTCTTAGTTTGCCAAAAATGGCTTCCCCCCTATTCTCGACTTGTGAAAATATGAAAATTGTTGCTAAAGGATTAGGATTAGGCTATGTTCATTTTGCAAAACGGGATAATATGTTTTGATCTCCCAAAATTTACAACACATGCTGTACCTGGAATTGGGAGTAAACCTGAAACTTGACTCAAATATATCTATTGTGAAGCCAAGGAAGTTTTGTAATTCAAGTTTAAGAATTGAAAGTGGTTCAGCCAGAAGTTCACCACCCTTTGTGGTTCTTCACACTATTACTATTTGTTTTATTCCACACTTCTGGTTTTTCACCAGTGACTCATTATGGATGTACTTTATTCTTCCTCCTTACCCCATACTGTGGCAATGCCCATGTATTTGCAGTTGCATAATGCTGTTATTTTCGCGAGGGTATTATTTTTGGGAATTGTCGAATGCATGTGCAAGCGTGAAGATAATGCAAAAATATGTTTATAAAAGTTGCATTATACCTTATTCTTATTATAAATATTCAAATAAATAACAAAAGCAACATTATCAGCACAGTATACAGCTTGTTGTCCTGGTTTTTTTTACTGTTGATCATAAGTTTTCATAACCATGATCAGAGAGCAGAATTAAAGAGGAAGTTTTTTATACTTTTTTATCACTTTTGCAGAAAAGCGATTGTCACACGTGCTCAATGTTTACTTCCGTTTTCAGAGTGTACACTGAATTTAATTTGGAATGTATAATGTAGCAAAGCACTGTCAGTTTATGCATAGCAAATTCATTAAATAAAATTTATTTGTATTTTAGGGTTGTGACCTGATTGACAGCCTCATTCCCCATTTTCTTCATAAATACTGAGACTTTTGTATCAGAAGAAAGTTCATATTTTTCTACATTACCCACTCATCTTTAATTCAGGGACTATATGCTTTGTTTAGATGGTGTGAACAAAAATGTGGTGAATGTTGAAACCACAACCGAAAGTATGTACTATCCTATGGGCATTGTTATGCATTTTTGCTTCTCCTATCAAAACCGCTTCATCAATACAACTCAAAATTTGGAAACATATTGTTTTAATGTCAATTAAGTCTCAATGTAAGATAGAAAACAGAATATGAACAAATTATACCATACTCCTTTAATTAAATAAAGAAATTTCACTCAATACCTTCACATTTTGATCTTTTTTTCCAGAAAAATTACGGATAACGCAACAGCCCAGATCAGTGGCCATTAAAGCTGGTTCAGAGACTGCTATGTTAGTATGCAATGCAAAGGGATTTCCATATCCCAGGTATCAGTGGTTTAAAGCATTTGCCACGGACGAACCAGAAAGAAAAGAAGTATCCTACGAAGAAGTGAAAAATGAAACGGACAGGATTTTTAAGATTTCCCCGGTAACGGAGGAAAGTGCCGGTGCTTATTGTTGTCAAATATATCATAATTTTAACAGAGAGCCAGAACAGGTGTTTACAGAGTGGGCTTATTTACAGGTTTTAGAGGTACCTGAAGGTAAGATCATTTCAACTGATTGGAACACAAAAAGGTCAACTGCATAGGCTGCCTGATGCACAAAATGGTTAACTGCTAAGGGTAAACAAAAGTGGTTAATCCTTTTGTACTCTATAAGGCAGCTAATGCAGTTAGCCTTAGCCTTTTTTGGATATGGGCCCTTTTTAAATTCACAGAGGTGATAAAACCATGAAAATGAAGAGAAACAAGAAATGTCTTTAAAAAGAATAAAGTGGGGAGTAAAGTGCACTTTTGCATGTATGCATGGCAGCAAATTTATTTAAGGGAAAATGTCCACTTTTGGGAAATGCTTTATTATTATTATTTATATTATTATTTATCATAATTCTTAGATCCTGATTATCTTTTTTAAATTTTATTTTAGAAGAGAGGTCCAATAATCCCTTAAATGACCAGCCATCAGAAAAACCTGTGATAATCAAGCAACCAAGCTCAGTCAGTGTCCAGTCAGGTCGGTCAGTCAAGTTGGAATGTAAGGCCACAGGATGTCCAGCACCAAAGTATCAATGGCATAAAATGGCCAAAGCATCAGGAAAACTAGAACCTTATCCTCTCAAAGATCAGACATCATCAGAGTTTTATGTAAGTGTAATCATTCTTCTTTTTCCCAGTAAGACTTATAATAACTGCTGCCACTAAACCATGCTAAAGAGCAAGGGTGAAATTAAGTGGGAGACAGGGACCCAAAAGAAACTCTGAAATGGCCCCTGGTTCCATCTCAATTTTAGTTGACCAGGGGATACTTTTCTCACAAAAATCAGCTTATCTAGGCATGGTGCATTCAGAAAAGAAAGTTTCCTGCTATAAAGACTTAACTTTTGAGATGGTTTGTATGGTTGAAGGTGCAAAATTAACAATAAGGTGCACAGATATACCGTCGCGTTCAGCAAGTCATCATCAGTGCTCAAGTTTGATTGACAGATGATGTCAGACATGATTTAGTCTTTTTATCTCTGTCTTTCATTATAGCTGCATTTGCACTAAAATATTGAGACAAATAAAGCATTTCAAGTTAATTTCAAGATGTCGCATTCATTCATATTTTGTTTTTAATTTTGTTTTATTACTCTCAACCACCAGTGGGCTCAGGTAAATCCAGATGATAAAGGTCAATACTGTTGTTTAGTATACAATGATGTGGGGAGAGAGTGGAGCTGTACGGTTGAAATACTTATAGGTAAGTTTACATGTAGATGCTGAGTTTTTTTTAAGTTTGTTTATTTATTGGTCTCTTTGTTTGTTTAGATTGTTTTCCTGTACCCTTTTGTTTTCTTTCCAAAAATGTATAGTTTTATATACTTTGGACTTAACTTCAGAAATAATGAAGTCGGAAAGATCTGTGGTCTTTGAAAAGTGTATACCCGGGTGTATACATACATATGTAGGGCGGAAATGACATCCCTTTTTATTAATTTTTAGGCCCAAGGTTGGTGATACTGAGTTATTCATACATTTAAAAAGTAACAAAACTAAGTGACCCTTATATCATTTAGTACAACAAAAGATAATTGTTATCTTTTTAGAAGCTAGACATGTAGAGCTAGTAATGGGATTCATACATGCATTCAGACCTCCACGTAAAATAGATATATCTATCATTGTTTGCAGCTGGTTGTATAATGGAATTTTATACTCATCACTTCCTCTTTTCATTATGATTTCAATGCAGGATAATTAAAAGTCATGTCAGTTAGAGAACAATCAAGAATTAATAGAATTGTTTTAGAAAATACAAATAAACATTTAACTATTTGGGTCATGCCATATATCAAGCAAGGAGTGTATAAGAATATGTCTCTGGGAAGGAAAAAACAACAAAAACAAATGCCAAGTAAACAGGCAAATAAACCCCAAATAATAATCTATATAAAACAACAATAAGGCCAAAAAAATAAAGGTTTGTCTCGAAGCTCACGAGTGGTTTGAAAACAAATGCGAAATGCGATTTAAAAAAAAATTATTATTATTATTATTCCCAAAAAATGAACAAAATTTTTTTTTTTTGAAATAAAAAAAATTTCTGTATTTCTTTTTTTTTTTTTTTTCAAATCGCACAATTTTACAAATGCACGCGCGAGCTTTGAGACAAACCTTTTTTTTGCCTAAGCAAGAATGCAAACAAGAATAATAACAATATTAATTGGTCAAATTAGTAATTTAGTAAACACTTAACAGGGAAAAGTGCTCTAATTTTGATAAATATCTCAAATTGTTTTTGCTGACATAACAAATCTAATAAAAATAGTTTTGAATACTTACAATTACATTATTACATTATTGAATTGATGACCTATTCTGTACATTACTGTAGCAAGTCATTCCAGATAGTGCAAACTATTCTTTATTATAATTATTGTTGTGAAAGAATCAACAAATTGAGACCTAGTTTTAATACATGTGTGGATCCAAAAACGTTGCCTAATCATTTTCTGACCTCTTCTAACAAAATGAATATTTACCTGCATGGGTTGTAAACAAATTTTGAGCATTTTTGAATCAAAATAAGAAAATATGAAATTAAGGCATTCCATTCACACCCACCTACAGGGAAATCAATCTAATTTAATCACCTCTTAAACACTATTTCCTCAAGGAAGTAATACAATTCTTGAATAACATAATTTGTTATGTTTCCGGTATGCTGACAATGACATTAGGCAAAACTCCACTTTTACTTGGGGTAATTTTGTAATCACTAATCAATGTTGTATTCATGGTATGTCATGTCCTATGGGTTAGAACATCTTAAGGGTAGACTAGGTATTGTTGGTCGAAGCAGCCAAAAAAATTGATTTTCTTTATCTAAATCAATATATTATTGAAAAATAAAACACTTTGATGTTTTGCAAAAGTTCATTCTACAAGTCACATACTTTGAAAAGCTTGATTTATTGTTGTTAATGAGTTATGTACGTTTTACAAAAGTGTTGTTGTTTCAACCCTCATTACAACACAACTCAAGAACCACAGGACTTACAAAAGTATATCAGTGTTATTTGAGTTCTTCTACACACTCGCTATGAAATGATCAATGCAATTTTTGCCAAAGCTCACTACCATTCGCAAGATGCTGTGAACAACCAAATCGCAACAGTTTAAAATAGTTGCTAATCTTAAGCCAAACACCTGTACCCTGTGTTTGTTATGTTTATTCTCTGTAGTTTCATATGTGTGTTACTGTTTGTGGGTGTTTCTGTGATAGATATAATTGTTGTTATTGGTGTGGATGATAGACTACCCCGTAGTCCACTTGCCCATTGTGCATACTCTGGATATTGTATTTAAGCTTAAAACTCTGATTTAATTAATGTGTGCACAATTGATAGATTTTCACATCTGATCAGTCACCCTACTCCCTCTGTTTGTTAGCTTCCCAAGTGGACTACTGACATTGCCTTGCGGTTAAGATTTTTAACACGGGACTCTATGGAGAGTTAGGCCAATTTCTGGCCTAACTAAAATTGTCCATGATGTAATGCATCTTTAAATGGGTCTGCCTTGTGATTGGTCACCCATACCTCGCTATGGTTTAAATCGTCTGGGCCCGCGCCATTACCATTAACTACACCGTAAACAACTGTCTGTGGTAATTGCGGCGCTTTTGTGTTGACGCGAAAGTTAATCTCTCATCAAACATCTAGCGCGTCCATGCTTAGTACTTGTGGTTAATGGACTGATAAACAAGTATGCTTGACAGTGTGTTTTAGAGAGCAAAGTCCAGGGGTAAAGTTCTGCTTACAATTCAAAGTTCATAGTCGAAATTTCGGAGATTCCAAAATCAGAATTGTTCAGTATTAAAGTGAGCCGTTATAATTATGCAAGATAATGTTGCATTCAATTACTTTTATTGTCACTAATCATCTGATATGTTTAACTCTTTATGACCATTTACTAAATACTTTAATTTTAATAAACATCAGTATAATTTTGAGTTCAACGAAATGGGTTCATCATGACTAATAATAACATATTTTTAATAAAATTCGACTATGGCATAGTCTAGTGTGGATGATAGTAAATTGCTGATGTAAAAATTTGTGGGTTATTATAATTTTGCATTCTTTTTTGCTGTTTTTCCACATATCTAAAGCCAGTTCAAATTCTATTATGTGTGAAAACAAACTGTGTGTGTGTGTGTACACCAATAATTGAAATCTAAATGACAGCAAGCAAAAGAGACAAAGTTACCATGTACATTAAAGTGTTAAAATAAGATGCTCTCAAAATTATTTTGTGTAAATCCAAAGTCAGGTGTACTCATGTGAACAGTTTACTGCTGTGGTCAGAAATGTATTATGAGAGAAAAACTATTTATTAATTTATTAATAATCCCATCCCTTGACTGTAATGCTTACCAATTTAGTTGTTATAAAATAGACCATGGTGAGTATACTACATCTAGCCCTAATTGGTGTGAATATGTGCACTGGAATGTTCCCTACCCCTTTGGAAGATTTGGGGTCTTTGAATTAACAAAAAGACTTGTCATAGCCTATAATTTATACATCACCCTAACAGGGTGTAAGACATTGCAAGACACAATATATATTAAGATCGGAAATAAATGATGCAACCCTAAGACATTTTGATAAAAATGAGTTTGGACAAACTTTGTGAAGCCAACGTAAACGGACAAATGCTTATTTTAGACAGAAACATCTAATGATAGTACATGTAGACAATGTATATCAGCTTGGTGTGAAATAAACAAGTGAAACCAACAAAGCAGCAAATCAATGTTGAATATTATGTGCATTTAACACAGTTTTGAAAAAAAAATACAGGCAGCTGCTGCAATATGACCATTTGTTGGAACATGGTGAGAAGCTTGAGAAGCCTGGAGTGAACATAAAACCAGTGGTCTTTGTATTACCGTATTTGTTCCATTAACCACCCATGCCCTATAAGCGCCCACCCAGTGACTTTCCAACAAGCAAATGCTCCAATGTAATATATTAGGAAACACATGAGACATGACTGAAATATCTCAAATTGGTGATTCTTGGCCACTGGTATTTTAAGTACCAATTTGTCACTGAGAGAGCTAAAGTAGGCCAGCATTTTAACTATTGTACATGTTGGAAAAACTTCATCTTTAATTTCTGCACTTCTTTGCAGCTATTTTTATACAAAAAAGATTAAAATAACAACTTATTCTACTCACAAATGACGACAACACAGAAAAATAGCTGTACCTTTTGGCTAAAAGTTGCCCATGTCATTCCTTGATTAAAGGAGTATGCTGTATGTGGTCCTAGCATCCTCTAAATTATGTTATATTTCTGTAGATATCCATGAAAAACAGCTTATTGCTAAAATTTCAGTTGATTCCGATTTTGTGTTTGCAATTTATGCATGATTATGTGTATTACATAGGCTCCATAGGCCACTGTTGTAATTTAGTTCTGTTAACAGAACATAAATACAAATTTGATGATATTTTTGCCAAACAACTGAATCTGCAAGGATTTTTTTGCACACAATCATTATATAGTGAGGGGTTTCCGATGGTATAAAAATCTCAACCTGTTTTTTTAGAAAAGTGGGGGAATGAGGCTGCTAATCACAAAATGCCCCTTTAATTTGTGAAATATTATACAGGCATTGCATTCAGGGAAGTACATTACAAAACAATCACATTATGTTACATTGATAAGCTCACATATGTGGGATGCAAATTGCATCACAGATGCCTCATTGCACTGAATAGAAATACCAGAGTAAAAAGCTCAAATATCAACCTACAAATATAATACAAAAATGATTTCCCTAAAACAAATATGAATTACAACAAGAATCACAATTATGTACAATTCTCACTACATCAGGAATTAAAATTACATCTTAAAAATTACAATATGATAAAAATGACTAAATGAAAATTAAAAATAACATCTATATAATAGCACCTATATACTAACAACATGCAAGGCAAATGGTAAGCACCCTACAGACAAAATGGAGAACAGGAGATAGATCGCTATTATGTTGTGGATTTGGTGTTTTGGTTAAACTAACTTACATTCATCTATTGTCAATTATTAATATGTACACAAATTTCTCTTTCTTCATAGATTCACAAGTGTCTGCACAAGGTGCCAAAGGTAAGCACTTTTGAAATTTTACTCTTCCATTAATATAGCTCCACTACCAGATTTCTATTATGGCCACCTGCACAGGTACACCGTCACCAAGGAACTTGGCTGGTAGTATGCAGTACCAGGGGAGTACCAGCGTAGTACCAGTGCAGTACCAGTGCAGTACCACTGCTTGTCGGTCCTGTGCAATAGCAGTATCGGTACTGAGTAGGTACTCTATGTGTATCAGTTAGTTACCTTGGCGATGGTGAACCTGTGCAGGCGGATGCAAAAGGTATCTTATAGTGTAATTAGCGCCCTCAGGACTTGAGCAGGGGCTGTACTTCAATGTAAAGGGGCAGTATGGATGGCTTGATTTTCCAGCCACTCCATAAACATGTTAACCGCGATCTGGCTTACCGGCGATCTCATTGCTACACCTAATTTCTGCTTGAAGATGACACCCCTAAATTGAAAGTGTAGTTGTAAGAACAAATCTCATTAAGTCCATGATGTCATCAACTTCAAGTAATGTTCTATTCTTAAGGTCCGTGTCACGAGAAAGGCAATCTCTAATTATCTCAAGCGTTTTGGAGACCGGGGTAATTGTAAACAAAGAAACTACGTTGTGTGACACAAAAATATCCCCCTCTTAGAGAATAGAGGCCATCAGCCTTTCGCCATCTTGTGGGTACAAAAGATCTGTGTGTTCATGCGCCGGACACTACGCGCAGGGCGCAGCTTGTCACGCAGCTGTTATCGCGCATCAACGCGGTGATTTTGCTGTTCACGCATGGAGATCGAACGACCATCACAGCGTGTACCCACAAGATGGCGGCATATGACGTCACGCTGACGGCCTCTATTACTTCACCTAAATCTTGAGCCAAATGAAGGGAGTTATTGACATGATGGACTTTTATTAAGTGTCTAAAGTGGATTAAACCACACAGTATTCAACAGGACATTGAAATGTACATTTTGTCTTGTGGAAAAGGGATTCAATACCATGTGGTGAGTAAGGGTCATTGTCTGTGAAAAACAATTTTGCAATTCAGGATACAGAAAAAAGTAGTGAATACGAGACTATGGAATACTATATCAGGATAGTTGTAGATCTAAATTAAATAAGTTCAAAGTACAATGAGGCAGCACTGTACATCTTATCTGAATCTCCGGCTTTATATTGATAATAATTGGGTAAGTCTATAATCTTAGTAGTTGGGAATATCCCTTGAGCTAAAACTATCTTTATCTATCGCAGATAGAGGACTAATGGACTTTGATCGTTTTTATTATCATAATATAAAAAACATCTGATGGCATTTGTAAAAGCTGCACCTAATGCCATTCATCATTGCATTTATTTTTTATAGCAAAGTAAAAGTTTTCATTATTTCCTGATACTTGTTATCATTATTTTATATATCTTAATTTATTTTATATTTATTTAAAATTATAATTGTTATTATCTTGTGAAATATAAAATATCTGGTGGCATTTGTTAAAGGCCCATTCAGTGAATTCCAATTTTCTTTGCTTTACCTCAGTTGTTCAGCTCAAAATTAAAAGGTGACATATCAGACAGTAAAAACTAACATTTTTATGGAAAAAGAAATACTATTTTTATGGAAATGTTGCAATATGCTTTGTCAAATGAAACCTTTAATGCCATCCATTTATTTATTAATTCAATTGTTTGTTTGTCATTCATTCATTCATTCATTTGTTAGCCCTGGCTGAAATTTGATATACTTTTGATACACCACTTTTGATACGTATGAAAAATGTATGAAATAAAAAGTATTTGAATTGGAACCCTCATTTCATACACTTTTATGTATCAAAACTGTATCAAATTAACATTGCATACACATTTTATACATATCAAAAGTGTATCAAATGCCAAGATAATGTATCAAAAAAGTATCAAATGAAATGTATCATTTCATTTCATACATATTTGATACATAATTATATCAAAAGTGTATCAAATATGTAACTGTATCAAATCAGGGTTCCAATTTAAACTGTATCAAATTAGCGTTGAAATTTTTATCCTTTCATTTCATACACATTTCATACATAATTTATATCAAAAGTGTATGAAATATGTAACTGTATCAAATCATGGTTCCAATTTAAACTGTATCAAATTAGCATTGAAATTTTTATCCTTTCATTTCATACACATTTCATACATAATTATATCAAAAGTGTATGGAATATGTAACTGTATCAAATCAGCGTTCCAATTTAAACTGTATCAAATTAGCGTTCAAATTTTTATCCCTTCATTTCATACACATTTCATACATAATTTATATCAAAAGTGTATGAAATATGTAACTGTATCAAATGAGGGTTCCAATTTAAACTGTATCAAATTAGCATTGAAATTTTTATCCTTTCATTTTATACACATTTCATACATAATTTATATCAAAAGTGTATGAAATATGTAACTGTATCAAATCAGGGTTCCAATTTAAACTGTATCAAATTAGCGTTGAAATTTGTATCCTTTCATTTTATACACACTTCATATCAAATCAGGGTTCCAATTTAAACTGTATCAAATTAGATTTGAAATTTTTATCCTTTCATTTCATACACATTTCATACATAATAATATCAAAAGTGTATGAAATATGTAACTGTATCAAATCAGGGTTCCAATTTAAACTGTATCAAATAAGCGTTGAAATTTTTATCCTTTCATTTCATACATATATGATACATAATTATATCAAAAGTGTATCAAATATGCCACTGTATCAAATCAGCATTCCAATTGAAACTGTATCAAATTAGCATTGAAATTCTTATCCTTTCATTTCATACACATTTTATACATAATTATATCAAAAGTGTATCAAATATGTCACTGTATCAAATCAGCATTCCAATTGAAACTGTATCAAATTAGCATTGAAATTATTATCCTTTCATTTCATACACATTTTATACATAATTATATCAAAAGTGTATCAAATATGACACTGTATCAAATCAGCGTTCCAATTCTAAAGCTGGCCAGCGGGACCGCCCTATTTTTTATACATGCCATTTGATACACTTTTGATATAGTTTTCTGATACACTTTTGATACATTTTTTTTGATACACTTTTGATAGTTTTTTTGATACACTTTTGATATAGTTTTTTATACACTTTTGATACAGTTTTTATACACTTTTGATACAGTTTTTTATACACTTTGATACAGTTTTTCAAATTTCAAAATTGGTCCAATCAAGCTCAAATTCAACAAGAATTATCCTTACATGATCTAAACGTCAATGGTCAAATTCTGTATGCAGCCAGAATTTGACTAAGTCCAATTTGATACACTTTTGATATACATCTAGCACCAAAAATAAACTAAGTTCATTTTGATACACTTTACATACACTAAAAAACTGCAAAGTCCAATTTGATACACTTTTGATACACCACAAGCATGGCCAAAATTAACTAAGTTCAAATTGATACATACACTTTTGATACATTTTGATACAGTTAGGTGGTATTTGATACAGTTTTGATACCCTATATTTTCTGTTGATACATTTTCAATACACCCTTTGTATATCAAAACTGTATCAAATTGCCGTTTGATACAGTTTTAATACACTTTGATACACTTTTGATACACTTGCTGTATAGAATTTCTGCTAGGGAGTTCATTCATATTGATTAATTGTCTTTGCTTTTTGCTTCAATTTCTGCTGCATTATTTTCATTTCTGTAAAGTACTGAAATGATTGTTGATGATAATTGTAAATGAAAGAAAATAAGTGTTGATTTGATTCTTTGTTATTATGGGATTAACTGTGGTAGCCCCCCCCCCCCCACTTGCCCTGGCCAGTCAGAACAAAAAAAAATATTAGGTAAATATTCAGTTCTTCTCCTCTCCTAGATTACACTTTCCCCCTCCATCCCCAGGAAATTGGGTAGAATCATATCATCATTTTGTGTGCTTATTCCAAGAATCACAAAATCTGAATTTCGTAAAATTCTGTAGGTTTTTTTTGTGATCTGTGATTATTAAACCAATACAATACAATTTTAAAATGAAAAAAACAAAACAGGTCAGTGTTGTTTCATATATCTTCCATTTTCTTTAAAGCCTCTCCATAGATTTTCATGCGTATGATGAGCATGTTTAAATTCAGATTATCATAATATACTTGAAATTTTGTTGAAAACAGCATATTTATCTCACTAAATGACAGTGAGCTACAAGTTGGTGGCGGTTAGGGGAAATCCCATGCCTTAATAGTTACCATGGTAACCTGTCTCTTTAATGCACAGCGGGAGAACTGACTGACTCACTGACTTCAATATTTACTTGAATCCCAGATTGTATAAGCTCTAATTGTGATTTGTGTTTGCTTTTAGTGGCATTACGGTGGGTATGGGGATGTGCAGCTCAAAAAGGTTCTGTATTATTACTAAGCTGTAATTTTCACTGCGGTTTAATTTAGCAGATTTTGTGCATTGGCATGGAAATGTTAAATATAAAGACATTCATAACATGGTGTATGCATGGGTGTCAATCCCGGGGGACAGGGAGGATGTGTCTCCCCCCACCTTTTGGCAAAATGACCAATTTTTTGTTCTTTTCAGCCACTTTTAAACAATTTTGGTCGGTTATCCCCCCTTCCACACATTTCAAGCCAGAGTGGCGCTATTGGGTGTATGGGATGTTTGTAGCACATCAGGCGATCAACTTCAGTCATGACCGACAGACTAATATACACATTGACAGTTATAGCCACTGAAAATTAGCAATTTTCTTTGTTTGGTGCAAAAAATGAAAGGAGACATATCTGACAGTAAAAACTGAAATCCAATTTTTAATATGGAAATGTTAAAAATATTGCTTTATAAGTAGAATTATTTCCTGAATCTTGATATGTTTATTATTGCACACAAAAACCTCTTCCTCTCTGCTTCATCTACAAGTTTCAAATTTGTTATTCCTTAGTAATATAAATCTGTATGTATTAGCATAAGCAACTCGGTATGGATTATTGATTGAAGGCATAATTTGATTTCAAGGACTGCTCGGTATTGAAATGGGAAATCCTTCAAATGCAACAATAATATCCCTTGTTGTTGCCTTGATAATATCGGCGCACGAGTGGTTTGTTTTCTTCTGTCACTCACGGTCATGGTTTTGGATTTGAATTATTAATTAGACTGAACCTGCTATTCTTGAACAGTTTTGTAGGTGTTGTACCACACGACATAACAAATTGTTGTGGTTTTGGATTTGAATTACCATAATTGAACTGAACCAGGTATTTATTTGATTTGGTGTGGTTTGGTGGTTCTGATAGTTGAATAGTTTAGTAGGTGCTTAAAGGCCCATTCAGCAAGTGTAAAAAAATTAAAATTGTGTATAAGTTGCTTAAAAGTGAAGGGTAAGTCATTAAAATTGTCATTAGGCATTTTTGATGTGAAAAATTCAAATAACAATAAAACAAGGAAAGCAGCAGTATTGACAAAATTAACCCCTATTCAAATATGTGTAGCTAATTTCTCTACTTAACTTAAGGGATCTAAAATGAGCGTTTATTGCGTTTCGACAGTATTTTTTGTGGGACATGAGAGCACCTCAGACCTATCGAATTGCATTCTGAATACGAAGCATGTCTTTCTGATATCAAATAATTTTCATTTTTTGAAAATCACAATATAATACAAATTTTATGACAAATTATAAAAATTTGACATTTTTCAAATTTTGGATATATAACAGTCCTCGAAGTAAATTATATAAATCTAATGATATATTCTTAAAGTGTATATAGCAGGGAGGAAAAGCCGACGGTCAATTGAAAATTTTGACCTTTCATATTGAAGATATGGATTTTTTCCCCAAAAGACCTATTTTTTTTTGGTGTTTTGGAAAAAAAATCCATATCTTCAATACTGAAAGGTCAAAATTTTCAATTGATCGTCGGCTTTTCATCCCACCTACATACACTTTAAGTATAAATCATCAGATTTATAAAGTTTACTTCAAGTACTGTTAAATATCAAAAATATAAATTTTAATGATTTGCCATAAAATGTGTATTAAATTGCAATTTCAAAAATCAAAATTATTTGATATCAGAATGACATTCTTCGTATTCAGAATGCAATTCGATATGTCTGATGTGCTCTAATGTCCCAAAATAAATACTGTCCAAACGTTCATACCCCAGCCCTTAAGTAGAGCTATTACAATTTCATATACAATGTCAAATTTTGTCTTTAATACATGGCTGTCGCCTAACTGCTAACACTGGTGAAAAATAATTGAATTTTGATGATTTTGGTGATTTTCAAATCACTAAATAAGGCCTTTTACCACACATGATATCATAATAGTATGAATTACTGTAACTACGGCTTTTGTTTGGTTGGTTTTAGTTTTGTTTGTATATTTATTTTATTTTTTTTTTTCCTGTTCACAATTTCACATAACAAAATATTATTTGTTTTATAAAATTACTCTCATGATCTTTTAATTCTTGGAAACAGGACTTTCTTAATTGTGATAAATTCTAGATCAGATATGAATTTATTTGTTGACAACTAGGAATTAATGACATATTAGTTTTTAAATATGAGAAGAAAAAAACAACGTCACCCTGCTACGATAATTGCCAAAGTCATTTTGTGTAAATTTAAGAACAAGTACCAAAAACGGTTCAAGCATGCATTTTAACACATTTATTCACCAATCTTTATACAAGAATAAATGATAATGAGACAAATTAAAAGGGATAATCAGAAATGATTAGGGGGATTTAATATGTTACTGATGCATGCTTGAACCATATTTTGTACTTGTTTTCAAAATTACAAAATATGACTTAGGCAACTATTGGAGCAGGGTGACGATAATTTGCATACTTCAGTATAAATCCTGTTTCGGGTGGATGTTTATACTGTTCTTGTTTTTACTATAGGTGAGAAAGGATTCCTAAATAAGTCTGAGTTAATAGCTCAGTATTATCATGTTAAAATATTGAATATTTTCAGTCATCCAGTTGTTGAAATCACATATTTGTTGAATTAAGGTGGGTCGGAGGGGAGTATGACATCTATAGCTGTGTTTGCACTCAAATATTGAGACAAGTAAAACTAACACAAGAAAATGGTATGGATTATATAAAGGTGATCCCAAGACTTGATACACTGTAGTGTCATTTCAACGTGCATGATTTTTCTCGGGAAGGGGGAGGGGGAAATGCCCTAATCTTTGTTCATTAACTCATTTCCTATATGAGATGAATGTAAAATATTAGAAGTCCAGTCTCATCATACTTCTTCAGGTAACTGGTGAGCTGGGTTGGCCATAGAAGTGGTCTGTTTTGTCTTTATGGGTTAAGTAAAGACCCCGGGGGGGGGGGATCTCAGTACAAATGACCATACGGGGACGTGCCGCAAATATGGGTCGCATTTTCAGCCTCTTGGTATATCAATGACCCCTTTTTCAAAGTCTATTTTGGTATATGAATGGGTCCTTTTTTTCAAATTTTTTTCGGAAAATAGCCCAATTTTTCCATAATCTAGCAAAAAATTTCCAAATTTTCCCAAAATTTTTGGAAAATTTGTAAAAACTAAGACAATTTTGGTTAAATTCGGCCGAAAAGTTTGACTTTTGGTATATCAATGGGTCCAAATTTCTTGAAAAATTGGTATATTTATGGGTCCACTTTCAAAAACCAAACTTGAGTACCCCCCCTGGGGTAAAGACATGGCAGAAGTAATAGTTTAAAAGAGCAATGAATTTATAGAGATGGTTGAACCCAGGACTTCTGTAATACCAGGGACTTTTTCTTTAACCCCATGAGAACTACCTGCCGATTGGCCAAAATGAAGATTGTGTTCAATTTTGAACCAATCAAGGAGGGTAATAAGATCCTCTGCAAATGTAAGTTTGACCATGAAAAGTTTAAAGCCTAGTCATAATTGGCAATTGAAATGAGCATTTCAAGTTATCAACCAATCAGAAATGCTGTTAGATGATCAGTAGTGTCCAGGGGGTTAAGCATTGGATTGTACCCTTGTTGTTTTTGACAATGTGGTTATCATAAAATGAATGGTGGTTAGAAAGTTCAATTTCCAGGAATTTTTTAACAATCAAAACTGTTGGTTAGAAAATAGTGGTTAGAAAACTTGAAGTTTCTAACCACAATTCATTTGTGAATGGTGTTTGACAAAAGTTTGTAGTGTATTACAGTTATTTATGCATTTGTTTTTGCCTTTTCACATAATTGAAGTTTCTAACCAACAATAATTTCATAATAAACCACATTGTCAAAAACAACAAAGGTAGAACTTACCCAATGCTTAACAGAAGTCCCTAGTTATTATGGTTATTATATGCATTTTTTTGCCCTTTCACAGGAAAAATTGACTGAACATTGATTTTAATGATTTTTTTCTGTACACTTTTCTCCCATTTAGTGCTAGATTTAGGATTAGGATTGGTCAATGGAAAGCAGTTTTGATTTTTTTTTAATTCCTGGAAATTGAAGCTTCTCCCCACCATTCATTTCATTTTATTTATACATGTACATGAAGAGGCCCAGATCAGTCTAAAACATTCAGGTTGCTTTTAAACCACATAATTTTTTTTTTTTTTTTTTGTTGACAGCTGACTTTATTCAAAGTTTCTTTAAATCACATCATGATGATTATCATTAGTTACGGTTGCCACCAGGAATTACTATTTGGTGAGGTTTTCATTCTTTGTGTTAGTGTGATTAATTAGATATGAAAAAAGAATTACTTCTAGGATGTGAATGAATCATAGGGCCATTTCCTTGTTGTTGCAACAGAAACCCGGACAAATTGTTGACAAGTAAGCTTATCTTATTTGGTTGTGATAATATTATCAGAATTAATGTATGGATCATTATCAGGTAAATTAATGGACCATTATCTGTACGAATTAGGGACAATTCATTTATTTCGAAAAGTTTTCCCTGAGGTTCTTTATTAGGGTGGTGCTGATCAAGGTCTTAGCTAGGATTTGACAAGTGCTCATAATTTTCACCAAAACTGCCTGTCCACAAAAAACAGTCCTCACTCCTCTGGCGGTTCAGTCAGATCTAAAAGCTTGATATAGCCTTGATATATTAGTCTGGCTAGTCTTGTTTTAAGTATAACCTGTACTTGTACAGCCTGTGTGTTTTGCTATGGCTTTGTTATGTTAACTTTGATTATAATTCAGCATCTGTCAGAGGCATTACTTTTGTATATATATTGGTTGGTGTGTTGGAATGAAATGGGATTCTAAATACTTAGCCCTGAAATTTACCCAAAAGAGAATCAAAAGTAAATGATCTTTCAGGAGTTTGAAATTATTTCTGTTGAAAATTCAGGTAAATTTACTAAATTCTGGATTTTTGTTGTTGTAAAAAACACCCATTCTTTGCATCGGTTTTCTTAAATGTGCAAGCCAGATCTAAACTAAAAGAGCAAGGCCCAGATAGTATATTTTGCTGGTCTGCGTGCCAACTTTTTCCATTCAATTTTACCAAGCGATTCCTGCGGTTGTTTTGCTCCACTACAGCACCCTATTATCATGACAGATGTCGCCATTGTATGCTGAAGAAGCATCCATGTATGCTGAAAAGGTGTCTGCGTGCAAGTCTGTTGTACGCTTTGGCTCGGTAGTGGTCCAAAATACATGATGGCTGGGTAATGACAGCTTACATAGCTTTGCTGAGTGCTACTTAAACTGCCGTCTCCCAATCTTATGTAATCCCTGCTAAGAGCCTGAAAATGCTGCCTGAATATGCTGCACATCCCTGTACTCTGCTTTCCATCTCGTCTTGTCTGTCTCGTCTTGGTAGAATGTAACATTTTCATGGTGCATATATATGTATCACACACGACCAACTATTACATTTGTTTTTGATATTACAGAGACAATAGATATTGTCAGACACCCCCAATCTATGGTATGTTCCATTGGTGAGGCGGTTACATTAGCTTGTAGCGGATCAGCATCGGGGCAATCGGCTCTTCTGTATCAGTGGTTTAAAGATCAGCAAGAAATTCCAGGTAAGGAAAAATAGGGATACAGATGTGGGGGTGTGCGTGCGTAAAACGTGTAAAACGGGGATATATTTCTGATTTTCTACTGTGTAACTGGGGTTACACCTGCAAGTGAGTGAAACGGGGATATCCCCGGTTGACTTTTTACATTAATAGGGCTATACAAGCCCCCTAGAGGGCGCTAAACGCATTAGTTAGGCATAGGCCTGCATGGAGGGGGTGATATCCCCTATTGCATAGTACAGAATCCGACCAATCTGATTCCATACTATCTAACTGGGGATACACACACATGATTTTTTCCAGCAAAGTGGGGATTATCCACGCATGCAATGCAACATAGCATAGCGCATTTAGATAGTCTTGGTTGAATAGTTTACACACACATATCCCCGGTTGGCACGTTTTACTAGTATGTGTGTGTGTGTCCGCAGTTGAATAGTAAGATAGTATAGGCAGTATCGCTGTCTGCAAATATTTACACAAATTTTGAGGTGTACATGCATGGGTTTATTTCTGTGAACTTCTAATCCCGGGCTTCTAATAGGTCAGCTATATGAGCGAAGTTATAAATTCCTACTTCTTAGAGGCGAGAGAGGTCATGTATTAAGAAAATAGGGTATTTGAGGACAAGATAAACAAAATCTGAAATGTTATTTTTCCTTACCTTTACAGGCTCAACAAGTCCAGAGCTGATTTTTAATGCTGTGAAACCTGAAGACCGTGGCAAATACCAATGTCGTGTGAGCAATACATTTATTACAGTGTGGTCTAACCACGCTACTATAGATATGCAGGGGGTACCCAGGCCAGGACCTGCAGGCAGACAATTTCATGGTAAGGATTCCTCTCAATCTTCCAATCTTCCCTTGGTTGTATATCTGTGTAATTTAGTGTATGGATACGAAACACATTTTTCTTGGGACTCAAATCCATGCAGGATAACCCAATTTTTCAGTTCACAATGTTCTTTCATTTTCGAAAGTTTCTTAAAATGGCATAGTGAAACATAATGGTAAGTGTACCACATAAAACACACCAATGCCAAGGATTCTTTTCTTTTTTTAAATTATTGATGAAATAAGGCATACTTTTGACTTGAAATTATCTTTTAGGCAAAAGTTTCATTTGTAGCCTAACGATACAGTATTCCATAACAAGAGAAAAAAACATGTCTGTAAGGCGACGGAAAAAAATTCCGAAATTTGGGTTGGCATTCATTTGTACAGGAAATTTTTTTTCCCAATTTGTTCAAAATCTGGGTCGGTCGGGCCTGTAGAACAGGGTTTTCTTCTTTCGTCGCCTGAGTAGGCCTAACAGTTAAAATATAGTGTAAAGAAATGAAATATTTATTTTCTCAACCTGCTATATATAAACAAAATTTCTTTCCATCTTGTTTCAGCAACTGACAAAGTAGCCCTACTCATTGGTAACCAAGACTACAGGTCAGCGCAACAGTTGAATGCCCCCGAGTTAGACGTAGGACGACTGTCTAATATTTTGTTTAGTCAATGCGGGTTCAAAACAGTCACTCTACTGAATCTGACACTAGAAGAAATGCAGTTTGCAATGAAGGCATTCTGTGAATTGCTGAATAACGGTGTATATGGTAGGTGTTATACTTCGCATGAGTACAAGAAAGTTGTATGTAGAATATGCAGCAGAATTAAAAACTTAGTAAAAAGTGTTTGTCTCTTTAGGGCTTTGGGTTTTGAGATTGTCAGGTGTTTAAAGTTGCTCCTCGAATCTAAAGTCCACAACCCTCAGACACCTTATAACAGTACAGTGCTGCACTGAAATTTTAAATGACAAAGGCAGCTTTTGCACTTTCTTGCACTCACATGACAACATATGTATATAAATCCATACACCTACTGAGGAAGATGTTGGATTCCAACCAGATCCAACCATTTTCATCCGTAAAAAATGGAAAAGTTGTGGAAGATTTGTGAATAATGGTGTATATGGTAGGCCAGGCCAAATTGTGTAAATTCCAACTGGATTTTATAAATATTGGCAACAATTT
Source organism: Amphiura filiformis (assembly GCF_039555335.1). Taxonomy (NCBI): domain Eukaryota; kingdom Metazoa; phylum Echinodermata; class Ophiuroidea; order Amphilepidida; family Amphiuridae; genus Amphiura; species Amphiura filiformis. Next base: position 24,958,982 of record NC_092635.1, on the reverse strand, counting down.
CCAGCTAGATTGACATGTATAATCAAGGAGGCAGTAAATCTTCCACAGAAGGTGTGTGGATTTTAAATGGAATTTCTGAATTAAAGGCTGTAAATTGAAATAGCATAAAATTGTGCAACTATTATATGCACACAACTAAAGGCACACACTTAATCACATCGCATGATGATGTGGGATACAACACAGGCAGTGTTCGAAATATGCCTCAAAAAGTTACAGGCCAGCTGGGCTTGGCCTTAAAAAGTTACCGGTCAGCTGGGTCGGCAACTAGATGCCAGTCAGAAAAGTTACCGGCCAGGCCAAAAAGTTACAAGCCAACAGCCGGCTGACCGGCCCAATTTCGAACGCTGAACACAGGCTCAGTTGTGTATACAATAGCTTTACAATTGATATGTAAATTGAGATATTACTATGACTGTTAACTGTGGAGACATAATGCTTGTGCTGGAATATGAATATAATCCCGATTTAGCCAGAAAATTGTCATAGACCAGCTGAGAGTTTGAAAACTGAGTAACTAGATATATAAGGTCATACATTTTCAATATAGTTGTTCTGCTGTACATTATTATAAATAATTGCAATTATTTACATGTACCTTATTTTGAACAAGAAATTTATAAATCCAACTGTACAATATGGTGCAATTAATGGGCTGTACCAGTTGAACTCGATGCACCCCCTATGGAAGACATGACCTTATTTTCCCACACAGGAGGTGTAGATTTCAAATGGAATCACCCATTGGTAACCCCATTTGAAATTCACACTCCTCTGTGTGGAAGATTAAGGCAATGTATGGATTTCAAGTGGATAGCCCATCAAGTTGAAGCTTGGCCGTAAGATGGTTCCTTTTGATCGTACTCATTTTGTGACCTGTAAATTTATCATTTACCTTATGAACTTTCACCCCGCTAATTTCAGACATGGTTGACCTGCTGTATGTATAAATAGGAATACTGAATTTCACAGAATGAGATATGCCTTTTACATACACGATACTCTTGTCTCTTCAACAGGTTTATTTTACTTCAGCGGTCATGGTTTTGAGAGTGATGGACAGAGCTACCTCGTACCAGTTGATGCAGGGTCAGGCTATTCTACAGACGAGTGTGTTTGTGCTCAACAAGTACTGGATCTTATGCAGAGTAGGGACACAGCCCTCAATGTACTTCTGCTAGATATCTGTAGAAAAAAGTAAGTAAATACTGTTCTATGCAACATCTTTTAACATGTGCTTGTTTACGCCAGCGCTTTGAGCGAAACCCCCGTTTTGAAGCTATGCTCAATGAAATGCGCACTGACGTCACTGACTCACCAAGATGAAAAATACTTCGATAGGTTTCATGATATATAATTTGAAGTGTTTTGGGGAATTTCAATAATGTTACAGACAGATTCCATTTTATGTTATTGTGGGGTGTCTGTTACGCTTACAGTCAACAAGCCTACATATGGTCTGTTCATCCATATTATTCAAGTAATTTTAATTGTTTGTATTTCAATAAATTTCAGCAATGACTATAGTCCTCATGCTTCCAAGAAATACACGCCACAAGTCAAAGGAAATACAGTATTTGGATATGCAGCGTAAGTATTAAAAATTCATGTAACCACGTGCCTTTCTTACTGTGCTTCTATTTTTTGGTTAATACATTATAATAATCATCTGAGTAACAAATCATGAATTATTTCCATTTTTGAAAGTAATTTTTTTTTTTAACAAAACAAACAAGTAAACAAATTTTAATCTATAAAGAAATATATTGGTGACCATTGATTTTTTTAATTATTGAAGTACAAAGATGCTTATGTTTGTTCACCTCATTTTCAGAATATAACACCACTCATGTTTTAACAATGAAGCAGACAGCTTGAGAAATACATTAAAATCAGAATATCACATACCATCAATATTCTCAATCCTCGCAGGTGCATAGATTTAAGCCTATATTTAATACCTGGCACAAAATTCACACAACATTTGACCAATATTTTCGGTTTTTAATGTTCAACCTAGATGTATTACAGTATTTACAATGTAAAAACACAGTCAATCGGGACAGAATTCCTTGAGGGACATTTTCTGGTGACGTGGAATCTGTAGCTTACATGTCGGTCGAAGTTCATGAAATTGCAGCTGAAAAACTGTTCTTCCACACAATCCCAAAAATCCAAAATTTATATTTTTTTTTTTTTGTCCTCATTTTGCATGATTAGGATATTCTAAATATATGTATGTGTAAAGCATGTTTTATGTTTACCATTGCAATAACAGGCAACACAACTCACAGGCATATGAGGTGAAAGGCAAACCATATGGTATATTTACTGAATACCTCATCAAGAGAATCACTCAACATATAAAGGTCTCACTTGTCATTGAAGATGTCATAGAGGGTAAGTTATTAGTGTGCATGATTTTGTGTTTGTGAAGTTTGTTTTATGTTTGTCATCAAATAACAGGTAAGAAACTCAAAAGGTATGGAAGTTAAGAGGTGGTGGCATATTTACTGAATACCTTACAAAGAGAATCACTCAACATAAAAAGGTCTCACTTGTCATTGTCACCAACAGAGGTGCACTAGCACCCAAAAAGTGGATCATATCGTGACTGAGAAAATGGGCCCCTTGTCTCCGAGATGAGGGGCCCATTTTCTCAGTCACATATATGATCCACTTCTGGGTGCTAGTGCACCCTCTGTTGGTGACCAATCAACCAGAAGGAAGGATCAAGTACCATCAATGCAATGATGGCCTTCTACCAATTAGCCAAAACTGTCACGTCAGTAAATATTTTTGGTTTTGAAGATTCCGTTAATTGTATCACACAAACCAAATGAATTTCTTCCAGAACTTTTGGTTTGTGTCCTAAAAAATAGGTATACAAATTTTATTTAAATGTATTTTTACACCAGTCTTCTTTTTATGTTTTTGTCAAGATGTGAGTCAAGATGAAGATGCCAAAGATTTCCAATTTCCAGCACTATCGTCTGATCTTAGAGAATCCAGATCTATTATGGACCCAATACAATTCAGAGGAGGTCATACTATGGAGTACTGTCATAGAACTCAACTGTGGACAGAGGCTCATGGTGAGTTAGATAATCAATTTATTCATAATGTGTATAGAGTTATCCATACGATGTTGCAGCGGTTCCCAAACTTTGGGTCATGACCTCATCCAAAAGGGGATGCAGGACTTGCTGGAATTAATTTAAAGAATACATCGCCGCGCATTAAAGTGCAGTATATCATCATATTGGTCAAATGGAGTCTCCCAAAAGTCTTTCTGAAGTCACCTTCCAATGTTGTACATGTATGTTTGCAGTGAAACAGGATGTTACAAAATATAGGACAAACATTTCTGACACCAGAACTATCAACATACCAGTTAAATGATCAACTTCATATAGCCTTTGGGTAGTGTGATTTTCTTCTTTTTTTTGATTGTTGCTTTATTTATTATAACCATTTACATATCTTGTTTTGTTTTTAAATTATCAGAATTACCTGAGAGTCCCATATGGAAGCAATTCAGTTATGGTGTACGAGTAGGTATTCAGCTGTCCGCAAGGTTCTCTAACATCATTGATATAGATGTGTTTGTTGCTGACTGTGGTGCAATGGAATCATGTACGGCACAGCTAGAAGAATTCAGTACGGTAAGTAACTAAAAGTACAGGATGTAGGCCTGCCATGTAAAAAGTAGAAGAATTCATCGTTGTAATAAAAGGTGGGTGGTCATGTGACTTGATCAAGGGCAATGAGTCGGATGTCGCTAATATTGTTTTTGAGATATTGGCAAAAACAGTGTTCAAATTCTTTTGTTTTATATTGTTTTCAGGCATTGATATATTGCTCATAACTCGGTAACCAGTTGTCCGATATTGATGGGGTTTGCATCAAAATGTAGCATTCATAAACTGCCAGAAAATGATGTCAATCCCATAATTGCAAATTGCCGATTTGTGATTAATTCCTCTTGATCATGTCACATATGATGTTTTCCTACATGAGTCCCATCACCTTTATTTGAAGTTTTGAGTTAAATTGCTCAAGTGGTTTGGATTCTAGAATCAAAATTGTGCATCTCAGTAGCCCATAGAACAGCGCATTGCTAACTTCCTGGGCGGTAACAACAAAACTACTGTGTTTTTGTTCTTACCCCACCCCACCCCACTCCCACCCCCACCCTCAACATCACATTTCAGGCCTAAAATGAGAAAACTAAATTATAAGCATTCATCTGTTAACAAAATCTGTATTTTAATTCTGACTGAATGCGAGTTATTCCACTTGAAATCCATACACCCCTTATGTAAGACCTGACCTTAAAGGGGCACTTCGTGATCCACAGCCTCATCCTCATCCCCCACTTTTCTCAAAAAAAGTTGAGATTTTTATATCACTGGAAACCTATGGCTACATAATGTTTATATACAAAAAATTTCTTGCAGATTATTTCGTTTAGCAAAGATATCGTGAAATTTGAATTTTCGTTCTGGTGCACCAGAACGAAATTACAACACATTGTCTATGGAGCAGTGTAATACACATAATCATCATAACTTCATAAGCAAAAATCGAAAACAACTGAAATTTTGGGAATAAGCTTTTTTTTGGATACCTACTGAAAAATGTCATAAAAAGAGGATGCTAGGATCACGAAATACTCCTTTAATATCCCACACACTTCAAATAGGGTCACCCATTTAGGTAATCCCATTTGAAATGCACACTCCCTTTGTGGAAGATTAAGGTAATGTCTTCCATAGGGGATTTGTGGATTTCAAATGGAATTTGTGGCAACCCTAACTATTTGGTGCATGTGAAAGTTTTAGTAACAAATAACTTGCAATTAGAAAAATATATTTTCCATCTTTGTATAATTTGCCATGAATTCACTTTGTTTTTCTGTTAATATTTTATTGCAGAGGCTTGACATTCGTGTTGATGACACGTTTCTGAATCTTTTCAATCCAGATGAGCAAGTAGGTGTTACATAATTCATATTGGGAAAAAATGATATAAATATTAATGGGTTTATGAATTGCCCCCTCTAATAAACACTAATAAAAGTGACAGAAATGTAAAAATTTCTATTTCATATCATGTGAGCATAAAACTGGTATTTCCTGAAATCACAAAATTGCTTGGACGAAACCTATTGTTAATGTTTTTCATCAATCTTATTGATAAATAGATATCTGTTTGACATAGAGGGGTGGAGATGTTCCTCCATAAATGATTTTAAAAAAAAATAAAAATAGAACTTAAACCAGGAAGTAAACAGGAATTGTGTTGTTTTTTTACCTATTTCATACCGTTTTTTATTCAAAATTTGCTTGTACAAATGCAAATGCCCTTTAAAAAAAATCACACACCCCAGGGGCATTAATTCGTCAGCGAAGTGGTTTCATAACACCCTGGTAACTGGATCATGCACATTTTGGAATTGGTAGTACATGCCATAGACTTTGTGTTGCGATCATTTTGATCGTGGCGCAGAACTCAAAATCGTGATCCAGTTGACATGGTTATAATCGGATAACAAGTAACACTTCGCAAGTATTTTCAAATTTGCCAAGTTCTAGTTACTTGATCAGTAGTCCTAAAGTGTAGGCCTACGTTATAGTAAACTAAAAGTTAACATCAATAGAGTAATTGAAAGTCAATCACTGAGAATCCATATTTTCACTTTTCAGAAATCCTACAAGGTACCTGCGAGGAAGACCAACATTAGACATCTGCAGAGACTACAGGTGAGTAAGAATCTTGATTGATTTATCAAGCAATTGATCAACTAGCCAATCAATCAAGCATGCAAGCAAGCAAACCATTAAACGTTAGAAGTTAAGCTATTGATGTGTTATTAACTTTGTGATTTGCACAGAGTCAGCAGATGCTCAGATAACCATCAGTCAATAATATTGACCAATTAATTAATCAATCAATCAATCAATTAAATAATAATCAAAATAATGATCAATCAATTGCTTATTCAAATATTTTATTTTTATACTTTTTACAGGGTGACCTTACAGCCACACTTTGTGTGAAGTGCAGAACTCGAGATGGGAAGTTGCTATCTATGAAGCAGCAGTTGGTCATTGAGAAGCCATTAGTGGCTAAACTCTGGCAAACAAAACATTATGCACTACCCAGTGAGGAGTGTTTCCCAGACTCAACAAATGGTAGTTATGGAGATGATTTTGATTCATCCATGTATAAGGAATAGAGGATTTTTGTTTCTGTGGCTAAACTCTGGCAAACAAAACATTATGCACTACCCAGTGAGGAGTGTTTCCCAGATTCAACAAATGGTAGTTATGGAGATGATTTTGATTCATCCATGTATAAGGAATAGAGGATTTTTGTTTCTGTTCACCAGTATCTTGGCTCATAATTGTGGTTTACCCGTCATATGGATAACATTGCAATGTTTGACATTTAAAACACTATCCAGACTTCTTGAGGGAAGAGGCTTGGAGAGGGGGAGGAGGCCAACTAGACTTCTTTGGGGACGGTTGCTATGGCCTTGTTTTGTAAATCTGATCTACTTACAAGTTTGACACATACTTTCTCAACAGCTTTGATTATAACGTAGTATCGGTCAAATGCATTAATATTTGCAATCTTTTTATGCATAGATATCTAATAAGATATCCACAAAACACAGCTATCACAAAAAAGGCACATCAGCCTTCATTCCAAACTATCTTTTTAATTTAGTGTGGTTCTTTGAATAAATGTAAGACCATCCTGCTGACTTGCTCCTGCTGACTTGCTGTTATTACCCCCCCCTTCGGCATTCAGCAGTACACTATTGTTGTAAAGGTACTTCATACAGGCCATATAATCACCTATTGAAAGACAAATTGTGCCCTCTACATCCTGCTGTAGTGCAAGTTCATATCTGCTTAGATCTGTCCTTAAAACGTCTGTAAAAAAACCCATGATATATGAAAGTTTATATACTGTATTTCCATGCATTTTATCTAAGTACCTACCAGTGCAGTAGCTAGGGGGGCAACTTCCCCCTGTGAGTCTTGCCCCCCCTCTTTCCCCTCTGTGGGATGCTGGCCACCTTGATATGTAAGATTTTTAGCCTTTTTTGTACTTTTTCCCCCGTAAAAGTTGGCTTCCCCCCTTCGCCCACCCTCTGAAAAAGTGCTGGCTACACCACTGATACATGTACCTACCACAAAAATGGCAACACACAAATATAAACTCTTTGTATAATGTAAACCAATGTAAGGAAGCTTAGAATTTTGAATTTAAAGACAAATCAAACAGTTCATAATTGGCAAAGCGTGGAAAAATTAATCCTGTAAAAATTTCCACTTTTACAGTATGTTAGAGTTAGAATAAGTTATTTAATTGTTGATAGCAATATTTAATATTAATAAAGGCAAAATAAATATGTGATCCGTCAAACTACATATATACCAAAGATGTAAAAAATAATTAGATATTTCAATACTTTAGTAATCACCCCATGTACATGTGAATATTTGTATATAATATCTACCATATATATGATGTTAACTCATTCACCCATTATACCTGCCAGTTCCACTCGACAGAGAGGGATGATCAGGTCATGAACACAATCATGGATATCATTGAAGTCTTAACATCCCTCTTACTGAAGTGGAACTAGTGGGCATATGAGATGATAAGGGTGAACCACTTGACTGAGAGTCAACTCATGAATATCATTGAAGTCTTAACATCCCTCTTACTGAAGTGGAACAAGTGGGCATATGAGATGATAAGGGTGAACCACTTGACTGAGAGTCAACTCATGGATATCATTGAAGTCTTAACATCCCTCTTACTGAAGTGGAACTAGTGGGCATATGAGATGATAAGGGTGAACCACTTGACTGAGAGTCAACTCATGGATATCATTGAAATCTTAACATCCCTCTTACTGAAGTGGAACTAGTGGGCATATGAGATGATAAGGGTGAACCACTTGACTGAGAGTCAACTCATGGATATCATTGAAGTCTTAACATCCCTCTTACTGAAGTGGAACAAGTGGGCATATGAGATGATAAGGGTGAACCACTTGACTGAGAGTCAACTCATGGATATCATTGAAATCTTAACATCCATCTTACTGAAGTGGAACAAGTGGGCATATGAGATGATAAGGGTGAACCACTTGACTGAGAGTCAACTCATGGATATCATTGAAATCTTAACATCCCTCTTACTGAAGTGGAACTAGTGGGCATATGAGATGATAAGGGTGAACCACTTGACTGAGAGTCAACTCATGGATATCATTGAAATCTTAACATCCCTCTTACTGAAGTGGAACTAGTGGGCATATGAGCTGATAAGGGTGAACCACTTGACTGAGAGTCAACTCATGGATATCATTGAAGTCTTAACATCCCTCTTACTGAAGTGGAACTAGTGGGCATATGAGATGATAAGGGTGAACCACTTGACTGAGAGTCAACTCATGGATATCATTGAAGTCTTAACATCCCTCTTACTGAAGTGGAACTAGTGGGCATATGAGATGATAAGGGTGAACCACTTGACTGAGAGTCAACTCATGGATATCATTGAAATCTTAACATCCCTCTTACTGAAGTGGAACTAGTGGGCATATGAGATGATAAGGGTGAACCACTTGACTGAGAGTCAACTCATGGATATCATTGAAGTCTTAACATCCCTCTTACTGAAGTGGAACTAGTGGGCATATGAGATGATAAGGGTGAACCACTTGACTGAGAGTCAACTCATGGATATCATTGAAGTCTTAACATCCCTCTTACTGAAGTGGAACTAGTGGGCATATGAGATGATAAGGGTGAACCACTTGACTGAGAGTCAACTCATGGATATCATTGAAGTCTTAACATCCCTCTTACTGAAGTGGAACTAGTGGGCATATGAGATGATAAGGGTGAACCACTTGACTGAGAGTCAACTCATGGATATCATTGAAGTCTTAACATCCCTCTTACTGAAGTGGAACTAGTGGGCATATGAGATGATAAGGGTGAACCACTTGACTGAGAGTCAACTCATGGATATCATTGAAATCTTAACATCCCTCTTACTGAAGTGGAACTAGTGGGCATATGAGATGATAAGGGTGAACCACTTGACTGAGAGTCAACTCATGGATATCATTGAAGTCTTAGCATCCCTCTTACTGAAGTGGAACTAGTGGGCATATGAGATGATAAGGGTGAACCACTTGACTGAGAGTCAACTCATGGATATCTTTGAAGTCTTAACATCCCTCTTACTGAAGTGGAACTAGTGGGCATATGAGATGATAAGGGTGAACCACTTGACTGAGAGTCAACTCATGGATATCTTTGAAGTCTTAACATCCCTCTTACTGAAGTGGAACTAGTGGGCATATGAGATGATAAGGGTGAACCACTTGACTGAGAGTCAACTCATGGATATCATTGAAATCTTAACATCCCTCTTACTGAAGTGGAACTAGTGGGCATATGAGATGATAAGGGTGAACCACTTGACTGAGAGGGATGTTCAGGCCATCAACTCATGGATATCATTGAAATCTTAACATCCCTCTTATTGAAGTGGAACTAGTGGGCATATGAGATGATAAGGGTGAACCACTTGACTGAGAGTCAACTCATGGATATCATTGAAATCTTAACATCCCTCTTACTGAAGTGGAACTAGTGGGCATATGAGATGATAAGGGTGAACCACTTGACTGAGAGTCAACTCATGGATATCTTTGAAGTCTTAACATCCCTCTTACTGAAGTGGAACTAGTGGGCATATGAGATGATAAGGGTGAACCACTTGACTGAGAGTCAACTCATGGATATCATTGAAGTCTTAACATCCCTCTTACTGAAGTGGAACTAGTGGGCATATGAGATGATAAGGGTGAACCACTTGACTGAGAGGGATGTTCAGGCCATCAACTCATGGATATCATTGAAATCTTAACATCCCTCTTATTGAAGTGGAACTAGTGGGCATATGAGATGATAAGGGTGAACCACTTGACTGAGAGTCAACTCATGGATATCATTGAAATCTTAACATCCCTCTTACTGAAGTGGAACTAGTGGGCATATGAGATGATAAGGGTGAACCACTTGACTGGGAATCAACTCATGGATATCATTGAAGTCTTAACATCCCTCTTACTGAAGTGGAACTAGTGGGCATATGAGATGATAAGGGTGAACCACTTGACTGAGAGTCAACTCATGGATATCATTGAAGTCTTAACATCCCTCTTACTGAAGTGGAACAAGTGGGCATATGAGATGATAAGGGTGAACCACTTGACTGAGAGTCAACTCATGGATATCATTGAAGTCTTAACATCCCTCTTACTGAAGTGGAACAAGTGGGCATATGAGATGATAAGGGTGAACCATGTGACTGAGAGGGATGTTCAGGCCATCAACTCATTTATATCATTGAAGTCTCGACATCCCTATCACTCATATGTGGAAAAATGCGCATATCAGAAGATAAAGATGATCTACTAGGGTAGACTGAGAGGGATATTCAGGCCATCAACCTAGATATCATTGAAGTCTTGACACCCTCCCACTCAAGTAGAACCGGTGGGCATATGCGATTAGGATAATCTACTTGACTCTTACTCAAGTGGAATGATATGATAAGGGTGAACCACTTAATTGATCATGCCGGAGAAAACCAGGCAGTGGCAGGAACATCAAGGTTGTCCGAATTTGCCCATATTTGGTGTAGTAGGGTGTTTGATGAAACATTCTCACTGAAACTTTTCCAGGATTCTGACCCCCCTTGTTAAGGGTTTATAGCCCTTATTTGTTTTGGTACAATCTACCCCCTTAAAAATTGATTAATTTTTCCTGAATTTAAGCCAATTTTGTATTCTCATTTTTTCACAAGTGGTTGAAGTTATTTAAGTAAACTAAGTATTTGTAGGAAACATCTACCCCGGGCATTACAGGGAACAATTGACATTCAACCAACCCCTATCATTTGGCTCTAGGGGTGTCTAAACATACCCCCTCAAAATGTCTTAAAAAATTAAATTTTTAGTTGAAGAATTCAAATGCAAATATAAAAAATATACATCGAAATTTTGAATTTTTGTTGGTGTCATTAGAGTGACCCAACATGTGGCTGTGGGAAACAAATTAGAATATCTTGGGGCGGTGTTGCTTTTTTAGAAAATACAGTGTTTCTATATGGTATTTTTAGCAATATTACAAACTGAAAATATTGTAATATTAATGAAATATGTGATTATTTCAACTACATACTTTATTTAGAGCTGGTTATTAAGTTGAGCAAGGTTTTGAACTTTAATATCATGGATAACAAAATCAAAATGTTACTAAAATTTAAGTGTTTCTAGATTTTATTCGATCTAAAATGAGAAAAACCTAAAATACGTGGTCAAACACTCAAACAAAAGTAAGAAATAAACAATTATTTGGTAAGCAGCACTCCCTTAGGATTTAAATCATGATCATACAACATTACTTAGCATCAACATATAAATATGAGTTATTATAGACCTAGCAATTCAGTTTTTATTAGTGCATAATCATGATGACACTTTGCATGTTTTATTGTTCTTTTCGACGCCTAATTGTAATACATGTAGCTGAGGACAGGCAAGTGTAATATTCTAGCTTACACATAAGAAGTTGTAGAAGTTGTATGGAACTGAAAGTGCAATGTTTACATTGCTTTGAGGAATCACTACATTAAGATCCATGTATTGTTTTTTTCACGCTGCTTTTGGAAATATTGATAACGATCGGGGCCCTCTCAAATTGTCACAACGTAGACCATGCCCTTATTTGCTTTGTTTTTAACGATTGGTAATATACAATATGATTGTAATACAAAAATTATTACCTTATTATACCTCATTCATTCTAGTGAACATTGTAGTTAACAAATAATAATTCAAGCAACCCCTATCATTTGGCCTTCCTCAGAACTTCTTTAAAATTTTCATTTTTATTAAATGAATTCACAAGCATTCTATATAGAATATACATCCAAATTTTGTTTTTTTTTACATCTTCCACCGATTGAACCAACCTTAGGCTGTAGGCCTAGACTGTGGGAAACAAATCAGATTATCTTTGGACGGTGCATGGTGTTGCTTGGTTTAATAGAAAATTCAGTGTTTCTATATGGTATTTTAGCAAGATCACAAAACTGAAAATCTCCGTTAAGGAAGCACATGTCTTTTAAGGTATTTCTTCATTATAAAGTTGACTAAAGTTACCAAGGTGATAATAAATGGAAAAATAAACATTACTAAACCTTTAAAATATAGATCTTTCTATATCTCATTTGATTAAACAATCATAAAGCTGAAAGATATCGTATGTCTTTCATGCATTATGCCATGTTGCACCTATACTAAAATCGAATGAACATGATGTATGCCAGAATCTTATCTATGCAAGAATAGTATCATAAGAATAAATATTCTTATGTAGATCTTGAGGTTCATTTGCTTCAGCAACAAGTGTCAACATTATTTTCGAGTTGACTTGACATCTAAAGATCTTGTTAGGAGCTGAAAGTGCAAATTTACATTCCTCTAAGCCATCTACAAATTGTCCCAACGTAGATTGGTTGCGTTCTTATTTGCTTTGTTTCAAAATATCACAATCAGCCTATAAATACTATAATGTAAGAAAAAAAAATGTTACCTCATACTTGTGTTTGAAATACAATTATCGTGGCATTGTTGAAAATGTCTATTAACAAGTTACAAAGTAACCACTAAAGAAAAAACCAAAGCAGGATACTCGCAATATTACTTTTGGGTATCTCAAATGGAAATCTGTTACTTTTTGTTGGACATTGCAAAAAAGACAAGATTCTTGGATTTTACTCTCAATCGTCCATTGATATCTCTGATCCTGATAATCATAATAATATAGAACAACTCATCCCAACTTACCCAATATTTTATTGAAAAGTAAACAATTTTATACCGCAAATATTTCAAGCACAATCTAAGTATTCCAGCCAGAATAGATACTTTGATTAAATCATATACATCAAACATGTTTTACTTCTCAAGTATTTATGATGTCTTGCTGTAATATTATTTCCAGTTCAAAGATGCATGCAAAAGCATTCAAAGGTCACTTTATGACTGTACACGCTATCTAGGTTATTTTATTCTCAGGAATAAATAACATAACATGTCTGATATCATGATGTTCCATGAAGTTTGCTTTTTAATAAACAAAATATGGATTGGTACCAATCGTTTTAATACAACCTGTATATCTCGCATGTAAATGTAGGCCTATGAAATACATTCCAGACAGATGTCCAAGAAATACATTTCTAAAATTTGACCTTTGCATGACCTTTGACCTGACCCGTGCAAAATGTTCCCCTGGCCATGAGATTTTGTTGTCACTGAGTTTGAGCCCCATACCCCTTACAGATGTCCAGAAAAAGAAATAATAAGATTTGACCCCAGATAACCTTTGACCTGACCCCTGCAAAGTGTTCCAAAATATTCCCCTAGTCATTAAGTTTGTTGTCACAAAGTTTGATTCCCGTACCCCTTACAGATGTACAGAAAATGAATTTCTAAAATTTGACCTCTGCATGACCTTTGACCTGACCCCTGTAAAATGTTCCCCTGGTCATGAGATTTGTTGTCACCGAGTTTGAGCCCCATACCCCTTACGGATGTCGAGGTAATGCAATTGTAACATTTTACCCCCTTAATGACCTTTGACCTCAATTCTTTGTTCAACTTTTAGACATTACCTAAAGCTGATGCAGGTATGCACGTGACGTCGTTGTGGAAGAAGCATATTTAGAAAAGAACAAGCATTTTTTGAAAATCACATTTTGGCCATAATGACCTTTGGATGACCTTTGACCCCGAGTTGGTCATGTAACATTTGTGCCCACAATCACTTGGTCCTTCTGACCAAATATGGTTACATTGGCCTAAAGCATAGGCCCTATGGCTACGATGGCTCATTACATGTTTGAAAGAAGAAAGAAAGAAGAACTGTCCAAAAACTTGGAAATTTATGAGATTGTAATTGAACAAAATCCTGGTTTGATTTAGTGAATATTTCAGTATTTATAAGGCAGTTGCAGTTCAAGCAGTATAGCATGAAATTGAAGATCATAAAAGACCATATCTGCCCCAGCTACTAGCTAGGCCTACTGGAACTACATCCCATGGCTGAGATTCTTGGGCACTTGCAGTATAGTGTTTCTAGAATAATTATTTGTGAATGTAAACTGTGATCCAATTTATTTGAAATGATTAACTTACTCATTTATAAACTCTTGTGATCTATGTTAGTTATCAGCTATTATCACAGTAGCCAACTAATATCCTAGTTTCCTACTCACAACATTGAGGGCTTTTAGGAATACATATTATTAATGGGGTACTACACCCCTCGATAGATTTGTGTCTATTTTTGCATTTTTCTCAAAAATTAATAACACTATGGTAACAAAAGTTATGTATATTATAGGGGCAAGGAATCCAATTACTACACTGTAATTTCAGTGACCCAAGACAAGCAGTTCGTTATTTATGATAAGAAATAAGGTACACATAGGATGTACCTCATTTTCTATCATATATACTGAACCGCTTGTCTTGAATCACTGAAATTTCAGTGTAGTAATCAGATTCCTTGCCCCTATAATATACATAACTTTCGTTACCAGTGTGTTATTATTTTTAAGAAGAAAATGCAAAAATAGTCACAATTTACCACAGGGTGTAGTACCCCTTAATATATAAAAACAATATAATGATATAATTAAAAAACACATACACAATATGCCTACATTATATTTAATGGACCTATATTGCAATTTTGTTCATCATGGTTTATCACAAGGTAGTCTTGTATTCAGTATTTCTGTTTTGTATTTTACTCAGATAGCTAAATATGAATTGTTTTGTATTTAGAAACACTTCTGCAGACTTGACATGTTTCTGTTAAGAAAAATCCAAAACAATGTCACCATATGAACACATTTTAAGCATTTTAAGACTAAAAATAGAATTGTCACATTCAGTTTCCTCCAATTTTTAGACTTACAATATCATTTTCAAGAAATTTATTAGGCGAAAATACTGTCTAGAAACACCAATTTTATGCAAATACGCTTACACACTCGAATCTACCATTTATTGTTTGGAGTAGACCAATATAGCCTCAAAATGTTGACATTAAAAAAAATCAATATTTAAGATGTATATTTTCATAAAAGGGCTTTAAAAATTACCCTTTTTTACATTTTTTAAAAATGCTAAAGAGGGTTAACATTGATGACCCCCTCCTGAAAACCCAAGACCCCAATCATTGCAATTTTAAGTTCTATATTACAAATAAACTATGGTCTTGACAAATATTTCAAAATAAAATCCAATCGAGAAGTTGCTGATAGAAAAATAACTTCATAAACTTTGCCATTTTTCAACTGTTTTCACAGCAATTTTCCTGTGTCAAAAGCCCCCAATTAGGGGGTACCCATATCTCCCTACCCAGGGGGGTCAGTTGGGTCTAGTCTGGCATGTGAAAATATGTCACCCAGTACATCAATCTTCCAAAGTATGAACCGATTTGGCCAACCTTCATGTTCCCAGATTTTGTCATATTGCCTGCATCTCTCTGGCATGGACAATTAACTGAGAGGGATGTTCAGGCCATCAACTCATAGATATCATTGAAGTCTTGACACCCTCCCACTCAAGTAGAACCGGTGGGCATATGCGATTAGGATAATCTACTTGACTCTTACTCAAGTGGAATGATATGATAAGGGTGAACCACTTAACTGAGAGGGATGTTCAGGCCATCAACTCATAGATATCATTGAAGTCTTGACACCCTCCCACTCAAGTGGAACCGGTGGGCATATGCGATTAGGATAATCTACTTGACTCTTACTCAAGTGGAATGATATGATAAGGGTGAACCACTTAACTGAGAGGGATGTTCAGGCCATCAACTCATAGATATCATTGAAGTCTTCACACCCTCCTCCTCGAGTAGAATCGGTGGGCATATGAGTTGATAAGGATAATCCACCTGGCTAAGAGAAATGTTCAGACCATCAACTCATAGATATCATAAGTCTCAACATACCTCTTACTCAAGTGGAACTGGTGGGCACATGAGATACGGATAACCACTTGACAGAGAGGGATCAACTCAAAGGCATGCAACACCCCTCTTACGCAAGTGGAATCAGTGGGCATACCAGATTAATGGATAATTGCTATATAAAATGTTAGAAATTATGTTGTAGATTTCATATTTATAAATATAAATATGTATAAATGAAAAAAAAGCTGAAAAGATATCTATGGCTACCTCTTATTAAATTGTGTTTTTGAAGTGTTTCTGCATTAGTGTGTAGATGAAGATAAATAGTGTAGAGGTAGTCAGTATTTCACTATGTAAGTGCTGATTTAATCTGAATACCAGAATTAATCTGAGAATCAGCTTTTAGATATGGAATATTGTCCTGTTTCACAATTAGCATTATACAATCAGTCATAAAATCAATTGTAACAGCAATAGCTCTAAAACAGGGACCTACATGTACAACAGGTAAAACAATTGTATTCCTATGATTGATTATTTTAACCTATGATCTCAACACAAAATTAAGACGTTCCTCAAATTTTTGATCACAACTTTGACCTTCATCTGAGACTGGTAAACCAGGTTAGGTATTGGTGACCTTTTGGACATGTGACTCTAACATTTGATCTTATACGCTTGGTAACTTGTAGCAGCCTCTGTCGCGGTTGAGTGATGGCTGGTTGACTCTGATGTAAATTTGCCAGTGAAGTGATTACATAACTCCCTGGTAACTGGATCATGCACCTTTTGGAATTGATAGTACATGCCATAGACTTTGTGTTGCAATCATTTTGATCATGGTGCAGAACTCAAAAGCGTGATCCAGTTGACATAGTGATAATTGGATTACATGTAACACTTCGCTGGTGAATTGACTCCTACACATCCCTTGGTCCAAAAGGCCACTGATCCGTAACCTGGGTTGCCAGTCTCCTGATGAAGATCAAAGTTGGGGGTTAACTGTTTAACAAAAGAGCACAGAATAAAGCTTATAATCCCCCATTGTAATGTATACACCAAATTCTGTGCAGTTTTACAACAAATCAACTCAAAGTTGTGACCAAAAAGTTGAGGCACATCAAAATTTTGAGATCATATGTTAAAATAATTATAATTATGAAGTCGACCATGCAACACAGATGACGTTTCATTCTATTAATTGTATTCCTGAATCTACCAGACAATCAAGCTGTGATGAAACAGTGACCACCTCTATTTGCTCAACTGTACTGAGCGATTCTAGTGGAGTTCATGACTATTGCTCTTTTAAAATATGTTGTAGCATCATTCATGACATTTTGCATGTTTGTACTGAGAACATTTCCCATGTCAGACACAGTTATCCCATTGGGCTGTTCCATTTGAAAAACACACCCCTTGAGGAAGATTTTGGAATTCCATCAAAATTCCAAGTTTTAGCCATTCTAAATCCAACAATTTTCATCCAAAAACAATCATGAAAGGTGTTTTTTGATTTTAGAATTATATCAAAATTTCCTAAATGGGCCCAAATTGGATTTCAAAATTTTCTACTGCTATGCTTTCAAGCTCAAATTTTCCACCTCGATTGACAAATAGTTCAACTTGAACTGAAATTGAGACAGCAGTGGCATCTTCCACAGGGGGAGGGTTGGATATCAAATAGAATAGCCCATAATTAGCTTGGTAGAAATTACCCATACCACTATATCCGCATGCCAAAATCAAACCTACTCCAAGAACATTTTTACC
Organism: Amphiura filiformis; assembly: GCF_039555335.1. NCBI lineage: Eukaryota > Metazoa > Echinodermata > Ophiuroidea > Amphilepidida > Amphiuridae > Amphiura > Amphiura filiformis. Next base: position 24,941,097 of record NC_092635.1, on the reverse strand, counting down.
ATGCTTTACACTATTATGTGGCCAGCGAACATGGTTAAAAGCTCTCAGTGGAAACCTCAGTGGAAAAGCCAGGATATATATGTGACTGGTAAAAGTCATGTTGATTGCAATGTGACAAAAACTTGGGTTTTGCCATGTTGACAGTATAAACATGCTAATAGTCAAGATTAGATTAATGGCCATGGCAATTCTTCAGCAGATTAAAGATGGTTTCAAAATCCAACTGCCACCAGGCTGACAGAACCAGGGGTTTAACCATGTTATATTGTTCCGAACAATAGAAACCAGGCCCAATTGTCGGCTCTGCCTAGGCGCCATCAGTTGGGTTTGAAGCCATCCCTTAATACCGATGTAGTTTGAGCATGTGCTCTAGAGTGGCTAACTGAATCAGGTCGTAAAATATTTTAATTATCATTGAATAACTTGCCTCATACATGTCAACAACTGCTGAAGATTTGTGATGGCAAGTTTTAAATTATATATTTGTGTCTTGGTTGAACTTTTCAAATTATTTATTTGTAATATAATATAATATTTCAAGTGGTATTTCAACTTCTGGGAATCAGTCAGTTGCTATTGCTATAGCCTTGAATTATTAGCCTGGTTTTATTTTAAGTTCACAGAACTTATTCAAGCATTATTTTTAGAATTTAGCATCCCTGGAGCAAACATGCCCATCCAAAATGACGGGTGGATGGCTAAGCGCCACATACTCTAATTTTATTTGTTTAAATTTATCTACATTAAGTTTAAACAAAAGACATGTGCAAAGCAATGGGATAAAAAACAGCAAGAGAATGTTTCTTTGTAGCCATTTTATGGATTTATTGAGGTATATTATTATCAAAGTAACTCCACATTGTATTTATTCCAAAATATCATACATTTAAAGGTGAACCTCATTGAAAATAAAGTTATATATCAATGGAAAGCTTATGATGTCAGGAAGCAGAAAAGAATATTTTTTATTTGCATAGCGTACCAGGCTAGACATAATCTCCACGCAAAGATTGGATATTGGCACCCCCCCCCTAAATTACAAAACGAAATCGTTCAAATTGGGCGCTTTCGTTGATGACGTCAGCCCAGGGACACACAGTTACTTCCGGGTTTGATTGTAAACACAATGTCCGTGTATTACTGTGGCATGCATCGGGCCAATGCACAAATTCAGTCATTGTCAACTTACTTTACATGAAAAATATCTTCAATAAAATAAGAATAACATGAAGGAAATATCATGATCAAATTAAGAATGAAGTTCCTGAATAAAGTGTGTGGATTTAAAAATGGGAAAAGTGTTGGCCGGGGTGATTTGGGATAGGCCAAGCCATCCACGATATGCATAGGGAATATTACAGTAAAACCGACGAGCTAAGATTCAGCCAAGAACCGGAATGAAAACAGATTACAAAAAAATAACTGTTAGTGCTACCAGTTCAGATCGTCACACCAAGTTGAGATGAACTTATCACAATGAGAAAATGAAGGAATAGAATAAGGTACATGTACAGGATTTTTTAATTATTTCTTAGCTTTACAACCGGTCATGGCCGGTCATGCATGATAGGCGAACATACACACGGGATGAGCTCAGTCTCACTACGCCGAGTGTGCAGTATCCGCGACTGTACTGTACTTGCAGACAAAATGACCGATTTGATATTCACATTCTGATATTTCCAACTTATTGCTACTTCAGCAGTAAAATTTATCCTGTAAATGTTCCAAATATAAGGGAACGATTGATCAAATCTGCTGAAACACCCCATGAAACATGAAGGACGAAGCCCCGAAGCGAGTCGCTGTGTTTGTGCATATCCGTCCCTGCAATTCAGCAGCAATTTACGCATCGTGTTCGGTAATCCATAAAACATGAATGTTTCACTTTTTCAGTACCGTACACTAATTGTACTATCATTAAAGAATCATGACACAAGTGACAATATTTTAATTTTACTCAGATTTCAGAATTCCATCAAATAACGGTCTACTAAGCCTAAATTGTATTTATTTTATAATAAAGTATCTGCCCGAGAATCTGTTTCTTTCAATCGCGATTGTGTGGAAAGAATGTATTACAGCAATACGCTAAATATGAAAACCTTTATATGGTCTGGATTTGATGAAATCGGCGTTTTTTATTAATTTTTTGATTACTGCAAGACGATATTTTTTTAATCAGACATTTTAAAATGAATCAAGAATATATAGGGAATGTCACAAACAAGTATTTAATTTGTTATTCGATCATGTTTATTCAGTCCATAACATGAACGGTAGCAGCAAACATTTGCGCATGGGATTGATCCCAGCGCGAAATTCAAACTCAATTACCCAGTTATACCCAGCCAGTTATGACTGATTTTGTCAAAAATTTACGGAAAATGTATGTGTTGACAATAATTCTAAATCATTTAATTTCAAGCTTTATTGTGAAAATCAGACTTGCCGGGCAGCTTGCAAAGTACAGGAAGCAAGTCTTGTTTACATGTTTCCGAGTAGGATCACGTGATCTGCGAACCCTGAGCTTACGCCACGAGCATTCCCAAGGTCATAGACGATTGATTTGGGTGCTTTTTGGCCTTAAAAAGACCAAAAATTCAATCATTTTTTAATTTTTCAGCTTTATTGGCCATCAAAAAATCGGAAAAATAATTTTAATATCCTGACATCATAAGCTTTCCATTGATATATAACTTTATTTTCAATGAGGTTCACCTTTAAACTTAGATCACACTTGTAAAATAAAAAAACTTTTTCAACTCCAATTGTTGCATCAATCCCAAACGAGGTAGGAAAGTCAAATGGGCTGTCCCACTTGAAATCCATACACCCCCTATGGAAGGAGATCATGTCTTCCATAGGGGGTGTATGGATTTCAACTGGAATAGCTCAATGGCCTGCCTCTTGAAGGCTGTTCAGAATTGTTAACATTTAAATTGTATACAGAACCTTAAATATAGTTAACCTCAATTAATCTATCCATTCAACATTTAAAAAACAACAATTTTATTCGTCAGTTATGCCAAATTATCCATATCCAACCATCCGGCTAACAACATTTAGAAAAATTCAAACTAAAGTAACTGCAGTGCAATTATTTTCTCTATTGAAGTCTTACATCTACAAGATCTGAAAGGTACCATGAAAGTTGCATATAACTATACTGCGTAGTGTGTACATAAAGTATCCATACACTTGAATCAAAAGCAATATCTTAAAGACACTAAACCTAAATTGCCAAATGAAGTAATCAATATATGGACAATTTTGTTCTGTGTATTTTGATACCTCATTTGGCACAATGCGACATTGTTTTCCCAACTTTTCGAATGAAAAAAGAGAGCGTTTCAAAAGTGACAAAGATTTACATAGACTTTTCTCTTGAAACGCCCTAATTATGAGCACAGCAAGTGAGTGTTAATCTGTCATGCTGTAATTAATGAGCCCATTACAAAAACTGGTGGGAATCGCCCGAAGGTATTGCTTTTGTTTTTAGTGTACGCATACTTTTTGTGCACAGTATAGAAAAGTGTCAGAGGAGGCTTAAAGGCATTCCTACAATGCACTATGATTGGGAAATTTGATCAATATAACCTAATTTTAAAGGCAAAGTCCCCATTGCCACACACACAAAATGGTAATTTTAAAACTGCAGCCAACAAGCAAATAGTTGAGACTTATGACTGATATTTGATTTTCTTACAGGAAACATTCATATTGTCCCACTGCATTAATTTTATTCATAAGTCTCGATGTTTTGAATGTTAAATAATAGGATGAAAACACCAGATATTTGCACATAATCCCAATGCACATGTGTACAAAAGCCAGACATACAAGGTCAGAAACCCCATTGGGTTGTGGGAATGTCTTTAAACATCCTCTGGAAAAGTGTATCTCTATTACATTAAGGTTGCATATAATACAAAGAAGGCAATATATGGTACAATACACACAATATGCTAATGGTTAATTAGAGAGGAAACCTAGAGACCAGACGGATACTTTTATTAATTAAGCCATATTGTAACATTTGCTGAGGAGGACACCCTCAAATTTTCAAAATTCTGGTTTTTTTTTACACAATTGTAATGTACTTGAGTAAACTAACATACCCTGCAAAAATCAAGACTTCAGATGCTGTAATTTTGACAAAATCTGAGATTTTGAATTAAAACGACTGAACAAGACGTTCGATTCATTACGATCGAAAGATTAGTCACTCACGTTAGACGGAGTGCCTCGCATTGCCGACATATCCGTTGGTATAAAAATAGCTATTTTCTATGTATTGCCTCATTTGTTTGTCCCAAAATTAAACAGGGACATAATCTGAGTGACAGTGAAAACTAACATTCTGTGGAAAAGAAATACAATTCTATTTCTTATGGAAATGTTACATTATGGCTTTAATATATCGCTACTGTTTTAAACATAATTTGTTTTTATTTCTTCTTTTGCCTAGGTTACTCATTCAGTGGATGTTTTAAGGTATCCTCTGTTCTTCCATGAGACACAGAGAAATAAGCATGCTACATCAATTAGGCATTATAATGTAGGATATCAGCACTATGTTAAATACATGTAGGAATATTTTGTATTTAGCACAGAGATTTTGTATTATGAAGATATAAATTGTAAAAATGTAAATTTGTATATTATAAGTATATGCATTAAGTGTTAAAATACAATTAATGTACATATTGGCCATAAAGAAAGCTGAACATTGAAACAGTACGTGTTTTGTGTCATAATTTATATAAATATAACTTTGATAAGACTAATGACACACAAGTGTCATCACCCCGGTATCTTCATGGCAGAAATCGCCGTGGTAGGTTGAATCCACCGCCACGCATGGCCATTTTGTTCCGACCTGTTTAATAGTTTTGAGTCGCATAATGGGCCGAAGGACATCTATCTAAGGCTACTGATAATAGCCCGGTGACCATGGGTGACTGACCTCACTAGTGTGTGAGTGACCATGGTAACACATATGTCATCTGCTTTTAAACTACCTCCACGATTGGCCTATACACTGGGTCAGTCCATGTCGAAACAGATTGAGTGTACACCCACCCTCTTGGATTTTGCTCTCCTTTGGCTCAGGGGTACCTTTCATGGATCCCTAGGTGAGGTCACAAGAAAAAATTCAAATTCCATTTCGCTTATGAATGGCGGGCAATCAAAGTTTGGCGACCTTGACCAAAATTGTGAATTTAAGGGGTCCAAATGACAAAGTGCTCTCTTTGAGGGCACTTTCTTCTTAATTGAATCAGTTGTGATCCTCTTTTGAATGTGGTCACTCACTGGCTGTGTCTGAAATACCTAATGCCAAAAAGATAGATTTGAATTTCGTTGGGATTTCAGAGGGGTCAAAATCAGCACTTCGTACTGTTCAATCAAATTATCTTGATTTTGAAGGACCCATGATAATGTCACAGTGCACTTATAGGTCCTAATTAAGTTCAGAATGGATTAACCATATGCCAATGTCTATGAGCAATTAAAAAAAAAGAGAAATTTCTAGACCCCTACAGAATTTTAGGCCACCCCTAAAGTGGTTCAGCCACAAATGGCACTTAAAGTCGGCAAATTTTGACCCCTAATAACTTTAGGTGTACACCAGATATGAATTTCTAGTCTTTTGCATCTGAAAGAATGTAGTTTAATGTTACTAGGAACATAAGATTTGTTTTGTATTTTTGTGTTTTAGTATTAAGTTGACGCTTTCAAAAATAGTCATTTTTGCCTAACATACCATGCATACAGGATACGGTACAAAATGCCAATTTTAGTATGATATTTTTTTATATTTTTGATCACTTTATAGCCATTTGTATTATTTATCCTGATATTTCAAGTTGCTCTTGAGTCAAGTAATAAGAAAAAACTACTTTCTAATCCTCTGTATGGATTTTTATGGTTGTTAAAAATGCACTTCCTGGCAACGATGCACATGCAAAGTACAGGTTATGGGGGTCAAATTTTCAGAATGCTCCCAATTATGTCAAGTAATATATCAAATTACTCGTATGGTCATGAGGAAAAAAAAAATGTATAGTTTGTTATGTGTCAGACCTTTCAGGAGGGCGCTATGACGAAAAATGTTCATAGGTCAACGACCTTTTGAAAGTATCAAAACACAAAAATACAAAACAAATCTTATGTTCCTAGTAACATTAGACTACATTCTTTCAGATGCAAAAGACTAGAAATTCATATCTGGTGTACACCTAAGTTATTAGGTGTCAAAATTTGCCGATTTTAAGCGCCATTTGTGGCTGAACCACTTTAGGGGGGCCTAAAATTCTGTAGGGGGTCTAGAAATTTCTCTTTTTTTGAATTGCTCATAGACATTGGCACATGGTTAATCCATTCTGAACATAATTAGGACCTATAAGTGCACTGTGGCATTATCATGGGTCCTTCAAAATCAAAGATAATTTGATTGAACAGTATGAAGTGCTGATTTTGACCCCTCTGAAATCCCAACGAAATTCAAATCAATCTTTTTGGCATTAGGCATTTCAGACACAGCCAGTGAGTGACCACATTCAAAAAGAGGGTCACAACTGATTTAATTAAGAAGAAAATGCCTCTCAAAGAGAGCGCTTTGTCATTTGGACACCTTAAATTCCCAATTTTGGTCAAGGTCGCCAAACTTAGATGGCCCGCCATTCGAAACGAAATTGAATTTGAATTTTTTCAGTGACCTCACCTAGGGGTCCATGAAAGGTACCCCTGAGCCAAAGGAGAGCATAATCCAAGAGGGTGGGTGTACACTCAGTCTGTTTTGACGTGGACTGACCCCACTGCACTATATAGTCGGCACATATAAAATCAGAATTATTGTCAGTTTTTGAGTTCAAGACGCAAGCTTCTTTCTCAAGACGCTAGCTAACGACTATCATATCCATTCAAAACATATATTCAAGTGCAAGGAACCACATCTGGCTTCTTTTAGACGGAATCATTTACGGGAGATATTCATCATTTTCTATCCCGGTATCCAAAGATTTTCGTCTCATATCAAACTCGTGCATAGCACATTCACGTGTATCGATCCCGGGTATTGATTTTAGTATCTCTGAAGCACCAAGTAATTATTAGCCAGGCGATGTCGGTGTGTGACAGTTGATGTCATTTCCAGTTACAATTGTTTGTTTTTTTGCAGTGATGAGGCAACTTTCATTATTCATTATTTAATACATGTATACTATAACTTATATTGCAGGAGGTATTTGGTTACACTATAAGTTTATCAAAAGTAAAAAAAGACTGAAATATTCCAAGTTTTCATTTTCTGCAAACTGACTTTCTGGTATGGCATTAAAAAAAAGGTAACAGAGGTGGATGACGGGAAACTTGACATCAATGTTTATTAGCCTAATAAATCAAAATGATCATTCAACATCCTCCATTTTTCTGTTTGTGAAATATGATAAAAATTACAAATATTTTTGAATATTTTTTAGAATCATCTTCCAAATTACAATGTGGTGTTTCTTGCTTACGGAACATTTGTCCATATATCAGAATAAATCAGTATTTTATCAAATTTAAAACATACATATCAACAATACCATGAGCAACATGGTTTCTATCAAATCTGCTGCATCTAAAACTTGTGTGCTGCTTGCTAGTTTTGACATTTTATCAAGGAGCTATTATAAACATTAAGAGCGTAGCGCTACATACAATATTGAAGGTGGCAAAAGGCCATAATTATACAAAAGCAAAATATATACAGAGCAACAGAACAATTAGGAAGAATTATACAAATGTGTCTTAAGGATCTAAAATGATTGCGTTTATTAGCGTTTACAGTAGTTTTTTTGTGGGACATGAGAGCACCTCAGACCTATCGAATTGCATTCTGAATACGAAGCATGTCTTTCTGATATCAAATAATTTTCATTTTTGAAAATCACAATATAATACAAATTTTATGACAAATTATAAAAATTTGATATTTTTCAAATTTTGATATATAACAGTCCTCAAGTAAATGATATAAATCTAATGATATATTCTTAAAGTGTATGTAGCAGGGCCGAAGGTCAATTGAAAATTTTGACCTTTCATATTGAAGATATTGAATTTTTTTCCCAAAAAGACCTAATTTTTTTTTTGTTTTGGGAAAAAAATCCATATCTTCAATACGAAAGGTCGAAATTTTCAATTGATCGTCGGCTTTTCATCCCACCTACATACATTTTAAGTATAAATCATCACTGTTAAATATCAAAAATATCAATTTTTAATGATTTGCCATAAAATGTGTATTACATTGCTAATTTCAAAAATGAAAATTATTTGATATCAGAAGGCCATTCTTCGTATTCAGAATGCAATTCGATATGTCTGATGTGCTCTAATGTCCCACAATAAATACTGTCCAAACGCTCATACCCCAGCCCTTAAGAGACTTCTTAAAAACAGCAAGTGATATTGATACATTCACGGATATTGATGGGTAAAAGATTCCACATTCTGGGAGCATTATAGTAGAAGGCCCCACGCTCAGCAGTCTTCAGTAATTTAGATGTATTGTGCTCTGTCAGTCGTGTGGTGTCAGATGCTGAGCGCAGTCCAGCTCTACCAGGTTGATTGAGAGTGATACAAGAGGAGATGTAATTGGGAGCCATATGATTCAGTTATTTGTAAACAAATAAAAGTACTTTAAACACAATTCTTTTTTCCACAGGCAACCAATGCAGTTCTTCCAAACATGGAGTTGCATGATCTTGTTTACGGACTTGACATATCATCTTCGCAGCCCAGTTCTGGATGCGTTGAATACGCTGAATGTCAGTTTTGTTAGACCCAAGGAGCAGACCATTGCCATAGTCGATTTTAGACAAGATGAGGGCACGGATGACAAGAAGGCAAGTATCAAGATACCTACGAATCCTAGAAAGGTTTCGAAGATGATAAGTCAAGCTACAGCAAAGGTTTGTAATATGAGCAGACAATGACATGGAAGAATCAAATATAATATCTAAATTGCAGATGTTATCAGATGGATTGATTAACATATCACCAACACACAATGACACAGGACCCACAATATGTTTCAGGTGGGACGAAACCCACTGATAGAAATTACCAATGCAAATTGAAAGGTTTGTACAGGAAGGCCCTATTTGCAATACAAGATACAGGAATTGCCAAATTTCTATACAGCAGCTATTGTTCAGGCGTTCTTGCACAAACCTCTCAAAATCCACATTCTTGTAGAAAGTGAATGCTTATAATTTGGTTACAAGCTAGTCTATAGTCCGATAACCCATTATAAGGATTGTTATAAACCCTAATCCATATCCCAACCCTAACCCTAACCTATAATCTAAGACCTAATCCTAACCGAAAACATCAACCTAACCCTAATTGTAAACCTAACTGTAAATATACAAATACAAAAATGTTTGTATTTATACAGCGCCTTTCACATGTGCACATTACCAAAGCACTTTACATTTATTCTGCTGTCGTTAGAATATGTCAGCTGCAATACAATGCCCAAGACATGCTCATACTTTTGGGCGGCACTCAATGGACAATATTCATAACAGCTCCCCATTTCACCCCTGGGTAGAGAGAGGCAAGTAAGGAACCTTGCCCACGAGCACAACATGACTTTCAGAAGAAATAAAGACATCTCATTACTGGCAAATTGAAAACAAAAAGTCAGTATGGAAAACACAAAAACACATGTCCCTATCTTTACGCCAGCTTGGCCACCATGTAATCCCTTAAGTTTGCATTTATATTTGGACATACCACTCCTTGAGATTATCGTACAACTTTTTTTACTCCAATTTCAATGTCAGAGTGATACACATACATTACACATTATAATAATCATGATAACAATGTATAAAAATAAAGTTCTTCCAACTAGTTTGGTAAAAGCACAATGGGCTGAATACAACATGACTTCATATTATAGCAAGTGACATGTATATCTTGATAAATAAGACCACATTTTTATACAGAGAGAAGTTGACTCAAAATCCGATGTTACATTCAGAATGCGGCTAAGGATTATTGTAAATAATTTTTACACCATGTACACCAAGCTAAGATCAGTAGCCGACTTTAAAACAATTTGACTTTTATAAGAAAAATTAATTATATTTAAGAAAATATACTGCTGTTTTTTAATTAAACAGTTAAAACCGGATAAATATGGCTGCCATCCCACTTGCCTTATGCAATATCAAATCCAAAATTGGCTGAAACACTGACACATGGTTCATTGTGCTATGAAATATATACGGTAGTAACAGGCTATCTCGGAGATGAAATTTCACGGTTGAATCATGTTGTTAAATTTCAATTATATAGACGAGGAAATACTAAGCTTGAATTTGATAAACAGATATGATGAATATATAAGAGACTTAAAATCAGTTATATATAGACCAATAATAAAGTCAACACACGTTTGGTTCCTTTGGTGATTGAAAATTACATGGATTTTTCACTTCAAAAATAGTTTCTTACAGAGAAGAATAACAGTAAGTACAAGGTAGTCACATACATGTGACATTGTCCTAACACAAACAGACACATTTCATTTATAAATGAAGACGATTCAATCTTGTCTAGATTCTTGTGTGAAACAGGAGGGATTATGATCAATTAAAATCAAAATTGATTCCTCCTAAATTATTAAATTGATGGAATCATAAAACTGATCAACTGGACTTACGTTTTTGTGAGTCCAGTTGATTAGTTTTACGATTCCAATTTAATATTTAATAATACCTTGATGAATAACAACCTTCAAAAATGTACCCCCCCAAAAAAAAATCATTATTCAAGAATCTTTGAGAAATAAAATCAATTTGCTGATTCCACTGAATCAACCCATGAATGCTATAGTCTGTATACCTTTCTTGAGTCAGTAATTTAGATATTGTTTTCTCTGAATCTCTAAATGTAATGATGAGAAATATATAAAAGTATACATTTTCAGAGAGGAAATGATGCAAGGAATTCAACTAGCATAATAGATTCCTGCAAAAAATTTGAGAAAATCTCAAAATTTTACACATAAAATGTTCATGTGACATGGATATTGGAATTTCATGCTATAAAATATTCTATTTTCCCCACCATTTTGCAAAAAGTGACTATATACAGTCAGTCTACTCTGAAGTACAAAGTACAGACGCGGACACACACATTGTACCGACTTCGACGGCACGCATACCTACAGCAGAGACGCAGCACTACGCGCTGTTAACACGCTGTATACGCGCGCATTGTCACTTTGTACTTCAGAGTGGACAAACTGTAGTCCCTTTTCTTTTGAACTTTTTACCCCAGTCGACATAGCGACCTCTGTCACCTCAGTGGATCAATCTGGCACTGGTACTCAGAGATCAGATTTGCTTGTTACTTTTTGAGGCTCTGCAACAGTCTGAATATTTACATACATTATATAAAACAAATATTGACTGCTCTTTATTCTGGATAAGGTTTAATTTATTTCCAAGCGGTGGCTGGGGACCGCAGGCCTAGTCAAGGGAAAAAAGTAAGCACGTGGTCTACTCTTCACCTTGAGGGAAAAATATTGCACCATTTCTGTCATGAGCAATTAATATTTGTATACTATTGTACTGCCCTCTTATTCAGGACTGCAGATCTCTACCATGTTTCAAATATACATAATAAATGCTTTTTATAATAATACAACTACCTTTTTATGTATATTTTATAAATATACAAAGTACTTAAATAAAGGCCAGTTAAAGGCCCATTACATATTGTACAACTGCCACCTCATTATATAAACTCCCAAGAGATCTAGCTATTATTTACTAATATACATGAACAAATTCATTGAACATTCTAGAATGCTCAGAATAACAGGTCCCAACATGGTAAAAATACAAAAATAATTTGGTCGATTCACAATCAATACAATGCATCTACCGCTGTAGCTGGGGAGAGGCAAAATATGCAGTGCATCATGGGAAAAAGTCAACATCCAAAGCCCATGTAATACAAATATCACAGGAACATAGGTCATAGTGTGTTTAAATGTCAATTATGACATGCGAATACACATTAAAACAACAATTCACAATAGTGCATTTTCTTTCTATTGAACACATGGCAGCCTTTGCGGTACTGTTATTACACTTGCGTGAAAATACAATGGTGACTAGAACAGCGATGTCAATCCTAGAGGTCAAATATTGACTGGCAAGAGAAACCACTGACGGCATATCGCATTGTAATCTTTGCATCTTTGAATCAAATACAAAAATATCTTGTGTGCACGCATGCCTAATTACAATACACAGTCCCTGTCATAATCATTTTATAGTATTGTACCACTGAGCATGTAAGTACACGATATAATCATATAACCAATCAAAATATAAAGCTTTGACTTTGAACATCTTAAATTAGATTTTAAAGTTAATCCCCTTTAGCCCTACCATTCCTACCATATCTCGGATTGGTTCAATACATGACATAGCCCTCTTGTAACCAATCAAAAGAGTTCAAAGAGTTCAATAATTTGGTTGGTATAGTGCATATATATCTACCTCGAGTCACCGGCACTAGCTTTGAAGTTCAGCGTGTTCTGCGTTTGCTTAGCGTTGCTTGGTGCGTGTACATACTTTTACGCGCAAGAAACTACGCTAAGCCAAAGTAGCACACGCTGAACTTCAAAGCTAGTGCCTGTGACTTGAGGTAGATATACAGACTATAGTGCCCATGGGTTAAATATGGAAGTGAAGTACTGATGCAATGATTAAACCAGATCATAATTGATCACATCATAAATATCAACCTCATTACAACAGATGCAATTGCAATGCATGTCCATGACTTGAAATTTATATCCCAGTCCTTTTTGACAATCAATTAAACCCACACAAGGGACCAGGTATTACTTCTCTCCAAATCTACACACAGATCCCAAGATAATTCCACATAAAAAGGGTAAATAAAAAATGCTCCAATGAAAGATGAGCAATCATTTTCTCTGTTGACAAGGGGTGGTCTTCAGTGAACGGCTCTTTTCAGAGCCATCAAAAACGTATAAATTTGCATATAGGCGAGATCTGCTTGTTCACTGTTGACAAGGGGCAGTCTTCAGTGAACGCTCTTTTCAGTGGCATCAGCAGGCAAAGGGCGGCCTGCATGTATCATACTTAGGTATTTTGTCTTGAAGAAGTCAGAGCTACTCCTGACAAAATCTTGATGGTTCTAAACTTGTCCGACTGCTAATAAAAATTAGACAAATTCTTTGTCAAACGACAGAATCTGCAAGGTTTCTGGTGGTATAAAAATTTTAACTTTTTTAAAGTAAGTGGTGGGATGAGGCTGTGAATCACAAAGAGCTCCTTTAAGGACAGAAACAGGAAAATAAAATCCTTTTCACAATCTTGCATAGGAATGTTTGACAACAATGTTTTGTTATTTGGTCTTGACACTATCTGAATGTTGATGTTTTACTATACACATAATGTACCTGACTATTCTACAAGTTGTAATGAGTCATGACTTCTTACTCGAGGTGAAATGAGGCAACCGACTCGAGTGATATTCGGTGACTCGACCCCATTGAATTTGTACAGTGACTCAAGTTACTTGACTTGATTCAAGCTAAAAATGAGCCCGAATGACTTGACTTCACCTTAAATTTTGGTGACTCATTACATCCCTGACATTTTTATTGCAATACAGTGAAATAAATGAGTTGTATTTACAAATAATAATAATACATGTACGTTTGAGTTACAGGCAATAGAGATCAATTTGTATTTCATAGTTTTAGTAAGATAGAAATATCTTATATTACAGGAACCTGACTTCAATTTTAATATAGCTACGTGAACCAACAGCTATAGCTGGATTTGAACCCACAACCTCCTTATCATATAGCTTGTGTAACTAAAGTTTTAAATACTTTCAAATATTCCATACAATCATTCTTAAGAGGCTTGAGGTGGAATGAACCAGCAGCTTTAGCTGGACTTGAACCCACAACATCAAAATTTAATTCACTACAGCTTTCTTTTAAGTATTCCATACATTCATCCTTCCAAGACTGGCTTATCTACATCAAGGTGGAATGATCCAGCAGCTATAGATGGATTTGAACCCACAACCTCCTAATCCAATCCACTACATCTTACTCTTTAATATTCCATACATTCATCCTACAGAGACTGGCTTATCTATACCCAGGTAGAATGAATCAACAACTATACCTGGATTTGAACCCACAACCTCCTAATCCAATCCACTACATCTTACTCTTTAATATTCCATACATTTATCCTACAGAGACTGGCTTATCTACACCCAGGTAGAATGAATCAACAACTATACCAGGACATGAACCCACAACCTCCTAAACCACTACACCTTATTCTCAAATATATTCATCCTTCAGACTGGATGAATTGACAAGCATTGCACATTTCAAAAAATTGTCAGCTTCCTCGGGTCAAAGTTCATCATGCTGTGCTTCCTCTTCTTGCTCCTCTTTTTCAGGGAAAAACTTGGCTAAATCTGTCATGTCGCAGTTGTAAATTTCTTCTAATGATACATGCTTGTCATTGTCTACATCCATAATGGAGAATAACTGAAAGATAAAGGCATTGTAATTTAGGTGGTTAATCTATTGTAATACCTCTATTATCATTTTTAAAGGAAGTGTACAGCAATCACAACAGCCATCTAGAGCAATGACGTCCCCATAATTCAATGAAGCCTGACGACAAATGAGCACAAATAACCATGACGTCAATGCTCTAGAAAATTTCGGCATGGTAATTTTGAATATCGCGTGTTGATAGATGGCTGTTTTTATTCGTTGTTATGGTTAATATGAGTTTGTTTTAAATAAAACCACATGATTCGTGTTTGATAATTATTTTTCTAACATGTAAGACATAATGTTCTGATTGTCGTACACTTCCTTTAATGAAAATATCAATAAAATCTTGAATATATCACAACTCCTATGAAATTTTGAAAGGCTATCCTTGTCATAAAATCAAAACATTTTTGTTCTATCCTGATAACAATAATTTGGACACAGATATAAAAATACTAGTTTGCGTCTGCCGGTCAATATAAGCATCGTTGGGTAGGAAAAAAATTATCAAACGGCATAGGTTGATAGTAATAATATTGAATGATAATCAACCAATGAGCTGTATAGAATTGATATCGAGTGATAAAATAATAATTATTAAGAAATACTCACTTCTTTGGCAGCTTCAATGGACACATCCAAATTATGGCTGACTAACTGCATGTTGCTTTCTTGTATAAAATCTGTTCCTAACTCATCTATTATGTTGACTATTTCAGCTCTGAAAAAAAAACCCAAAAAAAACAAAGAAAACCAGACGATTAGAATGAGATAACAACAAAACAACTATCAAATTATAATACTAGTATTCATAATGATAGATTATTATTGAAATACACAGAAACACACTGGACTATGATAATTAGTTATTGAGGGAAGCAGAGATATGGTTTGGAAAATACTATACACGAAGGTGAAGGCTGGGCCTAGTATGACCCTGTCCCTGAGTGTATGGTATTTCCCATACCATTTTGATGCTGAACTCAGTAAAGGAATTATGAACTTTCACCTGATACTAAATTCTGTATTTTTATGAGCTTAAGGGGGCTTTGTACTCTCAGACATGCATGTAGTAAAAGTGCCATAACTTTGTAAATATTCACGCAAGACATAAAAAAGTATACATTTTTATAAAGGCAAGACATCAATGAATCTCAATATAAATACAGATTTTGTGTAAAAACAACAATTATGAAGAAAATCACAAAAAAGTGAATTTTTGGCAATTTTTGTTCGGTACATCATAACAAAAAAACACTCTTTCCAAAAATCTTCGTTTTGTTTTTTTCTTAATCTTAAGGCACCATTCCAAAAAGGTTTTTTTTTAGTTTTTTGATATTGGCCTTATTTTTGGAGATATTGACCATATAAGGCATCAAAATGAACTTTTTAAAATTTACAAATGCCTATTTGCACAAAATGATGCCTAAAATCAGAAATAGACCAAAATATAAAAAAAAATGAGAGAACCGTTTCTTAAGTCAGTCATGCTTTTTATGATGAGCATGATTGCTTACCTATAGATGCTGTATTTATTGAGTTATCGTGTACCTAAATCTTCATTTTACCGAGAAAATGAACAATGAAATAAAGGCTGTTGAAGTTTAAAGTGGTCACATTTTGCACTTTGCTCGAAGCTCACAGGAGAATGCACCAGTTCTTGTTTTTCTACCTTGCATTACGTCATCATCATCATCGGCTGCCCATCGAGTTCGATGAAGGCTCAGTTGTCGAAGTTGATGGGTGTCTCTTTCTCCATCCTTCAAGGTACTTCTCCTTTCGCTTCCGCTCCACTGTTTTCCCAGCATCATGGATCTTCTTCCTCCAATTGACCCGGTCACTAGCTTTCGTCTCCCATGTATCAACATCCATGTCAGCTGTCTTCAGATGACGCTTCACAACATCTCTGTACCGAAGTTTCTGTCCACCACGTTTTCTCTTTCCTTCTGTGAGTTCAGCATACATCACAGCTTTCGGTAGTGTTTCATCAGGCATCCTCACGACATGACCGGCCCATCGCAGTTGGCTTTTCACTAGGATGGCTTCTACGCTCTCCATTTTGGCTCTCTGAAGCACCTCTCCATTAGGGACTCGGTCCTGCCATGTTATTCCCATGATACATCTAAGGTGGCGAAGTTGAATGGAAGTTAACTTCTTGATGTGTCTCCGATAGAGTGTGTAGGTCTCAGTAGAATACAGCAGACAGGGTAGGACAAACACGCGATACAGTTTACATTTGGTCGCAAGTCTTATACCACGCTGGGACCAAACTCTTTTTTCCAGAGATCCAAAGGCACTGGTGGCACCCTGAATTCGTCTTGTGATCTCCAGATCGACGGAATTGTCCATGGAAATCACACTCCCCAGGTAGGTGAAATTGGTGACCGATTTGACAGGTTCCCCATGTATGTAGAGATCAGGATCTTGGTGCTGAGTTCCAGGAGCAGGTTGGTAAATGACCTCAGTTTTACTGATGTTGATTGTAAGGCCAAATGCAACTGATGCAGTCACAAAACAGTCCAACATGTTCTGCAGGTCTTCAATGGATTGAGCTACCAGGGCGGTGTCATCAGCATATAGAAGCTCTTGCACACAGACTTCTTGACATCGGGTCTTGGCACGTGACGGGCTAGATTGAAGAGTTTGCCATCTGTCCTAGAACGGAGGAAAACTCCATGCTGATCATCTGATAGGTTGTCAGATGACATTTCCAAAACAGCTGCCAAGTAGAGACCAAACAAGGTTGGTGCCAACACACATCCCTGCTTAACACCATGACAAACCGGGAAGGACTCAGTTGTATCACCATCAACTAGAACAGTTGCCTGCATTCCATCATGAAATTCACGAATGATCTTGACAAAGATGTCTGGACAGCCATAATGCTCCAGTAGTTTCCAAAGTAATTCTCTATCGATGGTGTCGAATGCTTTGGTGAAGTCGATGAAGACTATGTAAAGTGGTCTTTGCTGTTCTATTGATTTCTCCTGAAGCTGGCGCAGGGGTGAAGATTGGATCGATTGTGGATCGACTGGCTCTGAACCCACATTGGCTTTCAGGTAGTATCTTACTGGCAACTTGTTGTAATCTGGCTAGGAGAATCTTTGCAAGAACTTTACCAGCAGTTGAGAGCAGGGATATCCCTCGATAGTTACCACACTGAGTGCGGTCACCCTTCTTAAAAATGGTGACAATCATTGCATCCTTAAATTCTTGGGGCAGTTCAGCTGCACCCCAGCAGTTTTGGAAAACTGCACAGAGCTTGATGATGCAAGGCCCGCCAAACTTGTACACCTCAGAGGGAATTCCGTCCATTCCATGAGCTTTACCATTCTTCATAGACTTGACAGCATCTTCAATTTCTTGCATGGTTGGCGGCTTTTCCATTCCAGTTTTGCTTGATGATTTTACAAGGTTATCCAAGACATTTGGTGCAGTGCTAGAGGGTCGGTTAAGGAGATCCTGAAAATGTTCCTGCCATCTGATCTTGATGTCATCTTTGTCAGTTAGAAGAGTTGTACCTGAGCTATTGAGAAGAGGAGAGGCAATTGAATGCCTAGGTCCATAGACTTCCTTCAGGGCTGTGAAGAAAGCTTGAGAGTTACCACTCTCTGCCAGCTCTTGCACGGCTTCTGCTTTCTTATTCCACCATTCATCCTCATCTGACGTAATGATCTTTGGACATTACTTTTGCACTCCTTAAACTTTCTGCTTTTCGAGCGGAGCCCTGTCCTGAGCATCTCATTCCTGGCAACTGTCCTCTCATGAAGGAGAGCCTGGATTGGTTCATTGTTCTCATCAAACCAATCAGCATTGCGACGGAGTGGTGGGCTTAGCTGTTCTCCCATAACCTCTTGGGTTGCCTTACTAAGAGCATGCCATTGTTCATTGATTGTAGCTTCCTTTGGCAGTCTCAGTGCATCCAGTTTTACAGTTAGTGCTTCCTGGAATTTTGCTCTTGTTTCCAGGTTATCGATGAGACTTCTAACATTTGCCTTCTTGGGGAGTTTAGGCTTTGTCTTCCTCCTCATGGGTTTGATATCCAGCTTACATATTGTCCGTACAAGAAAGTGATCTGTAGAGCAATCTGCACCTCTCATAACTCTGGTGGAAGTGATATCACAGATATCTCTCTGCCTTGTAAGAACATAGTCCAGCAGATGGAAGCGTTTTGAGCGAGGATGTTGCCATGAGTAGAACCATTTGTCAGGCATCTGAAAGTAGGTATTGGTCACAGCCATCTGATTCTCAGCACAGAATGAGAGCAGTAGTTCCCGTTGGAGTTACAAGCACCTCTCCCATGATTCCCAAGGATACATGGCCAAGTGGCAATGTCACTGCCCACTCTGGCATTAAGATCTCCCAAAACCATCAACTTATCCTCATGTGGGATCTTCCTCACACTAGCTCTAAGGGCTTCATAGAAGATTTCTTTGGATTCATCTGTGTGTGACATCGTAGGAGCATAGCAGCAAATAATGGTCATGTAACGGTCTTGGCTCAGAGGCAGTCTCAGCTTGATAAGTCTATCAGAGATGGCTTGAGGAAGAGAGACTAAGTCCTTAGCAATGTTATTGGAAATAGCAAAGGCAACACCTGCCTCTCTGCGAACATTTGGGTCTCTCCCAGACCAGTAGAAGGTGTAACCTTTCTCACAAATTTGGCCCTGACCAGAGAAGCGTGTTTCCTGAAGACAGCATATGTCAATGTTGTAGCCCCCAAGCTCAAGAGCAACCACTGCCGTTTGACGTTCAGGTCGTTTAGTGGAGTTATCAATTAGAGTTCGTACATTCCACGATCCCAAGGTCAACTTCTTTCTTCTTTCTTTTTCTTTCTTTTGTTGTTTTCTACCGCAAGGTGGAGGATCCGCCGACCGCGGCTAGCCGGCCAGATTCAATTAGATGAGCTTTGTTTACCCCTCCTTTTATCGGGCTTCCTCAGGTTGAGGCAAGCAGTGCTATCCCTAAATAGGGCTGCTCGGTCATGCTGAATGGCGCCTACAGGTTTCTGTCATCCATCAGAAAATCTGCGACCTAACAATCCAGCCCGCCTGCATGGGCAGATACAGCTAACAGCTTCCAGCCACTCAAGCCTGCCATCACCACCTTCTCTGCCTCGCTACAGGGCTTTTCACAGCTCGACATACGCCCTACGCTACAATTTATAGTACCAGAGTTGTTGCGCACCAGCTCTGAAACTCTCTGGACCTGGAATACTTGGATCCAATGGAACACCGAGGTGTGACGACTGGGAAGGATCCAGGTTGCCCCGCAGTACCAGCTAACTTGGTAGAAATCCAACTAACTAGGATCTTCAAGGACTGCTGCCATTATCAGGGTAGTATCAAGACTGATCTCTGCCACCAGACCCCATCCACCACTGCTGCTGCCCAGTGGATTACATTACGTAAACATCGGGTAAATCCACAGCCCCCTGAGAAGTTTGGGCGAAATCTATTCATATCTTGATGTTTAAATGGGGGGAAAGAACTTGAAAAAATTCACATTTTATCAGCTAAAACGGAGCCATTTGACCGCTAGGTTTTTGTGAAATCAGTGCTTCCGTGGTGATTCCATAAGATGTGCCACGCATGCAGATAAGCGTTGCGTATGTGTAGCGTTTCTGTGCGTTAACAAATTGCGAAATAAAATCCATAAAATAGAGCAGTTGGAGTTAACAAATCCAGATTTTCTTTCCTTGTATTTATAAAAAACATAATAAAGTAAATACATTTCAAAAAAGCTCAATTTTGCGAAAGAAACAATGTCTAGAGTACACAGCCAGCCACGTTAAGTGGGGTGATGATCAATGAGGCTGTCTATTGGATCATAGAAGAACACAAAAGTTTTAATAACCAACCTTATCTGTTCACCGCTGCTGGCCATCTCAAACTGACTAAGAGGCACAAATTCGGTAGATTCTGTAGCTGCTGTTGTTGGCAACCAGCTCTGTCAAAATGCATGTTATGTACAAACCAAATGTTGACTGCTAAGTTACGACCCTGGGAATGAACTTGATGAATCCACCTGAAATAAGGAGAGAAGATTGAAATTATTGACATCCTTTGTTATGGAGGAAAATCATGGGTGAAAGTTAAATCATGTGGATGACCAATGGGGAAAAGGGCAGCACTGGTGAGGATCAACATGGCCAAGGGATATATATATATACCTGGGGAGGTGACTCACTATGTGACTTGTCAAGCAACCACATCAAGGTATTGAAAGTTTAGAATTTAAAAAGTAGCACATTTGGGTGAGAGAGCAGATGGCATTGGCAAAACAAGTACATGGCTATAAAGATGCAAAGAATCCCCCTCCAGACAATGAGACAGACAAAAAAACATTAAAAGAAACAAGCTCAATAAAGTAAATCTATGAATCAAAACCTGCGGTCACGGTCTCCAAACACATTGACTTATGTGCAACCCATGGAGATCAAGAATTTCAAGTGGGGTCTTCAAATACATAAAAAATTATAACTAAACAAGAAAACATGATGTAGTAAATAACTGATATCATGATTTAACAAGTTTTGTTTTTACATGGATTTTAATATTTTAAGGTGGTACTACACCCCTTGATAAATTTGTGACTATTTTTGCATTTTTCTTAAAAACTAATAAAACATTGGAAGTTATGTATATTATAGGGGCAAGGAATCCATTTACTACACTGGAATTTCAGTGACTCAAGACAAGCAGTTATTGATTTATTGATCAAATAATGGTTTTCCCTCATTTTTGACTGTAACTCCACAACTGTTGTCTGTGCTGAAATACATTTTCAGT
This sequence comes from Amphiura filiformis, assembly GCF_039555335.1. Taxonomy (NCBI): domain Eukaryota; kingdom Metazoa; phylum Echinodermata; class Ophiuroidea; order Amphilepidida; family Amphiuridae; genus Amphiura; species Amphiura filiformis. Next base: position 24,919,663 of record NC_092635.1, on the reverse strand, counting down.
GCAGTACTTGTAGTCCTTGCCCCTATAATATCCATATCTTACTTGTCACCAATGCGCTATAATTTTTGAGAAAAATGCAAAAATAGGCACAAAATTGGCCAGGGGTGTAGTACCACCTTAATAGATAAATAAATTACAAATAGAGGCATCTGTATCATTCGATAAAATGGAACCTGCCTTGTGTTTGTGTCTGGTAAGATAAGAGACAAAATTTAGAGTTACTCACTTGTATGGTATAAAGAGGCAATCTCCAGGATGCATGGTGACATTATACCAAGGTACTCTTCCTAATCCAGGGTATTTGTTCATATCAACCTTGTCTACATCTACATTACTGAATGCACCCTGTGGGCTGTCTATATCAATATGCTCTTTTGTCTCTGCAACAACAAACAAACAAACAAAACAACAGAAAAATATTTAGAATGTAAAATTTTAAAAAACCAATCATGTGTGTATAAACATAGCCAATGTATAATATATTTTCTGTTACAAAATAATAAAATTGGTGTTCATAAAGCTGGGATATGAGATAAATATCCCTGACAAATTCTAGCAAGACCATGATGTATTGTAATTTGTCTACTTTAGTGATAAGGCATCTAGCATCTGTATAGAAAACTATTCAACAAAATAATTTGACATGCAGTGTTCCTGAAACACATTAGGCGATTTGCTTCCAAATTCCAGGCTCAAGATACAAGTATCATTTATACCTCAAATCACTTATTTATTGTCAAATCAGTGCAGAGTAGGTTAGTATATGAATATTGAAAGTCAGACAAAAGTAGCTCAAAGTACCATACACCTGTTCCGTGAACTTTGTCTTTTTTAAAGACAAATTCTTGTTAAACCAATCCTTGCTGATAGGAGGTCAAGTGGAATAACATTAAAACTTGACCCTTGGTGTTAATTATTGTCTAGTCTGGACATCTTGTACTATGGACTGGTCCTAAATGCTTTGCATTGTGATGTATTACTGTATTGGTCTTTGCTTTGCTTGTAATTGGTCACTTGGCACAAATTGATTAATTTATCTGTTAAAAGCATTCGAGGTACAGTAGATGGAATGTCAACATATTGGTTCTGAAACATTTACATAATTATTAAGGGAACTGGAATGAGCGTTTTGAGCGTTTCGACAGCATTTTTGTGGGACATGAGAGCACATCAGACCTATCGAATTGCATTCTGAATACGAAGAATGTCTTTCTGATATCAAATAATTTTCATTTTATGAAATTCACGATATAATACAAATTTTATGACAAATTATTAAAATTTGATATTTTTCACATTTTGGAGATATAACAGTCCTCGAAGTAAATTTTATTAATTTAATGATATAGTCTTAAAGTGTATGTAGCTGGGAGGAAAAGCCGATGATCAATTGAAAATTTTGACCTTTCATATTGAAGATATGAATTTTTTCCCCAAAAAGACCTAATTTTTTTTTTTGTGTTTTGGGAAAAAATTTATAAAGTTTACTTCGAGTACTGTTAAATATCAAAAATATCAATTTTAATGATTTGCCATAAAATGTGTATTACATTGCGAATTTCAAAAATCAAAATTATTTGATATCAGAAGGCCATTCTTCATTATTCAGAATGCAATTCGATATGTCTGATGTGCTCTAATGTCCCTCAATAAATACTGTCCAAACGTTCATACCCCATCCCTTAAAGACTTTATTCTATGTGGATTGAGCCTGGGATTGAGTAATCCACAATCCTGCAATTTTCAGGTTTTTGTTTGCAATGTGGCACCTACAGTGGACCAAAATGACATCCATATTTGTGACACAATCTGGTCCATGGATTGGAGGCCAAAGAAGGCATTTTCGACAATTGAGTTACTACAATGTATAATTACTTGTTTCTAAAGTTATGAAGTTTTGTGATGTTTATTTTCTTATGTATTTTACTGTTTTTTATTCCATATTTTTACTATTTATCTCAATTTCAAATACAAATATTTGCTATTTGCTTGTTGAAGTGAAAGGGGGTGCTAAAATACCCTGCAAGTGATAAAACCGAAAATGACCTAAATGGTAAAATGACACATTCTGATCAATGTTAGGGGAGTTTGCCTAAACGGAACATTACATGCATTTGATTGGAGTTTCTTTGTTTTTGCCAAATATTTCATATGAAAAAATTACCTAATGACAATTTTATTGAATTATCCATCACTTTTCAGCAATTCCTACAAATATTATTTTTCATCCTTTTGCTAGGATTACTGCTAGTGCCTTTAAGTGCAGACTTTAAAAGACAAGATAAATTAGCCCAGACCTGTCATTAGTATGTCCTCTTCTGTAAGCTTTTAAGAGCAGACAAAAACACATTAGCTGAGATGGGTTAAAAGGCACAGGATATTACTCTACATGGCAATTTAAAGCAATACTGTAAGATCATGCTGAAGACACCGACATTTTTTCTTTCTGTATTCTTCTCAAAATTTTCACTTTCAAATTTTCAAGATTGTAATACACAAGGCCTTCTAATAATAATGTGCTGCATTTATTTGTGACAAAATCTGATATATATAATACAAATCTTGGAGTCCCAAGATTTGATTCAGCCAAGCAGCCAATCAGAATCAGATTCACAGATACATTCGCAGATACACACCTTCATGATTTAGGCATTGGAATGAAATAGCAATTTTTTTAAATTTTACTCATTTGTTTGGCTCAAAATTAAAAAGTGTACACATTTGGTAGGGAAAACTAATATTTTGGTTGGGAAAACTAACATATTGTGACAATTTCTAGAAATGTTACAATATTGATTTCATTTTTTTAAATATGCTGCAGCAAAGCCTTCATTTTCAATGTAAATGCAATTGAAGCCTTTCATTTAATTGAATATATGAATACAAAAGCCACCTAAGTCCATACTTTGGCCAAATTGAGTTAAGCATGGGAAATTGTTGCTATACATAGGCCTGTCATATGTATGAAAGAACAACTCAAATTCATTCTCTGTGTCTATTAAGCATGTGAAAAATAGCATGTATGAAAGAAGCACCCAATTCCATGATTTGAGTCTTGTAACACATTGATTGAAATCCATTATGTATAAAAGTCCACTTGTAACACATTCATTGCTAGAGAGTGACTTTTGAACAAAAAATGGGTTTAATAAAGGAAAGTGTGTGGTTTATATTACATGGCAGAATGCTTATCAACATTATACATACCTGTGTGCTTTATTTTGTATTATCTTACTAGTGGTAATCTCATTCTAACATTGTTGTCTTTGTATATGATTCAAAAAACCACCTAAGTCCAAAATTTAAAATGAACCCCACAAAGTCCCTGAAATGCTAATCGTCATAACCAATACAGGTTAATCCACTCATTTGCACGAAAAACTTACCATATTGACCAGGTAAATCTAACTGAAGGAATTAAAATGATACACAGGTTTTTCTCTCAAAATCACTTCCTATGGACTTAGGTGGCTTTTGTATTCATGTATTCAATTGTCTAACTGAAGCATAATTTTGGTGGTTGGGATACTTAGAGAAAATCCCCAGGAAAATTCCCTACACGTACCTTGATTTTCTGTAATAAACCTATGCTATAAATATGACTACCAACTTATATACAGCTGAGTATAGTATGAGTTTCATCTATGTGGTACCAAATATGTGTGTATGGGGTGGGGGTATAGTAAGTGTCCACAAAAGGCACAGAAAGTATTACTTGTTTAATAACTAGGTAGTTCTTGAACCACAATACTTGCTGCTTTAATGAATGCCTGTTTATGTGACGAACTTTGGCAATAGAAGTGTTATTCGCATTTGTGGCAGTATGGAAAAAGCACATGGTTAATTATAATTTTCAGGAAATCTTACATCATGTAAAAAAATGTGTCAGGTAAAAAGCAAGGCTAATTAGGCAATATTGACAACCTCCCAGGCTCCCCCAGAATTATAGAGTCCCATTTGACCTAAAATTGGAGTGCAAAAGACATCAATTAAATGGGCTATTGCAAATGAAATCCACCTATGGAATACAAGACCTCAAACTCCTACACAGTGAGTGTGAATTTCAAATGGGGTTACCTGAATGGGTGACTCCATTTGAAATCTACACCCCCTGTGTGGGAGATTAAGGTCATGTTTTCCATATGAGGTGTATCCAATGATAATGATGGGAATCTCTGTAACCCTCATAAACCCTTACCTTATCAACCATGAATAATTCTTTCTCCCCATCAATGATGCAATTGACATTGTCTACCGAGTCAAAATGAAGCACAGATTTGGTACCACCACTACTATACCAGATGACAGCATCCTGGAGATAATTGGTAAACCCACCACACTGAAGACATCGTAGAAGACCAACATCATCTGCACAGATGAAAAGACGATTACACATGTAATGTTTGGACTGAGAGGAATATTCTTTATATGGAATTTGTGCAACAAATAACAAACATGATTCGACTGGAACTGGTTGAGTATTCAAGTCCTTTGCATCCAAATGCCAAATACTGCGAACAAATGCAGTCACTGTTACATGATGCACTGTACCATGTGCATAGAGACCATTGTGCAATCCATTACAATCATCATGTTTAATAGATTTGCCAACATCTATTTGGAACAACTCACATTATACCTCTTTGTTCCACATATAATGATATACCGGAAAATAGGGCTGCTAAGAATACACAAATTTTGAAGCCAAAAAACGCACCCCGATTTTCCCAAAAACACAAAAATCTGTGATTTCCCACCAAAATGCAAAATCTAAAAAAAGTGCTGCAATCATTAAAAAAAATTGAAAATAAAAAAATAAAAAATAAAAATAAAAATAAACATTTTGCGGATTTGGAGAGTCCCTTGACCTAGAGTGAAGTACTGCAAGTATTTGTGGTTGATTTTTTAAAAATTGGAAAAAAAGATATAAAAATACATTGGTTTTGTACACAAATCTATATCTTAAATAGATTTTGAAGTGAACATAAATTTTTTCAAAATGTCAAAAAATGCATTTGGAGCCAAAATATACAAATTCCGCCACAAAAAACGCAATTGTGTATTCTTAGCAGCCCTACCGTAAAACCTCGTCTACAAGCATAGAGTGTTTTTGATGAAAGCTATATTAATACGAAACAGCCATAAATATGCCAATACAATAGACTGGTCTTAGAATAGTTTGTATTTGCTTGTATCTGCGATTTAATTGCTCAAACTCCACAACGTTATCAAGACCAAGACTAATTTAGCTTGAGAACAAAGACAAAAGCACTCTAAATGCTTGTAGACAAGGTTTTACAGTATCCTATGTTTTATCAGGCAATTAAAGATACACCCCTGCGTCTCATCAAAATAATACGTTTATTTTCTAAATCCAACTCACCAGCCATTTGTTGAGGCACACTGTGAACCATGTACATATCTGTTTGTTGGTATCGATCTATGTAATCTGCAAGTGGCATGGTCCACACTCCCTGGGATCGGTTTTCTTTCTTACCCTCCTCAACTTCAACCTCGACATTGCCATAGGTCCTCCTAAAAGATTATACAAAACATTGCAATATATGCATACTGAATTGATGGTGATAATATAGTTAATGATGACGATGATGTACATAATTTTTAATATTTTAAATAATTTGATCAAGTTAAGGGTAGACAAAGTATTGTTGGTCGAAGCAACCTAAAAATCATTATCTAGATCAATATATTATTGAAAATTAACACCTTGATGTTTTGCAAAAGTTCATTCTACAAATCGTATACTTTGCAAACTTGCTTAATTTATTGTTGTTAATGAGTTATGTACATTTTACAAAAGTGTTGTTGTTTCAGTCCTCTTTACAACGTAACTCAAGAACCCCAGCACCTATAAAGTATATCTGTGATATTTTAATTCTTCTACACGCTCGCTATGAATTGAGCGATGCAGTTTTTGCCCAAGCTCACTACCATTCGTCAGATGCTGTGAACTACCAAATCACAACAGTTTAAAATAATTAATAACCTTAAAAGGAGCATGTTGGAAACTGCTTATCCATTAAAATAGCCTATGTATAGTTAAATTCAAATTTTATGGCCCGAGTTTTTGATCCTAGCAGGATCATTATCAAAGGCAGAGTGACAAGAAAAAACACAAACATATACCGTACACCAATCATTGATAAAGGGCAGGAAATGAGCTAAGACAGATAATATGAAATTATCAATGGATGGAAAAAAAATATATATATATTTGAATTACAATATAAATTCTGCATAAAGGATAATAGGACTAAATAAGCAAATTATTATAGTAAAATGAAGATCAATAGACTTGACGTCCAAACACAGTGTGCTTTACTTTCCTGTTTTAATACATAAAACGTAAATTATATTGAAATTACAGACTATATTCAGGAAACAAACTGATTGAAAAGGATATATAATATCTGAAAACCATAAAATTTAATATGTAAATCTGCTAAAGCTAAATGAGAGTAATGAAAGTTTAATGCGAGTATTCCGTCATCCGCGCTTGTCTCTTTATTTTTATGTCACATCAGAAAGTCACTTTGCAGAAATAATTAAATATTTAGCCAATTTATTGAAATTTTTCATTTTGGATATTTCAGTATTTTTTTTACTTTTGATAGCTGGTCTCCTGTATGTCAAATATATACCTCCTGAAGACAGCGCATAAAGGATAACTTAAACTAAATAATCTTGACATCTGCCATTTTCTAGCCTTCACTAATTTATTGATTACCAATTTAAATTTTCATAAAACCTAAACTATATGTTTAAAAAAATATAATGAAAATTAATAATTAAAGTCATCTCATTTAATTGGTGAAAAACATGTGATGGGAAACTCAAAATCAACTAATTTTCCTAATACATGTATGTATCACAAATTATATTCAAGAATATGTGAATATTTGACTAGATGGGGAGAGAAGTACTTGAATCTGCAATACATTTACAGAACAGAAGAACAGATGATTAATAGTGTTTTCAACTTATTGAGTGTCCCCGGTTTTAAAAGAAGAAATAAAACAAACAATTTGAAACAAACAACCATATCATGATTTTCTTACCTTAAATAATCATCTGTCCAAAGTTTAAAGGCTAACATATTTTTGGCTGCCCCTCGTAACAACACAGGTTTCCCATCTTTAACATAGTTATCAAAGAAATCCAAGGGTCCTGGAACAACATCAAGCACATCAACTCCATTTTTCTCTGGTGGTTGATGAGCTCCTAATGGCTTCAAGTGACCCACAAATGGTTCTGTTGTATCGTGCTGTGGTTTATTAAACACAGTGTCATCAGCATTTCCTGCTAAATCTTGATCATCGCCTGTGACTGGTCTACTTCCAGTTGGGTTGTGTTCCTCCGAAAATGTAATTTCAAAACAACAAGAAATGCCCAGAGCGATGACAAACCAAATTGCCATCATATTTGGTGTGCCCAGTACTGATGATGATATTAGAAGTGACATGTTTCTTCATCTATTCCATGTAGTCATAGTAGTAGTTGATGTGTACTGTACAAGTAATGCATCCGGGTAATGCAGACCTGTATTAAAAGCAGGAAATGTGTGCCTGTGTGAAATGTCAAGATACAATGAATGTAACACATGACCATCTTGAGTATGCCGAAATTTTGCTTGAATTTTCACTTTTTTGATTTACTTTAATTAAATGGTCGGTTATAAGAATAAAACATGTCTTTTCCAAAAATTAGAATGCATAAAGTCTTTGGGCTTGATTGTCACTCACAGCATACGAAAAACACATGTTTTTGGCCCTTATTTCCAAAAAAATTAGCCAAATATTAAAATTTGACCATTATTGCCAGTTACATGTAGGACTAACTAAAGGATTAGGATTTAGCTAAATTAATGGCAAAACAGGATAATATTTTTTTAATCCCAAAAAATTAGTGCTGTATTTTTCTGGAATAGGGAGTACATACATGGAATATTATCAACAAGGATTTGAGATTGAGGTATTAGTCACAACAAATTATAAATATTTTTTAAGCTTACCTTTATTTATTTATTTATACATGATTGACTATACCAGTTCCAATGGGAGTTCCAAGAAGTGCTGTGTATACATGTCGGTGTGGTTTACATGTAGTGTACATGTATTTTTCACAACAAAAGATGATATGAAAACCATCACAGGTAAGCAATGATTATGAATATAGATTTAGCTCAAACAGGTTGTCAATTATTGTCAATATTTTGTGACATATCGTAAAACCTTGTCTATAAAAATATACTACCGTATATAGAGTATTTCTGATGATCCAGGTGCCATTATGGAATTTGAGCAAATAAATTACAGACCCAATCATATACAAACAAGTATTATTGTAAGACCAACTGATCTATTGTATGCATATTTACGTGTGTATCGTATTAGCTTTCAAACAAAAACACTATACATGCTTAAATTACGGTATATAACTAACATGCTAATGAAAACAGTTTACACTGCAGACACTCTATGGCACTTCCTACAACTTGACAAGAAGTCCGCTATGTTTTTTTTTTTTTAGTTTTACTACAAGTTAACTGTGAGTCTGTGACTGACATGTACAAACAATAACCATGATGACATAGGCCGGCTTACACATGATTATGATACACATACACATGACCAGTTGTACTTGCAGTAACTACAAATTTCGAACGTTGAGGAATTGTTCTCAAGTTGTAGAAGGTGCCATGCCATAGGGTGTCTTCAGTGTTAATTATTTTCATTATAAATGTCGCAAAATATTAATATTGACAATAATTAACAACCTGTTTCACCTCTCCATATATTCATACATTGCTCACCTGTGTTTTCATATCATATTTTGTGGTGAAAAATGATTACAAATTATGTGTAATTTGTAATCATTTTTGGAGCAACGATTTCTGCGTACCGACAGCTAAGTGCGTATGTGAATGCACATTAAAGTTATTTTTTTATTACTTCCGTGGTCCGAGCTGTGCGCCAAGCATAGACGAGCGTACACACAGAAGAAATAAACAATCACGCTAATTGGCTGATCAATGCACTTGACAAGCCGGTTGACCCATTGGTCATGACATGATCATGATGATCAGCAGTGCCGTACTATTACGCTGACTTTCGTATTCGGCGAGGAGGACGATTTCGACCTCCTGGTTTGTTTACAAACAAAGAGGTAGACAAAAGACCGTTCCGCTTGTCCAAACACTCATAGAAGGATGGTCCACAATAGCGTGATTCACGTAACATGAATAGGGATTAAAAAGCTGTCATGTAGAACCATGTGCTTCTATTGTCCAATTTGTCATCAAGATTTCATATGGAAACAGTTCAGACCCAGAACAGGATCATGTCAAAAATTAATATTTTGTTCTGGGTCTGATTGTTCGGACTAGATGATCAGCATGATCAGTAGTACTGCAAGTTCACGTGCAGGAATAGACTGCGGAACTCAGTCCTCAATGATAGTCAGTCATTTATCTTTTGGTCGTTATATGACTATCATTTGAGGACTGAGTTGTTATAATATATTTTCCGAGGAGCAATTTCAGACAATAGCTGGGGATTAGTGGGGCAGAGGTTATCTATTGAATCCTTTCATGACCACTGAAGCATAGTCAAGTCTGCCAAGGACACTCGGCACAAATTGAAAGACCATGTCAACTCTCGACAAAAGAATGCATGCATGTCAGGTCATACGACACCAATTTGGTGTTTGTTATGACACCAATTTGGTGTTTGTTTAGTGCCGTACTATTACGCTAACTTTCGTATTCGGTCGAGGAGGACGATTTCGACCTCCTGGTTTGTTTACAAACAGAGAGGTAGACAAAAGACCGCTCCGCTTGTCCAAACACTCAAGTATCAAATATCAGCCCGAACAGAAGCTTTCAAAAACTCATTTGTGCCCCGCACAATAAAGGATTGGAATAATCTGCCATCCACCATCCAGACCATCGAAGACAACAAGCACTTCAAAGAAAACATTACAGTCTTCTTCAACGAAGAAGACACTCAAACCAGAGACTAAGGCGCCTACTTGCGCACTCACACCCTTTTCGCCTGGTTCCATTCACGGGACATTGAAAAGTATCCTGAAGAAGAAGAAGAAGAAGGATGGTCCACAATAGCGTGATTCACGTAACATCACAGTGCCGTACTATTACGCTGACTTTCGTATTCGGCGAGGAGGACGATTTCGACCTCCTGGCTTGTTTACAAACAGAGAGGTAGACAAAAAACCGTTCCGCGTATCCAAACACTCAAGTATCAGAAGGATGGTCCACAATAGCGTGATTCACGTAACCTGAATAGGGATTAAAAAGCTGTCACGTAGAACCATGTGCTTCTATTGTCCAATTTGCCATCAAGATTTCATATGGAAACAGTTCAGACCCAGTACAAGATCATGTCAGAAATTAATATTTTGTTCTGGGTCTGATTATTCGGACTAGTAACATCATAAAACATGAATAGAGATTAAAAAGCTGTCACATAGAACCATGTGCTTCTATTGTCCAATTTGCCATCAAGATTTCATATGGAAACAGTTCTGACCCAGTACAGGATCATGTCAGAAATTAATATTTTGTTCTGGGTCTGATTATTCGGACTAGTGTTTGTGATGCTCACTCGAAATTAGTAGTACCTTACAGTCTATCTATGTCTGGTGCAGGAATACGGTACCACAAAACGTATTAAAGTGATCAATGACAAGTCAATTAGCGCTCACCAAGCTCCTTAATCTCGCCAAGTAGCAAGCAACCACTCTTCCTGAATGTTCTTGCTCATGTCATTAGACAGCCAGTCATGCAGTTAATAAATGAATGAATTTCTTGACCGAAGACCGACCGAATTTCGCATTTTGTTAGTTTCAGTTCTGGTACATACAGCCCGTAACCCTAATTGAGTGACACAGCCACTAATTCGAGTTCCGTACCGTGTTCCGAGTTCCGAGTTCCGAGTAAAGAATTTCGAGTTTTGAGTTAGGTTTTCGAGTTTCTACTTTATAAAAATTTTTGGAGTTAGGAAAGGAATACGGAAATTAGAACTGCAGTACCATAAAATGAGGTAAGGTTTTTTTAATGGTCATATTTCCAAATAACAATATTGTTTTTAGCCATAGCCTAGTATTTGGTCTCAATTTTTCAGTTAAGAAATATATTGGGAAGAAATGATAGTCTCTCATGTCCAATTTCCTCGAAATACTTGGGATTTTAAAACCAAAAATTAGCTTTTTTTTGGTTGAAAAAATAAGCGTCGATAGGCCCTATTTGTAAACAAGGATGTGTACTTGGTTAATTTGGCAAGGGGTCAAATGTCACAAAAAACAACAATACTTACCCATATGAAACGAAGGTCGATTTTGGAATGTAACACTCTGACCAAAGTTACCCCAAATGAGGGGTAACTCTGGTCAGGCTATTTTTAACCCCTAGGGCACCCTTAAAAAATTATTTAAAAAATCTTTTTCAACTTCAAGGTGTAGAAGGGAACCCGGTGTCATTAAAAAAGAGTTAATTAGAAATATAATTGGTTTTGATGGGAAGCAGTGGTTTAAAAACTCTGAAAAGTGCTCAAAGTAACCCACATTTTACGGTACACAGTGGAGTAGCTTCAGAGGGGCACGTGCCCCATCCATCATATGAAAAGGTTTGACTACAAAAACGATTATCTTATAAATGCATCTACGCACAGTTTCCACCTCGATACACCCGAGCACACATAAATTTCCAAGCACAACGAGTCTAGACTCTACGAAGACTGTGTTTTACTACACGGTTGAGTGCATAATTATAGCCTCATAAGAGATGTGTGAGATCTAGTGGAAAATAAAAATCTGTGATTGGTTTTTGTCAAAACATCAAGTGTTCCCTTCATCCAATCAGAACCTCACGTGTTCCTTACAATATTTTTCAAATTTTACGTCATTAAATGAAAGAGCACACTTAGGCCTATATTGTCCATATGAGCAATGGTCAATTCTCTTTAAATTGCAAATCTTGGCCAAAATTAAAAGTTATTATTTTAGCCTGTTTTGTCATACGGTTGTAAATTCAATGCACTATTATGACTTTGCTAAAGAGCGCTTACAAATTTATATCTGAAAATTTATGAAAATCCCATAGGAAGATTGACGAAAAACGGCCTGCCCCAAATATGAAGACCCACGCTCCACCACTTGTACGGTAGACTTAACTTGACGATACATTGAAAGTCTTATTTGGTGTAAGTAGCTGTAAATTTAGCAGAATGTTAAACACAACTTAGTGTAGGCATATTATAGCCACGCGAAACTAAAGTCGTGCCATATTAAAAGCAAAAAATGCATGGATCTTCAATGAGATTTTGCGATGGGGAGAGTGGGTAAGTGGACCACCTAAGGACCACCTAATCTATATAAAAATCACGGAATAAGCCTGGAAGGTCTTGATTGCTCAACGATTACTTTTGATGGTAAAGAACATTTTAGCAAATGTTCACCCTTTAAACAAATCATTGTTATTTAGAAAGTATTAATCAATTACAAATTAAATTTCAAATTGACCACTTCACTGATAGCCAGACTACAGTCAAGTGACTCTCTATGTGGAGTAAACTAGCACTGAGTCTCAAAAGGAGTCATCTAATTGCCACAGGAGAGTCAGTTGACTCTACTTGTGGATTCAATTGACTCTACATTCAGAGCCATCGACAAAGTCAAGAAATGTATTACTCTTCAAGGGAGTCAGATGACTCCCAATATGGAGTCATTTTAGACATAGAGTCGCTAGACTCTATGTGTTCCTCGCATAGGAATTATATGTATATAAATCTTATCCTTATTTTCCTATATTTCCTTATCTTTCATATCTTTGAAGATAATGTGATGTGCCCTGAGTAATTTGATTTGATTGTTTATCTTTGTTTACAAAATTACATGAGTGATGACATTTTGGGGGAATTCCCCTCTCAAATTGAGCAGAACAAGTTGAATCATATCTAATTTGGAATATTTGGAAACCCCCCTGAGGTTGTAAAGTGAAGATGACATAACGGGAATCCCCTCAGGAAATGATGTCATGTGAAAGGTTGATGTCATAATTAAGGCTTGGGAATTTCCCAGATCACATTTGGCTATTAATATTTGGGATTTCCCACTGCTTGGTATATAAGAAAATGTAAACACAATTATTCACAGTTTATAGAGTTGATCTGGGCTAGCTAGCTAATATGCTTACAGTCCAATTCCTTCAAAGAAAGGAAATTGCGAACCAGATTAAGTAGTCAGTGCACTACTACCTGCCAGTGTTGTCTAAGTGTTGTCGGAGAAGATCTAGAATACGTCAAAGAACGTACTTCATCTAAGAAAGGAATATAAATTCTTCTGTCGACTCGCTGAAGTCTGGTTCATGCATAGATTATCCAAATATGATACAACACAGCTGTCAATATAAGTGGGGACAACTGCATTGCAGTCCTGCTTCCTGAAGATACTGTGTGAAAGGTGGAAATAGCACCAAGTTTGGAGAAAGCAGCGCAAGGAGTTAAGTTTGGAGAAAGCAGCGCAAGGAGATAACGGTTTGGAGAAAGCAACGCCATTTTTGTGTGAGGATTTCATACACAAGGATATTTATAAACGCAAGTGTATACTGGACTAGTCGACTTCGCTGATTTTCGCAGGACAAGTGAATAAGGATATATTACATCAGTCGTCCAGAACATTGCAAGAACTTTATGATCGCCAAGAAGAAGAATGCTGGCTAAGTATTAAATAGTTAAAGAGAGATTGTATTTGATTATTATGTCTGACTCTGTGCATTTGTTGTCATATATTGTACCAATCATAACTTGCTTTCAATTAAAGACTTAGACTTTGTTAACTTAATCAAATCTCTTCTCCATCTAATGTCACATATTGGGGTTTTATGTCCCTCTTGCTTTTGTTTCTTATTTGGAACAAGTAGTAGTAGTAGTAGTAGTAGTAGTAGTAGTAGTAGTAGTAGTAGTAGTAGTAGTAGTAGTAGTAGTAGTAGTAGTAGTAGTAGTAGTAGTAGTAGTAGTAGTAGTAGTAGTAGTAGTAGTAGTAGTAGTAGTAGTAGTAGTAGTAGTAGTAGTAGTAGTAGTAGTAGTAGTAGTAGTAGTAGTAGTAGTAGTCCCAGATAACACACGGACGTCGGTCCGACGTCGGATATAAGGAGCTAGCAAAGTCGACCGGACGTCGGGATTCGTGTCGGGTGCTCATCGGGGGTGCATCCTGCCGTCGACACGTAAAAGACGTTGTTCCAACGCTGGGCCGTCGTTTTGCCTACTGTCATGCCGATTTTATTCCGATGTTTAAAAAGGGTTGTCCTGACGTGGGACCAACTTTTTGCCGATTTCATGTCGACTTGAAAAGGATGTCGTTCCGACTTAGGGCCAATGTTTTGCCGGCTACGGACATGCCTTACTCATGCCGACGAGAAAAGTACGTTGGATTGTTTTACGGCCAACTCTTTTCCTACGCTAGTGCCGATGGTATAAAAACATAAAAAGTACGTTGGTTTTACTTACACTTTTGCCAACGGTCCTGCTGATGGTATACCAAAATGGTCCGACTTCGTAAAGTACGGCAACGAAAGTTGAGAAGGCATCGTAGAGGAGAATCCTAGTTGTAAACACATAAAACCATGACGTAGTCATACACCGACCATGATAAAGTAAACTACATCATGTAGTAAATGTATGACCCCGTGGTATAAACATGTTTCTGTTGACCGTTTTCTTTCTCAAACATCAGTAAACATCTGTGCCTATACCTGTTTCGAGATTTAAAAAAGATCTAATATAGCAATACATTAGGCCCTAACTGATTAAACATGAGTAAATTTGATGCATTTTAATAGGTTTACACGTTACAAATTCAAATTGGAAGAAAAATATTTAGAAAATACTTACTTGAACCTGCATAGGCCTAAGCTAGATCCTTCTACTTCTACGCAAGTGCTTGTCAAAGCCCGCTCGGCAACTAGACAACACTCATCACTCTTCAATGAATACGAGCAGCAATCATATAAACAGTAAATTATGTGCAGCTAAAAAGATATAGGCCTAATATTATCCATAACTTCCAAAAAATATTAACGATAGGCCTATAGCGCTTGTCTCTTAGTGCCATTTGAATTTCAACTGCCACGCACTGATGTACATAATTCTACGTATAGCGTGCTGTACATGTGGACGGCAATGGAGGCCAAAAGTTCACTTCCAACAGGGGTTAAGATCAGTTCATATGTTATAACGGCTTTGTATAGTCTCATCACCTGTGAGCTGCCTACTCATTTCAAAACAAACATCGTCATGATAATAGCTATGCCTGGGTCATCATTTCAACTCTAACATCGAGAATATAATATTGCTAGTAGCCATGTGCCTATTTATTTTTGGGTAAATCTTT